>NC_064630.1:826313488-826978801 GCF_023864275.1 Schistocerca cancellata | reverse complement strand
TTTCTGTTACGTCATCAGACAATCCCTTCCCTCAATGAACTCCTTCCGCCTATTTGCTCTATCCTCTGCATTTAACAGTCGAGAATTCCACTTCCTCTTTTGATATTACTGCCTTTGCTTTTTTGTCGAAGGTTTTTTTTTTTACTTTTCTGTGTACTGAGTCAGCCCTTCCGATAATCAATTCTTTTTTGATTTCTTCACATTTTTCATGCAGCAATTTCGCCCTAGCTTCCCTACACTTCCTATTTCTTGCATTCCTAGGTGTCTTGTATTTCTGTATTCCTGATTTCACTCAATATTTTTGTGCTTCCTTCTTTCGTCGATCAACTGAAGTATTTTTTTCTGTTATCCATGGTTTCTTCCCAGTTACCTTCTTTTTACTCAGCTTTTTATTGAAAATGGTTCAAATGGCTCTAAGCACTATGGGACTTAACATCTGAGGTCATCAGTCCCCTAGACTTAGAACTACTTAAACCCAATTAACCTAAGGACATCACACACATCCATGCCAGAGGCAGGATTCGAACCTGCGACCGTAATAGCCGTGTGGTTCCGAACAAGCACCTAGAACCGCTCGGCCACAGCGGGCGGCTAGCTTTTTATTTCCAGCCTCTGATATTGCCTCTTTTGTGATTGTATGTCACACCTCAAACTGACGGATAAAGATTGATGCCTAGCGCCTAACGCCTAAGAGCTACGGGCTAATATGCAAAGTTACGTAACAAGCGTACTTCTGGCGTAAACTTAAAAACGAATTCGAGGTCAAAGATATGCATTATTGCTTTCCAAATAGATATACACTATTCGCCTCAAGTTAAAAAATATTCTTGATATAAAACCCATCGTCCTCCATAGTCTGTACTGATACGTTCAGTTTGCAACAGAGACCACCGACTGCTGCGTTATTCTCTGCTAACGACGTAAGTGGACGTCCGCCGTCTGCAGACTGCGCTGTACAGAGAATGAGTGGGAGGAAGGCCGTCTCGTAGCGGATTCCGGTCCTGTCCCGTGGAGCTGACTACCTGTATATGAGCTACAATTTCTATCTCTGTCTTATCGTGGTGATGCTGTAAATTCCTTGTAAAAAATTATGCTTCAAAACATCTCGAGGATATCCCGCCTTCACTCGTGTCAGATCACAATCTTCTCAACAAAATAGTCTGAATTTAAGATAGAGGACGGAGTATAGTTATTTGGCAAGATATCGTACATGAAAAACGCGATCTGTGGTAGAATTATCATGTGCTGCTACACCAGATGAATGTGTCACAAGTACTGGAGAGCATACATGCCTCAAATCCACCTCAGAGAGAATTATCGCAGGGTTAGTATTATCCGTTGGATTATAGATTCTCTCAAGCTGGGAATCAAGGTAATAAAAACTTCCCAATCCAAGAAACCAAATAGGGCTTGGGTCTTCGAGTAGTATCCGATCTAAGGTAGGCTGACAGTTATAAGTGTCCTCTCCTGCCGCGTGAAAAAACTGTAATACATTACAATTTTGTTCACGCCACGGTGTTTCATTCACATCCTGATCTTGTTAGCTGGTTACACAAGGCACTGCAGAGAGACAGGGTGTTATTCTGATTGGAAGGAAGGAGTCGGGTTCGATTCGCGGTACCACCTCAGATTTTTCAGAGGGAGAGCTCTAGAACGTTTAGTCGAAAAAGAGGAGTGGCTAGGAAATATCCAAAATCGCCATTCCCATGGTCGTCTTCTGATGCTGATGCTTCCATTTTGGTTTGTCTGCCAGAGTAGATTTGTGAGGGACTGTCTTGACTCGTGAAGAGCTGGCCTGTACACTGGGGTCTATTTGTTCAGGTGCTGGGAACGCCACAATGTCAGCAACTGCGCTCTTTTCTGACGTTCTGGGTGGAGCTATTGGCTTTGGAATACCACCATCGTTGCAATTGCACGTACAAACACAGGCATTAGTGTGAGCACTATTAATCTCTGTGTAGAGGCATCGAGTTTTTGAAAAGGCTTGTTGAGAACTGAAGTAAACGAAGCAGTGAAAGTGGGAGGCTTCATTCCTTTATAGATCTTCTTCGCCTGACGCTTCGTATTTTTTAGACCCTGTATCTTCTTTTCTTCGAAGTAGACACTGCAGTCTCCACTAGCGGCAGGGTGATCCCCAGAGCAACGAAGTCACATCGGAGGAGAGGAGAAAATGACTCTTTCGTGGGCGGCCGTACCACATCTGCCCCTAGTGGCTTCTCCCTTAACCGCTAGAGTGGTGCGTCCAAAGCGATGGCATTTAACACAGCAGATTAGTTTGGATATACAGGGCATATAATAATAAAACCAAAAACCTGCAAGGACGCATTCCTGTTTGTAAATGGAGGAAAAAAGGTCCTATGAACATGTGCCTGGAAACCCATCGTTCCCACGGTAGATGGCGCTGACTAATGGAAGTTCCTCTGACCACGTGCCGTGTGTTCCTCGTGTGTTGCAGGCTGTGTGAGTGACGGAGCGTACTGTGAGCAGCAGGATGGTCCGGTATTCATGTCGGAGTCAAGCCGAGGTGGTGTCAGTGTGCGGCCAAGCAGATGAAGATGGTCATGTGAAGACGGTCATGTGAAACCCAGCTCGCGCTATTCGTCCACGAGACTCAGAGGGCCATAGACACGGGTTCACAGGTAGATGCCGTGTTTCTTGACTTCCGCAAGGCGTTCGATACAGTTCCGCACAGTCGTTTAATGAACAAAGTAAGAGCATATGGACTATCAGACCAATTGTGTGATTGGATTGAGCAGTTCCTAGATAACAGGACTCAGCATGTCATTCTCAATGGAGAGAAGTCCTCCGAAGTAAGAGTGATTTCAGGTGTGCCGCAGGGGAGTGTCATAGGACCGTTGCTATTCACAATATACATAAATGACCTGGTGGATGACATCAGAAGTTCACTGAGGCTTTTTGCAGATGATGCTGTGGTGTATCGAGAGGTTGTAACAATGGAAATTGTACTGAAATGCAGGAGGATCTGCAACGAATTGACGCATGGTGCAGGGAATGGCAATTGAATCTCAATGTAGACAAGTGTAATGTGCTGCGAATACACAGAAAGATAGATCCTTTATCATTTAGCTACAAAATAGCAGGTCAGCAACTGGAAGCAGTTAATACCATAAATTATCTGGGAGTACGCATTAGGAGTGATTTAAAATGGAATGATCATATAATGTTGAGCGTCGGTAAAGCAGATGCCAGACTGAGATTCATTGGAAGAATCCTAAGGAAATGCAATCCGAAAACAAAGGAAGTAGGTTACAGTACGCTTGTTCGCCCACTGCTTGAATACTGCTCAGCAGTGTAGGATCCGTACCAGATAGGGTTGATAGAAGATATAGAGAAGATCCAACGGAGAGCAGCGCGCTTCGTTACAGGATCATTCAGTAATCGCGAAAGCGTTACGGAGATGATAGATAAACTCCAGTGGAAGACTCTGCAGGAGAGACGCTCAGTAGCTCGGTACGGGCTTTTGTCAAAGTTTCGAGAACATACCTTCACCGAAGAGTCAAGCAGTATATTGCTCCCTCCTACGTATATGTCGCGAAGAGACCATGAGGATAAAATCAGAGAGATTAGAGCCCACACAGAGGCATACCGACAATCCTTCTTTCCACGAACAATACGAGACTGGAATAGAAGGGAGAACCGATAGAGGTACTGAAGGTACCCTCCGCCACACACCGTCAGGTGGCTTGCGGAGTATGGATGTAGATGTAGATGTAGATGTAGATGTAGGCAGTACGGCTACAACAGAACTAGTACCCTCACACAACACTTCGTGGGCGTCTGTGTGATGACTCTGGCCAACACCATGTTGGCGGGCTACTTGCCTGTAGCTTTCACTAGGGTTCGTCTCAATATGCTGTAGAACCTGGTCCTCCAAATGTGGTGTACCCACAGTCCGCCGGCTCTCTACACATTCGTGTGTCTGAAAGGATCCATGATCACACGAAAACCGAAAAAGAGCTTGAAATGTTGTGTGATGTTGTTTGGTGTCTGTGAGGGTACTTGTTTTGGAACAGCCCGTTCCTGACATTATTACCGGCCGATTCTGCTGTTTACAGTAAGCTGCGTCACTCACACAGTATGCAACACGCAAGGAACACACAGCACGTGGTCTGAGACACTTTCGTTCGTGAGCGCCATCTACCGTGGTAACAGAGCATTTCCGGTCACGTGTTGATAGGACTTTTTTTCCTCGATTTCCACTCAGGAATCCGTTCCTGCTGTTTGTCAGTTTTACTAGTGTTCACCCTGTTCACGTTTAAACGACGAAACGTAATGTACTCTCGAAGCGTAATGCTACGGAAAGTAAGAATAAAGGCATCTCGTTTTACCAGTTCGCCATCTACCCTTTTCATAATATTGAGCACGTCAGACCCATCTTCTCAAGCTCAGTCATCTTTCACTTCTCCTTAGCGGGTATCTACGATATCTATAATCAGAAAACACCTTGCTGTGATTAAAAAGCTGTTGTGTAGCTCTGTTTCGATGCCATACGCTAAAGGTATTCAGTTTCCTGGAGGCGTGTTGATATTTCAACCAAGACTGCCATTCCTCAGTCAATGAGGTGGCAGTAATTGCCTCTAAATACTTTTGAATGTAGAACAGTGAAGCTTTCTTAAAGACAACCTCTGTTCTTTTAACTATTCAAATACTTTCTATGTGGGAACAAGTGTTCTGTTACTGCAAACTAAAGAATTAGGAATAATCTCTGTTTGAGGAGGATTGGCTAGACGAGACCTCTTCTTGGGTTTTGTGTTCATATACACCACCGGTACACCCACTGTACTGGGAAGTGGCTGGTTAAAGTTCGATGGTTCCGTATCGGTCCGGTGAGCAGCTGGGGAAATGAGGCTCCGCCCAGACAGGGCCCCACTTGCCTAGGTAAGGCTGATACAGCTGGGGTGCTGCAGATTAAGCCGAAGTTCCCAACCCCTGCGGAAGGCAGCGCCGCTGTAGCCCTCACTCACTCACAGTGTGGCGGGCGCGCGCCGATTACCGCGGCTCAGGAAACCCAGGTTCGCCGAACCCGTAGCCAGCAGGCGCAGGATGCTGGCCTTCCTGAGGTGACCGCCGTTTAGAACGACGCGGGGCTGTGTGTGGGGGGGAATTCGGCAATGTATGAATATGTAATCTTTGTTATCAGGGCTTTTCTTATACTCCGTTCATCATAAGAATTAAGAATAAAGCTCATGTAAACATTACACTACGCCGGCCGGAGTGGCTGTGCGGTTCTAGGCGCTACAGTCTGGAGCCGAGCTACCGCTACGGTCGCAGGTTCGAATCCTGCCTCGGGCATGGATGTGTGTGATGTCCTTAGGTTAGTTAGGTTTAATTAGTTCTAAGTTCTAGGCGACTGATGACCTCAGCAGTTAAGTCGCATAGTGCTCAGAGCCATTTGAACCATTTGAGCCAAACATTACACTCCGTATTCTTCCGCGTTTGCTGGAATCTCATTGGTCTTTGTCTCACGTGGAGCAGAAGCCAATCTGTTTCGAGTACAGTCAAGTACTATACGATAATGAGGATATGTTTTACGCTGTGCGTTAAGCGTACATTGACTCGGCGATAATAAGGGACAAAAGCTTTACCGGCGCATTTAACTTGGACAGCACTGGCCATCCACCTGTTCCAAGCAGCCTGCAGTGATGTGGACAGTTGTAGTAAAGACATAAACGTCACTTAATTTTTGAATAGAAGGAAGTAAACATTCTTAGGTAATCTGAAGGACAACATGCTCTCAATCTTAGCTAACATAGTATTGTAATTAAAAACGAGAGTGATGAAAATTCCTGACTTTAAAACAGTAATTTTTCTGCATGAGCTATGTGCGGCTTAAAACCGAACTGCTGGGATCTCGCCATGTGATTAAATTCTGAAGCCACTGAAGGTATTACACTACTGGCCATTAAAATTCCTACAACAAGAAGAAATGCAGATGATAAATGGGTATTCATTGGACAAATATATTATACTAGAACTGACATGTGATTACATTTTCACGCAATTTGGGTACAAAGATCCTGAGAAATCAGTACCTGGAACAACCACCTCTGGCCGTAATAACGGCCTTGATACGCCTGGGCATTGAGTCAAACAGAGCTCGGATGGCGTGTACAGGTACAGCTGCCCATGCAGCTTCAACACGACACCACAGTTCATCAAAAGTAGTGACTGGCGTATTGTGACGAGCCAGTTGCTCGTCCACCATTCACCAGACGTTTTCAATTGGTGAGAGATCTGGAGAATGTGCTGGCCAGGGCAGCAGTCGAACATTTTCTTTATCCAGAAAGCCCCGTACAGGACCTGCAACATGCGGTCGTGCATTATCCTGCTGTATGGTTTCGCAGGGACCGAATGAAGGCTAGAGCCACAGGTCGTAACACATCTGATATGTAACGTCTACTGTTCAAAGTGCCGTCAATGCGAACAAGAGGTGACCAAGACGTGTAACCAATGGCACCCCATACCGCCACTATGGCGATGACGAATACACCCTTCCACTGTGCGTTCACCGCGATGTCGCGAAACACGGATGCGACCATCATGATGCTGTAAACAGAACCTGGATTCATCCGAAAATATGACGTTTTGCCATTCGTGCACCTAGGTTCGTCATTGAATACACCATCGCAGGCTCTTCTGTCTGTGATGCAGCGTCAAGGGTAGCCGCCGCCATGGTCTCCGAGCTGACACTGCGTGCTGCTGCAAACGTCGTCGAACTGTTCGTGCAGATGGTTGGTGTCTTGCAAACGTCCCCATCTGTTGACTCAGGGATCGAGACGTGGCTGCACGATCCGTTACAGCCAAGCTGATAAGATGCCTGTCATCTCGACTGCTAGTAATACGAGGCCGTTGGGATCCAGCACGGCGTTCCGTATTACCTTCCTGAACCCACCGATTCCGTATTCTGCTAACAGTCATTGGATCTCGACCAACGCGAGCAGGAATGTCGCGATACGATAAACCGCAATCGTGATAGACTACAATCCGACCTTTGTCAAAGTCGGGAACGTGATGGTACGCATTTTTCTCCTCCTTACGCGAGGCATGACAACAACGTTTCACAACGCAACGCCGGTCAACTGCTGTTTGTGTATGAGAAATCGGTTGGAAACTGTCCTCATGTCAACACGTTGTAGGTGTCGCCACCATCGCCAACCTTGTGTGAATGCTCTGAAAAGCTAATGATTTGCATATCACAGCATCTTCTTCTTGTCGGTTAAATTTCGCGTCTATAGCACGTCACCTTCGTGGTGTAGCAAATTTAATGGCCAGTAATGTACATCAGTCGTCTGTTAGTCTCTGAACTCAACAAACTTCAAAGCTCATTTTTTTGTGTAACGTCGTCAAAAGCGTTAAGAACAACTTGTTTCCAGCCATTAATGTTGCTCCGCGTGCGTGCTTCACTACGAATAGGAAGCAGTGTCATCCATTTTCGCCGTACATATGAACAGTGAGACAATCAGAGCACTAGTAGCGCTTACAGAGACTGTGTAGCTAAGGAGATGGGACCTGGATAAACTGACTAAACCAGAGGTTGTACAGAGTTTCAGGGAGAGCATAGGGGAACAACTGGCAGGAATGGGGGAAAGAAATACAGTAGAAGAAGAATGGGTAGCTCTGAGGGATGAAGTAGTGAAGGCAGCAGAGGATCAAATAGGTAAAAAGACGAGGGCTAGTAGAAATCCTTGGGTAACAGAAGAATATTGAATTTAATTAATGAAAGGAGAAAATTTAAAAACGCAGTAAATGAAGCAGGCAAAAAGGAATACAAACGTCTCAAAAATGAGATCGACAGGAAGTGCAAAATGGCTAAGCAGAGATGGCTAGAGGATAAATGTAAGGATGTATTGCTAGGGGTAAGATAGATACTGCCTACAGGAAAATTAGAGAGACCTTTGGAGAAAAGAGAACCACTTATATGAATATCAAAAGCTCAGATGGAAACCCAGTCCTAAGCAAAGAAGGGAAATCAGAAAGATGGAAGGAGTATATAGAGGCTCTATACAGGGGCGATGTACTTGAGAACAATATTATGGAATGGAAGAGGATGTAGATGAAGTTGAAATGGGAGATACGATACTGCGTGAAGAGTTTGACAGACCACTGAAAGACGTGGGTCGAAACAAGGCCCCGGGAGTAGACAACATTCCATTAGAACTACTGACGGCCTTGGGAGAGCCAGTCCTGACAAAACTCTACTATCTCGTGAGCAAGATGTATGAGACATGCGAAATACCCTCGGACTTCAAGAAGAATATAGTAATTCCAATCCCAAAGAAAGCAGGTATTGTCAGATATGAAAATTACCGACCTATCAGTTTAATAAGTCACAGCTGCAAAATACTAACGCGTATTCTTTACAGACGTATGGAAAAACTGGTAGAAGCTGACCTCAGGGAAGATCTCTTTGGATTCTGTAGAAATGTTGGAACACGTGAGGCAATACTGACCCTACGACTTATCTCAGAATCTAGATTAAGGGCAGGCAAACCTACGTTTCTAGCATTTGTAGACTTAGAGAAAGCTTTTGACAATGTTGACTGGAATACTCTCTTTCAAATTCTAAAGGTGGCAGGGATAAAATACAGGGAAGGAAAGGCTATTTACAATTTGTACAGAAACCACATGGCAAGCCAGCCACTGTGGCCGAGCGGTTCTAGGCGCTTCAGTCTGGAACCGCGCGACCGCTACGGTCGCAGGTTCGAATCCTGCCTCGGGCATGGATGTGTGTGATGTCCTTAGGTTAGTTAGGTTTAAGTAGTTATAAGTTCTAGGGGACTGATGACCAAAGATGTTAAGTCCCGTAGTGCTCAGAGCCATTTGAACCATTTGCACCAGATGGCAGTTATAAGAGTCGAGGGACATGAAAGGGAAGCAGTGGTTGGGAAGGGAGTGAGACAGGGTTGTAGCCTCTCCCCGATGTTATTCAATCTGTATATTGAGCAAGCAGTAAAGGAAACAAAAGAAAAATTAGGAGTAGGTATTAAAAGTCACGGAGAAGAAATAAAAACTTTGAGGTTCGCCGTTGACATTGTAATTCTGTCAGAGACAGCAAAGGACTTGGAAGAGCAGTTGAACGGAATGGACAGTGTCTTGAATGGAGGATAGAAGATGAACATCAACAAAAGCAAAAAGAGGATAATGGAATGTAGTCGGATTGAGTCGGGTGATGCTGAGAGAATTAGATTAGGAAATGAGACACTTAAAGTAGTAAAGGAGTTTTGCTATTTGGAGAGCAAAATAACTGATGATGGTTGAAGTAGAGAGGATATAAAATGTAGACTGGCAATGGCAAGGAAATTTGTAAGATTGATTATAGATTTAAGTGTCAGGAAGTCGTTTCTGAAAGTATTTGTATGGAGTGTAGCCATGTATAGAAGTGAAACATGGACGATAAATAGTTTGGACAAGAAGAGAATAGAAGGTTTCGAAATGTGGTGCTACAGAAGAATGCTCAAGATTAGATGGGTAGATCACATAACTAATGAGGAGGTATTGAATAAGATTGGGGAGAAGAGGAGTTTGTGGCACAACTTGACTAGAAGAAGGGATTGGTTGGTAGGACAAGTTCTAAGACATCAAGGGATCACAAATTTAGCAATGGAAGGGAGCGTGGAAAGTAAAAATTGTAGAGGGAGAACAAGAGATGAATACACTAAGCAGATTCAGAAGGATGTAGGTTGCAGTAGGTACTGGGAGATGAAGAAGCTTGCACAGGATAGAGTAGCATGGAGAGCTGCATCAAACCAGTCTCAGGACTGAAGACCACAACAACAACAATAAGGTATGATTAAGAAAAACGTTGATGGTTGTTAGTACATCAGAATGTTTTAAAGTTTCATTTACAGTGGCATAGTAATAAAATGTCTAGTATATAAGCTGGACCTACTTCCAACAGCGGAACAGCACCAGTGCACGAGAGCTACGGCTGCTGACCAAACATCGCGTTTGTTTGGGTCAGGTTTATTTTAACGATGAACGAAGTATAGAGTCGAGAATGAACTACCAATGCTGAATTGTCGGGAACGAGGCACGTTCTTCTCTACGACTGCTACTGATGTATGATTTATACCATTACTGGTATCATACCCAAGTTCCTTGCTCGTAGGTTGATGTATAAGAACAAAATATAGAGTGAGATTTTACATGAGGTTAGCTCAACTTTTTCGCGCTTAAACATCACAATAGCGGATCACATCACCGTACACACGTATTAATGGATAAATCAGTGTTCCCAGAAAGAACATTGCCCGTTACAATGGCAGATTTTTAGGAAGAAATTATCTGCTGCTGTGAACAACACAAATCGTTACCTTCCTTGATGCACTCGAAGTTTCGCCGGCTCACATGCCCGCTATATACCCTAGAAGTAATAACCTCAGCTTCCGAACGCAGCATCTGTAACCACTAGAAGCAGCCTTTTCAAGTTCATTGGTGGAATAGAAGGTAAATCATCATCAACTACTTTACAAGCTTAGCAGTTTATAAGAGGTACAGTATTTCTGTAGGGTGTTTCCTTAATTTCCAGTTTACATAGACATTTAATAACTCTAGCTATGTCCAAGAATTCTTTAATTACAGTTACACGCAACTGACGTAAGAATGCCACATGAAATTGGAAAGAGCGTAATAGTAGCTGAGGAGCCGAGCCCAAGTTTGACAACCTGACAGCTACAAATTGCGCTGATTTTTAATTATTTTTTAATATTTTTTAACGCTAAACGAGGTTTAAAACTGAGAATACGACGCTCAGTATCGGAGTGTGTTGTATGTAGAGGATAGTGGACTAGGATCACATCAAGTTTTTTGACCGGGACGTCAGTCTAGAAGCTGATTTTCGAAACATATGCAGGGATGCGCCCTAGAGACCCTTTTCTTCAGTGTTTGTTGTTGATAGAGACAACGCTGTATTTTGTGTAGCATTTGTAAATATATCGCATTCTACACATTTGTTGTTGTTGTTGTGATTTTCAGTCCAGAGACTGGTTTGATGCAGCTCTCCCTGCTGCCCTATCATGTGCAACCGCCTTCATCAACCGAGTAACAACTGCAACCTACATCCTTCTAAATGTGCTTACTGTATCCATTTCTTGGTCTCCCTCTACGATTTTTACCCTCATCGCTGCCCTCCAATACTAGATTGGTGATCCCTTGATGCCTCAGAACATGTCCTACCAATCGATCCCTTCTTCTAGTCAAGTTGTGCCACAAACTTTTCTCCCCAATCCTGTTCAATACCTCCTCATTGATTACGTGATCTACCCATCTAATCTTCAGCATTCTTCTGTAGCCCCACAATTCGAAAGCTTCTATTCTCTTCTTGTCCAAACTATTTATTGTCCATGTTTCACTTCCATACATGGCTACACTCCAAGCAAATCCCTTCAAAAAGGACTTCCTGTTCGCGCGGCTCCCCCCGTCGGAGGTTCGAGTCCTCCCTCGGCCATGGGCATGTGTGTGTTGTTCTTAGCCTAAGTTAGTTTAAGTAATGTGTAAGCCTAGGGATCCATGACCTCAACAACTTGGTGAAAAAAAAAACGACTTCCTGATAGCAAAACTCATTTACTACTTTAAATGTCTCATTTCCTAATCGTTCAGCATCACCTGCTTTAAGTCGGCTACATTCCATTATCCACGTTTGCTTTTGTTGATGCTCATCTTATATCCTCGTTTCAAGAAGATGTCTATTCCGCTGAACTGCTCTTCCAGGTCGTTTGCTGTCTTGACATTACAATGTTGTCAGCAAATGTCAAAGTTTCTTCTCCATGGATTTCAATTCCTACTCCAAATTGTTCTTTTGTTTCCTTAACTGCTTGTTCAATATACAGATTGAATAACATCGGGGATAGACTACAACCCTGTCTTACCCTTTCCAAACACTGCTTGTCTTTCGTGCCCCTCGACTCTTATCGCTACCATCTGGTTTCCGTACAAATTGTAAATAGCCTTCCGCTCCCTGCATTTTACACCTGCCACCTTGAGAATTTGAAAGAGAGTGTTCCAGTCAACATTGTCAAAAACTTTCTCTAAGTCTACAAATGCTAGAAACTTAGGTTTGCCTTTCCTCAATCTATCTTCTAAGATAAGTCGCAAGTTCCAACATTTCTACAGAACCCAAAGTGATCTTCACCGAGGTCAGCTTCCACCAGTTTTTCCATTTGTCTGTAAGGAATTCACGTTAGTATTTTGCAACCGTGACTTATTAAACTGATAGTTCGGTAATTTTCACATCTGTCAGCACATGCTTTCTTTGAGGTTGGAATTCTTACATTCTTCTTGAAGTCTGAGGGCATTTCGCCTGTATTGCTGTACGATATATTAAAGCTATTTGGTATATATTGTTACTTTTTCAGTTCCACAATTTGTGATGAACTAAAATCTATATGCAATGCGCAACAGTATTCAAGGATCACATTTTAGAAGCACCGTGATTAGCTACCAGTGAGACACAGTAATTGGGCGTTTGGTTCAAAGGTGCCTGCAGCCTTCCTCTGTAGGGGCGTCGGCGTGCAGGGTAACCCTCGCGCTGAAACGACGCTCCAAACAGCGCGGTCTCGACACGTGCGGAAGTGGCCGCGGCTCACGAGTCCGCGTGACGTGTAGCGTGGCTTGACGGAGTCGCGCCGGCACCAGACATCACCACAGTTCTGTTCAACGGCGTCACGGACGCGTCATACGACGACAAATCGTCTCAGCCCGTCTCAGCCACATTTCGGCCCTTCTTTTGACGCCACGGCGATGGAGGTCAGAACCGCGACGGCCAGCACTGAAATAACGCGGTTCCCTTATGTGGCCGAAGGAGACGGACAACTGCCGCTCAAAGCCGACGTGAAAAGGCCTCAGAGGGCGGCATAGAGAGCCTCAGTGAAACCACTCCTTTCATTGGGGCGTCGATTCCCACACATTTCGAAGTGGCACGAGCGCTTTCTTGACAAACCGTGACACTGCAGAGCCCCAACCATTCAACCCACCTCTAAGGACACTGAGGGGCTGCGTTCCCCTAAACGTGATCCCACCTCTCTGGAGTGCTGTGAGACTGTAGTTTTTCCTCGCGTGCACAGGCAGGAACCATTAGGACCATTTTAAGCCAGTCGAAAAAATTTGAACGTGAACCAAAATACTAAATGTTGCTTATACTTTTTCAGGTCACCTGTTTTGAGTGTGGGTGATATATGTGAGTGAAACTTCAGATGGCCTCCATAAAACCCAGTTCAACAACATACTCAGTACCACCTACCCATGTTTGTTGAGCACTTTACAAATTTACCTGTAGAGAGGAATCGTATGACGAGAGTCCTAGGCGCCTGCAGGCAGGCAACCCCATTACAGCCCTCCGAGTCCAGCTGCCTGCTTGCAGGCACCTAGGACCACTCCACAGGTTGCCTCTGTACTAGATTATTTTTAAAATTCTCAATGAATGGGGGTGGGTGTCGCCAAGGGTTTTGTCGAACTATGGTTGGGCGTGCGGGGATTGGGTCTGAGAGGGACCACTTGCCAGTTTATTCACCCAAATGTCGACGTCGCATCCCACCATGATCACGCAACAGGCTAAAGATGCATAAGCTGAAACACATTCAACAGGAAGAATTGCAGTCTCGCTGCGTTCGAAAGGGGTGAGGTCACGCTCAGTGGGGATGTGGCCGCGCTGTGTCCTTAGAAGTAGGGTCAGAAAACTGGGGATGTCAGCAGTGTCAGAGGCTGTCAAGAATGTCGCCCTGTTGCTCACCACATTGTGAACTGTCGTCTTCGACTGCAAAATGCTTGCGAATCAACGCCTCAAGGAAAAGGATGCTTTCACTGAGCCCTTTGCATCAAATCCTGAGGTCTTTTTGTGTCTCTTCTTACCGACGGATTGACTAAAATGTTTTCTTCGGTCAGCCACAGGAAAACCATGTTGTTTCAACTGTAGGCGCTGCGATTTTGACCTTCACCACAGAGATGTTAAAAGAAGGAGTGGACTGCAGAGAAGCCACCCATTCACAGGCCGAAGAGTCACCCACCCCCCATCCCCGCTCTGGATCGGTTGCCGACCCGTCTGACTGTGTGTGGGCACCCTGTGGCTGTGTGGCGGGCCCTACCTGCTCCCACTTGCGTGGCAGTTTTCAGCGTGCCGAAACATAAGGGAAAGGACGGAGTGTGGGGTGGCTGGTAGAGATTGGGGCTAACAGGGGGGAGCAGTGCACCGGTGGAGCCTACACACCCGGAGGCTACGGAGGCTGGACACCAGCACTGCAAAGTCTTACACCGCAAAGGGGAAGGTGTCGGGGGCAGGGGGGTGATCTCCCCATCTTGTGACACAATGTCCCACATTTGCGTGGGGAAGAATTGCGGTGAAGTTTTGTGCCAATGTGGCATCATCAATCCACGTTACACATAACATAAACTTCTCAGCTCTGGCCTTTTTTTCGCATCTCAAGACACCTTACTATTTAAATTGTCACCAAGCCCAAGTGTTACGTCACAAGGCACCACGTTTTTGTGCTGCTATACAGGAAGACTGTGGGCACTCTCAACCAAAGTACGAATTTCTGCAACACAGTGAGAGTTTCGAAAAAGTGATCCTTTATTTCTGCCGCACAGTGTATTTCAGAACTGTTTGTATTCAGGTAAATGTGAATAGTTATAACTTGTCGCTCATGCACCACAGCACCTTGTATCTTGAAATATAAGGACACCTCTTACCATGGAACATGCAATACTTGTTAATTAGCTGAGTTTCTTTGATGTCTTAACAACTTTACTTTTCTTGAAAAGTTTTTATGTCCCTCCTCCCACTATCAATATTATTTAATAGCTGTTGCTGCAGTCTATAAAATTTATCATTGAGTAATGAATTTGTTATCCGTTAAAAAGCGAAGAGAGCTTCTTTTCTAATAAATCAAAATGACTGTGTTTTAACATTCTTATTTTCATAATTAAGAAAATTCTTTTTGTCCCTCCTCCTCCTATCATTATTAATTAATGGTTGCTACTGAAAACTATCACTTCTTCATGTGTCATGATGGGCCATAATTTACTGTATCAATTTGGCTATGGAGTTAGTTTTCCACAACGAAATTGGTAAATTAATGTTGAAATGGCGTAAACGTAATTCCACCAGCAGATTGCCAGGTTCTTCCGAGTAATGTCAGATTGCATGAGAACAGTATTAAAAAATTATTTTGCTCTGCAAACAAGTGCCAAACCAAAAGTGATAAAGTGCAGTCATGTCGCTATTATTATGTACTGCACCAACAAAGCCAGCCACAGAGTTAACAATTTCTCAGAATTTTCCGCTAAGAAACTTCCTGTAATTTCCATAAAAATACTCGCACTCATCACAAGTCATCCAGTGTAAACTACAAAACTGACAGATGGGAACTTAGACCGTGATAAATAATTAAGGACAAGTGTACTTTTGAATGGTACAGAAAAATGGATTTTTTAAATAATTTCATTAAATTCTATAGCCTGTCCTGATTTCATTTATATAAACATTATTAGATTTAAAATGAAAAACGACTACTCTATACTAAATTTCAGAGTTAGAATTGTGCACGCTGTCACACTCCTTTATTTCAGTTGTAGAAAACTATTAGTATTTCAAAAAAGCAACTATTAAATTTTTGTTTCAAATGATTCTGTTTGGGCTATATTGTATGTGTTGGTATTTCCAGCATGTGTAAACTATCTGTTTGCTCATCTTTAGTTTTTCTGAAGTGGTTTATTTACGGTCTATTAAAAGTTTGTTGCCTAACAGCTGCATATATATTTGTGGATGTAGGTATTCCATAGCGTGCAGTGACGTTTTTCAGTGCTGGAGTGAAAGCTAGATTCGTAATGTTCTAACAATTGAGCATAAAATGTGACTCTTGATATGAAAGACCAATATTTCTTGGCTTTGGCACACAACAAGTTTAGCAAGCTGAAATAATTGCTCTTGAAGCCACCTAAGGAGCAAAAAATATTAAAAGGAATGCCAAGAGTAAGCCTTAAGATGAAGAAATGTAGCGTAATGAAGATTATGCTTCAGGAATGTTCTGAGGCACAATTTACTATGTCTCACATTCTCATTTGAAGTTTCCCGCAAGTTAAGTTCATGTATAAAGCGTAGCACTAATTTTTCCTGTAACCTGCAATTTTCTATACCCCTTTGACAGATATCTACGTTATTACAGCTGCAACAAAATTACAGAGAACTAAAATTTTTTATTAGAAAAATATTTTAAAAATTAAAATTTATGATATAGTAATATTTTCTCCCATCAAGTCACACATACCTGGTAAAATTTGGTCTTCTTCACATGTGGATTATGGGATTAAACGAAACCTAAGTCTGAGGAAGCATTTTACAAAATTACAAAGTTCTGAGTTATTATCTTTTATAAATTTTAGTATGTCTAAAATTGTTAGAATACCTGTAAATAGTTTAAAAAGTATTCTGCATTAACTGTGATAAACAACAAAACTGTAAAACATATGCAAAATGAATGATTCATGAAAGAAACAAGTGCTGATTTTCACATTATCGATCTCTTCTTGTGACATGTGTCTGAGGATAACCTAATTCATTCACATCAAACAATAAGTACATATTATTTTGGCTCCATGTTGTCCTATGTGACGAAATGTTTTTAATTTGAGTAAGAGTGTAGGCTGGTATATGCGCAAAGTTGTATGGGTTTTGATTGAGATAGTTAAGTTCCATTTTTTGTAACATGTGGGATTACATCAATTCTAACATATTCAGTTTGCTCACTGCCACTTGTATTCACGGTCAATTCTATTATTAAAATTGGGCGGCCATCCGCCTTATGTATATATACAGGGTGAGTCACCTAACGTTACCGCTGGATATATTTCGTAAACCACATCAAATACTGACGAATCGATTCCACAGAACGAACGTGAGGAGAGGGGTTAGTGTAATTGGTTAATACAAACCATAAAAAAATGCACTGAAGTATGTTTTTTAACACAAACCTACGTTTTTTTAAATGGAACCCCGTTAGTTTTGTTAGCACATCTGAACATATAAACAAATACGTAATCAGTGCCGTTTGTTGCATTGTAAAATGTTAATTACATCCGGAGATATTGTAACCTAAAGTTGACGCTTGAGTACCACTCCTCCGCTGTTCGATCGTGTGTATCGGAGAGCACCGAATTACGTAGGGATCCAAAGGGAACGGTGATGGACCTTAGGTACAGAAGAGACTGGAATAGCACATTACGTCTACATGCTAACACCTTTTTATTGGTCTTTTTCATTGACGCACATGTACATTACCATGAGGGGTGAGGTACACGTACACACGTGGTTTCCGTTTTCAATTACGGAGTGGAATAGAGTGTGTCCCGACATGTCAGGCCAATAGATATTCAACGTGGTGGCCATCATTTGCTGCACACAATTGCAATCTCTGGCGTAATGAATGTCGTACACGCCGCAGTACATCGGGTGTAATGTCGCCGCAGGCTGCCACAATACATTGTTTCATATCCTCTGGGGTTGTAGGCACATGACGGTACACATTCCCCTTTAACGTACCCCACAGAAAGAAGTCCAGAGGTGTAAGATCAGGAGAACGGGCTGGCCAATTTATGCGTCCTCCACGTCCTATGAAACGCCCGTCGAACATCCTGTCAAGGGTCAGCCTAGTGTTAATTGCGGAATGTGCAGGTGCACCATCATGCTGATACCACATACGTCGACGCGTTTCCAGTGGGACATTTTCGAGCAACGTTGGCAGATCATTCTGTAGAAACGGGATGTATGTTGCAGCTGTTTGGGCCCCTGCAATGAAGTGAGGACCAATGAGGTGGTCGCCAATGATTCCGCATCATACATTTACAGTCCACGGTCGCTGTCGCTCTACCTGTCCGAGCCAGCGAGGACTGTCCACGGACCAGTAATGCATGTTCCGTAGATTCACTGCCCCGTGGTTTGTGAAACAGGTGAAAAGGTAGAACTGCAACGCATTCTCTGTTAATGCCCATTGACAGAATTGCACTCGATGATTAAAGTCATCACCATGTAATTGCTGATGTAGCGACACATGAAACGGGTGAAAGCGGTGACGATGCAGTATGCGCATGACATTATTTTGACTCAGTCCACCGGCTCTCGTAACTGAACGTCGGAGGTTTCAAGCGTCAACTTTAGGTTACAATATCTCCGGATGTAATTAACATTTTACAATGCAACAAACGGCACTGATTACGTATTTGTTTATATGTTCAGATGTGCTAACAAAACTAACATGGTTCCATTTAAAAAAACGTAGGTTTGTGTTAGAAAACATACTTCCGTGCATTTTTGTATGGTTTGTATTAAACAATTACCCTAGCCCCTCTCCTCACGTTCGGTCTGTGGAATCGGTTCGTCAGTATTTGATGTGGTTTACGAAATATATCCAGCGGTTGCGTTAGGTGACTCACCCTGTATGGGCGCCACAGCGTTTCAGCAGCAGTGGTTAGCTCTACCTTACCTGAAAGTGGCCGGATCGTAATTTTCCCCATGCTCGCATTTGTACAAGTTTGGAACGAGCTTTCCATTCTTGTCCTGAACACAGATGTAGTATATGCTGGGGTTCGCCGGGACTACGTCACTCTCTCTGAGTTCGGTACACGTGAGTGGGAGGTCAGTGCACACGCTATCCGTCGGCTTTAGCCTGGAACAGAATGAATGCACCAGTCAAATAACGCACTGCTGAGTTGTGAAAGTCACATTTCGGTAAACGTAGTCCAAAACATAAAAAATACCATTAAGCTCGTATACAGCCTCATCTCCTAATGTCAAGCAGAAATTTAGTTTCACAGTGGTAAGGATGATGTGTTCTTATTTCTAAGAAATCCTCTAAATATATGGATCAGTAACAGTGCTAATGAAAAACAATGTCGGAGATCGATATTTGGTATCTCTGAGTTCAACTGACGTTACCGGCTACGTTTCATGAACTGCGGTCGTTGGTTGTGGGAAAGGGCAAAATCTGCGACGTCGTGTACAACAAAGAGCAAATTGTGACCGTTTTTTTTTTTTTTTTTTGAGAAATTACGAATACAGAATGGACATAGCACTAGTTAAATTTCACGTGTGCTACCAGACAATTCTTGAGATTTGCGATGCTGACACGAAATGGAATGGGAAACAAGTTACTTAACGCCAAAGTTGTAAATGACACTGTGCTTAAATACATGAAGAAAATTTCGTCCGTGAAAAGTGGAGTTATACATATGTGCTTGATTTGGTGGAATAGTTGTGCCTATGTAAAATATTGATACGAGAATATAGCATTTTCATTTGTTTAACAACTTACAAGGCCAAACTGTATATTTGATAGCAAATTATGTGATATAAAATGATCAATTATCCTTACATACACAGCCTTTTCAATACCTTTAGCAAACACTTATGGCAGAGAAATAGGCAACATTAATACGGCGGTGTGTCTATCCTTCATCTTTACGACCGCTTGCTCTCTTCTGGAGACACTTTGAGTGGGGCGTGTGAGTGTCTGTGGAGAAATGGCAGCCCATTCTTCCTCGGGACCGAAAAGCAGAATAAGATGTAGGTGTTGGACGCTCGCGTCTGGACCGATCGACAACCGAACCCATCCGAGACGAGTCCCACGTGATTCGGGTCGGTCCTCTGGAAAGGCCAGTCCATTTAAGGAATGTTTCTATCTGCAGACCGTTGCCTTACTGACTCTGCTTTATGATAGGAGCAGTTACATACTGATAAAAAAGATCATCGTGTGCAAACTGTTCTTCCACCGCACGCACTACGCAATGCTTTAAAATTTGATAAATCTTTCCACATTCAGAATTTGCTTACGCGCAATAAAGGGAGACACCACCCCCCTTAACCTCGCTGTTGGCGCTAGAACGTTGGCAGCTAAAGTTCCCCAGGTGTTCGCCAAAACCAAAAGCTTCCATCGAATTGCCATAGAACATAGCGAGATTCACGACTCCAAATCATTTATATGTACAATCGACCACGGTGCAATGGCGTCGCTTTATACACGACCTCTGGCGCCACTTAGCACTGACGACACGTGTGAGGAGGTGTAGGCAACTGTCATGTCCCACTGTGTCTGGCTGCCCCTGCACAGGCGCCGGGCTGGCCGTGCTGCCAGGGATTCCTTCCGGTGTCCTCGTGCGGTATGTAACAGCTACCCTACAGAATCCTCGACGGTCGCTACTCGTCAATACATGGGGTCTGTCTGGTCTTCCTTCGCATTTCCACTCCAACATGAATTCACAAACGGCACACCTGAACCATTTTAGAAGGGTCGGAATGTGTCTGATGGGGCTGTTCCTCGTGTGACGTCCAGTGGCTGGACCACATTCCAAGCCACTGGCCACTCCACCCCACCCCGCTGTCACAGCTTCCCCACTATAATAATGGCGTGTGACGAGGGCCTCCCGTAGGGTAGACCGCTCGCCTGGTGCAAGTCTTTCGACTTGACGCCACTTCGGCGACTTGCGCGTCGATGGGGATGAAATGATGATGATTAAGACAACACAACACCCAGTCCCTGAGCGGAGAAAATCTCCGACCCAGTCGGAAATCGAACCCGGGCAGGATTGACAGTCTGTCGCGCTGACCACTCAGCTACGGAGGGTGGACACTGGCGCCACCATACGCCCCACCTCCCTTTGTACAGGCCGGTCCGCCAACCGAGACATCTAGTGGTCAGTTGCGCAATACATTAGGCTGTCCGGACACTTTTCATCAAATGTATGCCTAAACTTAACTCGATCAACAGGGTACAAAACGAAGGTGTACTAAGAAGAATAAGTTTAGATAGAAATTTTACCAGAAACAGGATTAGGTTATTGGGACACATGCTACGACACCAGTGACTACTTAACTTTAGGCTCAACGGAGCAATACTTTGCAGGGGCAGAAAATGGATCAGTTTAGTAAAAGAGATGAGATGATTAATGGTGTTAGACACGTAGCGATGACAGGAAGAGCATATAACCTGTGAAACACTGAAGACAAAGGTATTAATACTACGTATGGTCTCACTAAAAATCTGTTTTCTCTGATGAAGGTACACGTACAGTAAACTAATCAGTTACTTAAATTAACATTTTTGTATGTTTTTCTTATGTATCTGGTATTACACTCGTTCATAAGTTAGTAGTTGATTGCAGAAGTTTTAGTATTACACTTAGTATCTAAGTCAGAATACGTATCTAGTATAACACCTTCACCTGAAAGAAATGTCCGACTTTTGCTGTATGGGGCAATGAAGAAATTCAGCGGCTTAAGCGCTCTGGGTATCCAGCACGCCTCCCGTCCGACGCAAACATGCGTATGCCACACAGAACACAGGGTGGTCCATTGATAGTGACCGGGCCAAATATCTCACGAAATAAGCATCAAACGAAAAAACTACAAAGAACGAAACTCGTCTAGCTTGAAGGGGGGAACCAGATGGCGCTATGATTGGCCCGCTAGATGGCGCTGCCGTAGGTCAAACGGATATCAACTGCGTTTTTTTCTTTATATAGGAACCCCCATTTTTATTACATATTCGTGTAGTACGTAAGGAAATATGAAAGTTTTAGTTGGACAACTTTTTTCGCTTTGTGATAGATGGTGCTGTAATAGTCACGTTGTATCACGTAACATTGCGCCAGTGCGGACGGAATTTGCTTCGTGATACATTACCCGTGTTAAAATGAACCGTTTACCAATTGCGGAAAAGGTCGATATCGTGTTGATGTATGGCTATTGTGATCAAAATGCCCATCGGCGTGTACAATGTATGGTGCTCGGTATCCTGGACGTCATCATCCAAGTGTCCGGACCGTTCGCCGGATAGTTACGTTAGTGTTAAGCCACATGTGAAACGTCAACCACGACCTGCAGCAAATGATGGTACCCAAGTAGGTGTTTTAGCTGCTGTTGCGGCTAATCCGCACATCAGTAGCAGACAAATTGCGCAAGAATCGGAAATCTCAAAAACGTCTGTGTTGAGAATGCTACATCAACATCGATTGCACCCGTACCATATTTCTATGCATCGAGCATTGCATGGCGACGACTTTGAACGTCGTGTACAGTTCTGCCAGTGGGCACAAGAGAAATTACGGGACGGTGACAGATTTTTTGCACGCGTTCTACACTCCTGGAAATGGAAAAAAGAACACATTGACACCGGTGTGTCAGACCCACCATACTTGCTCCGGACACTGCGAGAGGGCTGTACAAGCAATGATCACACGCACGGCACAGCGGACACACCAGGAACCGCGGTGTTGGCCGTCGAATGGCGCTAGCTGCGCAGCATTTGTGCACCGCCGCCGTCAGTGTCAGCCAGTTTGCCGTGGCATACGGAGCTCCATCGCAGTCTTTAACACTGGTAGCATGCCGCGACAGCGTGGACGTGAACCGTATGTGCAGTTGACGGACTTTGAGCGAGGGCGTATATTGGGCATGTGGGAGGCCGGGTGGACGTACCGCCGAATTGCTCAACACGTGGGGCGTGAGGTCTCCACAGTACATCGATGTTGTCGCCAGTGGTCGGCGGAAGGTGCACGTGCCCGTCGACCTGGGACCGGACCGCAGCGAAGCACGGATGCACGCCAAGACCGTAGGATCCTACGCAGTGCCGTAGGGGACCGCACCGCCACTTCCCAGCAAATTAGGGACACTGTTGCTCCTGGGGTATCGGCGAGGACCATTCGCAACCGTCTCCATGAAGCTGGGCTACGGTCCCGCACACCGTTAGGCCGTCTTCCGCTCACGCCCCAACATCGTGCAGCCCGCCTCCAGTGGTGTCGCGACAGGCGTGAATGGAGGGACGAATAGAGACGTGTCGTCTTCAGCGATGAGAGTCGCTTCTGCCTTGGTGCCAATGATGGTCGTATGCGTGTTTGGCGCCGTGCAGGTGAGCGCCACAATCAGGACTGCATACGACCGAGGCACACAGGGCCAACACCCGGCATCATGGTGTGGGGAGCGATCTCCTACACTGGCCGTACACCACTGGTGATCGTCGAGGGGACACTGAATAGTGCACGGTACATCCAAACCGTCATCGAACCCATCGTTCTACCATTCCTAGACCGGCAAGGGAACTTGCTGTTCCAACAGGACAATGCACGTCCGCATGTATCCCGTGCCACCCAACGTGCTCTAGGAGGTGTAAGTCAACTACCCTGGCCAGCAAGATCTCCGGATCTGTCTCCCATTGAGCATGTTTGGGACTGGATGAAGCGTCGTCTCACGCGGTCTGCACGTCCAGCACGAACGCTGGTCCAACTGAGGCGCCAGGTGGAAATGGCATGGCAAGCCGTTCCACAGGACTACATCCAGCATCTCTACGATCGTCTCCATGGGAGAATAGCAGCCTGCATTGCTGCGAAAGGTGGATATACACTGTACTAGTGCCGACATTGTGCATGCTCTGTTGCCTGTGTCTATGTGCCTGTGGTTCTGTCAGTGTGACCATGTGATGTATCTGACCCCAGGAATGTGTCAATAAAGTTTCCCCTTCCTGGGACAATGAAGTGACGGTGTTCTTATTTCAATTTCCAGGAGTGTATTTAGCGACGAAGCGTCATTCACCAACAGCGGTAACGTAAACCGACATAATATGCACTATTGGGCAACGAAAAATCCGCGATGGCTGCGACAAGTGGAACATCAGCGACCTTGGAGGGTTAATGTATGGTGCGGCATTATGGGAGAAAGGATAATTGGCCCCCATTTTATCGATGGCAATCTAAATGGTGCAATGTATGCTGCTTTCCTACGTAATGTTCTACCGATGTTACTACAAGGTGTTTCACTGCATGACAGAATGGCGATGTGCTTTGTACATGATGGATGTCGGGCACGTAGCTCGCGTGCGGTTGAAGCGGTATTGAATAGCATGTTTCATGACAGGTGGATTGGTCGTCGAAGCACTATACCATGGCCCGCTTGTTCACCGGATCTGATGTCCCCGAATGTCTTTCTTTGGGGAAAGTTGAAGGATATTTGCTATGGTGATCCAACGACAACGCGCCACAACATGCGTCAGCCATTGACAATGCATGTGCGAACATTACGGAAGGCGTACTACTCGCTGTTGAGAGGAATGTCGTTTCACGTGTTGCCAAATGCATTGAGGTTGACGGACATCATTTTGAACATTTATTCTATTAATGTCGTATTTACAGGGAATGACGCTGTAACAGCATGCTTTCTCAGAAATGATAAGTTCACAAACGTACATGTATCACATTGCAACAACCGAAATAAAATGTTCAAATGTATCTGCGTTCTGTATTTTAATTTAAAAAACCCACCTGTTGGCAACTTTTCGTCTAAAATTGTGAGCCATATGTTTGTGACTATTACCGCGCCATCTATCACAAAGCTAAAAAAGTGGTGCAACTAAAACATTCATATTTCTTTACGTACTACAGGAATATTAATAAAAATGGGGGTTGAGATTTGAAAAAACGCGGTTGATATCCGTTTGACCTATTGCAGTGCCATATAGAGGGCCAACTATAGCGGCCTCTGGTTTCTCCCTTCAAGCTAGACAAGTTTCGTTCTTTGTAGTTTTTTCGTGAGATATTTGGCCCGGTCACGATCAATGGACCACCCTGTATAGAGTGGGGTCCCTATCCATTATTCCTGTTCTCTCACAGCCCTACCGTTCCGCGAAAGAGGCTGGCGATTTTTGTGCGTCTACACTGAGAGATCGGGTTGCCGTCAGGCGCGTATATTACATAGGTACGGTGTCTGTTCTTTCTGAAATGCATGTCCGAAAGAACAGACACCTTACGTATATAATAACTCCTTCAGTTACACGGCAATGAATCGCTATTCACTGCGTCAAATCGCTAAGCACACGTCCTCGAAAATCCACGGGAAGCTTATCGGAACATATCATAGAACGGATATCAAATGGGCTGAGGCGTGAATGGAAACTTAGATTTAAGGGGGAGGCGTGCTGGAGTCGTCCGTGCAGCTGTACAGAGCCGCTGTGGCAGGATGGCGCAGTGGTTAGCCCATTTGCCTGGTGGGCAGCGAATCCTGGCCTCGGTACAAATTGTCAGTCATACCTGCAGTCTGAACATACACTCCTGGAAATGGAAAAAAGAACACATTGACACCGGTGTGTCAGACCCACCATACTTGCTCCGGACACTGCGAGAGGGCTGTACAAGCAATGATCACACGCACGGCACAGCGGACACACCAGGAACCGCGGTGTTGGCCGTCGAATGGCGCTAGCTGCGCAGCATTTGTGCACCGCCGCCGTCAGTGTCAGCCAGTTTGCCGTGGCATACGGAGCTCCATCGCAGTCTTTAACACTGGTAGCATGCCGCGACAGCGTGGACGTGAACCGTATGTGCAGTTGACGGACTTTGAGCGAGGGCGTATAGTGGGCATGCGGGAGGCCGGGTGGACGTACCGCCGAATTGCTCAACACGTGGGGCGTGAGGTCTCCACAGTACATCGATGTTGTCGCCAGTGGTCGGCGGAAGGTGCACGTGCCCGTCGACCTGGGACCGGACCGCAGCGACGCACGCATGCACGCCAAGACCGTAGGATCCTACGCAGTGCCGTAGGGGACCGCACTGCCACTTCCCAGCAAATTAGGGACACTGTTGCTCCTGGGGTATCGGCGAGGACCATTCGCAACCGTCTCCATGAAGCTGGGCTACGGTCCCGCACACCGTTAGGCCGTCTTCCGCTCACGCCCCAACATCGTGCAGCCCTACTCCAGTGGTTTCGCGACAGGCGTGAATGGAGGGACGAATGGAGACGTGTCGTCTTCAGCGATGAGAGTCGCTTCTGCCTTGGTGCCAATGATGGTCGTATGCGTGTTTGGCGCCGTGCAGGTGAGCGCCACAATCAGGACTGCATACGACCGAGGCACACAGGGCCAATACCCGGCATCATGGTGTGGGGAGCGATCTCCTACACTGGCCGTACACCACTGGTGATCGTCGAGGGGACACTGAATAGTGCACGGTACATCCAAACCGTCATCGAACCCATCGTTCTACCATTCCTAGACCGGCAAGGGAACTTGCTGTTCCAACAGGACAATGCACGTCCGCATGTATCCCGTGCCACCCAACGTGCTCTAGAAGGTGTAAGTCAACTACCCTGGCCAGCAAGATCTCCGGATCTGTCCCCCATTGAGCATGTTTGGGACTGGATGAAGCGTCGTCTCACGCGGTCTGCACGTCCAGCACGAACGCTGGTCCAACTGAGGCGCCAGGTGGAAATGGCATGGCAAGCCGTTCCACAGGACTACATCCAGCATCTCTACGATCGTCTCCATGGGAGAATAGCAGCCTGCATTGCTGCGAAAGGTGGATATACACTGTACTAGTGCCGACATTGTGCATGCTCTGTTGCCTGTGTCTATGTGCCTGTGGTTCTGTCAGTGTGATCATGTGATGTATCTGACCCCAGGAATGTGTCAATAAAGTTTCCCCTTGCTGGGACAATGAATTCACGGTGTCCTTATTTCAATTTCCAGGAGTGTATATACATTGTACACACTGAAGGAGCTCCGTTAGCAGATCCAAGTGAAAACTTTCTCGAGATAGACAGTCAACCTAGATTTAGTAGCAAGTACCGTATGTAAGCAGGCAGCGCTGACGGCAGGCTCACCTGCACGTGGCAGTGAGTGGGTCGTAGGCCCAGCCACTGTCGCACTCCACTCGTGTCGAGCTGCCGCCCGTTTTGATGCACATGTGGTACACGGTGCAGTCGTTGGGATCCGGGAAAGCGCCCACAGCGTTGCACGTGATGTTCGTGTGGGGCGGGCTGCACGTCGTAGTGTTGGTGGAGCACCGCCTCTCCTCGGCGCTGCACAGCGCCGGCGGGTCGCACGTCTCCAGGACGGTGGGCGCGATGGAGCCGCCCATGCACAGCAGCACCTGGCCGGCAGAGTCCGCCCGCGTAACGCTCTCTGTCCACCGTCACACACGAGTTTCACACTGTAATTTACAAGCCCCTATTAAAAAAGTGCCAAAATATGTCAAGTTTGCAGGACGTCTCTACGTAACCTATCTATTTCGACGAAATTTCTACATTCTATCCGTATATTTGTTCATTTATTTGCACACGGAAAAATTATAAGAGGTACAATGCAGCGATTTCTCGTAAATCGTCTCAGTGATACCGATGCTGACGGAAAATATCGTTATTTGCGGTATATCTGCTTTTCGGTAGACAAAAAAAGGCTGTTCCTGATTGGAAACAGGCTTTCAGGTTTGAGACAGGAAGCCGTTATAATTTAAATTTATTGGATGAGATATCTGTAGAAATTTTCTCAAGAATTTTGTTTAGCTATCAGTGGACAAATTTTAAGGTCGTACTTTATTTAAATAAAAAATATTTATAGGTCTGTTTAGTTACATAAACCTTTATTATTCCAGATTGAAATGTCCCCTTAGAAAAATTTGTGAATTACTGTGCTGATAAACCACTTACATTATTTGATTTTCAAACAGCTGAGCAACACTGAACGTACTCAGACATTTCTCTCTTTACTTATTCTGATCAAGACTAAACTGACAAACATTGTTTTTAGCGCAACGCAATCTGACTTTCAATAATCCCTACGGAAGAATGGCCCTGACTACCAATAACCTATACCTTTCATGAATCACTTACCTCACAAAAATCTTCGTTACTCGAACTACTGCAATACAGCGAGCGCCAATACTGCCAGCTAAATAAAAGACTCTAACTACTGAAGGCACTAACAGCTGATAGGCATACTTAGCAAATGAAAGATTTTGATAGAGAACAAACAATATATTTACCTTAATAGTGTTAAAAAGTCACTATATGTGTAAGTTCATGCAACTGCCCAACACTACAATAGCAAAAATTCCAGCGATGCAAACCAGCCACAGACTGCACACAGCACAGTCAGTGATTTTCATACAGAGCGCTACGTGGCGTCACCAACATAAAAATCTAAACAGCCTACTTACAAGATGTCCGACAGAAAAGAGGTTTTCTAAATTACAAATAGCACACGCAAATCAGCAAGATTAAAATTTTAAACTTATTGTTGATTTAACTAAATAAATATCAGTTCAAGGACCTTGGGTCAAAACATCGGTAGAGAAACTAAGTTTGTTTGCCCCTTTCCTTCAACCATTTGTCTAATTCCATCACGAGAATAGCTTTTAAACTGCTGGTCAACCTTAATTTTGGAGGGCATGCATTTACTGACTGTAGGAAACAATTCGCTTGTGATTCTGACTCTGACATACGTTTCTGCCTGAAATTCTCTTGACACGCGCTCTAAATATTACGAGTTGCCAGTACTTTCCACCTCCATAGCAGTCAGCAAGGACGGAAACTCAGACATAGAAACAAGAATGCTGCTGCCAATATTTAACAAAGCAAAAATTGTTCCGTCATGTTGAAAAGCGTTCATTGGTCCGCTTCATGAAGGCTCACTGAATACAGCACCTGTGCATCACGATTGTGGCGGACTGTGGAATCTGCCGCGCTAAATTCGTCTCCTGGCAAGACTGCCGTGATTCAGTCGTTCATCATGGTTACGAAACCAGCAGGCGGGAAAGCTGACATGCAGAAGAAAAATGGCTCTGAGCACTGTGGGACTCAACTTCTGAGGTCATTGGTCGACATGTAGAAGAATGCGGAAGAAACGAGTCAGTCCTCACATTAATTTTAATGTTTATACCCTTCTGCCGTAGAAACAGGAACAGGTTGCAGGCGGCCGTTCTTCCATGCTTTCCTGCCGGGATCCATGTTAGATCAAACAGTAACGTTTCACTTTATTGTTTTTGTTGTGCTTTTCAGTCCAGAGACTAGTATGTTGCAAGTCTCCATGCTACTTTATCCTGTGCAAGCTTCTTCATCTCCCAGGACCTACATCCTTCTAAATCTGCTTTGTGTATTCATCCCTTGGTCTCCCTCTGCGGTTTTTACAATACTAAATGATGATCACTGGATGCCTCAGAACATGTCCTACCAAACGATCCCTTCTGCTAATCAAGTAGTGCCACAAATTCTCTTTTCCCCAAGTCTGTTCAGTACCTCCTCATTAGTTACGTTATGTTTCACTTAGCCTATCGTAAGTCAACCGAATTCAAACACGCTAGATTATTGATATGCATGCTTTCAATTAGCTTACTCAACCGAGAGACATTTTAGATGACTAACAGGCTACTTTCAGTTGACGATATTCCTGTAAGGATTTTACCTTCACGCATTTTAGGCAACGGAACGACACTATACTTTCACTTAGTTCACCCTACCAGGACGTGTATTAAATGCATAATACTGCACTTTCGGTTGCCGACTTCTCTGCTCAGGACAGCGATTTCGCCGGAGTCTTTTGTAAAGGAGAATTATTTTAAAGACGTTCAAAAAATTCTGTGACCTGAACAAGAAATTAGATGATCATGTTAAGACCTTAATTGAGGGACAAGGAGCACTAAGAAAAGAGCTAGGTCAGAAACTGGAACGGAGACTCAACATTTGCAGAAATCCGAGCTATCCGTCCATCGGCGTCAGGGACGTCGGAAGTCGTGTACTGCAATATACAGCAGGAGCAAGGAATGTGTGGACAAACGCGGCAAGGAATACGCGGAACCTTACAGCCAGTGCGGAAACGCGTCTCGATATTCATGTTATAACCCCTCTTTTAATTAAGAACAATATTATCAGGCTTATTCTCAATAGGGGAGAGGTGATCGATTACATCGGAATAAATTAATAACATTGAACAAGTTTTAATTAAAATTATCGATATTTAACCTCTCATCAGAATAACGCCCGCAGCAAAGTAGTGCTTCAGGGAAATCGAAGAGGGCTTAACGGGGATACTTTTTCTTCTAAATTCTACTACATAAACCATGCGCGGGTATTGTCACTTCTCGTGTCTTGTTTTCTGCGCTCTGAATAAGTCTACGTAGCTGCGGCGTGCGGTATATCGGGCATTTCCTTGTGAAATGCTACCGAAGGGATCAGGTCACATCCGTTAAACTGCAAGAAAATTGACTAAGTTAGCTTTTACGGAACAGAGTTTTGCATAAGGTCACAGAATAATAATATCTGAGGAATTGTATGCGGAAGAGAAAGTAGCGTTCATTATTAAATTCTACTACTTGCCGAATAACTGATAATAAGATCTGTGGACTATACGAAGGTACGTTAAGTTGAATATGAGAACGGAACTGGACACTTGGCTTTGTGGAAGTGAAAGCCTACGAAGTTTGAATGACTGTATCGATGGATAGTAATGAACCATAGTCCTTGCTATAATATCTTTGGGTGACGAACTACAAAAACCACGGACATTTTAGTTGCCGTAATTGCTTAGAGTAATTGGAGGATAAACCCTCCTTTTCTCTTTATGCAAAACACAATCATTCATGATCATTTAATTATTATTGAATGTTGATAATAAGAAACTAAAGTGATTTCCGTAACTGCGTGTGTATTAGTAATAACTAACACCGAAAGACGTTACTAACTATCTTGTCTTCGGTAAAGCAGCAACAAATGAAGGGTGATCGACTGAGCAAAAAGTTAACATTAATTATCATGAAAACCAGAAATTGAGCAGCGCGGGATTAACCGTGCGGTCTTTGGCGCCTTCCCACGGTTCGCGCGGCTCACCCCGTCGGATGTTTGAGTTCTCCCTAGGGCATCGGTGTGTGTGTGTGTGTGTGTTGTCTTAGCGTAAGTTAGTTTCAGTTAGATTCAGTAGTGTGTAAGCCTAAGGACCGATGGCCTCAGCAGTTTGGTACAATAGGAACTTACCACAAATTTCGAAAATTTCCGAATTTTAGTCGCCGTTACAATGAAGATGTTTGTGGCTGCTGCATCTGAGGCACACGTATAACGAACAGTTGGACATATACGGTACGTAACAACATCAGTATCGAACGTCAGATAAATCGACGCCAAAAGATCGCCGGAGGGCGGCTACAGTGTCCACGCTAGCAGAAAGTCGCTGCACCGCAGAACCTCGCGAAGAGGGTGACATAACACCCCACAAGCGTCCAGAGTGTGGATGAATCTGTCGCTGCCGAAACCCGCAGCTCCGTAGTATTCATGATGAGAATAACTCAAGCGAAATAACGATTCGTGTAACAGGCGTAGTGATAGTAGAAGATAAAGTGTGAGAATCACTATCGCAAGGAGATGCATGCATGCAAACAGCGGTGAACAAAGACAGAAAAGCTGTAACGTGTATGATGAAAGAGAAGATTACTTTGTATCACTGCAAGGGGCAAAGACTGTAACAGTCAAACAGTTCCACAGACGTTCAGAATGAGGTTAACGCAGGCGAGATAGGCGTTCATGTAACGAACAAAACGGGACCTGGAAGATAAAGTGCGGAAAGAACCACTGCAGAAAGATGCATGCATTCTGTTAATAATGAGGCTGAAAGGCAGAGTTTAGTGTGTACAACCCATCAGAAAGATGTCACGACACTGCAGAAACCACAGGCGCTGACAGACGAAATTCGTAACAGTTCTATTGAGGTTCTCGATGTTTTGCGTCCGCCGACAGTCAGCCGCAACAACATGGGTAACATGGCACCTTGACAGCGACCACACCACATATTCGAGAGTGGGCTTCTTGCACGTTTAAAATCAAAAAATTCAACGAGGCGCTCTTGCAGCTTTTACGCTGTTCCGTGATGTGCAGAAAGAGGCGACAGACGAAGGGGCATACAAAAGTAAGGCAGAGAGCTCGCGAAAGAGGCGTGAGAGCTGCTTCCGCAAGGACGGCCGGCGTCGTCAAAAAACGGCGTCTGGTCGAAGGTGTGAGTTCTTCGGAGAGACGAGAAGCAAGACTCAGATGCTGGCTCCGTCACTAAGACTTGTGTGCAGAACTGACTACTTGGTGATAGCATTTTAGTGGGAAAAGGGGAGTGATGTGATGTGTAGTTTTGTAAATGTTTTCCTCTTCCTGTATAGAGGTGCAAAGAGGTAGGTATTTAAGAGACATGATGTACGTGCATAAAGGTTAGGGATGTATACTGGTAGAGGCATGTTCGTGAATGGCAGACAGAAAGTGTCGGTCGCATTGCAGTTAAGCGTTTATTGCTGGTAGTATGTTTCCTGTGATAGAGGTAGAGACATGTTTCCTGTGACTGAGGTAAAGACATACAATTCCTGGAGGAGTATAAGAGCCTTAGTCGTCATTGTTAGCACGCTTGTTGTAAGAGTGTGTTAGGGAAGTTGCCATTGGAAAGAGGGAGAGCGAATATCCACATGAAGTTAACGAAGTTAAATAATTCGACTCATCAGTTCTACGAGGGAAAGGAATAATTACAAAATGGACCTGATGTGTAGGCGGCTACAAGGATGTATAACTACTCTACAAAATGGTTTCTCCAATCTGCAGCGGTATTGTAAGATTGTTTGTGGCGAAAGACGAAACTTTGTGGCTGGATTAAGTGGTGTATGATGTGGATTGACGAATTCCCTACAATGTTTGTTGTAAGTGTGTGTTACGGAAGTTGTCATTTGAGAGAGGTAGAGTGAACATAACGAAATTAAATAATTCGAGTCATCAGTTCTGAGAGGGAAAGGAATAATTAAAAATTGGACCTAATGTGTAGGCTGTCACAAGGATGAATAACTACTTTACAGAATGGTTTCTCCAATCTGCAGCAGTGTTGTAAGATTGTTTGTGGCGAAAGACGAAACTTTGTTTGCGGCTGAATTAAGTAGATATAATGTGAACTGACGAATTCCCTACAATGCTGAAGAAGACCTCTGTGATTTGGATTACCCTGAAGACATAGTAAGAGTTATAATCACGATAAGTGTTTTCCTCACAAATGGAAATTGTTGCGGAAAGATGCTGTTTCTGATAATTCTTGATTACAGTAGGCAGTAGTCTGGAAGATTGTTCTGTACTCTGACTTGTCCTAGAAAGTTGATGTTGATACCGAAGGCACTATAGAATATGTTCTCGAGATTATTTGAGATGATTTTGTGGAAGAATTTTGCTACTGCTGGTGGAATTACAGTCTACGTTGCAAAAGCTTTTTAGAGGATTTTCTTTCTTTTTTTGTGGAAGTATTTAGCTGGTGCTGAATGCATTACAGCCCATTTGAGATGTTGTAGATTTACTCCGTCCATTTGGCAGAGGATGTTTTCATTGATTGCTGATAGGATGCCCGGGTTCCCGGGTTCGATTCCCGGCGGGGTCAGGGCTTTTCTCTGCCTCGTGATGACTGGGTGTTGTGTGATGTCCTTAGGTTAGTTAGGTTTAAGTAGTTCTAAGTTCTAGGGGACTAATGACCATAGATGTTAAGTCCCATAGTGCTCAGAGCCATTTGAACCATTTTTTTCTGATAGGATTCAGGAGAGCACAGTAATTTGTTAAGGGCGAAGCACCTCACTTGTCATTCAGACTGTATTATGATAAAATATTTTATGTCAATTGGAAATTTGAAATAGTGTCAATGTGAATCTGCTTGGAAGGACGGACCACACTACGTTACTGATGTTTTTGTTAAATGCAATAGAGCTCCCACATGAATAATTATGGCAACTCTTTGGAAAACAGTGGATGATTCAGGAATGAGATGGATCGAGGAATATATATGTATAAATATTTTTGGACTACGGCGTCGTAATGGTAACTGTTGTGAAAGTTACGGTGTGTACTGCCTGGGCAAAGGATGCTTCGGTACTCATTTCTACACTCCTGGAAATGGAAAAAAGAACACATTGACACCGGTGTGTCAGACCCACCATACTTGCTCCGGACACTGCGAGAGGGCTGTACAAGCAATGATCACACGCACGGCACAGCGGACACACCAGGAACCGCGGTGTTGGCCGTCGAATGGCGCTAGCTGCGAAGCATTTGTGCACCGCCGCCGTCAGTGTCAGCCAGTTTGCCGTGGCATACGGAGCTCCATCGCAGTCTTTAACACTGGTAGCATGCCGCGACAGCGTGGACGTGAACCGTATGTGCAGTTGACGGACTTTGAGCGAGGGCGTATAGTGGGCATGCGGGAGGCCGGGTGGACGTACCGCCGAATTGCTCAACACGTGGGGCGTGAGGTCTCCACAGTACATCGATGTTGTCGCCAGTGGTCGGCAGAAGGTGCACGTGCCCGTCGACCTGGGACCGGACCGCAGCGACGCACGGATGCACGCCAAGACCGTAGGATCCTACGCAGTGCCGTAGGGGACCGCACCGCCACTTCCCAGCAAATTAGGAACACTGTTGCTCCTGGGGTATCGGCGAGGACCATTCGCAACCGTCTCCATGAAGCTGGGCTACGGTCCCGCACACCGTTAGGCCGTCTTCCGCTCACGCCCCAACATCGTGCAGCCCGCCTCCAGTGGTGTCGCGACAGGCGTGAATGGAGGGACGAATGGAGACGTGTCGTCTTCAGCGATGAGAGTCGCTTCTGCCTTGGTGCCAATGATGGTCGTATGCGTGTTTGGCGCCGTGCAGGTGAGCGCCACAATCAGGACTGCATACGACCGAGGCACACAGGGCCAACACCCGGCATCATGGTGTGGGGAGCGATCTCCTACACTGGCCGTACACCACTGGTGATCGTCGAGGGGACACTGAATAGTGCACGGTACATCCAAACCGTCATCGAACCCATCGTTCTACCATTCCTAGACCGGCAAGGGAACTTGCTGTTCCAACAGGACAATGCACGTCCGCATGTATCCCGTGCCACCCAACGTGCTCTAGAAGGTGTAAGTCAACTACCCTGGCCAGCAAGATCTCCGGATCTGTCCCCCATTGAGCATGTTTGGGACTGGATGAAGCGTCGTCTCACGCGGTCTGCACGTCCAGCACGAACGCTGGTCCAACTGAGGCGCCAGGTGGAAATGGCATGGCAAGCCGTTCCACAGGACTACATCCAGCATCTCTACGATCGTCTCCATGGGAGAATAGCAGCCTGCATTGCTGCGAAAGGTGGATATACACTGTACTAGTGCCGACATTGTGCATGCTCTGTTGCCTGTGTCTATGTGCCTGTGGTTCTGTCAGTGTGATCATGTGATGTATCTGACCCCAGGAATGTGTCAATAAAGTTTCCCCTTCCTGGGACAATGAATTCACAGTGTTCTTATTTCAATTTCCAGGAGTGTATTTTCATTTCAGTATGGGGCATTTATTTTACAGCTTCATTGGTTCACGGGCTTCAAGTCGGATAATGTTGTGGAAGTTGCACAATATTTCAACGAGACAGCTTCAGTAAGCGCCGGCAGATGACGAGCAGCTATCTACTCGAAATACTGTACTACTTCCAAAACTGTATCCGATGCGACGCCCGCGAAGCAATGAAGCAGTTACTGTGCCGGGAAAGTCTCAAACAGCACATTTATTTTTCTGTTTCAAGACGTTATGAGATGGATCCAGTGGTGAGAGATTTTGAACGTAGTGTGTCTTGCTTTTTTCTCAGAGAAGAGCGTGTCTGATGCACACATTGGTTGATGGAGCAGAGTGTTGGTCTTTGCGTACGAGGATTCGCTGTTTAGCGGTGTGATGAATGTCTCTGTGGATTTGAGATAATATTCTACTTTTTATATGGTTGGTTATACTTGCCTCTCTGTGTTCAGATTTTGATGTTTCATGAGTGGAATCACTTCGGAGAAAATTGTGTACTTATCTGGTACTGATACGTGTTTGTCTTATATTTGTCATGGCCTTGACTCCATTCTTTATCTTTCTCGTATGTTCCGGAGCCCCTTTCTCTTTTGTTCGATTAAGCGCTAAGATTGTGATTAGGAAGCACTTATCCTGCGTGTGTGTGGTAACTGTGGGTACGGAGCCCGTGTCTGTGGACATCAGGCCGATGTGTGTTGCGTCGCTGCTAGGCGGTATTCTCGTGCAGCCACCAGCACAAAGGCGGAAGGGTACGTCAGTTTTTGGGTCAAAATCTTTCTCAGTGAGTTTGCTGGGCCTTTTCAGCATAAAGCGTGGTGGCACCCAAACGCATTACCATTGAACCACTGCGCGCCAATCGGTCACAAATTTACACCCTGTGAGGAACCTAAAATTGTTCAAGGTGTAAAAAGACATGTGTGGTATTCCCCCACCATTTCGTGTTATGTCATCTTTGTGCTCCTGTCGATATACCCTACGGGCCATTAAAATTGCAACACCAAGAAGAAATGCAGATGATAAACGGGTATTCATTGGACAAATATATTATACTAGAACTGACATGTTATTGCATTTCCACGCAATTTGGGTGAATAGATCCCGAGAAATCAATACCCAGAACAACCACCACTAGCCTTAATAAGGCCTTGATACGCCTGGGCATGAGTCAAACATGCAGCTTCAACACGACACCACAGTTCATCAAGAGTAGTGACTGGCGTATTGTGACGACCCAGTTGCTCGGCCACCATTACCCAGACGTTTATAAATTGGTGAGAGATCTGGAGAAAGTGCTGGCCAAGGCAACAGTCAAACATTTTCTGTATCCAGAAAGGCCCGTACAGGCCCTGCAACATGGGGTCGTGCATTATCCTGCTGAAATGTAGGTTTTCGCAGGGATCGAATGAAGGGTAGAGCCACGGGTTGTAACACATCTGAAATGTAACGTCCACTGTTCAAAGTGCCGTCAATGTGAACCAGAGGTGACCGAGACGTGTAACCAATGGCACCCCATACCATCACGCCGGGTGATACGTCAGTATGGCGATGACGAATACACGCTTCCAATGTGCGTTCACCGCGATGTCGCCAAACACGGATGCGACCATCATGATGCTGTCTCTGATGCAGCGTCAAGGGTAACCGCAGTCACGGTCTCCGAGCCGATAGTCCATGCTGCTGCAAACGTCGTCGAACTGTTCGTGCAGATGGTTGTTGTCTTGCAAACGTCCCCATCTGTTGATTCAGGGATCGAGACGTGGCTGCACGATCCGTTACAGCCATGTGGATAAGATGCCTGTCATCTCGACTACTAGTGATACGAGGCCGTTGGGATCCAGCACGGCGTTCCGTATTACCCTCCTGATCCCACCGATTCCATATTCTGCTAACAGTCATTGGATCTCGACCAACGCGAGCAGCAATGTAGCGATACGATAAACCGCAATAGCGATAGGCTACAATCCGACCTTTATCAAAGTCGGAAACGTGATGGTTCGCATTTCTCCTCCTTACACGAGGCATCATAACAACGTTTCACCAGGCAACGCTAGTCAACTGCTGTTTGTGTATGAGAAATCGGTTGGAAACTTTCCTCATGTCAACACGTTGTAGGTGTCGCCACCGGCGCCAACCTTGTGTGAATGCTCTGAAAAGCTAATCATTTGCAAAGCACAGCATCTTCTTCTTGTCGGTTAAATTTCGCGTCTGTAGCACGTCATCTTCGTGGTGTAGCAATTTGAAAGACTAGTAGTGTAGTATCAATTTACGAATATGATGAAAAGAACACATTGATCCAGCAGGGTACCGAGCGCGAATGCCCTGCTTCCTGGACTCGGGTAGGCACGCCGGCCCCGGATCGAATTAACGACGAGGGCCAGTATGCCAGCCAGCCTGGATGTGGTTTTTAGGCGGTTTTCCACATCCTGCTAGGTGAATACCAGGCTGGTCCCCACGTTCCGCCTCATTTACACAACTCGCAGACATTTGAAACACGTTCGCACTATTCCATGGCTTACACTAGGGCACCTGGCCACCCTCTGCAACTAACACAGCCAAATGAATAGTGACACGACCGACCCGGCACTGTCGCGGGAATAAGACCCCAAGGAAAAGGTCATCATGAATGAAAAGGATACATTGCTACTCACCATAGAGATGACACGTTCAGCAGCAGACGGGCACAGCAAAAAGACTGTTACACATTAAAAGCCTCCTTCAGCTACGGCCAGAGATAGCTGTCATGTGTGCATGAAGTGTTCCTTCTCGTGTGAATGTGTGAGTAGTTTTCTTTCCTGAAGAAGGCCTTCAATGTAAACAACCTTTGACTGTGCCTGTCTGTTACACAATGTTTTGTCTTTACGGCGTGTAGCAATCCATCCTTTACATAACATTGTTGCTATTCCAACGTGGACTTTTCTTTGTTTGAGTGTGCGAATACAGGCATTTACAATATATTGACATATCACTACCATCTACAAGGTAGCAGTGGTAAAAGACAGCGACTGAATGTTTATCTACAAATTGAACAAGAAAAAAAAGGCTCTGAGCAGTATTGGACTTAACATTTGAGGTCAGTCCCCTAGGTTTAGAACTACTTGAACCTAACTAACCTAAGGACATCACACACATCCATGCCCGAGGCAGGATTCGAACCTGCAACTGTAGCAGGAGCGCGGTTCCGGACTGAAGCGCCTAGAACCGCTCGGCCACAGCGGACGGCAATTGAACAAAAGCCAGACTGCAGTTGTAAGAGTGAAAATAGAGGAAAGTGAGGCATTACTTCAGAAGTAGGTCTGAGATTACTGTATTTATCCCAGATGTTATTCATTCTGTTTGCAAAGCAATGAAAGAACCGATGGATAAGTTCGTAAATGGTATTAAAATTCAGAGAGAGGACATAAAAATTTTAAGATTTGTCTATGATACATAAAAACTTGGAAGACAGTCTAAAGTTGTCGATTGGGCCTTAAGAAAAGGTTATAAGATGAATATAGTATAGTACAGTCGAATTACGTAAGATGGCGCTGAGAGAATTAGAGATCCTGAACACAGTAGACTTCTGCTGTTTGAGAAGCAAATTAACTGCCGCTAACAGAAGTGAAGGGAATAAAAATTTGAGGCTGGGAATATAAAGAGCAGCTTTTCTGTAGAACGTGTTAACATCGAGTATAAATTTAAAGATCCAATACAAAATTAAGATTGGAAAATACTTTCCTGTGAGTATTTGCCTGGAGTGCAGCTCCGTCTGAAAGGGAAATGTGGACCCCGGGCAGGTCAGAGAAGAGAACAGAAGGCTTTGCTTTATGGTGCTGCAGAAGATAGCTAAAGGGTAGATTGAATAACTAATGAAGGGGGACTGAAAGGAAATTTAATTCACAAATGAGGGATTTATTAATTGGACAAACTGTGACGCAATAAGGTTGGTTTTTGTTTGGTTTGTTCTGGGGGAGGAGACCAGACAACGAGGTTGGTTGGTTGAAATGGCTCTGAGCGCTATGGGACTTAACTTCTGAGGTCATCAGTCCCCTAGAACTACTTAAACCTAAGTAACCTAAGGACATCACACGCATCCATGCCCGAGGCAGGTGTCGAACCTGCGACCGTAGCGGTCGCGAGGTTCCAGACTGTAGCGCCTAGAACCGCTCGGCCACTCTGGCCGGCGACAACGAGGTCATCGGTCTCATAGCATTAGGGAAGGAAGTCGGCCGTGCTCTGTCAAAGAAACAATCCCGGCATTTGCCTGGAGCGATTTAGGGAAATCACGGAAAACCTAAATCAGGATGGCCGGACGCGAGATTGAACCGTCGTCCTCCCGAATGCGAGTCCAGTGTGCTGACCACTGCGCCACCTCGCTCGGTAACGCAATAAGGAATATTTAGATTGATCGTGTAAAGGATAGGGAGAATAACTGTAGAGCAGACGAAGATTTGAATGCAATAGTCAATTTCAGCTGGCTGCGAGGGACAAGGTGTACGTCCATACAGCTGCATCGAACTATTCTTCAGTCTAAAGACCCCAATTGTCATCGTCTAGTTGAGAGCTAATGATACGCTAGTAGGAAATGAGTTATAGAAACCTCTAATCACATGAAACTTCCTGGCAGATTAAAACTGCGTGCCAGGTTGTGACTCGAACCTCGACCCTTTACGTTGCTACATAGGATAACATTGTTGTTGCTTACAACGACTTGGCACCGACATTCTGGACTTTAGTGGACTTTGGCTCGGCACAGTCGGATTGAGATTCCACTTGCCGTCGTTTCAAGGCATTGAATAAATTAATTGATCACAAGGCTGCTAATGCGGCCACCACGAATAGTTCTTCTTCCCCACCGTCTTTACCTCACAGTAACCCTTCCACCCTACATGGATGTGTTCCAGTCTCTGTCTGCCTCAACAGTTTCTTTCCCCTCTCTAGCACCACGGAGGCTATCCCATGATGTTTCACCACATGTCCTCCCATCCCGTCCCTCCGTGTCAGTGGATTTCGTATTATGTTCTTCCCTTCGCCTATTCTACGCACAACCTCCTAATGCCTTACCTTATAAATCCACGTAATTTTCAGTACTCTTGTACAGCAGAAAATGTCAAACGCTTAGATTCTCTTCTTTTTCGGTATTCCCAAGTGACTCGCTATCGTGTGCTTCAGCGGCACATCCCCGGTAGCTGCCTCAGCTGGAGCGGTGGGCCGCCCCCGCAGGCCTCAGAAAGGAGAGTGGGGCGGCTTCCGTCGCAGACTTCAGGCGTATAATGTCACGGATGTTGTGCCGCACCGTCTCTCCCTATCCGTTGCCGCCCCTGCACGAGCGCAAAATATTTTTGTCTTAGAAGCCTTTGAAGCGCTGGTTTTTCAAACAGACGACAAATGTATTCTCTTCGACACTTTGGAGGCGTTGCGTGACGAATTTTCTTCTCTCTTTGGTGCTGGCATGGAATAGCTCCTGCTTGGATGACACAGTTTTAGGGGGCCGTACAGAACAATTTGCCACTCTATGCCTATTCGTCTCGAAACTTCAGCAGTATCGCCCAAAGTGGAATTTAGATAAATGTGAATTCTTCCAATCTCAAGTGAAATATCTACTTGTATGTCACATCTTTAGCAAACAGAGGCTTAGAAGCGACGCCGAAATACACTACGCGCCAAAAGTATCTGGACACTCCCAAAAACATACTTTTTTCATGTGACGCGCATTGTGCTGCCACCTACTGCCAGGTACTCCATATCAGCGACCTCAGTAGTCATTAGACATCGTGAGAGCAGAATGGGGCGCTCCGCGGAACTCACGAACTTCGAACATCGTCAGGTGACTGGGTGTCACTTGTGTCATACATCTGTACGCGAGATTTACACACTCCTAAACATCCGTAGGTCCACTGTTTCCGATGTGATAGTGAAGTGGAAACTTGAAGGGAAACGTTCAGCACAAACGTGTACAGGCCGACCCCGTCTGTTGACTCACAGAGACCGCCGACAGTTGAAGAGGGTCGTAATGGGCCGCGCTTGTGACCGAGCGGTTTTAGGCGTTTCAGTCCGGAAACGCGCTGATGCTACAATCGCGGGTTCGAATCCTGCCTCGGGCATGGATGTGTGTGATGTCCTTAGGTTAGTTAGGTTTAAATAGTTCTAAGTCTAGGGGACTGATGATCTCAGATATTTAGTCCCATAGTGCTCAGAGCTAAGGAAAGGGTCGTAATGTGTAATAGGCATCTATCCAGACCATCACACAGGAATTCCAAACTACACCAGGACCCACTGCAAGTACTATGAGAGTTAGGCAGGAGGCGAGAAAACTTCGATTTTTCGTCGAGCGGCTGCTCATAAGACACACATCACGGTGATAAATGCCAAACGACGCCTCGCTTTGTGTAAGGAGCGCAGACGTTGGACAATTGAACAGTGGAAAAATGTAGTGTGGCGTGACGAGCACTGTACACAATGCGGCGATCGGATGGCAGGGTGTAGGTAAGGTGAATGCCCCGGGGAATGTCATCTGCCAGAGTGTGTTGTGCCAACACTAAAATTCGGAGGCCGTGGCGTTATGGCGTGGTCGTGTTTTTCATGGAAGGAGCTTGCCGCCCTTGTTGTTTTGTGTGGCGCTTTCACAGCAAAGTCGTACATTGACGTTTTAAGCACCTTCTTGCTTCCCACTGTTTAACAGCAATGCGAGGATGGCGATTGCATCCTTCAACACGATCGAGCACCTGTTCATAATGCACGGCCTGTGGCGGAGTGGTTACACGACAATAACATCCCTGTAATGGACTGGCCTACACAGAGTTCTGGCCTGGCCTGAATCCTTTGGGATGTTTTGGAACGCCAACTTCGTGCTAACCCTCACCGACCAACATCGATACGTCTCGTCAGTGCAATACTCCGTGAAGAAACCTTCAGCACCTGACTGAACGTATGCCTGCGCGAGTGGAAGCTGTCATTAAGGCTAAGGGTGGGAATTTCAGTATTACTGATGGAGGGCACCACGAAGTTGTAAGTCATTTTCAGCCAGGTGTCCGGATACTTTTGATCACATAGTGTATGTGGAAGCCATTACTCACTGAGCTACACCAACAACCCGGAGAATCTATTAAGTCTTCTTTGGAAAAGTAAAGTACCGTTCCAAGTGCATAACGCAGGTATCTGAGACTGATAAATATTTAAATAATTTACATAAAAATGAGCATCAGTCGCTTGGTTTCGACTTCCGCCTCTCACGCAGCATTCGAAGACTAAAAACAGCGCCTCGAAAGGTTCCACTCCTAGCTACTCTAGATACCGCCAGACCTTTCATCCTATCTGTGGTGTCACCGCCAGACACCACACTTGCTAGGTGGTAGCCTTTAAATCGGTCGCGGTCCGTTAGTATACGTCGGACCCGCGTGTCGCCACTGTCAGTGATTGCAGACCGAGCGCCGCCACACGGCAGGTCTAGAGAGACGTCCTGGCACTCGGCCCAGTTGTACAGACGACTTTGCTAGCGAAGCTACACTGACAAATACGCTCTCATTTGCCGAGACGATAGTTAGCATAGCCTTCAGCCACGTCATTTGCTGCGACCTGGCGAGGCGCCATTACCAGTTTATATTGAGGTTGTAATTATGTACCATCAAGAGCGATGTTCACCAATTGTGGATTGGAGTTGAGTATTCCAGAAGCTATGTATTATTTTTGGCTACTATAATTCCTTGTCATTTTCCAGACCTCACGCCGGCCTGCGTGAGCTTGGGCGCGTGCCTTTCGGCTTCCTCCAAACTCCGTGAATTGGCTCCTGCCAATTCACAACACTATCCACCGAAGAATCACAAAATGACGTAGAAGTAGTTCTCTCCCATGAGAGCCATCTGCTGTTACGCACAAAGCCTTCCACGCCGCGCATTCGTGCGCACGATGTCTGTCTGCTAGGGCAATGGATTTCTGGGTGCGGACCTGCCCAGTAGTACAGTCCCTTTGGCTTGTGATAGCGAAATGGGCACATCCATCAGACTTCGTCATACCGTGGTTAGATTTTTGCTGACTTTCCGTATTTTCACTCTCTTTTCGTGGTTGTTCGTTACCAAGCTTCCACATTATGGAGCATTAGATTTATTTCTGTGATACATTTTGGAGTGGGTTTTAAATCAGGAAACGTTAGGTCTCTCTTTGCATGTTCAACTTATTTGGAACACGTAGATATCAATACCCAACTTCCAGGAAGTCGTCAAAGATTTCGAGACTTTATCTCATCGCCCTTCCAGTCGCAGAGTAATGTTTGAGGGCTTAACACTAATTTGTGGCGATTTTTAAAACACGACTCATTGCTGACTGAACTGCGTGTGCACAAGAAGAAATTCATCCTGTAACGAAACACTGATCACCACACAGGGTTTTTACGGATTACTGTCACTCCCGCTGGTGTTTGTTCAAGTTAACCCGTCACATGTTCCACACCTCCACATGCTCTCACTGAAGAACCACTCTCTTGTGAAGTGTCACATTCATTTTAATTACATTTAAGGCTGTGAGGAAATATCCTACCTTGAGCAGATTTGCAGCTTTATTAAACAAAATTTTCAGACATGCTGGTAAGTTTGTGCTGCCGTTGAAGCTCGAGACTCGAGCCTTCAGAGACGGGACACCGAGGCAGTTCCTGCTACCACACGAGCTCAGGGTTTTCAGATTATTACCAGATGATGTAGTGCGCAGATTGCAGAAACATCTGCACTGCGTGACGTGCAATTGCTTTAGATACATAGTTAGTAACTACATGAAGTCTAGAGTCACGACAGTGAGGTGTGAACAACACATTGCTTATGCCTCTAAAACTCGCCGTTATTTTTGGGATTAAAAAACACCACATCTTCTAATATGGAACCAAATTTCACTTAATCGAATACCAGAATCCACTCCTTGCTCGTTTTGGATATAAATCCAAGTTGCCTGACAAAATATTCCAACACTGAGCAGATTTACAGCTTTATCAAACAAAATTTTCAGACATACTGGTAAGTTTGTGCTGTGACATGTATGTGAGGGAATCGTCTTTCACGTTTTCTTTTCGACTTGCAATAGTAAACAGTTTCTTCATTGGAACTGTAATAATGGAAGAAAATTTGACGCACTTTCTCTTCACCTTCTTTTCGTAACGAAGCTGTCAACTGCGAGCAACATAAAGACAAGGAGAAGACCAACATTCATCACAAAAAAAAAACTTTCATATCAAATGAAGGGGCGGCCGGAGTGGCCGAGCGGTTCTAGGCGCTACAGTCTGGAACCGTGCGACTACTACGGTCGCAGGTTCGAATCCTGCCTCGGGCATGGATGTGTGTGATGTCCTTAAGTTAGTTAGGTTTAAGTAGTTCTAAGTTCTAGGGGACTGATGACTTCAGAAGTTAAGTCTCATAGTGCTCAGAGCCATTTGAACCATACCAAATGAAGGAAAATAAACTAGGATTGCAGCACCGAATGAAATGTATAAGACTAAAAGTTTAGACACAAATATGAACAAAAGGCACAAATAGAAGTTCTCTGCACACATTGGTTTAAAGCAAAATCACTAAATCAGTTTAAAAGTGTTTTATCAATAAACACGTGAAAGTTGTGTGTCTCTAGCAAATAGTATAAAAAAGACAATAAATAACATTACTGAGCTTAAGTATTGCTAACGGGGAAAAATTACATAAAACCGCCCGAACATAAGGCACAGTAACGCGGCTGACACACATAAGCAATATCTCGCTGATTACGTGGCAAGCAGTGAGCCTGTTGGTCCCCAACGGTTGATACATTCGGCACCACACAAGTGTGGGACTTTTATATCCCTGTGAACTCGGAGATAAATTTATATGCGATACGCGTATGCCCCACTGCTCACGAGAGCGTTAACATTATTCCCTCTGTACAGCAGTTATTTTGGACCAGGTTAATTTTAGGGTAGCGCCTTTGAAACTATAGTTTTTTGTGGTCACCAAGATTGCGGAGACCGCAACAGAAGCTCCTCTCTTGATGAAGGACGCCAGGAGCGTACAGGCACATTCCTGGAATGTGGGAGGAGACATACAGGTGACGGGGACGTGACGGGCTTTGGGGTGTGCCCCAGAAGGCGCTGAGGAGACGCCGTCTCCTTCAAGGACGGCCGTTCAGGGTCACAGTGCCTGCCTCTCTCTCGTCTCCACTTTATAGGTATTTCATTGTTTGCATCTTTCTCAGCTGCTTCCAGCTGATGCTCGATAACCATTGAGTTTGATAGTGAATACTCCTTCTTGATTCTGAACACACTTTCCTACCAATTTCAGTGATTAATATTCTGTTTATGCTACCTTTTAAGTCGGAATGCTGAATAAATCCCAGACATTTAGTCGAATTTGGATTGCGGAACTACCCTTTCTCTTCCTCTAAAATCCCACGGTTGTCTTCGAGGAACGCATATTCAAAGTGCCTGTTTTATTCACGCCTGCAGGTAGGACTGAGCTATGGCACACGGTATGGCATCGCCTGTTACCGGAAGCGGCGGGCAGCCGAGCTGTAACAGCACAAACTCTGTCGCTACTCTCATTTCTGCTGCGCCACATTACATTCGCCTTTCTTCGGCTTACTCTCAATCCGTATTCTGTGCTCTTTAGACTGCTCATCCCATTCAAGACGTTCTGCAATTCTTCTTCATTTTCACTGAGGATAGCAATGTAGTCAGCGAATATCATCACTGACATTCTTTCACTCCGGATTTTAGTCTCCCTTCTCAGACTTGCTTTTATGTCCATTACTGCCTCTTCGACACGAAGATTAAACAGTAGAGGAGAAAGGTTGTATCTCTGTATTACGCCCTACATGGGAGGTTCTCGATCAGAAGGCCACGGGCTCTCTGAGCCGTACAACTCTTTGTTTTCCTTTTTAGGAGTATCGAGAAAGAAAAGAAGGCGACACAGTAATGGGAGTTAAGATCCAGTTACACAAGCAACTGTTTTTTTTAATAAATTCGCAAACAAATTTCAGCTTTTTTGTACCGTCACTAGTGTATGTGTGTGTGTGTGTGTCTGTGTGTGAGTCTGTGTGTGTGTGTGTGTTTGTGTGTGTGTGTGTGTGTGTACACCCCCGCGTTTGCTTATCTACGTGCCGCTTTTTTTTTTTTTTTTTTTTAGAGTTTGTTATACAATTTCATAGTCGATTACCGATTACTGAAGCGAAATCGATGACGACACCAAGCATCGGACGCTTTGACTCCAGCCAGTATTGTTGTTGTGGTCTTCGTCGAGAGACTGGTTTGATGGAGCTCTCCATGCTACTCTATCCTGTGCAAGATCCTTCATCTCCGAGTAACTACTGCAACCTACATCCTTCTGAATCTGCTTAGCGTATTCACCTCTTGGTCTCCATTTATGATTTTTACCCTCCACGCTTCCCTCCAGTACTAAATTGGTGATCCCTTGATGCCTCAGAACGTGTCCTACCAACCGATCTCTTCTTCTAGTCAAGTTGTATCACAAATTCCTCTTCTCCCCAATTCTATTCAGTACCTCCTCATTAGTTACGTCATTTACCCAGCTGATCTTCAGCATTCTTCTGTAGCACCACATTCCGAAAGCTTCTATTCTCTTCTTATCTGGACTAGTTATCGTCCATGTTTCACTTCCATACATGGCTACACTCCATACAAGTACTTCAGTAAAGACTTCCTGACACTTAAATCTATACACGACGTTAACAAATTTTTCTTCTTCAGAAACGCTTTTTTTGCCATAGCCAGTCTACATTTTGTATCCTCTCTACTTCGACCATCATCGGTTATTTTACTCCCTAAATAGCAAAACTCCTTTACTACTTTAAGTGTCTCATTCCCTAATCTAATTCCCTCCACATCACCTGATTTAATTCGACTACATTCCATTATCTTCGTTCCGCTTTTATTGATGTTCATCTTATATCCTCCTTTCAAGACACTATCCATTCCGTTCAACTGCTCTTCCAAGTCCTTTGCTGTCTCTGACAGAATTACAATGTCGTCGGCAAACCTCAAAGTTTTTATTTCTTCTCCATGGATTTTAATTCCTACTCCAAATTGTTCTTTTGTTTCCTTTACTGCTTGTTCAATATACAGATTGAATAACATCGGGGATAGGCTACAACTCCCGCTCCAATCACTGCTTGCCTTCCGTGCCCCTCCACTCTTATAACTGCCATTTGGTTTCCGTACAAACTGTAAATAGCCTTTCGCTCCCTGTATTTTACCCCGGCCACCTGCAGAATTTGAAAGAGAGTATTCCAGTCAACACTGTAAAATGCTTTCTGTAAGACAACAAATGCTAGAAACGTAGATTTGCGTTTCCTTAATCTATCTTGTAAGATAAGTCGTAGGTTCCAACATTTCTACAGAACCCAAACTGATCTTCATCGAGGTCTGTTTCTACCAGTTTTTCCATTCGTCTGTAAAAAATTCATGTTAGTATTTTGTAGCCGTGACTTGTTAAACTGTTAGTTCGGTAATTTTTACACCTGTCAACACCTGCTTTCTTTGGGTTTGGGATTATTATACTCTTTTTGGATGTGTGAGGGTATTTCGCCTGTCTCATACATCTTGCTCACCAGATAATAGAGTTTTGTAGCGACGGCATCTCCCAAGGCTATCTGTAGTTCTAATGGAATGTTGCCTACTGCCGGGGCCCCAAACCAAAATTAATATTACACAAATTCTTATTAATTAAAAACGAAAATACTTCCTGCTGTTCTACAAAATCATATTTATTTGGTAGGAACCGGCTTTCGGCTTCTTAGGCTATCTTCAATTGACAACTGAATCTCGCAAACACAGATGTGAATGATGTGCGACTTAACAGGTTTTTGTTTATATAGAAGATACAAAAATGACAGAGCATTTGCATAACAAAACATCACATAGGAATAAGTACACTAACTGTATCTCCTTTTTCTGTTAGTTGAGATACAAAGTTTTTACGTCGAGAAATAAATAACTACAGACGCGAAGTAAGATGAATTTGTAGCCTGAATCCAGTATTTGTAACGAAAACTTAATTGAACGAAGGGGAAAATGGAAACCGAGTTTGATAATTGAATATTTGACTGGCATTCTGTGCCATGTGTTTCCTGATTTCCAATATTTCCAGTAGGTTCATCTTTCTGCTTTTCTTAACAGGATGCATAACTTCACATTCTACGTCAGATGTATCGTTTTGTGCTAAGGAATCATCAGCAAAGGTTGAACCTTTCTCTCTTAATGTTCAGCTTATCTCAGGTTCGCGTAGCCTATTAATTGCCTCATCCCTGCCTGACTGACCAAAGTACACTTTTTCACGCTGCTTGCGAGAGACTTTATGCACACCACTCTTTCCAGAGCGTTGCAGGCTGTCTTCGCTACTCAATAAAAATTTTGCTATGTTACTGGTATTATAAAGTGCGGGTCTGTAGTTGCGGGACTTTAACTACCTACGAAAAAAGAAAACGCGTAAAATTACACCATTTCTGTACGCTGGCCAACAGTGTTCGTTCAGTAATTTCAAACCCTGTTGCAAAATCCCATATATTGGTCACATTTCAGATAACCTTTGCAAAAAAGTTATTCCTTCAACTAATATTAGAGGACAAAAGATAATGTTTTACACACGCAACCGCAACTCAAAGGCTTCAGGTGAATTAATATGTTTAACATACTACTCATAACATTAAATTCTAGATGAGTGTGACAGACTCGCAAAATCTAAGACCAGGCTCGGAGTCTGCAGCGCAGCGGTCAGCACGCTGGCTGGAGTCACATCTGGGAGGACGGCGGTTCGAATCCTCGTCTCATCATCCAGACTTAGGTTTCCCGTGATTCCCTAAATTGCTTCACATAAATGTCTGGATGAGTCCTTCGGAATGTCACGGACGATTTCCTGTACCATCCTATCGTAATCCGAGCTCATGCTCCGTCTCTACTGACCTTGTTGTAGATGGCACGTTAAACACTAATCTTACTTCCTTTTTTGGCAATAGGCACAAAAATTCCTTTAAGATGAGGTATTGTACATTTCACAAACGTTTTAAGTTTCTCAAAAATTACATTTATTTTATTTTGCTAAGATGCCAGAACGAGTTGTGGAAACAGTAGTCGACTTAAATACAATTGTTCCACAGTTACATATATTACAAGTAATTTAATACACAGAGGAAAATTTCTTTTGAGGTAAAACTAATACAAATCAAAGTAGTTTTGACCATCAGGCAGCCTAACCCTACTTTTAGGTACATATCTACATCTACATCTGCATCTACATTTATACTCCGCAAGCCACCCAACGGTGTGTGGCGGAGGGCACTTTACGTGCCACTGTCATTATCTCTCTTTTCTGTTCCAGTCGCGTATGGTTCGCGGGAAGAACGACTGTCTGAAAGCCTCCGTGCGCGCTCGAATCTCTCTAATTTTACATTCGTGATCTCCTCGGGAGGTATAAGTAGGGGGAAGCAATATATTCGATACCCCATCCAGAAACGCACCCTCTCGAAACCTGGCGAGCAAGCTACACCGCGATGCAGAGCGCCTCTCTTGCAGAGTCTGCCACTTGAGTTTGCTAAACATCTCCGTAACGCCATCACGGTTACCAAATAACCCTGTGACGAAACGCGCCGCTCTTCTTTGGATCTTCTCTATCTCCTCCGTCAACCCGATCTGGTACGGATCCCACACTGATGAGCAATACTCACGTATAGGTCGAACGAGTGTTTTATAAGCCACATATCAATACTGTGACCTCACATACCTTAAACTGATAGGCTACCAAGAAAGTAGATTACCTTTTTGGTATCAAAAAAATACAGTGGATGGGAAAAAATGTTTCGTTCATGTGACAGTGACACTGAAAGACTGCTTTTCAACATAGTCTACACACAACTACGGCATTTATCATAGCGCCGAACACTTTGAAATATCACTGTCACAAAATTTTGTAGCACGACTCCTCAGCCACTTAGTCATCCCCTCCCGCAGCTGCTTCGATAGGCTAGCTTCCGTGCAACTATTTGATGCAACAACCTCCTGGAATTTGTGGAAAACGAAAGGAAAACTCCGGTGTTGTGAATGGACGGTTTCCTTAAATCTGGTCATCGACTTTTACGACTAGTTCATTTGTCATAATTAGAGCTGCTCTCTACCAAAACTATGGTTCGGTAGTTTTGATACACTACATAAATGACGTAGGAAATGTATGATTACCAGTAGAAATGGTAGCATTGGTAGGCAACGGAACATAAATGGATGTGTGAGAGAGTAACCAGGACCCGACGACTTCTTTTTGTTTTTTGTTTTTCGCATAATTAGAATCTTGCATCGTTCGGTGTTAGACTACTGTGTATTTTTTATCCTTAAAAAGTGAAAACTGCATTTTCGAAGCAATTACTTTTGATCCACAAACACGAAAAACACTGTATACTTGTTGTTTTGTTCTCAACAGAACGTTAGTCATCACGATTAAAGGCAAAAGTTGCTTGTTATTATCAATAAGTGCGAAAGTTGTTTAGCAATAACAGAAATATGTTTTACGTAAGCTCGACAAAGTATTGAAGCGATGTTTGAGATGTTTCCGTTTCGCGTTTCTTTTTAAGTTTAAATTTTTTGAGGGAATTGCGTTTTGTAACGCCATTTGATGAGTCTGTACTGTTTTTTCTGTTTTTACAACATCCTTCTGTTTCACGTTACAAGTTAACAATTTTCTTAAAAAACTCAATTAAACACTGACAGTTTCAATTTTGCTATCAAAACTTTATTTTTAAGTAACAGACACATGGATAACTATCTAGAACAAAAATGTTCCGTAGATTACGCAGCCCTTATTACACCCTCATTCAGTTTCTAGACGGTTCACGACTTCCAGTTTCTAGGGAACTCTGGTAAGACACTGATTGCACATGCAACCAAAGCTGTGTAAAGGGGGTTACGCCCAATTGGAACGTAGAGTTTATGCAGTTACCATTTTAACTGACCGTAGCTACTTGTAAAACTACCGTAGTCAACACTTACTTACGATATTCTACGGTAGCCTAGGGTAGTTCCACATGTCCAGTCACAACGCTTGGTCGTCCACCTCGCTCTTCATCGTGAACACTGGTTGCGCCACTTTTAAACCTAAGACACCACTGACCGTACTCCACCTACCTCCAGTGATTACTTTGTATCCGTACACTTCACACAGCACAGCTGCCGTCTAAATTCGATCGGTTTACGGATTTTTGCACAACAAAAACCTTATTACTGACTGAACTTGGTAACTCGTGGGATTTTCAGCTGGGGCCCACATTTAAAACTTATATTGTGAAAGAACAGGGAACGACAAGCTGGCATGGCTGGGTTCCTGAGCCGTGGATGGCTCGCATCATGCCTTGATTTTTTACCATTTGTTGCAGTCCAGAGGTGTCTTATTTCTTCTTCGGTTACCGCCATAAAGTTGCTGTCTTCTCTTTGTGAGTGGCAGCAGCAACGTGTATCGATACTAGTACTGCTGTACAATCTTCGGTGTCGCGCATGTATTTTTCTGGGTGGGCTGTGTGTGGCAGCCGGTCGGCTGAGGCAGAGAGGCGTGGACGCCTCCGTGGCGCGTGGTCAGGCCAGAGCCGCTGGCGGCGCGGCGTGCGCGCACTGTCCAAGTTGTGAGGCGCTTCTTGCCAGAGTTACGAAGTTCGTCGCCCACCGATCCTGGACACTAAAGGTGAGTGCTCACTTAACCTACTATCATGCCTCAAATGATGTCACATCTCTTTGTTTGATCCTGGTTGTCGCTTTCTGGGAGATTCCTGCGAGCAACAACGTGTGTGCTCTGAAGTCGGCTAGAACTGCAGCCGTCTTCCTGTGTGGTGTTTAACTTCATTTAATTCATTCCTGCATTAATAAAGTGTACCAGCGGTATCTTCTGCCTTGTGGCCGTTGACGTTCTCGTCACCTGACCTGGTCGTTGATGTAGTTTTTGCCAGTGTACTGTCCAGCACGGCGTGTAGTTTGACAGCTGAGGTGTTGTTGGTAGTTTTGGGCGTTTATTCTGACTTGGCTGGATGGGGCACCAGTATCCAGAACGTTGTGCTATTGCCATAGTGTTGTCGTTTTGCTGGTCAGGTGGAGCAGAACTGATCTTGTCGGTTGGTTCGTCGGCTGGCTTTCGGTTGGGTTGCGTCCGATTAAGAGGTTGTCGGTCTGTCTGGCTGTCTCACCTAAACGTGTGTTAGTGTTAGCTTCCCAGGCCAATCCTTGGAACCTTCTGAGCACCGCTCCTTGTGTTTTACATAGTGATTTCCTTTTTAGTCTTAAGTACGCTGTGTGGCCTTCAGCTGTAAAAAGATAAAATTGATTTTTGTATGGTATGTGACCTTCAGCCGAGTTTTCAACCTTTCAAAACTAAAAGTGAAAATTTCTTGTGTCTAGGTCTTAAGCCATAAATTTGTTTCAAGTTGGTATTTGGCCTTCAGCTGAGATTTCATCCTTTGCAAATCAAAAGTTGAAAAATTTAGTCTAGGCCTTAAGCTGTAAGAAATATTTTCTAGTCTGTATGTGGCCTTCAGCCGAGTTTTCCAGCTTAAATTAAAAACTGGAAATTTCGTTGCCTGGGCTTTAAGCCATAAGATTGTTTAGGTTTCGTATGTGGCCTTCGGCCAAGTTTTATGTGAAGCATTTTAGGATGAAGCCTTTAGACTATTTCAGTTGAAATTTAGAAGCTCTTCCCTTTAGGCCTTAAGCCTTAAAATTGTTTTCTGCATGGTGTATGGCCTTCAGCCAAATTTTAATCTCTCTTAAATTAAAAATTTAAAATCCTTGTCTTGCCTTAAGGCATAAGAGTGCTATTCTTTAGTATGAGGCCTTCAGCCGAGTTTTGCAGGAAATATTTCAAGATAAGGCCTTCAAAATTTTCAAATTGAAAGCTCTTCTTAATACGCCTTAAGCCGTTAAATTGTTTTGCTGATACGCGGCCTTCAGCCGAGTTTTCAGCCTATTCAGATTAACCATTGAAAATCTTTGTCTTGGTCTTAAGCCGTAACAATGTTCTTGAATAATGTGTGGTCATCAGCCGATTTCTATGGGAAAAATTTAAGCTAAGGCTTTCAGCTCATTTATATTGAAGATAATGAATTATTTTTCTAAAGAAGTAAAACCTCCAGAAGAACTCCTGTACCTCAATTCCTTGCTTAGGCCTTGTGCCTTGGATTTTCGATGCGGTCTTCAGCCGATCTAAATTAAATCAAAGGAGGTCTTTCGTTAAAATCTTGAGAGTTTTTGATTCTTGCTTGTATGATGCTGTGTTTTAACAAATAAAGTTTATATGTTGAGTGTAACTGACAGTAACTTATTTTGGCCTCTTTCCACTCATATAACCTTATCCGCTCTGTTCTGCTAGCCCAGGGATTTCAGTGCCGACTGAGGGAACGAATGCTCAGACAGCAATATGGCTCCCTGACCCCGCTCCTTGTCGCAGAAGGCGAAAACGCGACCTGCTTCCTGGACAGGCCTCGCAGATTTTTGAGAGGTGGCAGAAGGCAGTTCAGTGTGAGCTGGTGCTGAAGCGGGCCACTGAGACCGACAACCGCATGTAATTTTGTGAATGCCTTCCAAAAGTACAGGATGTCAATTATTGCACTAATGGTTTGCGTTAGGACGTTGAAAATGCACAGTTGCTCGCGGCGGTTGTGAAGGCCTGCTATGCGAGCAATAAGAGCCCAACTGTGGCTCAAAGGAAGCGTGCGACCCGGTTCAAGCTGAAGACAACCGATCCAAGTGTGTCAACAATCTTATATTTTTTTCGCGAGTTTTAGAGAACGGGCAGCGTTCGTGATGACAGTGTTGGCAATGTCGGTCGTCCAAAAAGGGTTAAAACCTCTAAAATCATCGAGAAGACTCGACCTGTCTTTCAAACCAGTCCAAGGAAATCCATCAGACGAGCCACACAACAGGTGGACTTTGTAGGACTTGCAGTTGAGAAGCTATCAATAATTTTAAGAAGATGATGCCTCACAGTTCGCAAATAATGATTTACCGCCAAGAGCCTTCTAATAAAAATTTCTTTATTGAACAGCCAGTTTCGGTCACAGATCATCTTCGGGTTCATAAAAATATTTACACCACCACACTAGACGGTAAAATCTATGCTGTCAAATAATAAAATCCGTGAATTCGTCACTAGTGTGTAATAGCAAAATATTACGTCAGCAGTAATGAAACGTGACAGACAGTGCACTCATTCGTGTTATATTAACAGACAGGTTTAAATACGAACAGAGGCATTCTAGATACTCAGAATGCCTCAGAATTTTCGCGCATGATACAACTATCTATAATGAAGTACAGTCTGAAAGAAAACTAGAAAAATATTCAGTCTGCCCTTGATAAGATTTGAAAGTGGTGCAATGCTTGCTTTACATGTCCAGAACTGTAAAATATTGCAGTTTACAAAATGGAAAAATACATAGTATGCTATGACTACGAACAGAGGCATTCCGTTCGCAATGTTAACGCCAACTGTAAATACTCGTATAACAGGACTGAGTACACTGCCTCGCACGTTATGGTATTTTACTGTCTGACTCCTGTGACAAATTCAGGGATTTTGTTATCTGGCGCCACTGATTTCACGAGTTCATCACCTAATATAAATAAATGTTTTTATGGGCGTGATGGTCCACGCATCGAAACTGGTTGTTCAATTTTGAAAAAATTATCCGGAGCTCTTGGCGGTAAATTGTGACATTTTCAAAGGCAAGCAGTCGGTATACCATAACGTTAAGAGGGTCCTGCACAACCCAATATTGTAGAGAAAAGGTAAGAGCCGCATCAAACTTGGCCACACCGGCCGGCGAGTAATTAGTAATTAAAATATGTTTGCAGAACTGAATAAAAATACCCACTGGCTATGGCATGAGGGTATTGAAACATGTTTGGGGAATAGTAAACAACAGTTGTTTGTGCAGTAGGTTAACACGAATCCTGACAATTTAGTCTGCAAACGCGGTTGCTGCTGGTGTAGTGCTCCGAAACAAAACGACGATTACATACAGCCACGTCACAGCCAGTGAGCTTAGCACCCCTCACCGTCTGGCAGTCGTCGGCGCAGGCCACCTGCCCAGCCGCCACTCCGTCGCACTCGGTGTAGTCGGCCCGCGGCTGCCGCCGCGCGGGGACCGCAGCCACAGCCAGCGGTGACGTCACGGGCTCCCCCAGGGCGCCAGCGGCCGCACACACCGACACCTGCGGACACAGAGAGGTGTGCTGACGTCAGACTGTGGCGTGCCTGAGCAACACCTTCTAACATACAGGCCTCCCAGCCAAGACGAGTAGGCCATGTGACGTCACTTTCACTAGGCCAGTGGTGGAAAGACAGATTTTGCTACAACTAGCGCTGCTGGTGGCCAAAACTGGATCTAATAGCCATACCAACCATGCAACAAAAGGCACCGGTAGAATACATTGTTCGTTTAATTGAAAATGAGTATATGAAGCACTGCAAGAAAACGTAGCACCGTTTACAAAGCAATATGTGATAAGAAATCTGCACCGTGAGATGCTGTGCTTAATTTGTGTGGATTTACCTTTACAAGCAATTCGAAATTCTGTGTTTATGTTGGCTAAACTACCCGGGAAACAAAACTTGTGTTCTGTTTACTTTCAAAGTATAGTGGTTGATTCGTCGAAATTACATCTCCGTTTAACTCTGAGATTTGATTTAATCGTTTGAAATGGTGTATAAGTGTTGTGTTCCACGTTGCAGAGGAAATTATGAAAATGGGCCACGAGTAGCGGTGTTTCCTTTTCCTAAAAGCACTGAACTACAGCAGAAATGGATATCTGCAATACATGGTGAAAATTTCCAGGTTACACAGAATTCGAAGGTAAGCTCAGGTTCTTTACAATTCAGTTGGATTGTCTCAGGGTGTGTGTTCTTTAATTTAGAGAGCGGGAGCAACTAATCACATATTTAAGTAGCATGCTCTTTAGATGTTCATTAACAGCTGAATTCGATTGACTTGATGCCCTTCTCTAGAAGATCAACTGCATTACATACATTACTGAGTCACTGGAAAACTGTGATTTACTTATGCTAGAATAGCTCTAGCATTTTAACCTGAAATACCGAGTGAACAATAATCGATTTGATCTGAAGATAACTGACACTAATCCCATGTGTTAGCATTGGTACCCCTCGGGATTATTACATGTAGCTGATAAAAGATTTTCTCATTATTTCAAGGTCTGCGAGCTCCACTTCACTGAAGACCTCATTCTGAAACATAGTGAATATTTCGACAGTTCCACAGGGAAGAAATATTCTGTGCCACTTCCAAAACCTCGCCTTAAAACAGGAGCCATACCATCCATTCTGCCTAACTGTCCGAAGTATCTTTCGTCATCTTCTTGTTCGAGGGAAAGTGGAGATGAGAGACGAAAGCGTCTAGAAAATAGAGACTTACAAATAGCTATTGCAGCGAGAGTAGCAACTCATGCTCAGTATGAACAGGAAAGACATTTTGTGGACTTTAATGGTTTTGTTAAGTGTTTAGTGAGTATCAAGCTGCCTAATGACTGGCATCTGATGAAGTCAGAAAGTTCCATAACTTTTGTTCTAATAGACGTCAAAGGTATTCCTACACTTTTGTGTTCTGTTGTGGTGACTACTGACCTGAGCATGTCTTTATATGAAGGTAAAAGTGTAATCTCAAAACTTGGTACAAGAAAGTTCCCTTTAACTATAAACCATTTAAATGACTTAATTAACACTATTGATAACTTGGAGAACTTTACTAGGAAAAACAATGGTAGCACTGGAAAAGACCACTTGCTATTCGTTACTGATTATTTGAAAGATATGGCAAAACATTTTGATGAGAGTGACAGTAACAAAATAAAATTTTTATGTGAGCAATTGAATCTAATGGGAGTCCACAAGAGCCATTACAGATACTCAACAGACTGTATTATATTTTGTAGTATTCTGTTTTCAATATCACCACATGCTTATAAGTTTATAAGAAGTACACAGTATCTTGTGCTACCTCATCCTAATACCCTGCATAAAATCTGTTCACATTTTCAAACAAACCCAGCAGCTGAGCAGCTAGGTGGCAATTTTCTGATGTATATAAAACAGAAATTCCAGTTTCTCTGTGAATCAGATCATGTTGTTTCACTAATGTTAGGTGAAATACACTTGAAACCTTATTTAGACTTCACAGGAGGTAACATTTTGGGTGCTGCATTCAATTCTAAAAATGCGGCAACTAGTGCTCAGGTTTTTATGATACAGAGTTTGTTGTCTTCATATATAGATGTAGTCCATATTCTTCCAGTAAAAAATATAAATGGTGAAGGACTTTTCACTGTAATAAAGAAAACAATTTCCGGACTGCATGCAATAGGTTTTAAGGTAGTCTGTGTTGTTAGTGACAACAATTCAGTTAACAGAAGGGCAATGTCATTCTTTGCTTCCCCTCCTCAACTGTCAATTGTGTACAAACACCCCTGTGAAGACACTGATCCTCTTTTTTATGTTTTAGATTCTGTTCACATTTTAAAATGTGTCAGAAACAATTGGATTAATAAAAAAGATCCTGATCAGACAATTATGAATCCCCAGTTTGAAACAGATTCAGAAAATACACAGCTGTGTATGGCCAGATTCTCTTCAGTTAAAAAACTTCATGACATAGAGTGTACACAGATAGTAAAATTTGCCAATAAGCTTCATTTAAAGTCTCTTTTTCCAAGTAACCTGGAGCAACAAAATGTCAAACTTGTACTTAATATTTTCAATGAGATGACTGTCCAAGGTTTGCTAGCCTTGGGGGATCATCATCATATTGAAAGTTTTGAGATGACTGCTAAATTCATTAAATTAATTTGTACATGGTGGAACATTGTTAATGTTAGCTCACCTGGTAAAAATATCCGTTTCAAGGATGCAATGCTGAAACCACTCTCGAGCACAAATAATGAAAATATCAGATATTTAGAAAGATTTCTATCGTGGGTGGATAAATGGAAACATATTTCTGATAGTACATTTGGATTATCCAGTGGTACACATTTGGCCATATCACATACCACTCATGCCCTTCTAGAACTGACCAAGTATTGCACTGAGGAGCTGAATTTTAAGTATCTTTTGCCAGGTAAGGTTCAGACAGATGCTCTAGAAGCAAGATTTAGAAAATATCGAACAATGGCAGGATCTCAGTATTTGGTATCTTTGAGACAGGTATTTGAAATTGAATCCAAGCTAAGAATTCAGACTCTGCTTTCCTTGAAAATTTCATCCTCTGCTCTTGGTGAAGTTGGCATAGATTTAGATTCTTTTGAAAGTGATTGTGTACATGATATTAACTTACCACCACCATCAAACTTTGAGAGCATAATGATTTCAGTGAAGAACAAGTTCAGTCTGTTCAGGAATACTTGCCTGTTTTCACATACTTGTCAGGATACTGTGCCAGAGCTGTTCTTAAGAAGCTGAGGTGTGAAACATGTAAAACATACTTAGTGCTTGATAAAACATTATCAGCAATAGAAAATGATGAAAGCTATGGACTTCTAAGAAACGTAGATTGAGGTGGATTGTATTGCCCTAATAATGAGGTCATTAATGCTGTTATTTTCACTTATTTGGTTGTTAAAAACTTGGTGTCTGGAGAACATAAGCTCTCCTTCATGAGATGTACATCCCAGCGAAATCTAGTTATAAGATTAGCTGTTGATGTAGTTAAAAGGGAAGACTTTTTCCTAAGGGAGTTTTCTTGTAGTCAGGTAAATCACACTGATGACAAAATTCTTCAGTCTGTAGTAAAAGTAGCATGTAATATATTTCTCAATAATTATGTTAAAAAAATTAATGACAGCCATATTGGCAGTAAAATGAAAAAGAGAAAACTGTCAACTGTAAAGTAGTTTAGAATAAATTTTGTGACAGGTTAACAAACATCTACACTTGTCATTCTCTCCTAATTCCTACTTTTCTCTTCTTGATGTGTGTAGCTGCATTGCTTAAAATGAATGTGCATAAAATTAGGCCTATATTCTATTTACAATGATGTCATATCATTATCAAGAATATTCTGTTAAATATTTGAGAGTTTTGATGAGAGAGACAGACAAAGGTGTCAAACTTACAAAATCCCTGATTTTGCTTTGTGGGTTAAAAGTTAGAGTAGATTCAGTTTTTGTACTGTAGACTCAAAAATGATATGAGTCTCATGGGTGTGGGACATGTCAGAAGATATAACATAAAAACATAGGACACTTTAATATAATACTCACTTCCCTGATCATTTTGCCAGTAGATTGTCAAGATATCCAGATACTTTACAGTAAACTGAAACTGCTAATATCTACAGAATCCTACGGTCGCAGGTTCGAATCCTGCCTCGGGCATGGATGTGTGTGATGTCCTTAGGTTAGTTAGGTTTAAGTAGTTCTAAGTTCTAGGGGACTGACGACCTCAGAAGTTAAGTCCCATAGTGCTCAGAGCCATTTGAACCATTTTCTACAGAATGTACACAGTCAGAACGAAACATAATTATACACTTTTATTAAATATCTCATACACAAATTACCTAATCTTGACTGTTGTGGCCAAGTGCTGTCAGAGCTTAAATCTAACTGACATTTTTACTTCAGCTGTTCTAACAGTCCCTGTTAAAAAATTCATCTGTAGAGTACAAAAGGAGTTACCTACCAAGAAGCTTTTCAACATGTGCTTTATCTTAAATTAAGTTTTTAATGGTTGCTGGTAATTTATTGAAAATGTGTATTCCTGAATATTGGACCAAGGTAAGTGATTTTAGGTCTTTATGTAGATTGTTCTTATTCCTAGTATTGGTACTATGTATTGAGCTATTGGTTGGAAGTAGAGACATATTGTTTGCAACAAATTGCATTAAGGAATAAATATACTGAGAAGCAGTGGTTAGAATACCCAGTTCTTTGAGTAGGTTTATAGATTATGTTCTTGAAGGTACACCACAAATGAGTCTTATTTCACGCTTTTGCATTGTTAAATGAGCGTTTGTAATTAAACTTCTCACTGTGACAATATCTCCAATATCTATGCGATCATTGATGATCCATTCATGCCGCAGAGAATTACATTTTTGCCCCAGTAATAAACTTATGATCACTACAATAATTTCGTCATCCTGTCTGTTAACTCTTACGAAGTATCTCCGTTAGTGTCATTTACTGACTAATGGATCTAGGTTTCTGTAGCGACGTTTTCCTTAACAAGTAAGTCAGATTTTGCATACGATTTTAAACACAACAGAAGGAGATCACACTGTGTTGTAATCAGTGTGCCACATTGCGCGCGATATCATACAAGGGCGGCACAATTTCTGTGTAAGGGGCAAATTTAACGATCAGTGAATTTGTTATGGTTTCACGAAAGAAATACACGTTCATCGGCTCTAGCGCACAGGCTGTGTTGCAGCGGCAGAAGGTGTTAGCCTAGCGCTGATGACGTCATAGTTCCGTCGTGAGGCCTGTGTATCAGAAGGTGCTGGCCTGAGCCTACGCGCAATTTCCATCTTATGCAGGACGCAGCTGATTCATTTGTCTGGCCGCTACGTGACTCACTTTATGTGCTATCTACGGTGGTTTTCTTTTTATCAGCCTGCGTAATTTTTCTGATGTCATGACAACGTCAATATTTTATGTCGTGCCAACGTCTTGAGGTGGTTCATATAAATTCAGCTTTAAGCTATATCTGTACAGGGCGGTGCAGGGAGACAGTCCACCGCCTATACAATGGGTGGAGGATCAACGACAGACGTACAAGCGGCTTCGGGAGTGCCCCACGGAAGCCCGCCCGGCTAGCCGCGCGGTCCAACGCACTGCTACCCGAGCGGGAAGGCGCGCCGGCGGATCAGTGTCGAGGTCCTGTGTGCCGGCCAGCCTGTGGATTGCTTTCAAGGCGGTTTTGCATCTGCATCTGCATCTGCAATGGCGAATGACGGCTGGTACACCTTATTCCGCATCAGTTACACTATGTCGGCGATCGCTGCGCAAACACTGCCTGCACGTACGCGTACACCATAATTACTCTACGACGCAAACATCGGCTCCGTCGTTTCTAGGTCCCCAGTTCAATACACACATACAAACACACCCCATGGAAATGCTATTGCTATTCTACCTGTATGTTAATGACCTTGCAGACCATGTTAATATTGACGTCAGACTTTTCACAGACGATACGGCTGTTTGCAATGAAGTACTGTCTGGAAGAGACTGAACAAATATTCAGTCGGAACCTGATAAGATTTCAGGATGGTGCAGTATTCAGAAATGTAAAATTTTGTACTTCACAGAATGAAAAATACAGTAAACATCCTATGACTACCACATCACTCAGTCACAGTTGGAATCGATAAGCTTATACAAGTGCGTGGGTCTAACACTTTTTAGGGACATGAAATGGAACCGTCTCTTAAACTCAGTGGCAGGTAAATCAGGTGACAGACTCCAGCTGAAATTCGATCAGCCTACAAAGTGGACTGCTTAAAAATCACTCGTGCCATCCATTCCACAAAGGGCGTTCAAAACGTTTTCCATAGTCGTCTCTAATTTTCTTTATTTTTTGCAGCAGGACTATGAAATTTTTTGTAAACATACTTGGAACATTTAGCTATAAGTTGGTGTATAAAAGTATTTTCTTTTGTTTACAGGTGAGCCATAATGGACCGTGAAGTAGATGTCAGGTTGCGACAATGGTCAGTGATGGAGTTCCTCTTCAAGAACGGCAATGACTCTGCCACATCGATTCACAGGACGTTTCTCCCTCTTTATGGGGAGGACACAGTGGCTGAAATGGTTCAAATGGCTCTAACCACTATGGGACTTAACATCTAAGGTCAACAGTCGTCTAGACTTAGAACATCCATGACCGAGGCAAGATTCGAACCTGCGACCGTACCAGCAGCGCTGTTACGGACTGAAGCGCTTAGAACCGCTCGGCCACAGTAGCCAGCGGACACAGTGGATCGCAGCAGTTCCTAGCGGTGGTTGCAGAGGTTTAAAGAAGGTGATTTCTCTCTAAAGGACAATCCACGATGCAGTAGACCATCGATGGCAGTGAGTGACGTGAATAAGGAGACCATTGATCAAATCATCCAAAATGACAGATGTGTGATGACACAACAGCTTGCTGAAATGACTCGTTTGTCATTGGGTAGTGCGGTATCACTGGTACAGTCACTAGGGTACAGAAAAATCTGTGCACTTCGGGTGCCTAGATTATTGACAAGAGAGATGAAAACGATGAGGATGAATGAGTCCGAGGGTCGCATGAAGACCTTTACTGAAGAGTGGAAACAGTGTTTTGACGGCGTCATTACTCACGATGAAATATGGTTGTTTTTGTCCGAACCTGACAGGAAAACTCAATCCATGGAATGGCGTCATCCAGGTTTCCCTCGGAAGAAGAAGCCAAGACTTTCACGAGCAGCAGGCCGAAAGCTGATGGCTTCCTTCTTCTGCGATCAGTGTGGTCATTTCCATCGACTTTTTGGGATCTGGCTCCGCGATTAATCGGGACCATTATTGGTTGTCATTGCACAAGCTGCGACCTACCATCAAGACCGACGGACCACAGCTTCAAGGTCAGCTCACCAGACTACACCAAACCCCATATAACCCTTACAGCAGAAAATCACGAAAATGTTTGGAAAATTGTTCCTCATCCTCCATACAGTCCGGACATGGCTCCGTTTGAATTTTACCTCTTTCGTCCTCTGAAGGCCTACCAGCACGGTAAAACATTTGCTAGTGAGAATGATCTTATTTCTTGTATCACGCGATGGTGTAAGAGTCAATCTCCAGTATTTTACCAAAGTGCATTTACATCATTTGGTGACCGATGACCTCGCTGTCTGGTCTCCTTCCCCGAAACAACCAACCAACCATCATTTAGTGTACTTGCAGAAAATGTACCTGTAACTGGAGACACTACTTTGTACTATAGTTATTAATAAAGTGTGATCCTTGACCTCTGTAACCGCTAGTCGTACATCGCGAACCGGGGGCTCAAGGATGCAACAATTTGAAAAAATTCGAAAACATAGTGCCGCACTGCCCGCTGAGCGCCTAGCGAGTCGGTGATGCAACCCGCCCGACATGGCTTGGCGCCACGTGGCGGACGCACCAGCGTCACAGCTGAGGAGGCTACAATGAGTCGGCTCAGTGTATAGCTAAATGTTCCAAGTATGTTCACAAAAAATTTCATTCTCCTCTCCCAAAAAATAAAAAAATTAGAGACGACTGCGCAAAACTTTTTGAACGCTCTTTGTAGAATATTGGTCAACTGTGTGGGATCAGTATCAAATAGGGCTAACAGGGGATATTGAGTGTATGCAGAGAAGGGCAGTCCCACTGGTCACAGGTTTGTTTGACCCGCTGGAGAGAATTACTGAGACGTTGAAAGACAAACGTAAATTAACCTGCTTACAAGAACCTTGTTTAAACAATGACTCTACAGTATACTACAACCCCCTACGTGTCGCTCCCGTAGGATCTTGATGACAAGCTAATTTTTTTCTTCATGAGTCTAGTGTTTGGTTTGATGCGGCCCACCACGAATTTCTCTCCTGTGCAAACCTTTTCATCTCAGAGTAGAATTTGGAACCTACGTCCTCAATTATTTGCAGTTTTCATCCTCTACAGATCCCCCTAGTACCATGGACGTTATTCGCTGATGTGTTAACAGGAGTCCTACCATCCTGTCCCTTCTGCTTGTGAGTGTTTTCCGTATATTCCTTGCAGATTCTCTGGAGAACCTCCTCATTCCTTACCTGGTCAACCCATCTAATTTTTAGCATTCTTCTGTAACACACATCTGAAATGCTTCGATTCTCTTCTTTTCTGGTTTTCCCGCAGTTCATGTTACACTACCATACAATTCTGTGTTCCAAACGTACATTCTCAAAACTTTTCCCTCAAATTATGGCCCGTGTTTGGTACTAGTAGACTTCTCGTGACCAGGAACGCCTTTCTTGTCATTAGTAGCTCGTGCTCCTTGTTCCCAACATCATGGGTTATTTTGCTGCCTAGTTAGCAGAATTGTTAAACTACGTCTACTTCCTGATCACCAATCCAGGTGTTAAGTTTCCTACGGTTCTCGTTTCTGATACTTCTCATTACTTTCGTCTTCTGTTTCCTCTCAATTCATATTCTGTACTCATTAGACTGTTCATAACGTTCAGGAGATCCTGTAATTCATCTTAATTTTCTTTGAGGATAGCAATGTCAACAGCGATTCTTATCATTGATATCCTTGATTTTAGTCCCGCTCTTGAACTTTTATTTCCGTCATTGCTTCTTCGCTGTACAAATTGGACAGTAGGGCGGAAACACTAAACGCCTGTCGTACACCCTTTTTAACCCGAGCACTTCGTTCTTCACTCTTATTATTCTGTTTTAGCTCTTGTGCATACTGTATATCATCCGTCTCTCTCTATAGCTTACCAATATTTTTCTCAAAATTTCGAACATCTTATACTAACTTACATTGTCGAACGCTTTCTCCAGGTTGACAAATCCTATGAAAGTGTTTTGATTTTTCTATAGTCTTGCTTCCATTATCAACCGTAATGTCAGAATTGCCTGTCTGATGGATTTGCCTTCCCTAAAGCTAAACTGATCGTCATCTAACACATCCTCAATTTTCTCTTCCATTCTTCTGTATATTATTCTTATGGGCTACTTGGATGTATGAGCTGTTAAACTGATTGTGCAGTAATTCTCGCACTTGCCAGCTTTTGCAATCTTCAAAATTGTGAGGATGATGTTTTTCCGAAAGTCAGATGGTATATCACCAGACCCATACATTCTACTCAACAACGTGAATAGTCGTTTTGTTGCCACTTCCTCCAATGATTTTAGAAATTCTGATGAAATGTTATCTATCCCTTCTGCATAATTTGATCTTAAGTCCTCCGAAGCTCTCTTAAATTCTAATACTGGACCCCCTAGCTCTTGTATATCGACTCCTGTTTCTTGTTCTATTACATCAGACAAATCATCCCCCTCACAGAGACCTTCACTGTACTCTTTCCGCCTTCCCGCTCTTTCCTCGGCATTTAACAGTGGAGTTTCTGTTGCACCCTTAATGTTACCGCCAATTCTTTTAATTTCACCGAAGATTGTTTTGGCTTTTCTCTACGCAGAGTCAGTCCTTCCGACAATCACTTATTTTTCGATTTCTTCAATTTTTCATGCAGCCATTTCGTTTTAACTTCTCTGCAATTTCTGTTTATTTCATTCCTCAGCACCTTGTATTCCTGTATTCCTGAATTTCTCCGAACCCTTTGTACTTCCTTCTTCCATCGATCAACTGAAGTATTTCTTCTGTTACTCATGGTTTCTTCGCAGTTACCTCCTTCGTACCAATGCTTTTCTTTCCAACTTCTGTAATTGCTCTTTTTAAAGATGTCCATTCCTCTTCAACCGTACTGCCTACTGAGCTATTCCTTATTGCTGTATCCCACTTGTTTGTGTGTTGATTTTTTGTGACTAGTCTTTTAAGCTTCAGGCTACTCTCTATCACTACTAGATTCTGACCTGAGTCTACAACTTTTCCTGGATACGCCTTACAATCCAGTATCTTACTTCGAAATCTCGGGCTGACCATGAAGTAACCTAACTCAAATCTTCCTGTATCTCCCCGTCTTTTCCAAATATACTTACTTCTCTTGTGATTCTCAAACTGAAATTTATTAGAGAACTCAGTTAATCTTTCCCCCCTCTCATTCCTAGTAGCGAGACCATATTCTTTCGTAACCCTTTCTTGTACTCCTTTCTTTGCAACTGCATTCCAGTCCTCCGTCCGCCTGCTCAGCTGCGTGGTAACATGCTTGCCTCGCATGCAGCGGGCCTGGATTCGTTTCCCGGCCGGGCTGGAGATTTTCTCTGCTCGTGTGCTGTCCACACCATCATTTCGTCCTCATCACTGGCGCGCCAGTCGCCCAGTGTGGCGTCGACTGAAGTAAGACTTGCATTTGGCGGCCGGTCTTCCCCGTATGGGGCCTCCCAGCCAACGATGCCATACGCTCGTTTCCAGTTTTCCATTCTCCCATCTTCCTTTATGTACTAAATTACCGGTTCAGCATCCTCATATGCTTTATCTCCCGCTTGAACTTCGCCTTGCGACGTCGGCGTGTATACTTGATCTGTTGTTGTCGGTGTTGGTTTCTGCTGATTTTGAAGAGAACAACCTTATCGCTGAACTGTTCGCAGAAACGCAATCTCTGCCCTGTCTTCCTATTCGTAACGAATCCTACTCCTGTTATACCATTTGCTGATGCTGTACTCATCTGACCAGGAATCCTAGGCTTCTTTCCATTTCAATTCACTGACCCGCACTGTATCTAGACTGAGACTTAGATTTCCTTTTTCAGATTTTCTAGCTTCTTTATTACAATCCACGCCCCGACTCGTAGAACGTCGTCCATCCATTGGTTGTTCACTCTTTTTCTCATGGTCACCTCCCCCTTGGCAGTTCCCTCCCAGCGATCCGAATAGGGGACTAGTCCAGAATCTTATTCCATCGTGACACGTTTTGAATTACAGGCTACATGTGTTGTGAATACTCATTATATGGTTTCTGTTACCTTCTGCATCCTAATGAAATTGATCGTTGGTGATTGTGTCGCCTTTAGGAGCACTTCCCCATCTCTGTCCGCTCCTCCGCTCTCTTTGGTAAGGCCGTTGGCAGAATGAGAGTGCTTCTTATCGCGGGAGTCTTCAGCCGCCATTGCTGATGATTTTTATTTAAAATCTAAACGTTAGCGCGGTTGGAACTTGGGAGCCAGGGAGTTCTGATTACTAATCAAATAGGCTACCCGCGAACTAGGAGCGTAATTACAGCACGCAATGAGGTATCTAAACAGTCATTCTTCCCGCGCTCCGTACGTGAATGGAATGGGAAAAACTGGTGTAGTAGGACGTACCCTCTACAACACACTTCACAGTGGTTTGCAGAATACAGACGTAGATTTAGGTGCAGATGTAAATATATCCATAACGAGTAAATACATCGAGCTGCAGTTCTCGCCTAGTTACTGCCAACACTGCGACGAAACTGGCGATGTACGCAACCGCGCTTTTTTTCCTTTTTTCCCGTTTAGAGCTACCAAATTATGACTCCAGCTTAGTTTTAGTTTTTTAAAGGAGTTATACCCTTTCATCCTGCGACACTGTAGATATTCTTTGAAGAAAAGGACACAACATGTCCAGAACAAAATGACAGCGCCAAAAACTGCTGTCCCGCAATGAACGGGAGAGAATCGCGAGGCGGCAGAGAAAGAAACTTCAACAAAGGGAAAGCCAAGATGCAGCGAGAATGGACTTCGTGACAGAATTATTACATAAATAAGGACCAGTGTTAATGTATCGGAGTGTTTGCAATCTCCCAAATGCACAATGACACACAAAAAGTATGTTCAACACAACCAAATAAATTATATAGCAACACACAACATAAACTCAGTACTTAATACCGGAAAACTCAAGAATTTTACACAGCGTTGTGGGGTTGGGCGTCGATCCCGAGACTCCAGTTGTCAGAGCTGAAGCCGGGACCCACCGGGGATTATTTCGTCAGGAGGCTGAGCAAGTTCAAGAGCGTCGAGGGGCAGTGCAGAGTGATACAGCGGCATTCGGTAGCATTTGTTTACGGGTGCAGAGTAGTGTCGGCGTGCCACCCACAGTGCTGTCCTGCGAGTCCCGCCAGCTCACCAACTCCTGGTACGCCGACGCTGCTGCTGCTGTCACGTGTCATGAAGGCCACTCAGCTGGGAGTCGGCTGAGCTCTCCCAGGTCGCTGCCCGTTGATGCGTCGCGTCATGCGCCGCGTAGCTGCTCGCAGTTCCGGAGACTGCTACAGTCGCTGGTCCTCGCCGCCCTCCGCCCCATTTGGCCTGCTCTGTCTGACCGTGGAGCGAAAGTGGATGCACTGGTCACCTGTGGCCCTCAGGCCGCCGCTGCTACCAGGACAGGACCGGACTCGAACCTGCGCCCTCCTGGACGCCGTGCCGCAACGTGCTGCTATTGGTGCTTGCCAGATTGCAACACCCACCACCGTCTCTGGCGCTGTCTGGTGCTGCTGCACCTCCTGCAGCGTAAGCCTTGCCCGGACCCCTTTGTGCCAGGTGGAAAGCTAACATGGCCTGTAGACTGGAGGGGAAGCGAGCCCCTCCTGGACCCACTGCAGACCACTGACACGGCCCTCTTTCAGGCAGACCGTGTGATCTCCAAGTTCCAGGCTGCCGTTCCGTCCTGCCCCAGTATTTGTCCCCAGAGGCGGAATATAGCCCGAACAAGTGCATAGAAACAAAGTACAAGTTCATAGCATTGCTGCCAGACTGGCCCCAAAACTATGGCAGGCATAAGTTCTCACACGTCAGTCACTTAGAAATCGCCCTCCTGGCTCTGGCCTAGTGCCCCGCCTCATACATCACAATAACTTAAAGCAACGCTGCAGTTTCCTGCCTCGTTGTTGTTCCATTCAAAACAAGTCGTGCGTGCAATACCGCCGTTGCAGTTCCGTGCCCGCAAGTGCCATGTTTAGCTTGCCTGGCCTGCTGGCTGTCAGATTTCATCGTCCAACCGCGCCTTCATTGAATTTGGATACAGTTTCCCTTTCCCTCGACTAGGACTGACACTAGCGCAGCAACAGTTTAACTGAATAAATTCCCACAATGGAATACAAGACAGAGGACCTGTTTGAATCACAAGCATACATGATTTATGATGGGAAACCAGGACAGAGGTTTATGAAGCAATGTCCCCAATTTGTAACCCGATTTATAGTGAAAGTGGAAGTAATACATTCAGTAACTGATTTTCAAGCAATATCACCAAGAATAGCAACTCTGACTTTTATAACAATGAATAAAACCTACACATTTATAAATGCTCATGGTCACACAAATGAAAAAAGAAAATTCTAACACAAACAAAGGAAGAGGTATCAAATTTTGCGACCTTCTAGAACAAACACTCAATAGAATAAATAAAAGGAACGTAAAAATCTTATTGGGATACTTCAACATTCAGCTGGGAAAAGAACGGAAATATAAACATATAATTGGAAAGTTAATCCACATAACTTTAAAAACAAGAATAGTCAAAGACTTGTAGAACTCTGCAGAGAACACAGCCTTATACCTAAATCAACATACTTCAAGAGGAAGTCAACTAAACTTAAAACACGGAAACGACTGGAAGAAGAGATAGTGGCAGCTAGACCATATCTGTATAGACAAAAATTTTCATAAGAAAATCTACAATGTTAAAGTATTGAGAGGGGTAGACACAAGCTTAACCTATCACCTACTTAAAATTAAAATCAGTTCCACTCCATTAAAGAAAAAGAATGGAAAAACTAATAAATAAGTAGGAGGTATGATCCACACCAGCTAAATACCAGCAAATCACACAAACCATTAAGGTAACAGATTATGTAGAAGAACTGGTAGCAAATGTCAAGAAACGAGCGGAGAATCTAGTTCCCTTGAACTCACGATGAAAACATGCATGGTGTACATACACAAAGTGTGATTAAAGTTTCAACCACACAAAACGAAAGAAAATTTCATCAGCCTCAGGAATGAAAGGAAAACGTTACATAAAACATTAAGAGAATTAAGAGAGGATTTCGTAAAGACATAATACACTCTATAAAAGAGAATTACAACAACACCAATTCCAGAAATTACTAGAAAATATTTAGGTCACAACTACAACAGTATGAGTCCTCTACGCTAATACTGAAAGATGGAGCTGGAAGAAGACAGTAATGAAATAAGTTCTGAAATCATGGCAAAAGCATTTAATGAACCTTTGAACCGTGAACAACCCAAAGAACAATTCGACTTAAACATCCCAATAAAAAAGGAACCTAACAAATCAGTCCCCAACTTTCCAAGAAGTAGCAAGAGTCCTCAACGAACAAAAAATTTTGAGGCATATGGAGAAGATCAGGTTTTTGCTGAAATGTGGAAATATTCAAATGACACTGTGACTCCTGTACTCAAGGCTCTAACAAAAATTTGGAAAACAGAATAATTCCCATAACATTAAACCATTGCCTTCATCCATCCACTACACAGGATGGAGGACAACAGCAATCTGGACAACTACAGAAGAATTTGTATCCTAGGCTGCACATACAAGTTTTCATCCAAGATCCTATGTGGAAGAATCAAGGAACAACTAGAACATCAGTCAGGGGAATACCAGGAAGGTTTCAGACCATGAAGCAGCTGTGCAGGACAGATCATTAGTTGAAAAACGATGATGGCAGACTACAGGAAATGGAACGAACCTCAGTCAATAATATTTGTAGATTTTAAGAAGGCATAGCAATGTTCAAGAAACCAGACAATAAGTTAAATCAATACAAGAAATAGCACATAAATTTGACCTCTTTGGTTTGAAACAACAGAGATTATGCTAACTGACCCACTACTTGCAACCAAAATTACAATAGGACGACAATAACTCAGATTTTTTGATAAATTTAAGTATTTAGGTGAAATCGTAACTTAACCATGAGAAAGCATCATGAGAAAATAGAATAAAAAGAACAGAAGAAAACAAATTACATTACTAAAACACATACAACAAAAAAACCTTTTAATAGATGCAAAACTAAAATATTATAAAACAGTTACACAACCAGAAATAACTTACGCAGCTGAAACCATCTTCAAAAGAACTAACACAGCAGAAATTGACAAAATAATAGAGACAGAAGAATAATTAGGGCAGGCATGAATAAACAATATCAAGTAAATGGGCGTCTGTGAATAGCTCAAGTGACACAGTACACAAGATAATGGAACCAGTAACGATCTCCATCAGGAAGAATGTCTTTGGACGTATCATGAGAACACCAGAGAAACGAATTAGTAAGCGATTTGTAGAGAAACTGTGGACTAGTAAGAGCAACATTAAATGGATCCAAAAATTAAGGCAGATGTAGGAGAACGCCAGATTATTGTGGTTAACCTAAAAAACAAAACAGAGAAAACCAGGATGCTCTGAGACACACAAACCAGACTACAAACGAAGATCAATAAAAGGGCTACAGGAAGAGAGATATCAGACGAAGAAAGAAAGAAAAATCTGAAAGAATGAAGACGTATCACACAGACAGAAGAGCAAAACACCTCTCATATAATAATTAATTATTGTAATCTTTGTACAAACACTATACTATTGAACTGTCTTATTGAATTATTATTGAACTGTATTGTACTATTGAATAACAACAAACTTTTGTATAACTGACTAGAGTGGCCCATTGGTCATAACATAGAAATTGAATTAGATTAATATGATGAAATTTCAATAGCTATGAAAATACTTGAAAGATTTAAAAGGGAAAAGCGTGGGGCTCATGCAATAGGTAATAGTAAGGAGGTGAGACATTCATTCATCATTTATGTATTGTATGCGCCCCACTCTTTTAAATCTTACATGTATTTTCGCAGCTTTTAAAAATTCACGAACAGAAATTTTCAGGACTATCTGTATCGTCTTAGGAATCTGTAAAGGGGTAGAATACATTATTTTATACTTTATAGTCCGTGGTGTGTTAAAAATCGATTTTTATTCAGGTAGTTACTTTTTTTATTATTAATTTTGAGTATGTGTGAAATTTCTCAACTGATCTCAAAGATTTTAATGAGATTACACAAGTAAGCTGTGGGTAAATTGCAGGTTTGTTTCACTTTGTCTTTGCCTGAACCAATCAATGAATTTCTTTCTCCTGTGTGTACCTCGCGAAAAGACTGTGAATAATTCCAACTCACATGGATGCATACCAGCGACCGTTCTTCTCGCGAGCCATCCGCAACTGGAAAAGTTAGAGGCCCAAGTGATATTGGTACAGAAAGTACCCTCCACCATATACCAAACAAGAAAGCGAATTAATATTGGACTGTCATCCAGTTATGGGCAATGTTTAATGCTTCAAGTCTCCAGCTCATAGGGAAGCTGGTTTAAAATCAACTGCAAATATATACCGAACAGAGCGCAAACAGGTCAGAAACAGACCTAATAAAAACGTTTTAAAAATTTCTACACAGCCTTTCTTACGGGATTTTTAATTAGTAAGATTTTTAAGCTCCTGAGATGTGTCCAAAAGGTACCCTTTAGAAACAAAGCGACGCATCAAGTTGTCATCTATGTTTTACTTTATTTCCACATTTTTAAAATAAAAACCAAACATTGCTTTACTATCGCCTACGTTACAAAATCAGAGAAAATAAAAAATCAGGCCTACCTAACATACTGAAGGCTGCTCACATTGTGCGCACCTCTGCATAGCTTGTCAGTTGTCCAGATACTGTGCAGCGTGTACAAGAGCCTGTAGTTATATACAGAAGGTTGTTTGAATTGTAATAATTTGTTTGCTAGTATTTCGCTATTCCCTCTGTTTCTTCGACTTTGTACGGATCATCTGGTAATGGCTTGGTAATAAGTCGGCACCGGTAACAACACTTTTTGTGAAGCACGATGCTAGCATACATAAATTACAAAAGTATACAAGGTTGCCACCGCTTTTTCCTATGGCAGAACGCCTAGCCTGCGTCAGTGCAAATGTGTCGTATACAGCGAAGAGCCAAAAAAACTAGTACAGGCATGCGTATTCAAATACAGAGATATGTAAGCAGGCAGAATACGCCACTGAGGTAAGCTCCACCTACATAAGACAAAAGTGTCTGGCGCAGTTGTTAGATCGGTTACTGCTGCTACAATGGCAGATTGTCAAGATTTGAGTGAGTTTGATCGTGGTGTTGTAGCCGGCGCTCGAGCGATGAGACACAGCATTTGCGAGATGGCGATGAAGTGGGGATTCTCCCGTGCGACCATTTCACGAGTGAATCGTTAATGTCAGGAATCCGGAAAACATCAAATCTCCGACATCGCTGAGGCTGGAGAAAGATCCTGCAAGAACGGGACCAACGACGACTGAAGAGAATCGTTCAACGTAACAAAAGTGTACCCGTTCCGGAAATTGCTGCAAATTTCAATACTGGGCCATCAACAAGTGTCAGCGTGCGAACCATTCAACGGAACGTCATCTATATGGGCTTTCGGAGCCGAAGGCCCAATCGTGTAGCCTTGGTGACTGCGCCACACAAAGCTTTACGCCTCGCCTGGGCCCGTCAACACCGACGTTGGACTGTTGATGACTGGAAAGATGTTGCTTGCTCGGACGAGTCGCGTTTCAAATTGCATCGAGCGGATGGACGCGTACGGGTATGGAGACAACCTCATGGATCCATGGACCCTGCATGTCAGCAGGGAACTGTCTGTTGGAGGCTCTGTAATGGTGTGGGGCGCATGCAGTTGGAGTGGTATGGGGTCCATGATATGTCTAGATCAGACTCTGACAGGTGAAACGTACATAAGCATCCTGTCTGATCACCTGCATCCATTCATGTCCGTTGTGCATTCCAACGGACTTAGGCAATTCCAGCAGGACAATGCGACACCCCACACGTCCAGAATTGCTACGGAGTGGGTCTAGGAACACTCTTCTGAGTTTAAACACTTCTGCTGGCCACCAAACTCCCCAGACATGAATATTATTGGGCATATTTGGGATGCCTTGCAACGTCCTGTTCATCGTCACTCATTCGTACTCTTACGGATTTATGGAGAGCCATCCAGAATCCATCGTGTTAGTTTCCACCAGCACTACATTAGTACCAGCACTACATTAATGTAGTCCATGCCACGTTGTGTTGCAGTACTTTTGCGAACTCGTGGGGGTCCTACAGGATATTGGGCAGATGTACCAGTTTCTTTGGCTCTTCAGTGTATGTAAGTAGACGTATGAAGCAAAAGGCTGTGACACGTTATTCAGTAGAGAAATAGAGCTTTAATGTTATTTATGCTGTACTGACAAAACTAAATCGTAAAATAACACATTAATACACTCATGTTCGCAAAGAAACAGGACACCTTAGAGATAGGAACTTTCATATTCACAGGACATGTGCATTAATATGTTCTGCAGAAATGAGTCGCATTTGAACCATGTCGGCCCTCAGCTTCAAGGTCAACATCAGTATCGCGGGGCAACACCACCTACCGGTAAAATGTGCCTGCGGCTCCCATTGTCGCTATACGACCAAACCGAAGGTAATGGAAGGGACTTGAGCAGACGTGCAGGATGCCTCACAGACGAATCCCCAAACCGTACCGTCAATCAGTGAGTTTGAAAAAGGACGCATTATTGGCATGAGAGAATGTGATGCATCCCTCCGGGAAATTGCTTCTCGTGTAAGAAGAGCTGTTATAGCAGTGCAACGGCTGTGTGCGGAATGGTTCACGGAAGGCCGTAGAACAGGACGGGATGGGTCACGTCGCACCACCCACACCACGCCCCTAGAATGGCGCTGCACGACAGATCTGGGTCGTCTTCGGCTCTGGCACAACAGTGGAACAGTGTAACACATCAGATACTATCGGCGGTGACAGACCATCGCCATTTATTAAGTCATGGGTTACGTGCGAGTCGTCCACTTCTCTGCCTGCCTTTGACGAATGTGCAGAACCATGCGGGACGGCAATGGTGTATCGAACGATGTCACTTGGTACAGGCATGGCATCAGGTAGCTTTTTCTGACAAATTCAGTTTTTTTTAATGGTGGCTGCATTTTGGTTCGCCACAACAGGGGGACCGGCGTCACATTGACTACATTCGCACAAGACACACAGCACCCAATCGAGGTCTCATGGCGTCGAGTGCTACTGGGCACAACCACAAGTCACAGTTGGTTTGTGTCCAAGGTACTGTGGCCAGTGTGACCTATCTGAATGACACACAACGCCCCACACACCATTTTTCAGCAAGGCAATGCACGACCAAATACTGCTGTACGAACACATGCCTTCTTGGTGTCACAGTATGTCAGCCTTTTGCCCTAGTCCGCCAGATCACCAGACTTGTCGACAGTCTAAAATGTGTGGGGTACGGTGAAACGACACGTGCAGCACTGTGACCCAATGGCAAATACCAAATACCAAATTTGGAACCAGGTGAATGCACTATGGATGGCTATACCACAGGACGCCATTTGCACCTTATTCACATCGATCCCATCATACATGGTGTAAATTATCAGGTCCCATGGTGGATCCTGTGCCTACTAAGCAACAGGACATATGCTGAACTGAAGTGACTGAAATGCTAATCATTTCTGCAGAATTTACTGGTGTACATGTCCTGTGAATATGAAAGCTCTAGTCGTTCAACTTCTGTTTTTTTTTCGAACATGAGTGTCCTATTCAATGTATTCACCTCTCTTGATGCTCTCATCCATGTGTCGTATCTAACATGCACACATCAAAAAAATCAACATAAACATCATTTCCACCCTTTTTATTGCTCATGGAAACCACACGTTGCATGTTGTACCACCGTACAGCGAGACCTTTAGAGATGGTGGTCCAGATTACTGTGCACACCCCGTACCTCTAATATCCAGTAGCACGTCCTCTTGCATTGATCCATGCCTGTATTCGTCGTGGCATACTATCCAAAAGTTCATCAAGGCACTGTTGGTCCAGATTGTCCCACTCCTCAATGGCGATTCGGCATAGATCCCTCAGAGTGGTTGGTGGATCACGTCGTCCATAAACAGCCAGGCATGTTCGATAGCGTTCATGTCCGGAGAACATGCTCCCCACTCTAGTCGAACGGTGTCTTTATCCTGAAAGAAGTCATTCACAAGATCTGGACGATGAGGGCGCGAATTGTCGTCCACGAAGATGAATGCCTCGCAATATGCTGCTGATATGGTTGCACTATCGGTCGGAGGATGGCTTTCACGTATCGTACAGTCGTTACGGCGCCTTCCATGACCACCAGCGGCATATGTCGGCCCCATATAATGCCATCCCAGAACAGAAGGGAACCTCCACCTTGCTGTACTCGCTGGACAGTGTGTTTAAGGCGTTCAGCCTGACTGGGTTGCCTCCAAACACGTCTCCGACGATTGTCTGGTTGAAGGCATATGCGGCACTCATTGGTGAAGAGAATGTGATGCCAATCCTAAGCGATCCATTCGGCATGTTGCTGGGCCCATCTGTACCGCACTGCACGGTGTCGTGGTTGCAAAGATGGACCTCGCCATGGACGTCAGGAGTGAAGATGCGCATAGAGCAGCCTATTCCGGACAGTTTGAGTCGTAACACGACGTCGTGTGGCTGCACGAAAATCATTATTCAACATGTTGGCGTTGTTACCAGGGTTCCTCCGAGCCATAATCCATAGTTAGCGATCATCCACGGCCTGAGCGAAGCATGTCATCGACAGTTCCTGTCTCTCTGTATCCCCTCCATGTCCGAACAACATCGCTTTGGTTCACTCCGAGACGCCTGGACACTTCCCTTGTAGAGAGCCCTTCCTGGCACAAAGTAACAATACGGACGCGATCGAACCGCTGTATTGACCGTCTAGGCGTGGTTGAACTACAGACAGCACGAGCCCTGTAGCTCCCTCCTGGTGGAATGACTGGAACTGATCGCCTGTCGGCCCCCTCCGTCTAATAGGCGCTGCTCATGCACGGTTGTTTACATCTTTGGGCGGGTTTAGTGCCATCTCGGAACAGTCAAAGAGACTGTGTCCGTGATACAATATCCACAGCCAACGTCTATCTTCAGGAGTTCTGTGAACCGGGGTGATGAAAAACTTTTTTTGATGTGTGTATTTTATATAGCTTGCATATTCAAACAGCAATTTTTTTTCTGTTGCCCTGCTTGTGGTTCATTTCAGATTGCAAACGGCTACGTTATATCAATTCGAAATGGAAGAAAAACAGGAAGACAGGAAACGTTAGCCATGTGTAAAACACAAAAAATTATTCTTTCAGCCGTTGTTTTAACGTGACAAGCGTTACTAAAAACCAAGTACGTCACTTATAAGAATCATTACACACGATGAGAGGATTTGAAAATGGAGAATATCACAATCTACTATGAAAATTTAAAGTTTCTCTTATTTTCATTATTTACATGAAAGTCACACAGATTATGACAAGGGATGACTGACGTGAGAATGTCTGGAACTACCACCACAACCAGTTTCCACAGTAGCAGGTAAAAATTTATGTTTAGTATGTCGCTTTCTGTGTTTTGGGTTGCGATACATTTTGGGTGGCTAGAGACGAAGACTTTCTGACGTTGCCAGTGATTTCTCTGTCTGTGTCCGACACTGCCTGCTCCATCTTCCATTTGCCGTAGCTGCTGGCAACGTTGGAATATGCTCTATCATTCATTCGCAGTCAGGGCGAACAGGGTTAGATGGTGGGGTCATGTTACACGCATGGGAGAAGCAAGGTTACCCAAGAGACTCATGGATTCAGCAGTAGAGGGTAGGAGGAGTCGGGGCAGACCGAGGAGAAGGTACCTGGATTCGGTTAAGAATGATTTTGAAGTAATAGGTTTAACATCAGAAGAGGCACCAATGTTAGCACTGAGTAGGGGATCATGGAGGAACTGTATAAGGGGGGCTATGCTCCAGACTGAACGCTGAAAGGCATAATCAGTCTTAAATGATGATGATGATGATGATGATGATTCATTCACACAGACTGACGTGTTCCGTGAATCCCATTTTGGGATGGGAAGAAACTGCCGAAGTAGGCTGCTCTTGCTCTGAGCACTAGGGGACTTAAGATCTGACGTCATCAGTCCCCTAGAACTTAGAACTACTTAAACCTAACCAACCGAAGGACATCACACACATCCATGCCCGAGGTAGGATTCGAATCTGCAACCGTAGCGGTCGCGCTGTTCCAGACTGAAGCGCCTAGAACCGGTCGACCAGAGCGGCCGCCTACGTAGGCTGCTTCTGCTAAGTATACGAACAACACATTATGACTAACGTTAGTATTCTCGTAGTGGTATTCGTGGGTTCCTTTGTCGATATCATAGATTGAAATAAGAGTAGCTACTTAAACAAAAGCCACCAGTGCTCTGTCCCCGTCTGGTATGACAGAGGTCTTTCGTCACTTTACACAGGCCACTGCCAGACACGTGTGTACTGGGGAGGTCAAGAAGCGTTTTAAATAAACGTGTTTTGTGGAATTTACATCCCTGGGCCCAGTTTGTAGTAGGAGAGGTGGATGATGTAATCTTTCACTTTGGTTTTTAATAGATGGAGTTTTGAGTTTATTGTCTGATGTCTGCGGTGAACTGTTATATACTTTTTTATCCACGGACATGGACGTATAATCTATATGTGAAACTGTTCTCACTTCTGTTATTGCGCTCATGAATTACGCAGTTCATCCTAGCCTCTCTTGTTGTTACGAAAGATTCCATTACGGAAAGTGATGAGTAGTTTCAGTCACAGCACAGTAATGGGGCATCCTTAAGCCTCTAACAGCATGGAGCGACCTGCCGACACCTGCAATATGAGCTTTCACCCGCTGTGGCCAGTCAACGGTTGAAAGGGGGTACCGGCAGACTAGGCGAACGCACGCCAGTGCTCCAGTATAACAAGTGAATTGAGGTTTTGTTGTGGCTTATCACCAATGGCCAGAGCTTCGTGTCTCACGTTGCAACCTCGGATTGTTTCAAGGAATCGTCAGGTAACAAGTAATGTCAATCGGTCTGCAGCAGTGAAGTCTGTTATAGCCCCAGTGATATTTCACATATATTTCTCAAACTTACGCACTTCCCAGTCACATTAACGCGTCCACCTGCCAAAAGCCTGAATAACCACTTTTTGCAGCGCAGACGTGCAGGGGGAGAGTGAGTGAGATTCATGGACGTGAAGCCAAGTCGACTCCAGCGGCGTGGTTTCCGGGTTGAGGATCCACGGAGCACACAGGCCGGTGGGGGTGGTGCCACAGACTCTCGACTGGGTCTCGGTGCGGGAAGTCTGGTGGCCAGCGTTGTACGGTAAACTCACCCTGGTGCTCTTCGGACCATGCCATCGTGCCGAGCAAAAACAAGCTGCACGTAGGGTTGGACGTGGTCCTATACCTGTGCTGATCCAGTGTGCCTTTCAGAATGACGAACCCACTAGGGGAATGCCACGAAAATATTCCCCAGAGCATAAAGCTCCGCCTCCAGCCTAGACCCTTCCGACGATTGTTGCAAGGTGTTTACTCTCAGACGTTTCACGGAGTCCACGTCAGTGGCCATCTGTCCGACAGAGCATAGAACGTGACCTGGCTGAGCAGGCCCCCTGTGGCCACTCAGTGGACTTGCAGTTGCGCTGCTGTCACGCAAATTCCAGCCTCGTCGCCGACGAACGGCAGCCAGCCTGGGTGCGCGAAGCGGGCGCCTGCTGCGGAGGCCCACACAGTCACACACGCAACGTTCGCTCGACGGCCGTGGAGGAGACGCTGTCGGCGGCCCCTCGGTTCACCTGGGCCGTCAGTTGCCCAGCAGCGGCACGTCTGTCCTCCCGTAAACACCCCTGCAGCCTCCGTCCACCCCTGTCACCTGTGGCCCGAGGTGTACCACAGTTACCTCGGCGCCGGTTTCGGATAGCGCCATTTTTGCCACGTCCGCGGCAGCACGCGAACAGTTTACAAACTGAGCCGTTTTAGAAATGATCCCACCCTTGGCTCGGAAGCCAACGATCGTGCGCTTTTCGACCTCTGAAAAACGCCCCGCTTCCACGTTAACGTAAGATAACGACTGCACGGTTCACCGCCTGACCCCGGACACGCCAAACATACCCTTCACTGCTGGTGCTGCCACCTGTTTATGTGAGAGGTTATTGGACGTTGACGTCCAACATAGGCGGTGGTCACATTAGCGTACCTGGACACGGTATTAACTGAGTGGTTTTGTTTTCACGACATTAATACCTGTCTCTGCTCACCTTCGATGAACATCTAGTTAGTTTACTTACTTCCGTAAGGCGTTCGATACAGTTCCGCACTGTCGCCTACGGAATATCAGACCACTTGTGTGCCTGGATTGAAGAGTTTTTAGCAAACAGAACACAGCATGTTGCTCGCAATGGAGAGACGTCTACAGACGTTAAAGTAACCTCTGGCGTGCCACAGGGGAGTGTTATGGGACCATTGCTTTTCACAACATATATAAATGACCTCGTAGATAGGGTCGCATGTTCCATGCGGTTTTTCGCGGATGATGCTGTAGTATACAGAGAATTTGCAGCATTAGAATATTGCAGCGAAATGCAGGAAGATCTGCAGCGAATAGGCAGGGAGTGGCAACTGACCCTTAACATAGACAACTGTAATGTATTGCGAATACATAGAAAGAAGGATCCTTTATTGTATGATTATATGATAGTGGAACAAACGCTGGTAGCAGTTACTTCTCTATCTGGGAGTATGCCTACAGAACGATTTGAAGTGGAATCATCATATAAAATTAATTGTTGGTAAGGCGGGTGCCAGGTTAAGATTCTTTGGGAGACTCCTTAGAAAATGTAGTCCATCAACAAAGAAGGTGGTTTACAAAACACTCGTTCGACCTATACTTCAGTATTGCTCATCAGTGTGGGCTCCGTAGCAGGCCGGGTTGACAGAGGAGATAGAGAAGATCCAAAGAAGAGCGGCGCGTTTCGTCACAGGGTTATTTGGTAAACGTGATAGCGTTACGGAGATGTTTAGCAAACTCAAGTGGCAGACTCTGCGGTGTAGCTAGCTGTGCAGGTTTCGAGAGGGTGCGTTTCTGGATGAGGTATCGAGTATATTGCTTCCCCCTACTTATACCTCCCGAGGAGATCACGAATGTAAAATTAGAGAGATTCGAGTGCTCACGGACGCTTTCCGGCAGTCGTTCTTCCTACGAACCATACGCGACTGGAACAGGAAAGGGAGGTAATGACAGTGTCACGTAAAGTGCCCTCCGCCACACACCGTTGGGTGGCTTGCGGAGCATCAATGTAGATGTAGATGTAGGTGTACTTTATCTAGTTCACGGTGATACAAACTGTAAAATAAATAAGTGAAACATGAAGCGTAAATTCGTTCTGCCTATCTTCTCTAAAGGACCCGCAGAGAAATTGTTTTGCTTGTCTGGGACAATATTTTGGCAAAAAGTCAGTTCCCTTTTTCAAAAACAACTTTCCTTCGTTTTCATGTAAGATAGAACCGACTAAAAATCGTGTTCACCACTCTCATTGACTGTATTTCATACCTACTGCACTATATCTTATCGGAAATTTTTAGAAAACTATTGGTCAAAAACCTAAATAGGAATTCTGTGAAGCGTTCGATACCTCCAGAGCCTCCAGATTTTCGCAGTCCGCAAAGTGGAGAGTGACTGAGGCCCGGGCCTCGTCTGCAGACGCAGTCGAGTTACCCCCATCCACGCTCATTTCGACGTTCTACGGCCTCACTGCATTACCACTCCTGCGAACGTGAACGACTCCTCCCTGTATTACCGCCGCGGCCGACGTCGCCGCCCTCTTTCTGACCTCCTGCGGCTGGGCTGCCGCTCTGACTGGCGTGTCAGCCGAGAAGCCTTGGGAGGTGAATAAGCAGGCAGTGAGAGAATGTCTAGTTCACGGTGTAATCGTAACCTAAATGATTTCGCGCCAGTAGTGAAACCGGAACATAATACTAAAGGATAATAACGTATTCCTACTGCCTCGATTTTTAGAAATGAACGTTGACAGATTACGTTATCTGTTAACGGATTATATTAGTTGATTTATTGCAACATATTTTGTGTTCCATATTAAATTACGGAGATTTTACGCACTGAGGAATGCAATGCATAATTGCTGTCCTAAGCTTTGTACTCAGAAATCATTAACGTATGTCTTTAAATATTTTAATCTCCAATTCAATTAAATAATTAAAAAATAGTCATGTCCACGACTGGATTTGTCATACTCAGCGTAACCCTATCTTTTGATAAGCCTTTTAAGTTTCCACACAATCGACAAAAAACATTGTCCATAATCTGTCGTGTATAGCGTAATTTTTGTTTGCTCCTACAATTTTCCGTATCTCAAGCTATTGTTTGTAGCAGTTCTTCATTTCTAACTACATCTGTTAACTCTAGTTTTAACATCCCTTATTGTATAGCAAGAAAAACATTTGAGACTTCCTCTTGAATATTTTTAAACCGACGCCTGCGTAATATTGCAGGCAACACAGTATACCTCTGTGAGGTTTCACCTCCGGACTAGACATATATATATATATATATATATATATATATATATATATATATATATATATATATATATATATATATATATATATATAAAAAGCAGCACAGTACTAAAAGTAAATATAAACATAATGATATTAAACATAGCTCAACAAAATCAATGACGTATCTTCTTCGTGTAGATCATTCTACGAAACACCCCAACACTCAAACTCTTATTGCAGTTGGCATTCATCGTGATGTTGATAAAACTGTAATAAATGCTGCCTGCAATAGTAGCTGAAATGTTGGAGTATGCCACGCCACAACACATCAAACCCGAAGCATTTTAATGAAATTGTTCCCAGTAGCGAAAGTGTATGCACATATACAAGAGGAAATATTCCTTCATTCGATTTCAGAGTAAACTATATGGCTTACCAGGAGAAGTGTAAAGACGATTATCAAATGAGACATTCTATCTGCAGTCTATTCAAACATCGATCGGTGCAACTTATATACACGGACCGTATCAGGAAACGCCCATGTGATTAAGATATCAGCATGCTGCACGTAAACAGTGCCGCCGTACGTCGGTTAGTGGTGACCGAAACGACATGAGTTTATGGAATCTCCTCTAGAGAAATTAATGAAAATCAGTCAGTAAGCATAAGCCCTTTTTTTATGTCCTCGGTTACTTCTTTTTATTTACTTAAATGTCATGGCGTTTTAAGGACTGTGTCTCATATTTCAATTAAAATTGGGTTGTATTGTTCTATTGTTTGGAACATGTTTTGCATAATTTGTTACTGAAATAAATTGTTGAAGTTCAACAGTTTGTTGCAACGATGAAATCACTATATGTAATTATTCCCCTTAATTTTCTTTTGTAACTGCTGATTGGTATTACTAATATCATAGTAACATTATGAATATATTACAGTAATTTAAAGAACAGTGAATTAATTTTAGTTTCATACGTCGAACGCTGTAATTATCAGCCAATTTTATTCATGAAAGTCTCAGAATGCAAATAATTAAAATTTGTGTCACTCCGGAACAACCGACAAACTTTAAGAGGGACTGAATCTTAAACGTAATGACTGTCATCATTATAAAAGAAAATAGGAGACCGCGGCTTTCACGAATTGCTGTTTCAGTCTCTTGTATTCGCTTCTCAGATCTGTCTCCCCTTCACTGACCAATACATTCTATCTCATCTACTGTACCTTTTCTGTCTAAAGATTATGCCTGCTTAAGAATAAAACTCACCTAGTTGCTCTCTAGCCTTGTAGCACACAACTCACAGCGGCACGCAACTAAACACAGGTGAAGAAAGTCGTGGGACAGCGACACGCACATATATAGACGGAGGTAGTACAGCGTAGACAAATCATAAAAGAGCAGTGCATTGGTGGGGGTGTAATTTGTACTCAGGCGATTCATGTGGAAAGGTTTCCCACGTGGTTATGTCCGCACGACGGGAATTAGCAGTCTTTGAACGAGGAATGGTAGTTGGGGCTAGACGCATAGGACATTGCATTTCGGAAATCGGTGCCAAGAGTGTGCCGAGGAATCCAAATTTCTGGCATCACCTCTCACCACGGACAACGCAGTGGCCGACGGCCTTCACTTAACGACCCAGAGCAGTGGCGTCTGCGTAGATTTGACAGTGGTAACAGACAAGCAGCACTGCGTCAAATAATCGCGGAAATCAATGTAGGGCGTACGACGAGCGTATCCGTTACGACAGTGCGGCGAAATTGCGAACGACGTGAGTGCCTTTGCTGACAAAAAAAAAAAAAAAGATGGCTCTGAGCACTATGGGACTTAACTTGTGAGGTCATCAGTCCCCTAGAACTTAGAACTACTTAAACCTAACTAACCTAAGGACATCACACACATCCATGCTCGAGGCAGGATTCGAACCTGCGACAGTAGCAGTCGCGCGTTTCCAGACTGTAGCGCCTAGAACCGCTCGGCCGCTGTGGCCGGCGCCTGTGCTGACAGCACGACATCACCTGCAGCGCCTCTCCTAGGCTCGTCACCGTATTGGTTTGATCCTAGAGAACTGCAGAACCGTGGCCTCACCGGATGAGTCCAGATTTTAGTTGGTAAGGGTGTGGGCTGTGTTCGCATTGATGGAGTGGGTCCTCTGCACCAACTGAGCCGATCATTGACTGGAAACGGTTATCTCGGCTACATGGAGGACCTTTGCAGCCATTCGTTTACTTCATTTTTCCAAACAACGATGGAATTTTGTGGGTGACAATAGACTGTGCCATCAGGCCACAATCGTTCGCGACTGGTCGGAAGAACATTGTGGACAGTTCGGGCGAATGATTTGGCCGCCCAGACCGCCCGGCGTGAGTCCCATCGAACATTTACGGGACACAGTCGAGACTTCATTTCGTGCACAATGTCCTGCACCAGCAAGACTTTCGCTATTGCGGATGGCTAACACTCAACACTTGTGCAGGCGCCTTGCAGCGACTTGCCGAGTGCCTGCCACGTCGAGTCGCTGCGCTGCGCCAGGCAGGAGGAGGCCCGACGCGGTGTCAGGAGCCGCCCCGCCCCTCTGTGGTGGTCCCGTCTGTGTCAAACAGCGGACAGCCGCTAGCTTACCGCAGCAGCTAGCCAAAAGCGAGCAGTGTTTGTGTCGCGAGAGTCGCTCTCTGAAATACCGGGTGATCAAAAAGTCAGTATAAATTTGAAAACTTAATAAACCGCGGAATAATGTAGATAGAGACGTACAAATTGACACATGCTTGGAATGACATGGGGTTTTATCAGATGGCGCTGGACAGCAAAACGTCAGTGACTGCGCATGACAATCGTGTTACACAATCGCATCATCCCCAGCCTCGCTCATAAACACCTGCTGAAACGTACGATGTTTATGCAGGATGGCGCTCCACCCCATATTGCTAGACGCGTGAAAGATCTTTTGCGCGCGTCGTTTGGTGATGATCGTGTGCTCAGCCGCCACTTTCGTCATGCTTGCCGTCCCAGGTCCCCAGACCTCAGTCCGTGCGACTATTGGCTTTGGGGTTACCCGAAGTCGCAAGTGCGTTGTGATCGACCGACATCTCTAGGGATGCTGAAAGACAACATCCGACGCCAATGTCTCACCATAACTCCGGACGTGCTTTACAGTGCTGTTCACAACATTATTCCTCGACTACAGCTATCGTTGAGGAATGATGGTGGACATTTGAGCATTTCCTGTAAAGAATATCATCTCTTCTCTGTCTTACTTTGTTATGCTAATTATTGCTATTCTGATCAGATGAAGCGCCATCTGTCGGACATTTTTTGAACGTTTGTATTTTTTTGGTTCTAATAAAACCCCATGTCATTCCAACCATTTCTGTCAATTTGTACCTCTCTATCCTCATTATTGCGTCATTTATTCAGTTTTCAAATTTCTACTGACTTTCTGATCACCCGGTATGTGCCTCGAGAAGTTGAAACCAGGATCGACAGAAGAAACTGAGCTTGTAGGAATTTACGAAGTTATTGAAAGCTTGGGCCGTACAAAACTTGCTGAATATCGTGCCTTGAGGAAGACATAAGCTTTCGGAGGAAATGAAAAGGGGTTCAGAGGCAACCCCACCAGTCTCGCAATCTGCTGCCACCTTAAGACTTCTGCTTTGAGGGGACTTCAATAAAATCGCTATCAAATGAAATAAGTTGCCGGCCGGGGCGGCCGAGGTGCTTCAGGCGCTACAGTCTGGAAGCGCGCGACTACTACGGTCGCAGGTTCGAATCCTGCCTCGGGCATGGATGTGTGTGATGTCCTTAGGTTAGTTAGGTTTAAGTAGTTCTAAGTTCTAGGGGACTGATGACCACAGATGTTAAGTCCCATAGTGCTCAGAGCCATTTGAACCATTTTGAAATGAGGGTACGGCATTGTTGGCCGGGAAACCCCACCCTGGGAAGTTCGGCCGAGTACAAGTCTTATTTCAGTCGACGCCACACTGGGCGGCTTGCGTGCCTCGGACGATGAGGACAACACAACACCCAGTCCACGGGCGGAGAAAAATCTCCAACACGGCCGGGAAACGAACCCGTGCCCCCTGCACGTGATGCAAGCGTGGTACCACCCAGCTAAGCAGGAAGACAATGAAATATGTATTTTTTCATGAAAAGGAGCTCTCTATAAATTACACCGACGGAAAAAATCGCAACAAGCGTAAGTAGCTGTGCGACGTAAACGAAAGTTGGTAGGTGTATTTCTATATCTGATAGAAGGTTTCTATTCAGATTTTGCGCCGGTAGCATAATAGTGGTGCTAGTAGCGCCACTATGAGGATGCTTTAAATACACGCTGTAATGGTCGTAAGCGTTTGTTAGATCCGACGTGGTGAGATGGCGTTGGTGAAGAAAGCCTTAAAGGGGTCAAAGACACCATTATCGACACCTCACTGTGTTTAAAGGACGTGCTGTAATAGGGCTACGAGAAGTTGGATGTCACTCCAGAGATACTGCAGAAAGGCTTGGCAGCAAGGTGGCCGCTGTACGCGACTGCTGGCAGCAGTGGTCACAGCAATGTAGCGGGCCGCGCACCACCGACAGCGGAGGCCGCTGTGTCTGGCGTGCGTCTCTGACGCAGCGGAAGTCTGAGCAGCAGCTGGCACCACGGCGACACAGCGGACTGTCACATATCGGCTACTTCGACGGCAGCTCTGGGCCAGAAGCAACGTAGCGTACGTTCCACTGACTCCAGACCACCTCCATTTGCGACTTCAGTTGTGTCGAGTGACAGTTCGTTAGAGGGCCGAGTGCAGGTGTGTCGTGTTTTCCTCGTGAAAGCTCGTTCTGCCCCGACGTCAGTGACGGCCGTGTGCCGGTTACTCGAGGTCCCGCACCCAGCCCGTCTGCGTCCTGGCCACACCGGACCCACAGCTGGAGTTACGGCCTGTGTGACACCAGGAGCGCTCTCGTGGCTATCACGCGCACGCTGACTGCAGAGCTGTGCGTCACTCTGGTGATTCGACCTGTCGTGAACAAATTACCAGGGGGTGTTTTCCAACAGGATCACGGACGCTGTTGTAGCCCAACCTTCTCTGCTGAGTGTCGACATGTCGCCCTGGCCAGCTCGATCACCAGTTCTGCCTGCAATCGAGCACATGTGTGAGATGCGTCATAGTCAGCCAGCATTAACAGGCCCTGTATTAACCGACCAAGCGCAACAGGCACAGAACTCCGTCCCACAAACTGACATCCGGCACCTGCCCAGCGCTATGCATATGCCTCTGCGTGCTTGTATTGAACATTTAGGCGTTATACCCGTCAGTAACGTACCAGCATTTCATATTTGCAATAGCTTATCTCGCGCTTACGTTAACCTGCTATCTTGTAATGTTAATAAGTCAAATACGTTACCTAGACAAATGTATTCCCGAATCTTCATTATTCTTCATTAATAATTTTTTGTCGTTGCGATCTTTTTCCGTCAGTGTATTTAGTTTCAAGGAAGTTTAACTCGTTAGGTTAACACTAAATTCAGCTGAAAATTTTTACACCAACTACAAAAAAATGGTGCAAATGGCTCTGAGCACCATGGGACTCAACATCTTAGGTCATAAGTCCCCTAGAACTTAGAACTACTTAAACCTAACTAACCTAAGGACATCACACACACCCATGCCCGAGGCAGGATTCGAACCTGCGACCGTAGCAGTCCCGCGGTTCCGGACTGCAGCGCCAGAACCGCACGGCCACCGCGGCCGGCACACCAACTACATCACATTCCCCAAGATATCTAATGGTATGTGGCGAAGAATACTTCTGAAATCACTAACTGATCTCCCCCCTTTGCTTGTTCCATCTGCGAATGGCGCGCGGGAAGAATGGTTTTAGCTAAGGCTCTGTATTTGCATAAGTTCTCGAATTTTGTCGTCGTGGCCATAACGTGTGATGTATTGTGGTAGGAAGTAGAGTAGAACTTGGCTAATTGAATGAAGGGACTATATGAATGAATGTAAGATGATACGCCATTACGTGAATGGATAAACGTGAATGGATAGAATGCCAAAAGTGTACCGCCTGGTATCACGCATACTGTGCCGGTGCCAGGGGTCGTAAGCAGTTTTTCTGTGGACCTTGCAGGTGATTTACGAGAACAGAGGCATTTCTCAAAAGCTGCTTTCCATTAATGTGATATTAGTATTTTAATTATTATTATATTAATAGAGGTAATAAGTATTAAATAGAAATTAGGGTATTTTCATCTAACATCCCACGTAATGAAATTGAGGCCGTAATTTTCCGTGTTCAAATAACGCGGACCACTATCGGAATTGCCCCACTGAAACGCACTTTTGTCCAATCAGAAGGGTAAATCGAATAACATCATAACATAAATGTATAAATGTTTGACAAGCACCTGTCATCAATTCGAAAGGTATACGCGTCGAAGTAAATATACGTGCCTAAGGCGAAAATTTAGTTAATAATTTCCCTGAAATAATTGATGTAAGTTGAAATTGTTCTTGTAGCCCAGTTGCTGTCCTAATATGTTGCCCGACTCTCGCGGAAAGCGCTCAACGTCTCTCTTCTAACGTCCGCCAATGGAGTTTGTTGAGCATCTCGGTCACGCTCTCGCGCCGTCTAAACGATTCCGTGACGAAACGCGCCGCTCTTCATTGAATCTTCTGTATCTCTTCTACGAGTGCCACCTGGTAAAGATCCTATATTGATGAACAATCCTCAAGGATCTGTCGAACAAGCGTTATAAGCCACTTCCTTTGTGTGCGAGTTATGTTTAAGATTCTTCCTGAGAATCCCAGGCTGGCATCTGCTTCTCCTAAACTGAAGGTCGCTCTGGATACACTGTGCCCAGCAGTTTCCCATCAAGAGTGTAGTTGTCCAGTAGTGGCTCTCCCCCCTGTGTATGTCACACGCACACACACACACACTTAACGTTCAGGGGGCGCGCCAGCCACGAGTCCTCTGCAGTTCGGTCTGCAAATCGATGCAGTCTGCTGGCGCCACCGCTTCACTACAAGCAGCCGCATCCGGTGCGAACAGTATTAAAAAGCATCCGACGCTATCTACTAGGTCATTTATATACGTTGTCAAAAATAACGCTCCTATCACATTTCCTTGGAGTATCCTGTGCGTTACCTTTATATCTGCCGACTTTGTTCCATTAAGAGCGACTTGTTGACTTCTAGCTGCAAGGACGTTTTGAATCCATCTTCAGATCTGTTTCGATACTCGATAAGCACGTATTTTTTTTTCTCTAAAGGCAAATGCGGAACGGTGTCAGATGCCTTTCGGAAATCAAGGAACACGGCATCAACCTAGGCGCCGTTGTCTAAAGCGCTGTTGAAGAGAGAAAATTTCGTTGCCCTGTAAGACTGCTCGAAACAATAACGCACATCTATAAACCGCAGCAAGGTAATTGGTTTTGTGTCAAGTCCCAAAAGAGGTCGAATGACCGCGAAACGGCTTCCTATTGAAGGCTGCGTGCAATGTTCGCACGGAGCGAATTGTTTTATAATTATGACGCGATTATTACCCAAAGTATACTACTTTTGTAGTTCCTTCCTACCTGTAAATATTTTGCTTGTGCAATGTTATTACATCGCCGGTGCTAATGGTTTAATTATCCTGCCAGTTCTGCATACAGGTATACGAAACATGTTGCTCTATGAGTGCCGGCCGGTGTGTCCTAGCAGTTCTAGGCTCTTCAATCTGGAACCGCGCGACCGCTCGGTCGCAGGTTCGAATTCTGCCTCGGGCGTGGATGTGTGTGATGTCCTTAGTTAGGTTTAAGTAGTTCTGAGTTCTAGGGGACTGATGATCTCAGCTGTTAAGTCCCATAGTGGTCAGAGCCATTTTTTTCCTGTATGAGTCGCCTGAAAAGATAACAGTTGAGCGCGACAGGGAGGCAGTTCACATTAAATGTCTGGCTTTCCGGAAGTTAGGAAACAACACTGCTGAGCAGGACGAAGGTAACCTTTACGCGATGTGCAGTGGCCAAATAACGTAGCTGTATGAAACTTGCACGGTACGTAGAAAGAGCTGCTATACTATACAGGGCTATTACAAATGATTGAAGCGATTTCATAAATTCACTGTAGCTCCATTCATTGACATATGGTCACGACACACTACAGATACGTAGAAAAACTCATAAAGTTTTGTTCGGCTGAAGCCGCACTTCAGGTTTCTGCCGCCAGAGCGCTCCAGAGCGCAGTGAGACAAAATGGCGACAGGAGCCGAGAAAGCGTATGTCGTGCTTGAAATGCACTCACATCAGTCAGTCATAACAGTGCAACGACACTTCAGGACGAAGTTCAACAAAGATCCACCAACTGCTAACTCCATTCGGCGATGGTATGCGCAGTTTAAAGCTTCTGGATGCCTCTGTAAGGGGAAATCGACGGATCGGCCTGCAGTGAGCGAAGACACGGTTGAACGCGTGCGGGCAAGTTTAACGCGCAGCCCGCGGAAAATTGGCTCGTGCCACATCTGGAGACCAACAGCGCCGACTTCATCTTTCAACAGGATGGTGCTCCACCGCACTTCCATCATGATGTTCGGCATTTCTTAAACAGGAGATTGGAAAAGCGATGGATCGGTCGTGGTGGAGATCATGATCAGCAATTCATGTCATGGCCTCCACGCTCTCCCGATTTAACCCCATGCGATTTCTTTCAGTGGGGTTATGTGAAAGATTCAGTGTTTAAACCTGCTCTACCAAGAAACGTGCCAGAACTGCGAGCTCGCATCAACGATGCTTTCGAACTCATTGAGAGGGACATGCTGCGCCAAGTGTGGGAGGAACTTGATTATCGGCTTGATGTCTGCCGGATCACTAAAGGAGCACATATCGAACATTTGTGAATTCCTAAAAAAACGTTTTGAGTTTTTGTATGTGTGTGCAAAGCATTGTGAAAATATCTCAAATAATAAAGTTATTGTAGAGCTGTGAAATCGCTTCAATCATTTGTAATAACCCTGTACTTCCCCACGCTGTAATACCTCGACCGCCAGCACGATCGTGTCCGACAACGCTGGACGTACCTTCATATAGCGATCGGTTGGGAGCACGTCGCGCACTCAGGAACACTGTCGAAAATCTCCAGAACGAAATTTTCTCTCTGTAGCGGAGTGTGCGCTGATAAAAAAAACTTCCTGGTAGGTTAAAACTGTGTGCCGGACCTACACTCGAACTCGCAGGAGAGCTTCTGTGAAGTTTGGAGGGTAGGAGACGAGGTACTGGCGGAAGTAAGCTGCGAGGACGAGTCGTGAGTCGTGCTCGGGTAGCTTAGTTGGTAAACTGCTTGCAAAGGTCCCGTGATCGAGTCTAGGTCCGGTACACAGTTTCAATCTGCCAGGAAGTTTCACTGTCGAAAACGATCGTTTGGTGGTCCAGGTGTTACGGTGTGAAGACGCGTACTCACCTCCAAATGTTTGGACAAGCTGCACTGACAGGTCAATGTTATTGTGACGCTGTACTCCTCCCCCGGCTGCGTCTTTTAATGGGTGCTTTCGGGCCCAACGTCATTTGTATGGATGACAATGCACGGCCATCCGAGTAGACACGGAGGAGCTCTGGCAACGAGAGGAGACCTCCTGGCCAACGATGTGAGCAGCGTTCTCGCACGCTGTGCTGATCACACAGCCTGTTCACAACCGTGTCACGTGTTTTGTAGTGTCTGGAGAGGACCCGGACAACGTAGGATACCAACGTGACTCTCGCTCCCCACGTGGCCCCATAGCCAAGAATGAGGTGGTCTGGGGTACCATTTGTTTTCAAAGCATGTCCCCTTTAGTTGTTACCAGCAGCATCCTTACAGCATAGCGGTACGTCGACGATATTGTACGCCCCTTCATGACAATCAATCTTAGCTTTACATTTTAGCACACAGCGACAGTTTAGCCGGCCGCGGTGGCCGAGCGGTTCTAGGGGCTTCAGTCGAACCGCGCGACCGCTACGGTCGCAGATTGGAATCCTGCGCCGGGCATGGATGTGTGTGGTGTCCTTAGGTTAGTTAGGTTTAAGTAGTTGTAAGTTCTAGGGGACTCATGACCTCAGAAGTTAAGTCCCATAGTCCTCAGAGCCACTTGCACCATTTTTCAACAGCGAGAGTTTCTGCTGCGTGCTTGCCAAATCGTACTTTGGCCAGGATATTAGGCGGACCTTCCCGCAACTGAGAACGTTTCGACTGCTCTGGCGCGATATCCTCAGGAGGCAGGAGGAAATGCAAGAACTCTACCATTCAGTGCCCCTTGCACGAGGGCCAGATGTGGACCAATGCGTTGTTGACTAGTGCAGTTTGCGAAGCTCTTTCTCTTGAATAAGTCATTTCTATCTGAAACTGTAATCACTTGTTTTCCTGTACATGCAAATCACATCCACCAATTTCCGTTCCATTCGGATAATTCCTTCGTGTTGCGTTTTTTTTTTTTTTCCTTACTGCGGTATGTTACTCTGAGGTCCACACAGACTGTAGAGTTACTCTTGCGAATTCTTGCGCTTTGGCTCCAAGCTTATTAAATGCCTGGCCGAATTCCTTCACTGTATTGTATTCGTCTTCGGTGAGATTGTCTCGCCCCATTATCTCTTCTGCAACAATATCTGACCTCAACCTACCGTCTCCCCACGCTGAATCTGTTAGCTAGCTTCCGCTCGACACAGCCGCGTAAGGAAGTTGCCAACTTAGCTGCCACTCTTTCTCCATTTCTGCAGTTTAGCATTAATTTTTGTCACACTCTTTTTTGTCGACTGTAATATTTGGTCAGTGCCTGTCTTTCCGCATACAGAAATGCAAAGTAAAAGTGCAAATCTTAACTGAAGAAGACAGTAATCGTCGCTGAATGTACACTACAGGCTGCAACTTACTTTGTAATGCCTATAAGTCCTCTTCTTATTTACGCCATTAGGTTCGGGTTAAAAGGCCGTTTCCATGCGTCTGACGTCTTGCTCCGAGCGAAAACTCGATAGTGGCTTCTTAAAGCCAAGACTAGTCGTCTAACTAAGGACAACTCTTGATATACGTTACGGCGTAAGTTGAAAAATGTCGCCGTCATCCAACAAATCTACGGTTGTGGTGTGCAGTATGAAGAAGAAGCAGTCGTTATGGTCATCACCTCGCGATCTAGCTTCTGATAACCATCGTTGAGAAAATGTCCTTAGTTAAGAGAGTGAAAATAACGGTTTGAGTGATGCATGCGAGTGACGAAGCAATCGCAGAATACTACGTTCAGAATGCATCGGAGTAGCCCGTCGTCTCGGCCCGCTTCGCCCACACCGTCGTTGCCATCTACTAGGGCCATTGTTGTTATAAACAGCGACACGCAGTGTAGCGGATGAACGTTTGTTTACCCGAATGTTAATCAGTAGTTAGGAGTAGAACTTTTTAGTACAGTAATACTATGAGAAGCGGGTTTCGTTTACTTAGAAAGTGTAAGCAGTCCACATTGTGTGCTGTTTAGAATAGTACATTCCCTGGAAACCATTCAGTAAGTCCACACGTCTGGTGGACTATGCCGGTGGGAGCAGACGTACTTGCAACGGAAGACTTGGCCGCCCTGAGCAACGCTATGAGCACGCGCCGGCCACCGCCTTGATGGTTAACAGCCATAAAATAAAAGTTCCTTTAAATTCGTGTGGTGGCTCTACTTTTCAATCGAATTAGAAGCTGAAATCGTTATAGGTACAGAAAGCTGGCTAAAGCCTGAAATAAGATGTGCAGAAATTTTTACGAAGTCTCAGACGGTGTTCAGGAAAGATAGATTAGGCAGAATTGGTGGTGGAGTGTTTGTGTCTGTCAGTAGTGGTTTATCTTGTGGTGAAGTCGAAGTAGATACTCCGTGCGAATTGGTATGGGTGGGGGTTATACTTAACAGCCGAACTAAGTTAATAATTGGCTCCTTCTACAGACCCCCAGACTCCGATGATATAGTTGCGGAACGGTTCAGAGAAAATTTGAGTCTCGTAACAAATAAATACTCCACTCATACGGTTATAGTTGGTGGGGACTTCAACCTTCCCTCGATATGTTGGCAAAAATACTTGTTCAAAACCGGTGGTAGGCAGAAAACATCTTCCGAGATTGTCCTAAATGCTTTCTCCGAAAATTATTTCGAGCAGTTAGTCTACGAACCCACGCGAATTGTAAATGGTTGCGAAAACACACTTCACCTCTTAGGCACAAACAATCCAGAGCTGATAGAGAGCATCATGAGCGATACATGGATTAGTGATCACAAGGTCGTTGTAGCTAGGCTCAATACCGTTTCTTCCAAATCCACCAGAAACAAACGCAAAATAATTTTATTTAAAAAAGCGGATAAAGTGTCACTAGAAGCCTTCCTAAGAGACAATCTCCATTCCTTCCGAACTGACTATGCAAATGTAGACGAGATGTGGCTCAAATTCAAAGATATAGTAGCAACAGCAATTGAGAGATTCATACCTCATAAATTGGTAAGAGATGGAACTGATCCCCTGTGATACACAAAACAGGTCCGAACTCTGTTGCAGAGGCAACAGAAAAAGCATGCGAAGTTCAGAAGAACGCAAAAACCCGAAGATTGGCTAAAATTTGCAGACGCGCGAAATTTGGCACGGACTTCAATGCGAGATGCCTTTAATAGGTTCCCAACGAAACATTGTCTTGAAATTTGGTAGAAAATGCGAAGAAATTCTGGTCGTATGTAAAGCACACAAGTGGCAAGACGCAGTCAATACCTTCGCTGCGCAGTGCCGATGGTACTGTTACCGACGACTGTGCCGCTAAAGCGGAGTTATTGAACGCAGTTTTCCGAAATTCCTTCACCAGGGAAGATGAATGGAATATTCCAGAATTTGAAACACGAACAGCTGCTAGCATGAATTTCTTAGAAGTAGATACCTTAGGGGTTGCGAAGCAACTCAAATCGCTTGATACGGGCAAGTCTTCAGGTCCAGATTGTATACCGATTAGGTTCCTTTCAGATTACGCTGATACAATAGCTCCCTACTTAGCACTCATATACAACCGCTCGCTCACCGATAGATTTGTACCTACAGATTGGAAAATTGCGCAGGTCGCACCAGTGTTTAAGAAGGGTAGTAGGAGTAATCCATCTAACTACAGACCTATATCATTGACGTCTGTTTGCAGTAGGGTTTTGGAGCATATACTGTATTCAAACATTATGAATCACCTCTAAGGGAATGATCTATTGATACGTAATCAGCATGGATTCAGAAAACATCGTTCTTGTGCAACATAGCTGGCTCTTTATTCGCACGAAGTAATGGCCGCTATCGACAGGGGATCTCAAGTGGATTCCGTATTTCTAGATTTCCGGAAAGCTTTTGACACCGTTCCTCACAAGCGACTTCTAATCAAGCTGCGGGCCTATGGGGTATCGTCTCAGTTGTGCGACTGGATTCGTGATTTCCTGTCAGGAAGGTCGCAGTTCGTAGTAATAGACGGCAAATCATCGAGTAAAACTGAAGTGTTCCTGATCTATATAAATGACCTGGGTGACAATTTGAGCAGTTCTCTTAGGTTGTTCGCAGATGATGCTGTAATTTACCGTCTAGTAAGGTCATCCGAAGACCAGTATCAGTTGCAAAGCGATTTAGAAAAGATTGCTGTATGGTGTGGCAGGTGGCAGTTGACGCTAAATAACGAAAAGTGTGAGGTGATCCACATGAGTTCCAAAAGAAATCCGTTGAAATTCAGTTACTCGATAAATAGTACAATTCTCAAGGCTGTCAATTCAACTAAGTACCTGGGTGTTAAAATTACGAACAACTTCAGTTGGAAAGACCACATAGATTATATTGCGGGGAAGGCGAGCCAAAGGTTGCGTTTCATTGGCAGGACACTTAGAAGATGCAACAAGTCCACTAAAGAGACAGCTTACACTACACTCGTTCGGCCTCTGTTAGAATATTGCTGCGCGGTGTGGTATCCTTAACAGGTGGGATTGACGGAGGACATCGAAAGGGTGCAAAAAAGGGCAGCTCGTGTTGTATTATCACGTAATAGGGGAGAGAGTGTGGTAGATATGATACGCGAGTTGGGATGGAAGTCATTAAAGCAAATACGTTTTTCGTCGCGGCGAGATCTATTTACGAAATTTCAGTCACCAACTTTCTCTTCCGAATGCGAATATATTTTGTTGAGCCCAACCTACATAGGTAGGAATGATCATCAAAATAAAATAAGAAAAATCAGAGTTCGAACAGAAAGGTTTAGGTGTTCGTTTTTGCCGCGCGCTGTTCGGGAGTGGAATGGTAGAGAGATAGTATGATTGTGGTTCGACGAACCCTCTGCCAATCACTTAAATGTGAATTGCAGAGTAGTCATGTAGATGTAGATGTAGATGTAGAGTTTGAGTACTCGTTACTATTTGCTCATTATTTTTGTTAATATTAAATTTTCTTACGTACTTTTACCACTAGATTGATCTAACTTCTACAATGTGTATCTTTCAACGAGATTTGTAAATTACAACCCGTTTAGATTAGAGTCTACGGGTTTAGCAAATAAAGCAATATATAAATAAATAAAATATCTCAAGGCACATACATATGTTGTGAACGGGGTTTGCCTTTAGCAAATCACAATTTTGTTTTTTATCCCAAACATGTCTCACTGCAGTTGCAGCATCATCAGCGAGCTTTTATTTTATGGCTTAAACATAAAGAATGTTCCTTACCGTTTGTATAGATGTAAATGTTAGTTTTTAAATTACAGATGTTTGAAGAACACATAAAATTATATATTCATACCTTTATACCACATGGTGTGGTTTTCCTGACGTAGTATGTCTTTATAGTGTCTGTTGTCTTTCACAGTTTGTCATCTGCAACCATATACGAATTAATGCAGACAAATTATAAGTCTTATTTTCTTTTCTGTTCTTGACATTTAGCGTCATAAATCTTTTATTGTTTTCTTCATCCTCGAGTCACACAAATACTATCATAAACTTTTTCGTTTTGTCAATAAGTCATTTTGAGACGATCTGTTTAAAACGGAAGGAACAAAGCGGAGTAGCAAAATGCTGAGAAAATAAATTATATCTCAGGAAAGTTCTACACCGAGCTACACACTGGTGTATGTCGCATAGTAACTCGTCAAAAGTACAAGTGACAGGACCTGCAGGGGCACCGACGGCGTAAATGCTACTTGACAAAGTACCGCAAACGTATGTGTCCTCTGCTCGGCAGAGCTCTGTTGTGCACAATCATCCGTGTTAAAATCCTCATCCTTTCTTGCAGTGATACTACACGTTTCTACATTAAATATTGCTTCGATGTAAATGTTTCAGTTTCGAGGAATTTTTGTCGGTATATTTTATTGACGTGCAGACACGTGGCAGTTTAGCATTCCTATTATCCGTTCTGCCTTCCGGTGACAACTGGCTTTACTCAACGAGGATACATAACGCTATTATTTCCGAAATTTATTTGCGTGAATGGTTCGCTGTGTGCTCACTACTGTTCTCTAATGATAACCTACATTTTCCTGGCGCCTCACGTTAATTGTTCAGGTGATTTCACAAGATATTACACATTTATTTTCATCCCTTCTAAAGAGCCATCTCCATTGGATGTATTCTCCGAAGTGATTACCGGACGTGCTATCTCCCGCATATGTATCTCTCACGTCTGTGATTCACATCTCTCTCTCTCTCTCTCTCTCTCTCTCTCTCTCTCTCTCTCTCTCTCACACACACACACACACACACACACATACAGGTCGGCCAAGATACACAAAAGCGTAAGCACTTACGAACACACAGAAACACACACACATACACACACACACATACACACACACTCATATCATATGATATGAGCGGCATCAGAGTCCTTATACACCCTTAAAATTCCACTTGTGTAACTACAGATTTCCACCTATTTAATAACTACGTAATTTACTTCTTTGAAAGCCACAGATAATCATCGTAAAAACCAGTTTTCCTCTTACCACTTGACTGTCAGGCCCAATCGCTTTCGCACCAGAAGCGATAAGCCGTCAATGTCTGTTGCATCATTAATAAAGGAAATACACGTGGTGTTTACAATTCGTTATTTGCTGTTACGGCCAAAGTGCTCGCGTAACAGATTCTAGAAATCTAGATTCGAAATCAAGGATAAACACGGCGAGATAAGCCGAATGTCGTATCTGTTAAATCGTTTACTGTGCCCCGTTAATCGACATCCGATAAATCACGCACCATTTACAAATCCCTTGTTTACCGGCTACGACTGATTAGATGAGAATCTCATCATTTTTTTTATATGCACTATTCTGTTGGCTTACGCTGTACGCAGTTCTCAAAAACAATTTCTCTTTAAGGCAGCGAAGGGAGAAACACAAGCATGCCTGTATTTCATGTCTGCAGGAGCAATGGAAATTTTCAGACCATTCCTTGATCTCTGTCAATAGTTTTATTCGTCTAGAGAGCATCCGCACAACTGGAAAAATGCAGTTGCATCTGACTGATGGAAATTTCACGTCACATTTGCCGCCATTATTCACAAATATTGAGTAATCGATATTTTTGTTGGAACACTGCTACATTTAATTCAGCCCACACATCTTCCTACTGCGTATCAGCAGTTCTCGTATTATACAAAACTGATAATTCACTTAGAGGTACACAACTTCGACTCCCGCACTGGGTATTGCATACATGTGTAAGAAAACTGTCCTGACTTTCCTGAATAAGTGTTAATTAACACCTACTTGTTCTTGTTGTTGTAGTGGACTTCCAGAGACTGGTTTCATGCAGCTCTCCATGCTACTCTATCCTGTGAAAGCTTCTTCATCTCCCAGTACCTCCTGCAACCTACATCTTTCTGAATCTGCTTAGTGTATTCATCTCTTGGTCTCCCTCTACGATTTTTACCCTCCACGCTGCCCTCCAATACTAACTTGGTGATACCTTGATGCATCAGAATATGTCATTCCAAGCACTCCCTTCTTCTAGTCAAGTTGTACCAAAAATTTCTCTTCTCTCCAATTCTGTTCAGTACCTCCTCATTAGTCATGTCATCTATCCGTCTAATCTTCAGCATTCTTCTGTAGCACCACGTTTCTAAAGCTTCTATTCTCTTCTTTTCTAAACTATCTATCGTCCATGTTTTACTTCCATACATGGCTACAATCCATACAAATACTTTCAGAAACGACTTCCTGACACTTAAATTATACTCTATATTAGAAAATTTCTCTTTTTCAGAAACGCATTCCTTGCCATTGCCAGTCTACATTTTATTTCCACTCTACTTCGAATATCATCAGTTATTTTGCTCCCCAAATAGCAGAACTCATTTACTACTTTAAGTGTCTCATTTCCTAATCTAATTCCCTCAGCATCACCCGATTTAATTCGACTACATTCCATGATCCTCGTTTTGCTTTTGTTGATGTTCATCTTATATCCTCCTTTCAAGACACAGTCCAATCCGTTCAGCTGCTCTTCCAGGTCCTTTGCTGTCTCTGACAAATTTAGAATGTCATCGGCGAACCTCACCGTTTTTAATTCTTCTCCATGGATTCTAATTCCTACTCCGAATTTTTCTTTTGTTTCCTTTACTGCTTGCTCAATATAGAGATTGAATAACATCGGGGAGAGGCTACAACCCTGTCTCACTCCCTTCCCAACCGCTGCTTCCCTTTCGTGCCCCTCGACTCTTATAACTGCCATCTGGTTTCTGTACAAAATGTAAATAGCTCTTCGCTCCCTGTATTTTACCCCTGCCACCATCAGAATTTAAAAGAGAGTATTCCAGTCAACACTGTCAAAAGCTTTCTCTAAGTCTATAAATGCCAGAAACGTAGGTTCGCCTTTCCTTAATCTAGTTTCTAAGATAAGTCGTAGGGTCAATATTGCCTCACGTGTTCCAACGTTTCTACGGAATCCAAACTGATCTTCCCCGAGGTCGGCTTCTACCTGTTTTTCCATTCGTCTGTAAAGAAGTGTTAGTATTTTGCAATCGTGGCTTATTAAACTGATAGTTCGATAATTTTCACATCTGTCTACACCTGCTTTCTTTGGGATTCGATATTTCGCCTGTCTCATACATCTTGCTCACCAGATGGTAGAGTTTTGTCAGGGCTGGCTCTCCCACGGCTATCAGTAGTTCCAATTGGGATGTTGTCTACTCCCGGGGTCTTGTTTCGACTTAGGTCTTTCAGTGCTCTGTCAAACTCTTCACGCAGTATTATATCTCCCTTTTCTTCTTCATCTACCTTCGCTTCCTCAAGAACATCGCCCTTGTATAGACCTTTTATATACTCCTTCCACCTTTCTGCTTTCCCTTCTTTGCTTAGAACTGGGTTTCCATCTGAGCTCTTGATATTCATGCAAGTGGTTCTCTTTTCTTTAAACGTCTCTTTAATTTTCCTGTAGACAGTATCTATCTTACCCCTAGTGATATGCTCCTCTACATTCTTACATTTGTCCTCTAGCCATCCCTTCATAGCCATTTTGCACTTCCTGTCGATCTCATTTTTTGAGACTTTTGTATTTCTTTTTGCCTGCTTCATTTACTGCATTTTTCTATTTTTTCCTTTCATCAATTAAATTCAATATCTCTTCTGTTACTCAAGGATTTCTATTAGCTCTCGTCTTTTTACCTACTTGATCCTCTGCCGCTTTCACTATTTCATCTCTGAAAGCTACCCTTCTTCTTCTACTGTATTTCTTTCCCCCATTCTTGCCAGCGATCCCTAATGCTCTCCGTGAAACTCTCTAAAACCTCTGGTTCTTTCAATTTATCCATGTCCCATCTCCTTAAATTCCCACCTTTTTGCAGTTTTTTCGGTTTCAATCTACAGTTCATAAGCAATAGATTGTGATCAGAGACCACATCTGCACCTGGAAATGTCTTGCAATTTAAAACCTGGTTCTTGAATCTCTGTCTTACCATTATATAATCTGATACCTTTCAGTATCTCCAGGCTTCTTCCATGTATACAACCTTCTTTCATGATTCTTGAACCAAGTGTTAGCTATAAGTTATGCTCTGTGCAAAAGTCTACCATTCGGCTTCCTCTTACATTCCTTACCCCCATTCCATATTCATCTACTACGTTTTCTTCTCTTCCTTTTCATACTATCGAGTTCCAGTCACCCATGACTATTACATTTTCGTCTCCCTTCACTATCTGAATAATTTCTTTTATCTCATCAGACATTTCATCAATCTCTTCGTCATCTGCGCAGCTAGTTGGCATATAAACTTGTACTACTGTGATTCGCGTGGGCTAAGTATCTATCTTGGCCACAAGAATGTGTTCACTATGCTGTTTGTAGTAGGTTACCCGCATTCCTATTTTTTATTCATTATTAAACCTACTCTAGCATTACTCCTATTTGATCTTGTATTTATAACCCTGTATATACCTGACCCGAAGTCTTGTTCCTCCTGCCATCGAACTTCACTAATTCCCAGTATATCTAACTTTAACCTATCCATTTCCCTTTTTAAATTTACTAACCTACCTGCCCGATTAAGGGATCTGACATTCCACGCTCCGACCCGTAGAACGCCAGTTTTCTTTCTCCTGATAACAACGTCCTCCTGAGTAGTCCCCGCCCGGAGATCCGAATGGGGGACTATTTTACCTCCGGGATATTTTACCCGAGAGCACGCCATCATCATTTAACCATACAGTAAAGCTGCATGCACTCGGAAAAAATTACGGGTATAGTTTCCCCTTGCTTTGAGCAATTCGCGGTACCAGCACAGCAAGGCCGTTTTGGTTAGTGTTACAATGCCAAATCAGTCAATCATCGAGACTGTTGCCCCAGCAACTACTGAAAAGTCTGCTGCCCCTCTTCAGGAACCACGCGTTTGTCTGGCCTCTTAACAGATACCCCTCCGTTGTGGTTGCACCTACAGTACGGCTATCTGTATCGCTGAGGCACGCAAGCCTCCCCACCAACAGCAAGGTCCATGGTTCATGGACTCGTTAAAAACTTTAATACTGCACTCCTAAAAATCCAAAAGTCTTAACCAACAAACCAGTGTTTTTTCCGTGAATATTTTTCCTCCATGAACACACACAACGACTGTCCAACATTCAGGTTCTCCGGCTTCTTAGCGGTATTGCCGGCCGGAAAACCCTTAACCCCCTATCCGGATTCCACTTCCGGTCATCCTGACAATCATAATACGACTCAGATGACGAGAGCTCACTTGGCCAGGGATGCATAAATTCAGCGCAGGTCGTTATAGGCCTCACACCCTTGCGATTATCGCTTTTCGGCTCATATCCTAGGTGTCACTTGTTTTAACTTTTCTAACGCGATAGGGACCTATATTCTGGGCCTTCAGTTTTAATGCTAATCCAGTTTTTGCTCGTTTTGTTGCCACTGGGTCATCAACTTGCACTTGGAAGCTTCCTTCCGATGTCAGTTTTGCAGTGGTGTTTTTCGGATACTTCCGTGGCGTATTGAATTCGCGGTTCGTTGAATTTATGGCGCCATGTTGTACAGTTCATTAGAGTACCAGTACTGAGCTTAGCAGTGATTTTAGCCAAAGCAGAATTTAACCTCTCGATGTGGACATTGACCCTAGCGAGTCCCATCATTATTAAAATGTGTTCCTTTCCTTCTGCAATGCAGTACACCTTGAATTCTTGGGAAGTAAAGCAATGCCTCTGTCGGTAATTACTTGGACTGAATTCCTAAAATTAGTTTTCTGTAATTCCATCTTACTAACTGCTTTTGTTGATTTTGTATCCTTTACAGGATATAGCGAGGGAGACTTGGTAAATGCTTCAATACTTAGAAATTGGCTGTACTCTTGTGTATTGACTGAATCGATACAATATGATCCATGTGATAAGTATATAATGACTCACTTTCTTTGAATAAGTGAAAAAGGAAATTTTCTTTCCTTCCTGATTTCTCGGACATGATTAAACCTTTATTATAAAACCACAGATCACTCATTTCACATTCTCAGTCAAATCTGGTATATAATTTCTCTTCAGTTCACTTGGTCACAAAATGACCTATTTCATGCACGTGCTTGATGATTTCACATTGCACAGTGCATGAAACCACTAAAGATTCTCTTCTGACATGAAACTTAAAAAGATTTACATCTCGCATTAAAAAGTTTTCATAATGCTGTTCTCTGAGAACGCTCTTGATTGCTTCTAAACCATAATCGTTCTCTTGAGGCTTTCTGTTTCTAGCTATTAAACTATCTGTAAAACCAAACTGTACATGCATCCTCTTAGATCCAGATAAGTGTCTGATGGTGTAGGAATACTCTTCTAAGAACAAAGCCCATCTTGCTACTCTCAGTGACAAGTCCTCCTTATCCGCAGTCGTTTGGAATGCAGTGCAGTCAGATACATTTTAAAATGTATTTCTGGTAAATACATCCGCAATTTCCTTAAGCAGTTAACAATGTCTACAACCAATAACTACCGTATTTTTCCCCTTGAGGTTTTGTTTGTTTACTTATATACGTGACTGGATGGAACGTGTTATCACCTGGAGATTTTCGTAACTTTGCGGCTCCAAGACCTTCTTTGCTTGCGTCTGTGTGTAGTTCAGTTTCGTGTTCTGGTTATAGGTTTTTAAAATTGGATCCGATGAAAAAATATCTTTCAGCGTCTTAAAAGCTTGCCTTTCCTCCTTTTCCAACTTATATTATCGATTATTCTTCAGAAAATCGCTCACAGGTTTGGCAGTTGAAGAATAATTTGAGATCTACTTCCTGAAGTATTCTGTTACACCTAGCAAACTTTGTATTGCTGCAAAAGATTTCGGTACTGGAAAGTTTTGAGCCGCTGTTGTCTTCTCAGAAGTAGGAAGATTTGTACACGTTGTTAATATACCCAAGAATCTGAACAGCTCTTCAAGAACTGGAATTTTGCAAAATTAGTTTCAAAGCCATATTCTGGTGCAATTTTTAACACTAAACTACGAGTAAGACGTTGAAGTTCTCATCGTCACCCTTGTTGTGGAGATGCTTCGGGTACAGAAATGAGAATCCTGGGAGGGAAAGCGACGTTCGTTTTGAGAAACACTGGTGAGAAAATCTGGCGAACCGGCATCAGAAGCTGACCGCTGGACGATTCCACTGCCGACAACCTAAATTGCGCCCGAGGACCACGAAGATATGATAGGAGAAATTAGGGCTCATACGGAGGCAGACAGTCGTTTTCCCCTCGCTCTGTTTGTCAGTTGGACAGGAAAGGAAGTGACCAGTAGTGGCACAGGGTACCCCCCGCCAAGCACCGTACGGAGGCTTGCGGAGTATCTGTGTAGATGCAGATTTACATCTAGATTTGGTTGTTAACAATTTCTTTCTGTCCTAGCAACTATCTTCTGGCTTTACTACAAACTATACATCAATTGGTCATTTTTCAAAATAATGTTCATTCTGACATCAGTGGACCTTATTGGGTGCAATTAGACAGTAATTGTGCAATGTTTTCCTTTGTTTCATCACTAACAGAGCTTTCAGTATCTAATTCTGTTATGTCTACTGTATGAATACACGTAAAATAAGTTTCCCCTTCTGACTTCGTTACAGTAACTCCCTTGTTTATTAAAACTTCATATAAATATCTGTTTCAATTTTCGCACCATAATGACAACACTGCTTCTAAAAATGCTTATGGAGAGACGAAGTTTTTCCCAAATCCCTTCAAGAATACATCGATTTCTTGCAGATTTGGAGCATCCATAATCTCATAAACATCCTGTTGTATTGAATTAATTTGACTGCGACAGTCAATTAACTACGTCACCTCTCGGTTACTTATTCGTACACTTTTAAGTTTACGGATCTTAATACTTCTCTTAACAGCGCTTGCATTCATTGTCACCTTTTGATTCTTCTTCTCCTTCGTGCATTTAGGTGAGATTAGACCAAACTCGTTGCACTTGAAGCAATCGCGAAGGAAGCTTTAGCTATTGTATAAGGAGTAACTAAGTTTCATGATTTTTTTGTACGGTCGCAAGTTCTATTTGGTCACCGACCATAAGCCTTTGACGTCGTTGTTCCACCCGTCGAGGCCATTTCCGGCCCGCACTGCACAAATGTTGCAACGTTGGTCCTTGTTTTTGTCCAACTACAACTACGAACTTTTGTTTCGTCCTACCACCAGGCATGGCAATGCTGATGCTCTGTCTCGTCTACCTCTCGGTCCTGACGAAGTGTTTGATTCTTGGGAACTGTCATGCATGTTTATTGATTCGCAAGATAAGGAATTAGCTGATGGTTTTCCAGTGGATTTTCGTAGGGTTGCTTCCGCGACAGCTGCCGACGCTTCTTTGCAGATTCTCTTGCAGTATATTCGTACTCCATGGCCTCCATCGGCTTCGCAAATTAGCGATCCACCTGTTCGACGTTACTTTGCGCATCGTCACAAGCTGTCTGTACACCACGGTGTTACCTTGTTGCGAACTGACAATGATCAGTGTCGTGTGGATGTACCTCGTTCGTTGCAGTCGGAAATCCTCCGTTTACTGCACACTGGTCATTGGGGTATTGTGCGGACGAAGAAATTTGCGGGTCGTCACTGTACTTGGGTAGGCATTGATAAACAAATTGAGAATTGGTTTGCTAACTGTCGCTCTTGCGCGGAGCATCAATCTGCTCCCCGCCAGGGCTTGTTTGCGTGGCCAACTCCTACTGCGCCTTGGTAGCGCGTTCATATTGATTTTGCGGGTCCTTTCTGGGACACCCGCTGGTTGATAGTTACTGATGCGTACAGCAACTTTCCTTTTGTTGTACCTGTGTCTTCTACTACCTCTGCCAGCACTAATCGAGCTTTGACATCTATTTTTTGCAATGAGGGCCTTCCTGAAGTTATTGTCTCCGGCAATGGCCCTGAATTCGTGTCCTCAGAGTTTGAAGCGTTCTGTGCTGCTAATGGAATTCGCCATCTGACCTCAGCCGCGTTCCACCCCCAGTCGAATGGCGGGGCGGAACGCTTTGTGCGTACGTTTAAGTCGCAGGTGAGCGAGTTGCGCGCCACGCACTCTCGCGAGAGCGCGCTCTGGACTTTCCTCGCTTCCTGTCGCTCTCGACCGCGCGGCAGCCGTTCCCCGACAGAAGTGCTACACGGCCGCAGCCATCGGCCGCTCCTGCAGCTGCTGCACCCGCCGCCGCACGCTCCCGCCGCTTCGCATCTCTCTGGCTCGGCGCCGCACGATTTGGTGTTCCGTCGCGTTTTCTCTGGCAGGCAGCGCTGGGAGCAGGGGCGCATTCTTCGCCTGCTCGGCCGCGCCTTATTTGTCACTTCTGGTCCCTCCGGCACTGTCACGCGACACCGGAAACAGATTCGTCTGTGCCGTCCTCGGTTTTCTGCCGCTGGTTGTTTTCCGGCAGAATTGGAGGCTTCGCGGCTTCCGCCGCCACGGCCCACGACGCCACCGACGGCGCCTCCGCAGCAGTCGTCGCCGCTGCCGGTCCGGTCACCTGCTCCGGACGGACGCCTCCCGCCACTACGTACAAAGTTATGTAATCGTTTATCACCTTGTTTTTGCACCAATAAACCATTTTCTTGCAGTACCGACTTGTCTTACCTTTTCCCGTTCCTACCCACGCGCCGCCTCCCAGGCGGGATACAAAAGACACACGGTATGCTCTCTGGCTTATTTGTTGATGGTCTCCAGTGCTAATCCAGTGCTTCACCATCGATTTGTCTAATTTGCTCTTCACCTGTGGACTGAAGCATTCATAAAACTCTTGAAGAATGGCAAGTAGCTTCTTATGTCGTTCCTTAGTGAGATCTGGTGATAGCCAAGCTAGAAGATCTTGTCTGGTAGTGGTAGCGCTAATTCCGCTCACAGACTCGGAAGGGACGTTTCTATGACGCACAGCTGTTCAATTAACGGCTCAGCGTTTGCTACGCACATGCGTCTTGCAAGGATCTGCGGTTCTCGGCGATAGTTAACTATCCACAATTCACCGAATCTGTTCTTAAACGTGACGACAGAGGCTGGGATGACCAAATTATTCTTCAGTGGTATGCTTCTCATACATTCCACTACAAGATCCATGTGTGGATGCATAGCATGACACGTGACAGTTACCTTTATAGCGCTGACTGCAGGAATCATCACTTCATCCAGCACACATAGTCTCCACACACTCCGATGCGCATCTTCCTGTCCACAGTATCTCATCTCGTCTAGCATAATCTTCGAGCGACCACACTCTACAATTGCCTGAGAAGCTTTCAAGAAGTCCCATCCGAGAATGACGTCATGTCTACACTCTTGTAACACGATGAATTCTAATGGCTGTGTATGGCCACTTCACAAATGGTACCTCTTCCTGTAGGTTTTACATATTTCCCATTAGCCACCGTCAGCAGAGATGTTTTGCTGTCGACGAATACGGTTTTCTGCAACTGGCGTCAGTACTTCTCCGAAATGACTGAATATGATGCTGCAGACTCCACAAGAGCTTGGGCTGGCCGGCCATCCATGAGGATACGACGTCGTTTCCTATCATTTTTGTAGTGATCGACGGCGCAGGATTTTTCTCTTCGGCGGCCTCACCTCCAAGGAAGGTCGCACCCTTTAGTTTTCCAGATTGCGGCGGCTAGGTGATCGGCTGGAGCTTCTAAACGGCGATGGAGACCTTGATCGGCGTGTTGGGGAGCGTCCTCTCCAGCGGCTAGCCTGCGGCGATGGTGACCTACGTCGTCCTGCACCCACATCTTCTTGTTCATCTTCGTCGTCCCGGAGTTGTCGTCGGCTGAGATTGGTCTGTCTTCTGGCGCGGGCGTCATCAAATATCCGCCGCCGTCAGTGTTCCTTGGTGCCCAAACAGGTTCCTCATGCAGCATTTTAGGAATGTAACTTTGCCTGGGTCTCAACTTTTTCACCGTTTTAAAGGGAAATGTAGAGAGATTGGGTTTAATGTCTTGTCCACTTCCTCCCTTACGACCTCTTGAAGCGTCTCGGTTTATTGCTCGCCGTGCAATCCAAGTGCCTTCTGAACTTCCTCTCTCACTATCTGACGAAGAGCACTTGTGAAATCAGATGCTTCCTCCATCACAGACATCGATACGAGGTTTGGAAGCCGTTCAAACTTCTTGCGCGTAATTCTTTTTTGATGCATTGTCTCGATGTACTGGCACCATTTTATGAAGTCGTCTTCTGTCGAAACTTCCTTCAGGAGTAGTGCTTGATACATGTCCTCAGCAACAGCCTTCATGAGATGTGCAACCTTGTCCTCCTCCTTCATTCTAGGATCCACTATTTTAGACACTTCCAAGACGTCTTGAATGAAGGATGCTGCAGTTTCTCCTGGAAGCTGTGCCCTGCACTTTAATTTATCTTGGACCTTGCACTTCTGTCATTGTGTGTCGCCCAAATACTTGCGCAGTTCCGCCTGGAATACTTCTCAGCTTGTGAACTTCTCCTCGTTGTTCTTATACCATTGCTGGCAGTGCCCTCCAAGTAGAAAAATACGTTAGCCAAATACACGGTGTCATCCCATTTGTTAAATTTGGCTATACGCTCATATACCTCCAGCCACTTGTTTGGATCTTGGCCATCGTCACCAGAGAACCCGGAAGGATGTCTCATGTGATGGCACACCGTTGCTGTCATGGTAACGTCCTCTTCTTCTTCTGTCTCCGGTAGATTGCGATCTTTTGAATATGGCTCGAACTCGGGTTTCTTGCCACGTAAACGGCGGCTCTGTGGTGGCCTGTTGGGAGCCACTGTGTCGTCGATAATGTGCGCTGTCACAGGTTCCAATAGCCAGTGTCTCCAACAGAATCATGTCACGTAGAAGAAGGTGTAAGTAGATGAATGACGAACACCAACTTCACTTAACGAAGGTTTATTCTGCACTTGCATATACAAGAGCGCGAACGGCCTCCGGCCACAACACATACAGTATATATATATATAGCTAAAGAACATTCCAGTACAATGATGCTTGACATTTCTGGACACTTCTAGAATGTACTCGAACCGAATATGGAAATTAAAACTGTACAGTCCAGGTGAGTTATGAACTCACGACCCTCCATGCAACAGTTTAGTATCATAACCACTACACCACGGTGCTACTCAGCTTGTTTTGCGACAGTATTATCCCTATCTGTTTTAGTTATTACCATTATAAATCTTACTGACGAATGCGTAACACCTCACGGACATTTTCATTGTCTCAGACCAGGCAACACAGAAATCTCATCGTCTTCTTAAACTTTGAGTCCGACAGATGTGTGTTCAAACCACGTTTCATTTTCCTGCGTTTCTGGTACAAAAATGGGACCAGCTATCGTTATTACTGGAAACAGAAATTTCCTTCTTTTCCAAAAACTGAATCAGGTCGAATGCCCCGTCACTGCCAGAGCTCCTCCTGCTAGAGCCAGACACGTGAGGACTAGTCGGGAAGACAATCGCGTCTAACATGTAGTCGTGCTGCCTTCGTAGTCAGTAGTGAGGCGTGTGAGAAACATCGCTGCCTTTTGTGTTGCACAAACAATTCGGGTGTGCGGTCAGTCTGTAATACGATAGCAGGTCGGGCTAGATGAGTTCACTCGCAGAGATCGTCAAACGACAACAAATTAACTCTTTATGAGAAGGAGCATCGCCGGCCAGCGAGACTGCGTGTGAAGCTGCCGTGGACAGTGCGGTGGCGCTCTTGGTTTCGCATTTGTTTGGCGCCAAGTGATGGGTGGTGTGTGGTCGGCTGTCTAACGCGACGGAACCGCCGAAATATTGAATCGCAAAAATTTTGTAAGAATTGTGACAAAAGCATAATCACTGATGTGCAGTCGTACGAGCGCATCACGCGAAGGCAGCAGCAGTTCGCGATATGAGTGAGGAGTCAAACCGCGAGAAATACGACTTGGCGTTCCCGCGCATCCCCCGCGTCGCGCCACCTCAGAATCGTATTAACCACATCGCCACGAACGTCGCCTTGGTGGACTGCAGTGAATCAATGTGAACGTCACGCAAGAATAACGTGTCTAGAGTGTGAGTAGCGCAGCGCTGTAAAGCGCACAGAAATTAATAATAATCAAAGTTCTACCACCAGACTCGTGTGACGAAATCGGTACTGAGGCACTCCACCTCCCCCCCCCCCTCCTCCTAGCCCCGATTCCCCTCTGTACTTGTGTGACGTACTTATTAGGCACGCAGTCGCATATATACACTCCTGGAAATGGAAAAAAGAACACATTGACACCGGTGTGTCAGACCCACCATACTTGCTCCGGACACTGCGAGAGGGCTGTACAAGCAATGATCACACGCACGGCACAGCGGACACACCAGGAACCGCGGTGTTGGCCGTCGAATAGCGCTAGCTGCGCAGCATTTGTGCACCGCCGCCGTCAGTGTCAACCAGTTTGCCGTGGCATACGGAGCTCCATCGCAGTCTTTAACACTGGTAGCATGCCGCGACAGCGTGGACGTGAACCGTATGTGCAGTTGACGGGCTTTGAGCGAGGGCGTATAGTGGGCATGCGGGAGGCCGGGTGGACGTACCGCCGAATTGCTCAACACGTGGGGCGTGAGGTCTCCACAGTACATCGATGTTGTCGCCAGTGGTCGGCGGAAGGTGCACGTGCCCGTCGACCTGGGACCGGACCGCAGCGACGCACGGATGCACGCCAAGACCGTAGGATCCTACGCAGTGCCGTAGGGGACCGCACCGCCACTTCCCAGCAAATTAGGGACACTGTTGCTCCTTGGGTATCGGCGAGGACCATTCGCAACCGTCTCCATGAAGCTGGGCTACGGTCCCGCACACCGTTAGGCCGTCTTCCGCTCACGCCCCAACATCGTGCAGCCCGCCTCCAGTGGTGTCGCGACAGGCGTGAATGGAGGGACGAATGGAGACGTGTCGTCTTCAGCGATGAGAGTCGCTTCTGCCTTGGTGCCAGTGATGGTCGTATGCGTGTTTGGCGCCGTGCAGGTGAGCGCCACAATCAGGACTGCATACGACCGAGGCACACAGGGCCAACACCCGGCATCATGGTGTGGGGAGCGATCTCCTACACTGGCCGTACACCACTGGTGATCGTCGAGGGGACACTGAATAGTGCACGGTACATCCAAACCGTCATCGAACCCATCGTTCTACCATTCCTAGACCGGCAAGGGAACTTGCTGTTCCAACAGGACAATGCACGTCCGCATGTATCCCGTGCCACCCAACGTGCTCTAGAAGGTGTAAGTCAACTACCCTGGCCAGCAAGATCTCCGGATCTGTCCCCCATTGAGCATGTTTGGGACTGGATGAAGCGTCGTCTCACGCGGTCTGCACGTCCAGCACGAACGCTGGTCCAACTGAGGCGCCAGGTGGAAATGGCATGGCAAGCCGTTCCACAGGACTACATCCAGCATCTCTACGATCGTCTCCATGGGAGAATAGCAGCCTGCATTGCTGCGAAAGGTGGATTTACACTGTACTAGTGCCGACATTGTGCATGCTCTGTTGCCTGTGTCTATGTGCCTGTGGTTCTGTCAGTGTGATCTTGTGATGTATCTGACCCCAGGAATGTGTCAATAAAGTTTCCCCTTCCTGGGACAATGAATTCACGGTGTTCTTATTTCAATTTCCAGGAGTATATATATATATATATATATATATATATATATATATATATATATATATATATATATATATATATCAAGCGAAGATGAATTCATGAAAACTATGCCCAAATGAAATTTGCGCCGAACCAGAAATCTGTGAAATCTGCGCTCGATACCTGCTCCCTCTGTGCCACGGTTTACCCGCACCCAGACTTTCGTAATGACTCTGAACTACCTGCTCTGCACGCACGGCCCAACTGCTCCCCGATAGACCTCCTCTACCACAGTAGGCGACTCTGAACAAAACAATCTTAGTAGCGCTCCAGCTGCAAGGAAGGATTCCACGGAGCTTTTTTCACTTGTACATCCTGACGACGCTCAGCTCGAAGTAAGGTAGACTTTGAACGAGGCACAGAGAAGGGGGCGAGAGGGACTTCAATTTCAAAAAGATATTCCGAGCAACTTGGTTGCCTGCATAATTGAGAGTATGACTTTGTTACTGACATGCCAGAACAGCAAGCAACGAAGAGAATTTTGTACCACCAGCAGGCAAAATCACAGGGGGATAGGAGAGATCCACAGACAAGAGAAGAAATTCACCTCAAATCAGAGTTACTAGCAGCCTTCTGTTGAGGAAGGGTTGTTGACAGTACGTTCAAGTGCTGTAGCAAATATACACAATTCACGCCGACTTTGGGAGTAGAAATAATAAGTCAATCATCTATCCAGTTGTCCTTGCATTACTGCCGAACAAAAGAAAAGAGATAGAAGTCCGACTTTTCCGAAAATTGGTGGAAAATATTCCAGAATGGAAAACCGCAAACGTGACCATATACTTCAAATCAGTAGCGATCTCTGCGATTGTAGCTGTACCGCCGACAGCCGAAACACATAGACGTTATTTACGTATGAAAAAGTGGATCCGCCTTCTCCCTGCGGAACGGCTCCTTGACACCTGCACTGCGGGACCTGTGACTGAAGAAGCTGTGCAGTCGATTATAGAAGGCGAGACATTTAGCACTAGATAGGTTATCCAGTTAATGTGGTATCACAAAAGTTACGCAAAACATGGTTAGAGCATGGAAACAAATACTGAATTTTCCTGCGAATAGTGTACGCATTGTGAATGCTGTAGGTACGAAAAGTAAGCTGTAAAGGAGCAGATTTCAGTCGCTGTAACGACTAAGAATTTATCAAGTTCCGACGCTAGTTTTCCTGGGCTGGGGTTGCCCATGATATCTGGTATAGAGTGGATAGCGAAGCAGCGAGCTTGCTTAAGCTTTGGTAATGGGAATGTAGAAGTATTTAATGAAGGAAGGGAGGATGTTATTGTCTTTAAGGGTACCATGGTGGCACATGAAGTTACAGGAGCGACAAGACTATGCTTCATGGCATCACAAAATGTACCGCAACATATTCACAAAGTGGTGATACTGCAAGACTAACCAAGAGACACTGGAGATGTCATAACCAGGTTAAGAGGGAGGACTGAACAAACGTTTAGAAGAAAGAAAACCTCACTACACAAGATGAACATGAGGAAATTAAGAATCTCGTGGACATATTGAGGAAGCACAGTAAAGTTTTTGCAAACGAACCAGGTATAATCAAAACAGCAGAATGCAAGTTAACTGTCACGGAGCAAAAACCCTTCTTCATGAAACCATAAACAGTGGTAGCTGCTGTCTAAGAGCACGTAAACACCCTAACTTTTGACACCTTGAGGATTTATTGCGCAATTTTCTTTGAATGCTGCTCAACGTAATGTAGCTGCGATAATCTGAAACACACGGCACTAAATATATTACATTACATTGCTACTACTCTGGACTCGATGAAACTTGGCGTCAGGGTTCGCGAGCACACTTTGGGCTGTGCACGTTTTAAGGGGACTTTTGCGCATGCGCAACTGGCGTGACGTAATAGCCTTACAGGCCAAATACACGCGGAATTCAAGACCAACGTGTACTGTTAACGGCGTCGACAGCCAGTCCTTCCACTCACCTAAAAGCTTATGTCAATGCCACTAGCTGGTAGCACACTGCAACAGACTTTTGTCTGCCTGGCATAAATCCTGCCGGACGATAGCCAATTCAAACGCTATAAAGTAAAATTTGTATGTGTGTGATTTTAGCTACTGAAAGATTTTCCCAAGCAGAACATAGATCGCTGCTTCTGAATTCTCAATATGAGAAAATTCAGTCCAAATTTGTATTTCCATTGCGAATAAGGGAAGAATTTGCGACATCATAGCAACTTCTACTTCCGTTTCATATGACTTTATACTCAGTATATGTTATACTGATAGAAAAACTTACTTTGTGTGGACTCTGAATGACATATACAAAGCTTTGGATTTCATCATACTGTAATCCATCAGAGGTGCTGAGAACCGTAGAACCATCGTCGACTGTGAGACTGCAGCATGCTTCTGACATCAGTTGAACTTATGGTGGGTCAGGTTTAAATGTGCTGTAGGGCAACATTGTCTTTATGAACTTTCACGAAAAGCTGACTCACTGGTTTCTCTGATATTCACTTAAATTTTAGATCGACGACGGTGTGCTTTTGGCCCTTACGTTTCTCAGCGCCCCATTTGTATTCTCGTCAAGCGACCATGTTGGTAAGTCATTACTGCTTGACTTAACCATTTTCACTAACGGCAGTTAGTGTTTGGAGTTGATTGTTTACTGTGCAAAAATCAGGGTTTGTGTGCGATGTCAGCATGAACACTGTTGCATCTGTTTTAAGTGCTAACAGAAAAGAAAATTATCAGGAAAAGTCAGCCGCAAAGGAACTAGGCTCTCCCAGACCAGATCCTCTGACTGAAAAAATGACTAAATGGAATAACTGTGACTACAAGCGAACATTTAACAAACACGTTTACAACAAGCGTAGGTTGTTGCGTGGGTGCAACGTAAGAATATCTGATTTTCAGCCTGGAAGTTAATGCTTTACCTAATACAAGTGTTAGGGAACTTGCACGTTTGTCCAAAAAAATAAAAAAGCACCAAAACTCCCACGTACACAAAAATGGAGAAACGGAGAGTAGCGAAAGTTTAAAGGTTATTTCGTTCTTGCCTTAAACTATACTTACTTGTGTACAAAACAGCAATTTTCCACAAAAACAGTTCTTTCTTTGTTCAGACATGTTATCCAAATCATTATTATTATTGTTAGCAGCGGCAGTAGATCTGTAAATATTTTAATAATCATAACTGTTATACACAAAATGCTATTAATTTCGCACTCTCATATTTATCCGCATCTAAAAATTTGTGAATACCAGAATGTATACTCAACAGCCGCCGCTGGCCATATGCTATTCCAGAGGCGAAACGAAAAGCTGCGAGCGAAGAAATAACAAAGCTGCTGATGATGGGAGTCATTGAGAGACCAACAAGTCAAATTTCAACTTGAGAGAAAATTACATTACAGCAGGTTAACTAGATGGGCTCTTGCACTTCAGGAATATCAATGTGAGATCATATATAGGACAGGTAATCAAAGGGTTGTACCAGATCCATTATCTAGAATGCGACCGTATATTGAAGATACTAATGTGAATGTTCCTCAAGGCAAAGAGTTGAGAGTCAATTTAATGAAAGGAGTTCCGCATACACCTTTTATGAAAAACCTCGTAAAGAAGATACGGCATGAACAGAACTTGGAATCAGTACTTAATCTTGTAAAGACCTTATTTGGTTGTGCAGGTCAAGAGAATATTAACAAATCCTACCTGATACATAACAACATTTTATATAGGCGTACAGATGAACCTAAGCAGGACTGGCGTGTATGCATTCCATAACATGCTAATGAGAAGTTGATTTGGTACACACATTTTAGTAGTGCACACTTTGGTGCTGATAAATGCATAGAAAAAATAATGAAGTGCGGATTCTTTGGTATGAGCAAAAAGGCGAGGAAAATGCCGTGGACATGCGATGACTGACAGAAGGTAAAGATTACAGACATCAAGGGCCAGTGCATCCAGTTATACCAGGCGGTATTAAGGACATCATTACAATTGGTCTCTTGGGCCCTTTATCAAGGGCACGAGTGAATTTTACACAAGTTATGGTAGTGTTGGAAGTATGGTCCAAATATGTGAACTTTTTACCCTCTACAAACAATTGTCAATAATGTAATGGTGGCAAAGATAGTCCATAATTATTTTGTAAGTATATGTGAACCAAAGCAACTACTAACTGCCAAATATAGACCTGCTTCGAACACCGCAGTACGTGTAATGAAGGAAATAAATCCCGTGTGTAGGACCTCTCGTCAAAGCAAGCATAGTCACTGGAAGGAATACTTTGAAGATTTTGAGAGTGTGTTTAAAAACTTGGCACTTTATCAACTGACTTTGCGCTCTTTGAGTTGTTACTAAACGAGGAAGCTGAAACCGTTTTTGCTGAACAGATGAGAGATGTTAAAATGACTGTTATGCCACGGGACGGCAAGATACACCTGGCAGTGGATACAATGGATGTAGAAGCGAACCAAAGATGATCACGATAAAATCGTTCGTCCAATTAAATATTCACTGGACAACTTGGAGTTAATTAATACTCATACAAAATCGTCTAAGATGAGATAAGAGAATTTAATTTGGGGCATAAGGGTGCACGCAAAATAGTGGGCATTTATCATCCTAATACAGTCGAACTTGGAAGTTGTAAAGTCGGGGAAATGACATGGAAAGCACCATGTTGAAAATAGTAAACACTGTCATAAAAACGACTGGTGTAAGGACGCTTACGTACAACGAGGACAGTCTGCTCGGTCTGTTAGCAACGTGTGGTTGTGCTCGAATTAGTATTAGAAGGGTGATGGTTCAAATGGCTCTGAGCACTATGGGACTTTTCTGAGGTCATCAGTCCCCTAGACCTTGGAACTACCTAAACCTAGCTAACCTAAGGACATCACACACATCCATGCCCGAGGCAGGATTCGAACCTGCGACCGTAGCGGTCTCGCGGTTCCAGACTGTAGCGCCTAGAACCGCTCGGCCACTCCGGAAGAGTGCGTGTGGTAGCTTTGTGTATTAGGCTCGTTTCACCTCTCAATGTATTTTAATATATTTAATTATTCGTGTGGGTCGTGTTGTCGACGGTAGCGCTGTTATTCAACAGGAATTTTCTTGATTTCCGTACTTTCCTTAGAGAACGCAGTTCATGAACCTCTTTAATGTTACGGTGTCAGATTTTCATGTTTACTGTGTTCTTGTAATTTGTTTGTACTTTGGCTGCACTGTACTGACGAATTTGGTAACTAATGTTTGTTTCGTATAGAGGTTTCTTTTACATATTACGTTCCATAACATTTCAACAGCAATTTTTGAGTGAATGAGTGAACGAGCATTGCCACCTAATGGTGTATTAGTGCACCAAACGACATTCGTGGAAATTTTTTTCCATTCTTATTACTTTTTGTGACTTGTTAGTTGTTTTCCTTGTTCTTGGGTAAGCTCCTCTTCTGTTTTCTAACTCCCTTCTGAATTTAGAAACAGTTTTTCGTGGGGTAATGTAAGCTTATATCCAGTGGCATCTCTGTTATCGTTTTGGCGCGTTTTGCTAACGAATGACACCAAGTGATGGATCGTGTGTGGTTGGCTGTCTAGCGTGAGGGAAGAGCGGAAATACTGAGTCGCAAACTTCCTTTTATAAATGGATCATACTTGTGGAACCGTACACAAATGAAATATAAATAAATCCCAAGAGTGTGAGTATACTTTCTGGCATCCGTGGGTTAGTGCTGCTTGTCTCTGTCATCCCCCAAGCTGTTCGCAGATGCGTAACCCGGCAATGAAGCTCTGTTGACTCGTTCATCCATCTACACATTAGATGTTTATCTTCAGATTCCCAGAACCGTCTGCTGATGACTGACAAATAACTCCAAAATGTTAGCATTGCTCATGAAACTCATTTGTAGTACTCGGTAATAAAACTTACTTGCAGCTTGAATAATGGATAGATGGTTGGCTGTTAATACATAAAATTTAACACATTCATTACCAAACACGATCTCGTAATGGGAGTTTGGAAATATTTACAGTAATATGGACAACATTTTTCTGATGTTCAGTGAGTTATTAGTAGCGTTGTACATTCGTGCAACGTCTAATGTGTTTCGTGGCCTGACACTTGTGCGTAAAGCCCTTCCTCCATGCAGGCGCACCTCCGACACTCACTCACAGCTCCAGGTCGCCAGTTGTCAGAACGTAACGAGACGCATTACCTGGCTAGTTTTCGGACTCAACTATGGGTACTACTCTATCTGCTGCACGGAAGTGTTGCTGTGCAAGGCCCGGTCTGTCAAATGGTTTTAACCTAATGGAATACATTTGTTTGACCTTCTTGAGATATTCACAAAAATTTTACGGCACTTTGTGTAGGCATCCGCTGTAAACACTTTCTCTGTCGTGCAGTACCCACCACAGATCGGTCTCTGACGCATTCGAAACATCACAGGGTAAAAGATGGATGGAAATAAAAGAACAACTTTTTTTTATCTTACATACCGGCACTAAAATAATCCTCGAGAAAATGCCGGCAAAAGTTTCGAGGCCACTTCATCATTTCGCTCTGTAACGTCCTATGGCAGCACGCATCCAAAGTGAAAGTTAAAAAAACATTTCGATGTATAATGCTTACTGTAACAAATAATTTATATGTATTTCTGTTATTTGAATTTCAAAAGGACACTTAATTTTGTGAGGAAAAGTATAATTGCGAATTTTGCTATTATAAATGATTATTCAAAGAGTGTGAAATACTATCTGTGGCGAAGGATGTGAAAACCGCCACAGAAGAAATGATATGTAATGAGAAATGACAAAGACTGTAGAAGAATTAGTTAAGATATAAATAGGCAATATAGTGTAACAAAATCGCTCGTCTTCTGCACGGACTGATTGGGAGAGGAACCCGTGACGTTGCATTAGGCTCTTACGTAGTCTTCATTTGTCATAAGTCGATGATCGACGCCATTTGTAGCTGGGATTGTAAAAGGTGTGTAAAGATTTTAATTATTTCTGTTAAAATATATTTATCTAGTAAAATCTGTTTGTCACAATTACTGCAAAGTTCGCACCGGACATTACCCATTTTATTTAAGAAATTTCAGCATTTTATTGGATATCGCTGGCGGTGCGGAGCTGCGCCGCGAGCGAGCTGTCTACAGCAGCGACGGATTTAAATATACGACCGCAATAACGACCACATCCTTAAAAGGGTACAGGTAGAGGTGAACGAAAATAATAACGTGTTTCTTTTCACAGCATTCCAGATGCAGAATAAAAGGAGATAGTAGCTTTCATCTTGTGGATTCACAGATGGATACAAGCTGCAGCTTTTGTAAATTGTAAATTTTCATTCAAAAAGTCATAAGTTCTGAACATATCGTAAAGTGTATTTAAAAGTGGATAATTTTTCAGGGGAGATTAGTAATATAAAAGAAAACATTTTCATATAGTAAAGATAGCCTTATGCTTCAAAGATAGTCGGGGTATATCCAGTAAAACAAAAATCCACTGCAACGTGAAAATGTTTGCTAAGTTCGATGGGCAATAATATTTTCATTCTTGCACAAACAGCTTTAGAACTTGAATAAAAGTAAAACTTGAATAATTATTTTGGAATATTCAAAGAAATTCATTTTTATTAATCTGTAACAGAATATTTCATACATAAAGTAATAATCACAGATGAAAAATTAATTGGAACCTTTCATTCCTCATGTCCATCTATGTTTATGTTGAGTTCAATCTCAACGGTTTCCCAATCAAATTAAACGCAAAAGGCAAAGGATGTTCAAAAGCAGATGGTCAACTCCCGAATAATTAAAACAGACAGAATCGCATTAAAGCTCGCACTGCCTAAAACGAAATGAGTCATTAGTGCAGTGGCTAAGAGGACAGTTTACAAAGTCTGCACCTCGTGCTCAAATTCAGTCTTACTTTTTTCTTTTATTATGGCGAAAGTGTGACATCAGTACTTTTTGTGGCATCGTAAAATACAGTGTAGTTGTTGACGAAATAAATACAGAATTCAAATCTTATTAAAATAGATTTTTTCATCACAGATCTTATAAAATTAACGGTAACTGAAAACGAAAAAAGTAAATTGTAGTATTTCAGTTTCGAGAGAAGCAATTATATCCGCAGGGTCATATCTATTATAAAATATCGCTAACTTAGTTAATACCTCGCGATCTGGCGATAATTTCGCGGTAAAACAGGTATCTTGAAGATTTTGCTCAAAACCTGATGCCCGCATTTGATTATGGATCAAGGCGTGTGTTTTAATGGCATCGCCCCTACTTACGATTTTCCTTTGCTGTGCTATGAAAGCAGCGGACTTCTGTAATCGGCGAATGTAATTATTCACTTGCCGGTAAAAGTATACGCCACCAGGCTGACACAACGGCATTCGGTGTAATGACTTTTAGTGAGCACAGCGGCATTCCGGTCTCATCGACAAGCAGCCCATCGCACAGAGAATGAATTTTCACTCAGCAGCATATTCTGTGCTGGTACGGAGTTTTAGGCAGATTAGAACGACTTGCCGAACCGCGGCTGGAGCCCTGCTGAACGTACGGTAAGCGCTCCGCACGCAGGCGGGGTTGGCTCAGCTGGACACAGCGCAGACACGCTGAACCGGCCGACGCTCGGCTCCTGTCACGACCCTTCAACACGACGGGAAGCCTCAGGGGCGACATTGCCTCTTCCCCCAGTAGACAAGCTTCACGTGCCGCCATTTGTGCGAATATCTTCAGAAGGAGGCTGCACCCGTCTCGTATAGAGAATAATAACACGTTTTAGTGAATATTACAGTCACTCGAAGGCAACCGATATTGTGTTTTATGGGAGCAGTGGCAGCTTGGCAACTTAATACAATTCGAATGAAATCTAATGTTACCCCTTTCTGCCTAAGTGGTTTTGTAGAGAACCCACCGTAACATTTTCACTTTGTGCCTACTCTGGTTTACCACTGGATGCACTTTGACATCATTAATGCCTGCAGCCATGTTTCTCAAAAACAGCAACTACGTGCCACAGGCGGATGCATTGTTACTCGAAACAAAGGGATGTCAAAGAGAAGTTTATAATGTGTGGTTTTGTGCACCGATACCACCCCACTGGCGTTACACAGTCGGTAACTGACAGCAGATGCCGCCTGTGGTCGTGGGGAACCTGAGGGCAGCCGGTGGGGCACGCCGGCTGAGCCACACCTCCGGCGGGCAGCTCTGTACCGCCTGTACCGCCCTGAGCCGCTGCGACGCAGGCGCCGCCTAGCCTTGTTCGTGCTTCAGCACAGAGAGGGACTCTTCCTTGTTGACACTGGCAGCTGGACTCTATGTCTTGTCACATTATCTGCAATGAGTCTTCATACACTTGGAGAAATTCAAGTTCAGTAAACCCGTCGTATCTTGCCTGCTAATTATTGCTGCTCCTTTCCAGCTTTCCTACGACGACAGTTGCGCACCATTATGTAGCCTACATCTCTTTAGCATTGTGTACAAACCCTTACACCACATGATGGTCCGATTCATCGTTTTTGTCTTTTTTTTGTAATAATCGTTTGTTTTTGTTCTTAAGGTAAGACTTTTCCTATTTTACACAACAATAGTGAGATTTTTTAATTATTTGTTAATGCTAGCTATATATAAAATTTTACTATTTACTATTTATATTGGTGGTTTCAATCGAAACTAAGCTGCTGCAAATCATTTTCGATTTTGAGGTTATGCATGTTGTTCATCCAAGGGATAGCACCTCCAAAGAGATGAAAGGACTGAATTTACAAGTGATAACAGCGCCTCAAGTCTGAGGATAAACGCTGTGTCATGTTAGCACAAATATAAGTCATCTGGTGAACATCGAACAGAAAAGAGAAAGATGGAGCATGACTACAGTCAACTGACCAAAAACTTTCAAGGACTATAACAAAAATATGGGATTCGTTGACAAAGCAGACATGATGAAGACAACACATGTCGCTGACCGCAAAAGCAGAATATCTTGGCACAGAATATTATGTCACTTCATTGATGCCAGTATTATGAACATCTGCATTTTATATAAAGTTTCCAATAAGCTGCCCAAGTTGTCTTTGAAATCTTTCAGGTGTGAGGTAGCTAGAGGAGTTTTTGGCCGCATGTTTCACCCTGTCTGTGGAGGAGGAACTCAGATAGTCTAAGACAGGGCTTCCCAACGTGTGGTCCGCGGACCCCTTTGGGGTACGCCGTGTCTTTGTAGGGGGTCCGCGGCCACCTTTCACCAAATCGTGTAAAATAATCAGTAAAATTATTGAATAAATTTTTTTTCGTGTGAAAAACGTCTACTTTTACTTCAGGTCGTGTTCCCAAGCAGCCTTTGCGGTTCCGAGGTGAGAACGCATATACAGTTTAGTGCGGGAGAATGCGGCCTCCCTGATCGACTGTTCCGCAACAATACGGGGGTGGTTAGTGTGCCGGCTCACGGCGCTAGGTGCGCTGCAACCTCTTGCGCATGCGCAGAGCGAGCTTTGTCGGCCAATCACGGCGCTCACTGGCACGTATGCGGCCCCAGGCATCATTAAATGTTAAACTTGCTTTGTCAGCGCACCTATTTCAGGAGTCGATTTTTGACCAGTTTATTATTTCTAACATGGATCGGTGACTGAAGTCAGGATCACTGAAGAAGGGTGCAGTTTATACATCGCCTCACAACAAGGGAAGTTTCCAATTGAAATGAATGAGGAGGGAGAACAACCAAAGGAAGAACAATCACAACAAGCTCCACAGCCGGATTTATTATGTGAAACGCTTCAAGTACTGCATTGGTTGCAATATCCTGTGGAAGTGGAATAACCGAGAAGCGTAAGTACAACGAAGGCTATTTAAAAATGGGCGCCGGCCGGTGTGGCCGAGCGGTTGTAGGCGCTTCAGTCTTGAACCGCGCGACCGCTACGGTCGCAGGCTCCAATCCTGCTTCGGGCATGCATGTGTGTGATGTCCTTAGATTAGTTAGGTTTAAGTAGGTCTAAGTTCTAGGGGACTAATGACCTCAGACGTTAAGTCCCATAGTGCTCAGAGCCATTTTTTTTTTTTAAGAAATGGGCTTTATGGAGAGAAAGGAGGGTAAATCTCGGTGTGTAATTTGTGCGTGAATCCTTCTGAACAGTTCAGTGGTTCCAGTTAAATTTAGCCGTCATTTTGAAGATACTCACCCGGATTTCCAGGCTAAAGACATCGATTTTTTCAAAAGGAAGAGTGCTGAAATAGCTGCTTCTCTGCATTGAATGAAAACTCATGCAAAAACAATGAAAATTCATTAAAAGCTTCTTTCTTGCTTAGTTATCGAGTGGCAAAAACAGGCAAAGCTCATACTATTTCAGAAAATCCCATAAAGCCGTGTGTTAATGATATTGTTTTTTGCATGCTAGACGAAAAGGCAGTAAAGCTTGTATCTTCCGTGCCATTATCAAACAATACCGTCAAGAGACGCATTGTTGGCATGTCAAATGATGTGAAAGACACTCTTGTTTCTTGCATCCAACACAATTCATTTCTCTGCAGATAGATGACTCCACTCATGTTGCAGGATTAGCGATTTTATTGGCTTTTGTCCATTATGAATATTCTGGATGTTTTGAGGAGGACCTCTTATTGTGCAGACCACTGTCTGCCAACACAGCAGTTGCTGAAATATTCCTTCTATTGGATGATTTTTTAAGGACTAGCAAAGTTTCATGGTTTAATTGCATAGATGTGTGCACAGATGGTGCAAAAGCTATGACGGGTCCTACAGCCGGAGCAGTAACGAAAATAAAGAAAACGCCGAGAATTGTAGCAGTAGTCGTTGTACTGTCCACAGATACGCTTTAGCTACGAAACAAATGCCTCTTTCGTTCAAGAAAGTTCTAGATGAATCTATTCAAATCATTAACTACATAAAATCAAGGCCGTTGAAGTCAAGACTTTTCACAATACTGTGTGATGATATTGGGAAGCCTTCATCGTTCCTTGCTTCTCCACACAGAAGTGAGGTGGCTCTCATGTGGGAATGTACTCTCTCAGTTGTACGAATTAACATTGTAAGTCTTAGCTTTCCTTTTGGAGCATAACACCAAATTAACAGACCACATTAATGACGAAAATTGGCAGTGTATACTTGCCTATTTGTCAGATATTCTCTCCAAAATGAATGAAATTAATATTTCACTCCAAGGGCAAAGTGAAACAAATGTCACTGCTATCGACAAAGTTCGAGCATTCATGAGGAAAATCAATTTTTGGGCAGAGTGTGTCGAGGAAGGGGAGGACGAGTGTTTTCCTCTTCTCAAGGAGTTTTTCACGCTTGGGAAGAATTTGTTTCATCAAATCCTGGAACATCTCCGAAGCTTGATGTCATTGTTGGAGCAGTATTTCCCAACAGCTGAAGATGAGAAGCTGCAGAAATACGAATGGGTGGTCAACCCAATCACTGTATCCAAAAAGACCAACATTCTGTCATCAAATGAATATGAGTTGCTGACAGAAATTGCCACAGACCCTACCTTGAAATCAAGTTTTGACATTGACCGTTACTCACACTTTTGGATCCGTTTGGATAACAAGAAATACTACCCCCTTGTTGAAAAGGCAAAATGTGTATTTCTCCCGTTTGCCACAACGCACATGTGTGAATCTGGATTCTCGATCAATGCTGCCCACAAAACTAAGTACCGAAGCTGTCTAGATGCGGAATCACACGTCGGTCTCCAGTTGTCAAGAACTGAACCCAACTTTTCAAAATTGTGTCAGCAGAAACGTTATTATTCCTATAGACTCATCTATAGTAAAGAAGAAAGCATTTTTCTTCGTAGATGCTCAGTGAACGTACCTGAACTGTAACTCTGTAGGAATTTTATTTCTGTATTCTATCATTTACAAACTAATTATTAATTGAATTCTGTTGGCATTGATATTTTTGTTACGAAAATGAAAATGATCTCTAAAGCTAATTTCTTTTCTTTATAATATATTCCGCCCTCTTAGTTAAAAATATGGCCTGCCTATACTTCAATTACAATTACTTGCTATTACTCTGACACTATATTGTGGCAACTGGCTGCGAGCGTAAACAAATGAGGACTTTTCACGTGCCACCTTGTAAAGGGTAAACCACCTCTGCCAGTATTGTTTCCTTTGAGAAAAAAAGTCTTACGTTCTGTGAAATGCTTTGTCTTCTTGTATATGAATAAGAGAGTCTGTTTGTTTTCCTAATTTGTTTGCAGTCGAGGCTGACTGCCACTAAGTAGTGTCCTAGTAGTAGTTGAAGTTGTCAGCTGTGGCTAAACTGTTGCCTCGCCGCCTGCCAGGTACCAGCTACCAACTGACAGTACACTGTTGCGACGCCGCCTGCTAGCTGCCGGCTATGGACTGACAGCTGCCGTTCAGTAGATACGCAAAGACGTAAAAAAAACTAGACTTTCCGAGCTGTTTATATTGGCACGAAAATCGATTGTGGAACTGGAAAACGGGTTTATAAAAGCAGATTTCCAGAATCGATTTTGAAGTGTTTACCTGACCAACCAAAACCGGAACTCGGACATCAGCTTACGAAATCCGATTTTAGAAACGCATGTAAACTGGGTGAATGTATTCCCACACATTGCACAACAGATGTCACAATAGTCCTTTAAAGGCAATTCCTTGGATTTTCTTTCGTGATGTGTGTGTATCGCGAATCATGGGTCTGCCTCTTTTCTTCGCAGCTGCGCGGAATGGCCGCGCAGTCTGGGGCGCCATGTCGTCGTGGACTGCGCGGCCGATCCCGCCGGAGGTTCGAGTCCTCCCTCGGGCTTGTGTGTGTGTGTGTGTGTGTGTATGTGTGTGTGTGTGTTTTGTCCTTAGCGGAAGTTAAACTTCGGTTAATAGTGTGTAAGGCTAGAGACTGATGACCTCAGCAATTAAGTTCCATAGACTTTAAATACGAAAAACCACACACACACACACACACACACACACACACACACACGACTGTTACGAAATATGTGTGCTCTTTACACAACAATAGTCAAACAGTGGAAGTGAACAGACCAGAAGCGGCAGCTTGTCAACAGAGAACAGTTTGTACGTGACCCTGATTGCTCTTGGAGGAAGGCAGCTCGAACGTGTGAAATGTCAATTACCAAGTAATTTTAATCAGGTTATAGTGTGTTGAACGAAGGGAGTAAATCCACTAGTAAGCGTCTGGATACAGTGGGAATTCAAATTGGATCGTTAATTTCAAGTTGTTTTCATTCATCTCTGATCCAAAGACTATTGATACTTCGGGGGGGGGGGGGGGCATTGGGAACATGGAACTTGCATTAAGAAGCTTTCAGTTCCCATGGGTTTCGCTCTGAAATTTAAAGTTACTGTGCTCTTGACTGACATGGGATCCACCATGGATTTTCGACTGATGAAGGGGTCCGCCAACTGAAATGATTGGGAAGCCCTGGTCTAAGAATTCATTTCAGTCTGACGTCTCAGAGAAAGTGCACCCTGATAAAGTAGCACACATGTCAGTGAAGAGCACTTCAAAACATTGTGCCCAATGCAACAGCAAGCAAAATCCCAAACGAACAAGATGGACGCGTTCCACATGCAAAGTAGTGGTCGCGCTTGTGAGGACTAAACGAGAAAAACTGAAAGGACTTTTTATATGTTTGAAATAATGCATCATGATAAAATTATACATAATGCATCCTGCTTTTGGGACTGTATATTAGTTCTCTTTATTTTGCAAGAATACTTTTGGTGAACACATGGCTGGTATAATTACAAATGTTTATTTGTGATAAAAAAAAAGTGGCAGCTTTATTCAAACGTCTACTGAAGTTGTTATCACTACGGTGTTATCACACTGAAACCACCAGTTTATGCTCTGATGACACATTAAAAGTAAGAATAAACATTTCCCTAACATTGGCATATAGGTCCTGTCATATAGGCAAAAAAACTATTTTGAATGGATATTTAATTTGATTTTATGTTTTTATCAGTTTTCTGAATGGCTTAATGCAGCGCACTCTGCCATCGTCGTTTCTGTCAACCAATTCATCTCACCCAACCCCATCAATTATTTATTGGATATATTGCTCTCTCCGTCACTCCTACTGTTTTTATCCTCAACATCTCCCTGTAGAACCACAGGAACTACTGATGTCTCAAGACATGAACTATCACGCTATCCCTGCTTCTTGGAAGTGTTTCCCACGAGTTGCTTTCCTCGCCGATTCTGCGAAAACACGTCATTTCTTATCTTATCACTCCAACTAGTTGTCAACATTCTATACAGCGTCACATCTCAGACACTTCGACCCACTTCTTGCCCGATCTTCCCACAGTTCATCATTCAATTCCAAGCAGTGTTGCGCTCCAAACGTACAGTGTCAGCAATACCGTCCTAAAATTAATGCCCGTGTTCAGTACAGGTGAACTGCTGCTGGCCAGGAACGCCCTCTCTGCCCGTGTTAGCCTCCTTCTCATGACCACTTTGGTTCATGTGCTACCTTTTATTTTGATTCGAAGCCAGCAGAAATCTTTCAGTTCGTCAGCTTCGTGGTCCTCAGTCTGGATGTTAAGTTCATAAGTTACGTCATTTCTGATACTTCTCAATATATTCGCCTTTTCTTCGGTAACTCTTGTAACATATTCTGTGCTCATTAGACTGTCCATGCGATTCAACATATACTATACTTGTTCCTCACATTCGTTGAAGATGGCAATGTCATCAGCGAATCTCGTCATTCACATCCTTTCTCTCTGAATATGAATCCCATTCACGATTCTTCCTTTATTACCGTCACAGCTTCTTCGATGTACAGACAGAGCGGTGAGGAGATAGACTGCATCAACGCACGCTGATCATGATTTTCTATTCTCATTATCGCCTCTTGGTACTTCGATATACCGCATATTATACGTGGTTTTCTATTGCTTATAGCTACTTATCTGAGACTTTCAAACATATGCTCAATATTACACTGTAGATCGGCAAATCATATGAAACGTCTTTCATTTTTCTCAAGTTTCGTTTCCATTGTCAAGCGCAACGTCAGAATTCTCTCTCTTTTGCCTTTATCTTGCAACAGGTTCGCTGTTTTAGCAACTGGTCTATCATAGCCAGTAGAATGTTTAGACCCCGATTTGGTAAAACTATAGCCTTTACGCAATAAACTCGTGCTCAATAATCAGTATTCTGTCTTTGAGAATAGAAAAGGATTTCTTAGAGTGTACCCACTTGTAGTAAATCGCACAATTAGTAATCGGCAAGCATATTCTGTATAACTGAACATCAGATACAGTAAACATTACTCATTAGACCCAATAGAAACTCTTAGGGTTTTCGGCTTGTAGCGGAATATGGCACATTGTGATTGTGGACATTGATTGTAATCAGTACGTTTTAACGTGAAAATGGTTAATTGCTGATGACACCTCTCCACATTACTTTAATTAAAACGTGACTCGAAAGAGCTATTACCCAAAGCTGGAAGGATCAGAATAATTCTCCGTGCAACTTATCTCGAAGTAACACAAACATAAACGCACGCTTTAGAGAACATCTGGCACTGCAGCTGCGCATTCAGGAGCCAGGGTCATCTACATCTACATCTACATCTACATGATTACTCTGCAATTCACATTTAAGTGCTTGGCAGAGGGCTCATCGAACCTCAATCATACTATCTCTCTACCATTCCACTCCCGAACAGCGCGCGGGAAAAACGAACACCTAAACCTTTCTGTTCGAGCTCTGATTTTTATATTTTATTTAGATGATCATTCCTACCTATGTAGGTTGGGCTCAACAAAATATTTTCGAATTCGGAAGAGAAAGTTGTTGAATGAAATTTCGTAAATATATCTCGCCGCGACGAAAAACGTCTTTGCTTTAATGACTTCCATCCCAACTCGCGTATCATATCTACCACACTCTCTCCCCTATTACGTGATAATACAAAACGAGCTGCACTTTTTTGCACCCTTTCGATGTCCTCCGTCAATCCCACCTGGTAAGGATCCCACACCGCGCAGCAATATTCTAACACAGGACGAACGAGTGTAGTGTAAGCTGTCTCTTTAGTGGACTTGTTGCATCTTCTAAGTGTCCTGCCAATGAAACGCAACCTTTGGCTCGCCTTCCCCACAATATCACCTATGTGGTCTTTCCAACTGAAGTTGTTCATAATTTTAACACCCAGGTACTTAATTGAATTGACAGCCTTGAGAATTGTACTATTTATCGAGTAATCGAATTCCAACGGATTTCTTTTGGAACTCATGTGAATCACCTCACACTTTTCGTTATTTAGCGTCAACTGCCACCTGCCACACCATACAGCAATCTTTTCTAAATCGCTTTGCAACTGATCCTGGTCTTCGGATGACCTTACTAGACGGTAAATTACATCATCATCTGCGAACAACCTAAGAGAACTGCTCAGAACTTACCCATACTTACTTGGCAGAAAATCCTAAGAAATTTTGGTCTTATGTCAAAGCGGTACGTGGATCAAAACAAAATGTCCAGACACTCTGTGACCAAAATGGTACTGAAATAGAGGATGACAGACTAAAGGCCGAAATACTAAATGTCTTTTTCCAAAGCTGTTTCACAGAGGAAGACTGCACTGTAGTTCCTTCTCTAGATTGTCGCACAGATGACAAAATGGTAGACATCGAAATAGACGACAGAGGGATAGAAAAACAATTAAAATCGCTCAAAAGAGGAAAGGCCGCTGGACCTGATGGGATACCAGTTCGACTTTACACAGAGTACGCGAAGGAACTTGCCCTCCTTCTTGCAGCGGTGGACCGTAGGTCTCTAGAAGAGCATAGCGTTCCAAGGGACGTCGAACAGATGTGCAGAACTGTAGACCTATATCTCTAACGTCGATCAGATGTAGAATTTTTGAACACGTTTTATGTTAGAGTATAATGTCTTTTCTGGAGACTAGAAATCTACTCTGTAGGAATCAGAATGGGTTACGAAAACGACGATCGTGTGAAATCCAGCTCGCGCTATTCGTCCACTAGACTCAGAGGGCCATAGACACGGGTTCCCAGGTGGATGCCAAAAAGGCGTTCGATGCAGTTCCCCACAGTCGTTTAATGAACAAAGTAAGAGCATATGGAGTATAAAACCAATTGTGTGATTGGATTGAAGAGTTCCTAGACAACAGAATGCAGCATGTCATTTTCGAGAGAAGTCTTCTGAAGAAAAAGTGATTTCTGGTGTGCAGCAGGGGAGTGTCATAGGACCGTTGCTATTCACAATATACGTAAATGACCTTGTGGATAACATCGGAAGTTCACTGAGGCTTTTTGCGGATGATGCTGTAGTATATCGAGAGGTTGTAACAATGGAAACTTGTACTGAAACGCAACGAATTGACGCATGGTGCAGGGAATGGCAATTTAATCTCAATGTAGACAAGTGTAATGTGCTGCGAATACATAGAAAGAAAGATCCTTTACCATTTAGCTACAATATAGCAGGTCAGCAACTGGAAGCAGTTCATTCCATAAATTATCTGGGAGTAGGCATTAGGAGTGATTTAAAATGGAATGATCACATAAAGTTGATCGTCGGCAAAGCAGATGCCAGACTGAGATTCATTGGAAGAATCCTAAGGAAATGCAATCCGAAAACAAAGGAAGTAGGTTACAGTACACTTGTTCGCCCCCTGCTTGAATATTGCTCACCAGTGTGGGATCCGTACCAGATAGGGTTGATAGAAGAGAGCAGCGCGCTTCGTTACAGGATCATTTAGTAATCGAGAAAGCGTTACGGAGATGATAAACTCCAGTGGAAGACTCTGCAGGAGCGACGCTCAGTGGGTCGGTACGGGCTTTTGTTGAAGTTTCGAGAACATACCTTCACCGAGGAGTCAAGCAGTATATTGCTCCTTCCTACGTATATCTCGCGAAGAGACCATGAGGACAGAATCAGAGAGATCAGAGCACACACAGAGGCATAGCGACAATCCTTCTTTCCACGAACAATACGAGACTGGAATAGAAGGGAGAATCGATACAGGTACTCGAAGTACCCTGGATGTAGATGTAGCTGTAGATACAAATGAAATTTATACGTGCAGAGAGCGAGATACTTATTACTATCCCAAACATTGGAGCTGTGCCAAGAAGGAGTTCTCTTATACATATGAGGGTTATTAGGAAAGTAAGGAACGATCGGTCGCGAAATGGAAACCACAGTGAAATTCCGATGAAGTTTTGCACAGGTGTGTTGGTCAGTGTCTCTAGTATGCCCGTCGATCGCGTTACGTCGTTCTTTTTAGTTCTGAGCACACAGGGAGCACATAAAGATACCTAGAACAATAGTGTCCCGCGCCTGGTGAGAAATTTCACCTGAAGCTATGAAGCCAACATTACATAACTGTCATGAGGTTTCTTCTTCAAGACAATTCTCAGCCACATTCTGCAGGGGCAGACTCACTTCCTAATCTAATTCTCTCAGCATCACCCGATTTAATTCGACTACATTCTATTATACTTGTTTTGCGTCTGTTGATGTTCATCTTATATCCTCCTTTCAAGACACTGTCGATTCCGTTCGGCTGTTTTTCCAGGTCCCTTGCTATCTCTGACTGAGTTACAGTGTCATCGGCGAACCTCAAAGTTTTTATTTCTTCTCCATGGTTTTTAATTCCTACTCTGAACTTTTCTTTTGTTTCCTTCACTGCTTGCTCAGTATACAGGCTGAATAACATCGGCTAGAGGCTACAACCCTGTCTCACTCCCTTCCCAACCACTGCTTCCCTTTCATGTCCCTCGACTCTTGTAACTGCCATCTGGTTTCTGTACAAATTGTAAATAGCCTTCCGCTCCCTGTATTTTACCCCTGCCACCTTCAGAATTTAAAAGAGGGTATTCCAGTCAATATTGTCAAAAGCTTTCTCTAAGTCTACAAATGCTAGAAACGTAGGTTTGCCTTTCCTTAATCTATTGTCTAAGATAAGTCGTAGGGTCAGTATTGCCTCACGTGTTCTAACATTTCTACGGAATCCAAACCGATCTTCGCCGAGGTTGGCTTCTACCAGTTTTTCCATCCGTCTGTAAGGAATTCGTGTTAGTATTTTTGCAGCCGTGACTTATTAAATTTATAGTTCAGTAATTTTTCACATCTGTCAATACCTGCTTTCTTTGGGATTGGAATTATTATATTCTTCTTGAAGTCTGAGGGTATATCACCTATCTCATATATCTTGCTCACCAGATGGTAGAGTTTTGTCAGGACTGGCTCTCCCAAGGCTATCAGTAGTTCTAATGGGGTGTTGTCTACTCCCAGGGCCTTGTTTCGACTTCAGTCTTTCAGTGCTCTGTCAAACTCTTCACGCAGTCTCATATCTCCCACTTCATCTTCATCTACACCCTCTTCCAATTCCATAATATTGTCCTCAGGAATATCGCCCTTGTGCAGACCCTCTGTATACTCCTTCCACCTTTCTGCTTTCCCTTCTTTGCCTAGAACTGGAGATAAGTAGCTGAAAGTTGTAGCTAATTTTTGCAAATAAAACAGTTTTGATTTTCACAGTGCTTTCCATTTCACGACCTACCGTTCCTTACTTTCCGAATAGCCTTCGTATTAACGACGTGACGGAATACGAAATCTGTCTGTTTCCTTTCAGCCATGGGCAGTTGGATAACGTGCGAGAAAGGGACAGTATGAGTTCTGCACCGAGCGAAGCTTCTAAATCCGTGTCGTTTGAAAACTGATAACACCTGTTCGCTTCTTATATATGGGAGTAGTCTGCGACTTTTTCCAGTCGCTTGGGACTTCGCGGTGGGCAAGAGACTCGCGATAAATGAAAGCTAGATTAGGGACCAATGCCACACACCCTCTTTAAAAACGGACTGGGACTCCGTCTCTTCTCGACGCCAGGGATGTCTACTTATGTGTCCTACTACGTCTGTGTGATGCTCAAACATCGGTATGTTTGTACGATCCTCCTGCGCGAATGATGTCATAAACCTGCTTAGTGATTTTACGTGCCACCAGAATTTCTCCGGGTTCTCGGCAAGCTTTTCCGCTGTGGTAAGACGATGTAACCTGTATGCTTCACGATTCCATCTTTACACAGACGCACGAATTTCTACATACTTTCGCCTGTCGATATTTCCGTATTCCTTCATGAAGTCAGAGTGCATTCTGTCTGCTCCCTCAGCATTTTCTGAATTTTGTTAGCAAACCGGTGTGTCTTATTCATCCTTAATGGAATTACTCGGCACATACTGCCCCAAAGAACGATTTGCAGTTGGTTTAAACTTCATCCATAATTTCTCTACGTCCATCGAAATGGAAGTAAACGATGGCCATTAGTTTTCTAAGTAAGGTCCTAATAACTGCTCCTTGAAATAAAAAAGAAACTCTCTACCTTTTCTAATTTATTTGCTATGGATTAAAAGTGAAGAAATTGAAAAAAGGAAGGAAATTAAGGAGATGGATCCTGCAAAAGTTGAGAGAACCAGAGGTTGTTGAGAGTATCAGAGGGATAATTAGGCAACAGTTGACTAGAACATGGGAGAGGAACACAGTAGAAGACGAATGGGTAGCTTTAAGAGATGAAATAGTGAAGGCGGCAGAGGATGAAATAGGTAAGACAAGGTCTAATAGAAACCCTTTGGAAACACAGGAAATATTGTATGTAAGTCATGAAAGGGCGACGGCCTTGCCACAGTGGATACACCAGTTCCCGTGAGATCACCGAAGTTAAGCGCTTTTGGGCACTTGGATGGGTGACTATCCAGCCGCCAAGCGCTGTTGCCATTTTTCGGGGCGCACTCAGCCTCCTGATGCCAATTGAGGAGCTACTCGACCGAATAGTAGCGGCTTGGGTCAAGAATACCATCATAACGACCAGGAGAGCGTTGTGCTGACCCCACGCCCCTCGCATCTGCATCCTCCTCTGAGGATGACACGGCGGTCGGATGGTTCCGGTAGGCCACTTGCGGCCTGAAGACGGAGTGCTTTTAAGTCATGAAAGGAGAAAATATAGAAATGCAGTAAATGAAGCAGGCAAACAATTTATTTAGGGATGGAGCATATTCATCACAGCAATACAGAATCTGACCTCAGAAGTTAAGTCCCATAGTGCTCAGAGCCATTGGAACCATTTGACGTAGCCTGCACTGTGCTGTTGGAGAGAGGAAGGAGTGTACATTGTTTATTTTGGAAGAATTTATTTAGGGGCCAATTTGGGATGGTATATTTATCACACTGATACAAAACACATGCTCTGACATGCTTCGGGTTACACCACGCAGCCCACAGAGCTGTAAACTACTCCGAAATAACGCTCTTCAGACACACAAACAACTCCTAAATAATTTCAGAACAGACATGGAAACTCCTCCTAAATAAGGCAGTACACAGATGTGCAGACACGAAATCAACTCTTAAACTGTACAGATAATGCATACCACAGCCTACAGAGCTGCGCACAAAATAATGCAATAGACACACAAACAACATACGCAGGCACCACCCGCTGCCCCCCAGGCCACTGGACCACACAGGAGGCTAGTGGCAGCCCCTGCGAAGTGACACAGCCATGAACTGCCAAGCCACACACAGGTGGCAGTTCGGGTCCCTCTAGAATGAGGTGGTGGCATCCCTTCCATACTTGACACCTGAGGAATGATGCGACCAGACGGGAGCGAAGACCTATTTACAGAGCGCAGATGCTCCAAGGTGCGCCGCACGTGTGTGTGTGTTCGCCACTGCTGGTGTGAACCTTCCTCTACCTGGCGAAAAGCTAATTACTGAGTGTAGGCTACAGAAATCCGTTCCAGAATAGCACAAACTGCTTTCTCCCTAGCGATTTTAACAGACCATGCGTGAAGTGTGGCTTACACATCGCCGCGCGTAGCTACATACCATCACAAGTGCATCTAACGAAGTTCTCAATGTTATACTGAACTCACATGCTTATCTAAAATAATAACCAAGTCGAACTCTTAGTAAATTGCATAGTCTCCCAGAAATACTTAATGTGGGCTTTTGTAGGAGTTTTCGTACTGTCTCAGCTTGTAGGCACGGAAATTCTTGCCCTAACATAACCTGTTTACGAAAATAGCGCAGAATAACATCGAATGCAGTCTTCCTAGCGGTCCTAGCGTGATACCCCATCTATCACATTTTATCCTACCTGCTTTCAAGACACACAAACGTTCCCACCACTATGTAGAGACTCCCATATTCCAGCTCAAAGGATGAATTGTGAATTAATCGAGCATTATGATTGGCTCTTATCGAATTTACCCGCTGAATTAGTAATGCCGCTAGTATCGAAGCACCATCCACCTTTTCTTTCTTTTTTCAGATGAGACTTCCATAGGTAAAAAGTATTTTACACAGACTGTCATATTGCACTGACAATTAAACCCTGCAAAGTGCCCCTACATATCGCCAAATACAGAAAGACTCCTACTCAATTACACTACTCTCCCACCGAGGAGAGGAGCTTGAGTATTAGAACGTGAAACCGACCTGGAACCCGGCAATATATCACCGCCTACTGTCTTGATGTAGTAAACATATAATTCGTATCCTGCGCCATACAAAATCAGTCCTTTTATATACACCGTGAAGACAGACAACGTCATATGTACCCTTTGCAGCAGTAGATATTTACCACAAGGTCGGGTGGTCATCCACCCCCAACACATGATCAGAGTGGATCAAAGCCATTCTCAGAACTGTTCTACAATTTTGGGCTCGCTTCCCCTCAGCACAAATGCACTTCTGTTTCTGGTCCAGACCTGATTGCTTGCTTCCTTTTCTACACCCATGTCTGGACTCTGGAATTAAAGAACAGATGTATTTTCGCATGCTTTGCGATAATATTATATCATTTTCACGGTACTTCTGGATATCAAGCACACAGCGGTATCCCACTGATCGCTTGTGCAACATAATAATCTAGATATAGACTGGAAATTATTTCTCTATAAACCCCAGACTTTGGCGAGGTGGAGCATGCTCTAGACCACTGAGTAACTGGAAATGTATCCCATGTGTGAGGATCTTTATGTGAAAGAAACTCGACAAAATAAAAATAGATGAAACTGATATTTCCTCTTGCTAATACCAATGTCGGTGTTGTAACAGATTCCAATTCATCCCTATAATTTACAAAGTCAAATAACGTGTTTCTGATGTCTAGAAAACCAGCAAACATGTCTTTCACCTGCTAGATGCACACTCCACAATCCATGTTCCCTCATCTAAATAAAGGCGCGAAATGTGCAGAAGCAATGAACCGAACAATTTACATAGGCGGGAATAATGGTCCAGTGCAAACACTCCTCCATTTCCGATCTTCTCAATTTTCCATGCGATCATGAAAGCTATCCAGCACATACTAACTATTAGTTCGCTATTCGATCGTCTAGAGGATAACACAGTTAAGTCATCTACATTCGCAGAGCGCCTACCGTTAACGGGAAACGTGAATCATTCCCACCACAGACCACGCACGCACATGGAATCTTCCTAGAAAACTGGTCACATATATGTTTTATCATTGTACTTACAATTAAATCTTACGATCGATGGCTCAGTTGAACGACATTCGACAATGAGCGAAGTATCGGAAATACGCCCTGATGACGGCTGTGGCTCTGGCTCCGGAAGTAGAAATATTCTTACGACTTGACATGCTCTTCCCTCTGCTATCGAAGCACTCCACAGTCATCTCCTTTGTACATGTCGGAACACATACACATACTCTATAAGCCTGATGCTCAAGGTGAACCTAATATGCATCCCCTACTACTGCTAATACTTGGCTAATAAATGATTCCACATGATACAAAATAATACTGAGAGAAAATCAGCGATGGGTGGACATGTCTCATAAGTTTTCTTGTGGGTGTTTGTGTCTTAGAAAGATAGGTGTAATCGGCCAGATGTTAAAAAACCCGATCGCCACAACTACTGTACGTTACTGTCACAAGCGGTCTTGGTTCTACAGGTGCACGCCAGTATCCGTGTTAAAAGCTATACTTGCTTTATAAATCTAGGTACGACATTACCTCTGAATGAGGTGGTTTTTCTATCTGGACAAATACCGAGACAGTGATCGCTGGAGTTTATATTATCAGACCAGCAGTCCGATTACACGTAGCCCATGATACAACCTCGTGATAAAACCTCATGATAATTACAACTCCCTCACACCGCTAGACATTTCTCCAGTGTGTGTAACATATTCTGTCCTGATACCATGTCAGAAGTTTTGCGATATATCCACTGAGCTATAGCCAATGACTGATTCAGAAGATCACAAACAGTAGTAGATGGTGTGTTGATTGAGGTCGTAAGAAATGTACACTAGCTTTTCAGATGTCTAGTGTTATGCTATCCGCTAGAAATGATTCTATGATTTGAAATCAAGTCCTTCCATTCAACCACATACATGCTTTGGATCACAGCCACAAGTGAATCATATGTCTGTCACTCTCATTATCTCGAAACAAGTAACCTTTCTCGACCCTATCTGCTACAGTAAAATTCCAACGTGGTTTTAGTCAACCGCTATGCATCCTGCAGCTGTCCCCATTTCTATAGCTTAACGCATCGGAACTGAGCAGAAGTCGTAGAAAGGGATATCCACAACCTTCAAACCTTCACCAACCCGTGTAGAAACAGAACGACCTGAGTTAGGGCAACAGGACCGTGTTTTAACCATTTGGTGGAAATACTCATTGTGGTGCGCCTCCAAACCAGATACAGATACTACAGTCCAAAGCATATCTGCATCCATTCACATCTGTCAGCCCAACATGCTGTCATCATTCTGTACTGTCCAACAGAGAAAAATTATGAACTACAAAATGCTGCACTAACTATACAGAACTCACCTAGGCACTGATGCTGGCGCGATGACACATAGCTGCGGCGGGAGTCCAGTGCAAATAGAGAGATGGCTAAATGCTTCACAGAATAGCATTTCTCCTAGCATTCCTAACAGAACAGCCCATTCGTTACTATATTTACCCATCAAACTGCTGCTGCTGTCGGTGTGGGGCAATCCTATTAAGTATACAGGTGTTGATCCACTGCAGAGGCCAGTTTAAAGATTAATGACCTGTACTGTAGGAGGATGGTCGTAACCCGCGGACTATACTGTAAATCGAAAGAGACGCTCCCTGTGGCCATGTCTCGTTGTTTGAAGCATCATTTGTTTGTGCTGTAGCACACTTTGTACATCGCCATACATTTTGTTTTTCTGCCACGACTTCGAGGCCTGTGTCAGGTCCCAAAGTGACTTTAAGACGCTCTGATCCACGGCCTCTGGCAGAAAACTAGACATCGCACAATGGATATCATATTGTTACTGTGGCTACCATAACACACCACAAACACTGGATGATTTTAAATAAAAGAGAGTTACAACATAAGGAAACTGAAAGAGTTTTACGGCGTTGGCGTAGGTTCCCAAACTACATTTAAACTCGTCTGTCATAGTCACGGAATAGATGATGACTCTACGTTCCGTTTCGACTGATTAATCATATTGCAGTCATGTACGCGATCAGTGTTTCGGTGCTATCCACCGCAGAAGGTGTTGTCCATCCACCAAAACACTTTCTTAAACGCAAATAAGCGATATCAGTTAGTCATTATGTGGTAACCAACAGCGTGCCAGTGCACGGATGGGATGGAAAAGACACCATCGATTTACTGTGATAATAAATATCAGAGTTGATAGTGCGAACACTTTTACAGTAATTTCAACACTGACCAAAGATGTGACAGCATCTTTCTCAATTTCGGTATCACAGCTAAACCACCTCTTCTCCACTTTGCGAGTATCATTGCAAACGTGGATAAATGACCGTGCAGTACATCCATTCATTGTTAATTCTCGAACACATACACCATGAAAGTATATCAGACTGCACTTTACGTATTTCTAACACCTCGAGCATAGTGCTAAATTTACGACCTATCTCCCTGTGTACGGGAGTCACACAGCATCTTGCTGTTTTAGGGTAAAATTAGAGACTGAAAGACCCTCCTCACATTGTCATTGACCAACCCGCTCTGCAGCACCGTTACCGATTTAATCAGCAACCGACCAGAAGAAGAGCGCTACATTCCACGTCTCGTGAATGAATGGAGCTTGCCGAGTCCTCACCCATCCAAGAACACAAGATTTCTTGAGATGCGCCCATGTCGAGGAGGTCAGCACTCCTTATCGATGTATAGTAACAGATCTGAAAGTGTCGTGATGTAATAGCAGACGGTTAAGAAGAACAAGAAGTGGATGATTTTTATGCGTGATGGAGCTCCAGACGGACAGAGTTCAAAGCATTTTTACGTAAATCAATCAAGCTATCAATTTTAATTATTCCAGAGCCTAGGATCAGTATCTGGAAGGTATTGGTAAGAGAGAACATAAACACACGCACTCCTAAGGCTTCAACGTTCTGCACTTAAAACGGGCTATAATGTTAGATCGCTTGCGTCTCCGACCTATCAGTCGTATGGAATGTAGCATTGTTAATATTCCAATGTAAGAAATATATTTCAAGCGCATGACATACATCCTTCTTCCCGGTTTCTCCACGACGAACATAGAGCGTCCACTGTTCACAGTCGATCATGGTTCAGAAATTATACGATGCCTGCATCAGCACTGTATAAAATGATCACTAGTAACGGGGAATACCTCTTACAAGGGAACATAAACGCATAGCAGCAGCGTCCGACATGTGAAAATTACAAATCATTCAACCACTAACTCTGTAAACACCACATCTGTCAGGCAAATGTGGACACAGGGCTTTTTCCCGTCTATTGTGCCATATGCATACATTTTGGACCTCAATCCCACAAACTCTACAATTGATAAACCATTCGACTCATCTTTCATGAGACCCATAACCTTCTTGTTCTGAGGGACAATACCGTAAGGATTATCGGCCCTGTAAGAAGACGTGTCGAATTACCGTTGCACCTAATTACTTCATATGGATCACAGTTCTTGATCCAGTAGATAAAGCTGTCTGTATCGATATAAAGTAACTTTCGTTCTACGAGATGAGGTTTCGCAAACTCATAGTGGAATCGGTACATGAAGAATTTGGAGATATCCAGTATGCACATCCCCAAATAGATAGACTTCATAAATTGTACTCCAGTCTTCGACATCTCCAGAGCAACGAAGTTTTCGCTTGACGGCGCGTTCGGCGCGGGCCCGCCCGTTGCCGTCGCGCCGTGAGGCACGGAGGCTCGCACTGGGGCGTATCGCTTCCAGTCGGGCGTGCCGCGGCAGTCCTCACAGGGGAAGTGATGCGCCTCTCATAGCCTCTCCTTCCCAAGTGGCTCTTTCCGCCTTCCCGTGGTGCCAGACGTTAAGCTCGGCATTCTGCCTTGCGACAAAAGGGAGAGCTGCGAAAGCGAAGGGTGCGTGGCACAGGGGGAGCTGTGTCGAGGGACCGAACACCAGTCCCTTCTGTTCGCAGGGCACAGACCAGCAGGTGCTCTGCACGCCGGCGATCTCGTTTGTCGGCGTGGGATCGCGGCGCGAGTCGGCAAGGGTGCTTCGCCGCGCCCCTGGGTAACCGGGGCGTGTTCTGACAAACCCAGGAGGTGGTGACACCGCCTGGGCCAGGTTAGATGGGCCCAGACCGCCGAACGTCTGGGAGACCGACCCGCCACCTGAGTAGGAGTGGGTCCTCGGCCGAGAGGTGGAAACTCGGGCAAGTAGGCGGCGAAGGGCGAGGGGTGCATCCGCCTCTCCAGAGGGGGGGGGGGGGGGAACAGTTGCCGGGGTGCGTCGCGTCAAATTGCCGATGACGGAGTCACCGAGGGGGACCAGTGCGCTGGAGACGGTGCGCTGAACCCAGCGGCTCAGGAGTGCCACTGACCTAGGGGCGAGGGTGGGCGAGCTGCAGAAGTCCCCCCCCCCCCTCCATGCCAGAGGAGCCGGTCCGGGGCAACAGACGGGCTCCCACCCCTTTTTTATCACTCGTACAAAATGGCGACACCAGAGACGAGTGATTCGAGTGCGCCATCGCGAGCTTCTTCGATGCCTGAAGCCGCTCCTCAGGACGAGCTGGGACAGGCAGCTGATGAAAACGTGCTGCAAAGACACACGAGGATCACGTTGCTCCTTGAGCAAAACAGCAAAAACGGCAAGATCAGTCAGGCGGCTTTGACAACAATTAAAAATGAGCTGGCGGCGTGGGCCATCGCTAACGCCAAGCTTGAGGGTCGCGTAGAGCAACTCGAGAGAGGAAACGAAAGGTTAAGAAAGCAACCTGTCAAGACCTGAGCGGGAGTGGTCGCACAAGCGCCACCAAAACCGCAAACAACTAAGGACACTATTGCCAGAGTCACCAAACGATCAGACACAACGGTCTTTCTAAGGACCTTGCCCGGTGAAGATACTAGCGTAAGAAAGATACAGGAGCTACTTACTACCACCATAAATCCTGTAAAAGACAAAATCAAAATCAACAAAGTAAAACCGAGCAAAAACTCGGTAATCGTTGAAGTTGCCTCAGAAGAGGGCAAAGGAAAACTACTGAATAATGCCAAATTAAACTCGGTGGTTAAATGCGAGCCACCGAGGAAAAGAAACCCGTTAGTCATCTTGTATGACAAATGAGGAATTACAAAACACTATCAAGGCACAGAACTTTGAGGACATGACAGACGAGGAATTTAAAGAAAGTTTCAAACTGAGATTTAAAACGGGGCCTCGGGACCGTGATGTGGTTCATCACGTTGCCGAGGTCTCCGCTCAAATGTGGAGAAAAGTAACGGCAATGGGCAAACTGTACATCGGCTTTCACGCCGTAAACACTAGAGACTATCTTGTGGTGCCGCGTTGCCACAATTGCGGAGATCTCGACCACGTTCTGAGGCACTGTACCAGGGGGTCGGCCTGCTCGAAATGTGGCGAGGACGGTCACGTGAGGAAAGACTGTAGGGCTGCAGCAGTCTGCATCCCATGTAAAAGACGGGGCAAAACACCTTGTGGAGCCACTGCACGCAACTGCCCCACCTACAGACTCTCGGAACAAAGATTAATTTCAAGAATAGACTATGTCTGATCAAGCCAAAGCAAACAGGATGCCCAAAAGAAAATCCCCGAGCAAAAGGAGGAGGGATGCCATGACGGCAAGTGCTTTCAAGTTATTCTTGAGGTCGCTCACGAGCGCCACCATTAAAACCACTGACACAAGCACTCAAACAGACTCTGCCACAACGGACAGAGGGACTCAAACCGAGCCTCTTACAGCCACGTTTCCCTCCTCCCCAAGCCGGCAGACGAGGCCGACTAAAGACCAACGGCAATGGCATCCTGTAACAGAGACTGTGGCAATCTCAACAACAGAGGAGAATAGAACTACAGTACAAACAAACCATTTCATGAAAACATAATAACTAGCTCCAGCGAAACATCTACCAGAATAGATCCTGTCGTCAGATTGCCACCAGTCGATACAGTCAGAGTCGATCCCAACCTTGAATTCACTATGCAACTGGCAAGACTAGAGCAGCCGACTATCCTGACCACCGCCTTGAGACACGTGGTTCGGGTGGGACAGGAAATTGTTTGAAGAGTCACTTTCTCGGTAATGGAGGCTGTGGACAGAATACAACTCAAGTCAGTGAATCTCCCCACCGACTTCGGAGCCCTGCGGGACCTACTTAAGAAAGTTTTCGAAAGACGAGGTGAAAAATTCGACCTGGACGATATCTATGAACAAGCAGTTTTGGCAAATGCACGTATCTCATTCGACTGGAGTAAGACATGGCCTAATGACAGAATCCACACATACTTTCCATAAATAACTACATGACGAAAATCACCATTGGCCAACTTAACATCCATAACAGCAGACTAGTGATGCAGGAGCTACGCAAGGAAGTGGAGGAGAGGAGACTAGATGTGGTCTGTCTGCAAGAGCCGTACTCCCTAAATGGGAAAATAGCCTTCATGGCTGAGACCCGGCAAGTTGTAAGCAGAGGGGAAGACCCTAGATCGGCAATTATAATAACAAATAAACTTCTAAGGGCCACCGTATTAACACAGTTTACAACCAGCCACTACAACGTCGTAGGGGGCGGAAAGCGATTGTAACAGCTGATATAAACGCCAAATCCCCCCTACGGTACAGCGGCACCAGGGACCCCAATGGAGAAAAGGCAGAAGAGGCCATCATGGCCTTGCAGCTGGTGGTGGCTGACAAGCCGGGCAACCCTACGACCTACGTGGCGGGAGGTGGCCATCGATGTGACCCTGGCTACGCCTAATGCTGCGCATCTCATTCAGCAATGGAGAGTAGAATAGAACGCCACCACTAGCGATCACAACCTCATCACCTTCACTATAGGAGACAAGGAGAGCCGCTGGACCATGGGGTGGGAGGTGAAATACAACTACAAAAGAGTCGATTGGGAAAGACTTACTAGGGAGTGCGACATTCCTGCATTGCCAGAAGGTGACGGACACCTGGACATTGACATAGACAACAGAGCCGAGGAACTGGTCAAAGTAATAACTCGAGCGGTGAAAGCTGCTGTACCTACTAGGAGGAAGGCCATGGCGACCTCTCCGTCACCACGGTCAGCTGAACTGGAGGAGATGCGCCGGTCTGTTAGAAGGCTCAGGAGGCACTACCAGCGCAGTGTCGCCTGGCTGGAAAGACAAAGATGGTTTCAGCTATACCAGGAAGCCAAACATAATTTCCAAAAACAACTACGTGAAGTAAGATCAAAAAGCTGGGAACACTTTGCTTTGAACCAAATACCTTTAGACCTATGGGGAGTCCCCTACAAGCTTGTCCGTGAGAAAATCCGCTCTCCGATGGAGCTCTCAACCGTCAGGCACGGGGGCGGGATGACGGAGTCTTGGCAGGAAACTGCTGAGGTCCTTCTCCAGTCCCTGCTGCGTGACGACACTGCGGACAGAGAGACAGATGAACAACGGCAGCAGCGTGAGAACAACAACAATGTATATGGAAATGAAACGGCAGTTTACCCATTCTCTGAAGAGGAGGTAGCTGCCCATATAAAATCCCTGAAGAGAGGGAAAGCTCCTGGGCCGGACGGCATTGTTGTGGAGGTTGTGCAATTCCTGGCCCCCCAGGTAGTCGCCCCTCTAACTCACCTCTACAATGAATGTCTCAGGCAGAAAAAGTTCCCTCGAATGTGGAAGAGGGCAAATGTAGTAATCATCAAGAAAGGAGCTGACAAAGACCCAGCAGAAATAAAATCTTACAGACCAATCTGCCTGCTCGATCTGCTCGGGAAGGTTCTGGAGAGACTACTGGCTGACTGGCTGCGCACCGAGGGCTGTGCGGGACGAGCAGCAGGCAGTTCGGCTTCAGGCCTGGGCGATCGGCATCTGATGCAATTGCCCTGGCGGCGGAGGTCTGTGGCTCTACCCCGTACAAGTACGTTGTCGGCATCGTGGTGGACATAAGTGGCGCCTTCGACAACCTGTGGTGGCCTTCGCTCTTCTCCTGTTTACGGGAGAAGGAGTGTCCAGGGCCACTATATGGGTGTCTGAGGAGCTACTGCGAGGATCGGGAGGTCTGGCTATCATCCCCTAGCACAAGAGTAAGATAAACTATTACAAAGGGATGTCCCCAGGGCTCTGTACTGGGTCCCCTGTTTTGGGACTTCCACATGGAACCTTTACTAGACAAACTACAGCAAAGTGATGAACTGCTAGAGGTGATAGCCTAGGCGGATGACCTCCTCCTACTGGTCGGCGGCCGTAGCCGAGAAGATATTGAGCCCAAGATAGAAAGAGCAATAGAAACACTACAACTTTGGTGCTGAAACACAAAGATGAAGATTTCACCAGCCAAGTCCACATACCTTCTTCTAAAGGGACAGCTAGTTCGCAATCCAACTGTCAGGATAGAGGGCTCACCAGTTCTCCGGCGACGTGAGACTCGCTATCTTGGTACCATCACTGATGAAAGGTGGTCCTTCGGAAGGTGCATTGAAACAGTAACTCAAAGAGACCTACAAGTACTCAACAACCTCATCTTCATTCGACACAAACGATTTCATCTCCCACCACATCTCATCAAACTTTACCACAGTAGCATACTCACCTCAATAGTGGGTTACGGCTCGGGAGTCTGGGCGCACAGGCTCACGAGGGTGGTGCCTGCCATGACAGTGAGAAGAGTGCAGAGAAATATGATTATGAGATCAGTGGGGGCATATAGGACTACACTGGGAGGAGCCCTGTTAGTCATAATGGGGCTCTGCCTCTTGGACATCAAAATTAGAGAACAGGCCGCTTGGTATTGGGCAAAGAAGGGGAATATGGAGAAAACAGAGGAAATTTTAGGCAGCAGGACTGGGAACAAGGTTGAGATTAGGTTAAGAGGGGATCAGCTATGGCAACATTCGTGGGAAGGCGAAGAAACAGGGCGCAGAACTTTTGATTTTCTACCAGATGTTAGGGAAAGGATGGGAATGACATATTTCGAACCAACCCGGGGACTTATTCACTTTCTCGCTGGACATGGACCCTACTCGATATACTTATGTCGATTCGGGAAAAGGGCGACACCTGCGTGTGACTGCAAGATAAGTCGTAGGGTCAGTGTTGCCTCACGTGTTTCCATATTTCTGTGGAATCCAAACTGATCTTTCCTGAGGTCGGCTTCTACCAGTTTTTCCATTCGTCTGTAAAGAATTCGCGTCAGTATTTTGCAGCCGTGACATATTAAACTGATAGTTCGGTAATTTTCACATCTGTCAACGTCTGATTTCTTTGGAATTGGAATTATTATATTCTTCTTGAAGTCTGAGGGTATTTCGCCAGTCTCATACATTTTGCTCACCAGATGGTAGAGTTTTGTCAGGACTGGCTCTCCCAAGGCTGTCAGTAGTTCTAATGGAATGTTATCTACTCCCGGGGCCTTGTTTCGACTTAGGTCTTTCAGTGCTCTATCCAACTCTTCACGCAGTATTTCATCTTCATCTACATCCTCTTCCCTTTCTATAACATTGCCCTCAAGTACATCGCCCTTGTATGGTCCCTCTATATACTCCTTCCACCTTTCTGCTTTCCCTTCTTTGCTTAGAACCGGGTTTCCATCTGAGCTCTTGATATTCATACAAGTGGTTCTCTTCTCTGCAAAGCTCTCTTTAATTTTCCTGTAGGCAGTATCTATCTTACCCCTAGTGAGATAAGCCTCTACATCCTCACATTTTTCCTCTAGTATGCCTGCTTAGCCATTTTGCACATCCTGTCGATCTTATTTTTGAGACGTTTGTATTCCTTTTTGCCTGCTTCATTTACTGCATTTTTATATTTTCTCCTTTCATCAATTAAATTTAGTATTTCTTCTGTCACCCAAGCATTTCTACTAGCCCTTGTCTTTTTACCTACTTGATCCTCTGCTGCAAATTATTAGGATATGTGATGTCTGCCTCAAGCACATACCCAACATCAGAATCGGGCGCAAGGCCGATTATTTGTCCACCTAACCCCTTCAATTGGTTTTTGGGCACCCATCAAAACCCACCAATCGGCAGTGGCTGCATCATGGCGTGCCCTTATAAGCTGCTCACATCTAAGTACAAAATGTAACTAGGATCCAGGGATGTATTGAATCCGCGGGTTATTTGCCTGTGAACACACTGACAAAGTCCCCCACCGATCCCTCGCTCAAAAAATATAAGCATTGCAGCATCGGTCAAAAGTTCAATGCTGCGCCCGGTTTTCTTGAGCATAGGGTAACCCATGTGCCGTGTAATAAAAGGCGGGGTCCAGAGAGTACGTGATCATACGTGCACTCCGGAACTTTTCGAAAACATCTGCAAGCAAACGCACATCTGTGACCATGTATAACCTGCATATTCTCCCAAATTGGGGATATTGAATTTCCGCCAGACATTCACAGCATGCTCATAATCCGCTGTAGCTATGGCATCGCCTGTGAGAGTTCTGGTAAATGCAGATTTTTGGAAAACCTGGTTTCATTGAGTTTTGCCATACTATCAATATACTCGTATGGGAAAACTCCTTTCCTAGTCGCAAGTTGGAACTTTTCCTCATCGAGAAATGCAGATCGAGTGATATGCATATCATTCCGAGGTAAAGTTTCAACCAGTTTAAGGAGTGAAGTCTGCATAAAGCGTAAAGAGTCAAGGAAGTGGAGCGTAATTTTTGGCGTTTTTCGTTTTGAGAAAGATATGTACTCCTCAACACTTTCAGGAAGGACACTGACCTGATCTTTCTTCATACCGAACTTAGCCAAGTGCTCAACGAGGCAATGAGCGTCTTACCCTCTCAAATTATGAAAAAAAGATGGGTATGTGCCTAGGTAACTGGTACTTCAAATGGCATGCGTTATGAGCTGCACCGTGGAACTTACCCACAAGATGACAGTGGTCTCTACGAGGAGTTTCCCACAAATATGACAATTAACCGTATTCTCATACATTTCATCATCTTCCTGTGATTTGGTCATGGGAATGTTGGTGCTGTAGAGCCGATCAACTTCCCATGAAAGTTTTTCAATCTCAGTAAGAAGCCAAACTGTGGGATCGTTCCCTACATAAGACTGGGAGCGCTTAAGTTTAGAATCATATCCACATACAACTTGGAATGCTGCTGCATAAGGTATGTGTTTTTGTGTGAAGTTTGTGTGTGAAGCTAAGGGGTTCCCTTCACAACGTGTAATAGGAGCCAGCAGGCATTCAAAGTCGGTGTACACAACAAAAGGACAACGCTGCTGGTGGTGAGCATTTTGAAATTTAATGAAGTTATTTTCCTCAGCGGTAATAATCACACGTACTGAGTCCTTGGAAACACAATCTAACAGATGTATCGCTAATAACTCTTCAGTTGAAAAATAATTCAAACACCTTAAACAAATATGCTTTTACATCGCTTGTTATTTAACTGGGAATAAAGGAGTTGGGGCATATCTTTGAGCCAGATGTAGTGATAATTATCACCCTCAGAGAAGAGCAACATGTTTACATGCAGCTCTCGCTCACCTGCAAATGTTGAGAAATGGAGGGGACCGACTGCTGTGTGCTTGTCTTGCTCATCTGACTTGTATTTATTATTCTCCAGACCATAAACGTGAACCAATATTCCGGTATTCTGAGCCTCAAATTTAGCTATGTCCTGGATCTTTACAGGGAACTCTATAAAATCAAAGTTATAATATGTGTTAATATCATTGACTTTGTAACTGCCTGGGCGCATAGGGTTATCTTTGCAATTGTAATTTCTCTCACAAGCCAGGACTGACCATGCAAAAGAAGCTTCATCTTTTGTATTTTGGACGTTAATGCATGTCCGCTTATTCTCAATATCCTTAGGGAGTTAAATATAGCTGGACCCTCCAGTTATTGGATCATAGACATGTATGTGGATGTCGAGGTATGGTATGTAGCTGAGCACTTTAGCGGACCCTAGTACTTCCATCTCGGAAAATTGGGCCATAATAGCGCTGAAGGTGGATTCTCAATACCACTCAGCAATGGATCTGCTCCGAGAAATAACGCCATATTCACCCCAAATATAGTGCAGGGTCGTTGTCTCTGCATCACCTTGATGTTCAGGGGGATGACTCAGTTCGCAGCATAGTACTGCACTGCACTTAATGGCGTTAAATCTCGGATCTTCTGGGACTTTGAGGAGCTCCAAGACAGGGAGGCACACCTCTAAAAACCCAACAGGGTGACAGTGCCTCCCTCCCGGATTCTCAATCCTAGTGAAAGAGATGCGCCCCTCAAAAGCCCTAGCAACTGCTGAGTATTCTAGGGGGGTCATTATGCCGTTATTCTGATCGAGTTCACTATCAATAGGACAGGGGAGAGCATTACTGCTAGCCACAGGATAATCAGTATTTCTATTGAGACTACAACTAGGGTCCAGCCAGTTGAAGATGGGGCTGACGATGGCACGTCATCGACATGGAGGGGTATGCGGACAGCACACGACACGAACCTTGCGTTGGCGGCAGGGGAGAGCTGGCTGAGGAGGGGGACGAGGAGGAGGCAGTGATTGCCGGCTGGAGCAACCGGGCTGCAGCGGGGGCCCCTGCGGTACAATGGTGGTGGGTGGCAGACCGATGCTACTGCTGTTCTTCCTCTCCTGCCGACTGTGTTGCCCGTGGACGCCTGAGGGTTTGGGGTGGTGCGGGGAGAGGCACTGCAGCTGCTGCCCCTCACTCAGCTCTGATGTGGGCCACACAAGGCAGAGCGTGTCTCTATGGCTCTGTGCCCCAGATTCTCGCTCCTGCAACCACCACTCTAGGTACGCGACACATGCCGCGTGATATACCTGTAACATAAATAAGAAAAAAATAAGCGTAATGATCTAGATTTAAAACTGAAATAAATAATGAGAAGAAGAAAAATAAATAATGGTAATTATTTTCTTTAATGATAATGTTCAAAAGTATTCACCTTCTCCACTCTGTCTCCACGGTTAAAGCAACTCATTGGCACATTCAGTCAGGCCTCCCACCCTCTCAGGCAGGTAGAGCTCCTCCTCTAAAAGCTCCATAATTTGGCGGCTTTCTGCAGTGGCCGCCTTTTCACCCCAGCCTTGCATGCCGTCCTCAGTGCACCCCTCCCTATGTGTGGAATAATCATCACCTAGAAGGAAAAGAAAAGGATATGTCTGAGAAAGCTCAATCTAGACACTCGGAAAACGATTATATATTAGAGAAAATTATTTCATTTAAGAACTACGTTTTTATTACAAATGTACTTACATTTGAGCTGTGCTTGAGCCCTCTCGAAGCGCAGCTGCTGATCAATCTCTTCCAGCATTTGCGAGATGTATTCTAGAAAGATGGAAAAGACCGAGTATAATATCTAGTGTGGAAGAAAATTTCTGTAGAACATGTGCAATCACTTAAAGGGTACAGCAGTCAGCGGTCCAAAACAGATATAACATAGACACACAAACACATACAATCTGTTAAAAGACGTAGCAATCTGTATAGAGAGCGGTCCAAAACAGATGTAACATAGAGACACAGAACACATAGACACACAAACACATACGATCTGTTAAAAGACTTAGCAATCTGTATAGAGAGGGGTCCAAAACAGATATAACATAGAGACATCGAACACATAGACACACACACACACACACACACACACACACACACACACACACACAATCTGTTAAAGGACGACGCATTCTGTACAGAATGCGGTCCAAAACAGATATAACATGTATACACTGAGTTAAACGATGCAGATATCGAAACACTGAAAACATACTTACCAGGTAATTGAACTTCCTCTACGCGACATCATTTGCTGCTACTGCCACCTGCCCTGTCACTGCTGTTGGTGCTGCCTGTACACTTTATATTGAACGAAAGTAGACTAATGACGACACACACACCAAGTATAGGAGCAGAGTGAGGGTGAGTTGCGTTGTGGTTTGGTTTATATAAGTTCTATGAAGTAGAGTTACATGACTAACGGATTAGCCAATAGGAGAGCAGCATTCTTGAAGTGGGGGTTGCTACGTCATGAAGGAACACTGTGCCCCTACTGGGAAAATGTGAAATTTCTCATTTGTTTATTGAATATCGAAGTGGTACATTAAAATTGGAAGGGAATTAAGTACTTAGGTAATTGATACATTAGGTGAGTGATGTGGGTGTTGCTTGAGTTAGGATATTTACAGAAGACTACCTCCAGCGCGAGTATGAAGGTGCAGGCTGGAGGCTGTGGCTCAGGGGTTGCGGGTCGCTGACACGATGCCTATGCCATTATGAATGCGCGGGAGAGAGAGCAGACGATCTTGGGACTGTGCAGTGGCCGTGTGTGTCCTAAAGCACATGGTGAAGAAAATGTATGCAGCCATCTTAAATAACATTACTTGTGTCATCACCCAATGTCAAGGTAGTGACCCCTTGTGGTGATGAATTGAACTAAGCCAGCTGGAGTCCAGACGCAGTGGCGAACACACCTGCTTGAAATTGGTTAAATAGTAAAGAGAAGTCCTTTTTTCCGACGAATCCTAAGGTGGAGGACGAGTCGACTGAGGTTAGTACAAGTGTCTTTTCTTTCGCACCAGCAGCGAAACCCCAAGTGACCAATCTTCCCACCAAAATTCAAACTTGGTGCCAGTTTGTAGGAGGAATTGGCGATCGGTTGACTTAGGTTAGTGGAGGTAGCCCCAGTGAGCAAGCGATTTTCTTCGCTTAGTAAAGATAACAGGATGTGGAGCATTATCCTGTTGGAATTAAAACTAGGCGCCAGTTTGTAAGAGGAAGTGGCGGTCGGGTGACTTAGGTTAGTGGAGGTAGGCCAAGTAGCCTATCTTCCCGGCATTTTCTTTGCTTAGTAGAGATAACTAGGATGTGGAGCATTATCCTGTTCGAATTCACGCCATTTTTCTGTGGAGGGGGTATGCCACTTTCCCCCAAAAATTCAAACTTCAGTGACATCATGGCTGCCATCTTGGATAACATCATCGCTGCCATCTTGGATACATCTGGCAACAATGCAGAATGACCTGATGCATCCCTTGTCCCAATACTTACATTGTGTGATGTCTAGTTTTCTGCGAGAGGCTGTGAATCAGAGCATTTTAAAGTCAGTTTAAGCCGGCCGGAGTTGCCGAGCAGTTCCAGGCGCTACAGTCTGGAACTGCGCGACTGATTCGAATCCTGCCTCAGGCATGGATGTGTGTCATGTCCTTAGGTTAGTTAGGTTTAAGTAGTCCTAAGTTCTAGGGGACTGATGACCTCAGATGTTGAGTCCCATAGTGCTCAGAGTCATTTGAACCATTTTGTCAGTTTGATACCTAACACAGACCTCGAAGTTGTGGACCTAACACAGACCTCGAAGTCGTGGCAGAAAAACAAAATGTATGGCGATGTTCAAAGCATGCTACAGCACAAACAAATCATGCTTCAAACAACAAGACAGGCCCACAGGGAGCGTCTCTTGCGATTTACAGTACAGTCCATGGGATTCGATCATCCTCCTACATTACAGGTGATGAAACCTTAAACTGGCCTATGGAGTGGAATGAAAGCTGTACATTTAATAGGATTGCCCCACACCGACTGCAGCAGCAGTTTGATGGGTAAATTTAGTGACAAATGGGCTGTTCTGTTGGGAATGCTAGGAGGAATGCTATTCTGTGAAGCATTCAGCCATCTCTCTATTTGCACTGGACCCCCGCCGCAGCTATGTGTCATCGCGCCAGCATCAGTGCCTAGGTGAGTTCTGTATGGTAAGAAGTTAGTGCAGCATTTTGTAGTTCATAATATTTCTCTGTTGGACAGTACAGAATGATGACAGCATGTTGGGCTGACAGATGTGAATGGATGCAGATATGCTTTGGACTGTAGTATCTTCATCTGGTTTCGAGGCGCACCACAATGTGTGCATTTCCACTGAATAGCCAAAACACTGTCCTGTTGCACTAACTCAGGTCGTTCTGTTTCTACACGGGTTGCAGAAGGTGGTGGGTATCTCTTTCTCTGACTTCTGCATAGTTCCGACTTACATTGGAACGATCACATGTGCTAAGCTATAGAAATGGGAGCAATTTCAGGATGCATAGGGGTTGACTTAAACCACTTTGGCATTTTACTTTTAGCAGAAAGGTTCGAGAAAGGTTATTTGTTTTGAGATATGAGAGTGACAGAAATATGATTTGCTTGTGGCTGTGATCCAACGCATGTACGTAGTTGAATGGAAGGACTTGATTTCAAATCATAGACATCATTTCTAGCGGATAGCGTAACACTAGACATCTGAAAAGCTAGTGTACATTTCTTACGACCTCAATCAACACACCATCTACTACTGTTTGTGATTTCTCAGTCAGTCATCGCCTATATCTCAGTGGATATATCGCAGAACTTCTGACATGCTATCGAGACAGAATATGTTACACATACTGGAGAAATATATAGCTATGTGAGGGAGTTGTAATTATCATGAGGTTTTATCATGAGGTTGCATCATGGGCTACATGTAATCGGACTGCTGGTCTGATAATATACACTCCAGCGATCACCGTCTTGGTATTTGTCCAGACAGAAAAACCACCTCATTCAGAGATAATGTAGTACCTTGTTTTATAAAGCAAGTATAGCTTTTAACATGGATACTGGCGTGCACCTGTAGAGCCAAGGCCGCTTGTGACAGTAACATACATTATATACTATTATGGATATGTCTGAAAAAACACACTCCGTTGAAGACCTGCAGCTGTCTAGAACGAAATTGGAATTACATTAATACCTTCAGCTGCTAACGGGTGTTGATATATATCAACAGGGACAGATGAAAATGTGTGCCCCAACTGGGACTCGAACCCAGAATCTCCTGCTTACATGGCAGACACTCTATCCACATGAGCCACCGAGGACTCAGAGGATAGTATGCCTGCAGGGACTATCTCGCACACGCCTCCCATGAAACCCCCATTCTCACCTTGTATGTTCACACAACATTCGTGGTGTCCCACACCAAAACACTCATTACTCATGGAAGACATTCTTACCAAGTCCCATAAGAGTTCAGGGAATATGTAGTCATCTGTCCTGAAGTAGAAGGTCATGGCCGGTGTTGTCTGAACTATACACTTATATGGAAGTTAAGTCCCTTAGTACTCACAGCCATTTGAACCATTTGAACTAAAGAAACTGTTCCAAAATAAATAATGTACACTCCTTCCTCTCTCCAACAGTCCAGTGCAGGCTGAGTCATTTTCCCACCATTCCATGCTAGGAGGAGGTGGCGGTCGTGTTATTTAAGTTAGTGGATCTGCCCTTCCTATCCCGCCATTTTCTTAGGTTAGTAGAGATAGCCCTATGATCTTTATTTACCACCAAAATTAAAATTTGCCGCCGATCCCTAGGATGATGAGGCGATCGGGTGCCTTAGGTTAGCGTAGGTTTTCTTAGGGTAGTAGAGATAACTGTGGTGTGATGCATTATCCTGTTGGAATTTGAACTTCCCGCCATTTTTCTGGGGGAGGGGTGGGGTGGGGGGTTAGGTTAGTGGAGGGTCCCAATTGACCTATCTTCCCACCAAAATCCGCCATCTTGATGACGTCATCGCCTCCATCTTGGATGACATCATGTGTTGTTGCAAGTCTACACGCCACCATTTTGGATGACGTCATCGCCGCCATCTTGGATTCATCTGGCAACAATGGAGTGTGCGCCAGAACATAGGTTGTCCAAATACTGTCGCGGCGCCGGTGGAGCTACCACTACTGCCGAGTCTCTTTGGCACTGGCACCAGCTTGCGTCTTTGCGCCTGTAGTGGTTTGCCCTGGCTGTGCCTTGTTGGCACGACACAGTACTAACATCTGCAGACGATCTCCTAGAAGATCGAAGACGATCATCTAAAAATAAAAATAACCAACTTAAAAATCATCACAAATGTGTGTGGTGAAGTAAGTTATGGAGAATGTCCGTATGAGGTCGTGCTGAAAAGAATTGCATCAGATTTTTTATACTTGAAAACTCTTAAAGCTATTTAAATGAAACAAATTTTACTAACGTTCTACATATTATTCTTCATTACTACATATTCAGCATAGTCATGCTGGCGATAAACACATTTCTTCCAGCAAGAGACCAGTTTTTTATACTGTTACTGTAGAGCCTTTGACTTTTATGACAGAGCCACAACCTCACCATCTGCTTGCATTCCTTCATCACTGTCTTTGGAGGTTTCTGTGAGTTTCGGAAACAGATGATAATCGGATGGGGACAAGTCGGAACTGTATGGACGATGATCAATGACAACATAACCAAGCCGTCGCATTGTTGCATGTATCGCACTGTTTGTGTGTGGTCTGGCTTTGTCATGCTGAAGGAGAGGGTGCTCCATGTGTGGACGAACTATTCGAATTCGAAACTCCATTACAGCACGTTGTGTCTGATGCATCGGTATAGTTACGTTAAACAACGCTGTGTTTGCAGAATGGAATTTTCACTCTGTAGCAGAGTGTGGCTGACACGAAACTTCCAGGCAGATTAAAACTGTGTTCCGGACCGAGACTCGAACTCGAGACATTTACCTTTCGTGGGCAAATTCTTTTCTAACTTAGCTACCCGAGCACGACTTACAACCCGTGCTCGAAGGTAGGAGGCGGAGTACTGTCGGAAGTAAAGCCGCGATGGCAGCTCGGGTGTAGTGCTTGTGTAGCTCAGGTGTCGGCACGGTAGAGGGCTGATTGCCCACTGAAATAAAAATATTCAGAAAAAGAATCAGTGATCAACTTGAACGGATGTACTGTGACGTCCGCCCATACCAAAGGCAACGAACAATACTGAACAAAAGAGACGTACAAAAAACAAAAAATGTTGGAAGAGAAGTTGACCACAAAAGGTAAAGGTCTCGAGTTCTAGTCCCGGTCTGGCACACAGTTTTAATCTGCCAGGAAGCTGCACGCTACGATTCGGAGCCCTCTGGCGGCAGACAGCTGCAGATATGTAGACGTGATGAATAAAGACGGGGAATGTTAATAACATTTATTTTACTTAAAAAGCTGTAGAAAGTCTCATAAATAATTTCGGACGTATTACTTATCAGTACTTTCTCGTACCACCAAATGTGTTCTCAGCAGTCCCAGAAGAAATTCTGATATTTTAAAAATCTGAAAGAGAAATATGGCTATCTGTTGTGATCATCTCCCTACTACTCATGTTAGAACATTGTATGTAGTAAATAAACGAAATACCGCCCCTTCTGGAGCGTCCATTATAAAATACTATTCCTTTCGGATGTGTAGTCCTCAATCTTCAGGCACATGTTAAAGAGAAGCGTGTTACTAATCGACCCACAGAATAATTAAAATTACAAGTAATACTATTACAGAGAGAGCATTATTTGAAGAAAGTAATTTCATTATTCTCATATGACATTAGATTTTAATTTTTTCACTTCCACTGTGATTACAATCTATAAACCGACCAAGACCTGCACTTCATGTCGTACGGATGTGACTCTAGAAATGATTCATGGGCGTGATTTCCACGGACGAAGCACAGATTTTAGAAACCTCTCTTGCCATAGAGGTGGAGGTTTAGTTTCCATGAGTGACTGCAACTGAACAGCTGGTTGGCTCGTTCCTGCCTCTCTCTTAGCAGCTGACACGAAGAGGAGCGGCAATGCTGAAGTTTTCCGGAGAAGCGTTTAAATTTTCGTCTTGGCAGTCTTATCGACGTTCCCCTGCTTCACTAAAGCACCGTGGTGAAAGATCGAATCTTTATTCAGTTAAGACAACAATCGACCAAATCACGAAAAGGCGTTTAACTTAAGTCATTCATTTAGTCATTCTCCTATCGACTCATTTTTAGAAAATACAATTTATTACTTCTTTGTTATGAATTTATGTTCCCTTATGTTTTCAGTATCTACGTTAAGATACTCCCTATATAAGTTTCCAGTTTGCATCGATCATTTTCATGATATAATTTCTCAATGATTTTATGAATCCACTCGCAACTTAATATTCGTGACACAAAGGAATATAAATAGAACGTTCAGAAAATGTCTAAAACACCTCTAGGGAGGTTGCGGGACAGGTTGTACTAAGACATAAATTTTTAAAAATATTGAATACGATGCGCCGCGTCCGAGATACTTAGCACAGGAGTTAGTAGGCAATGAGGTGGTCGCGCGCGCCAATTCGAGTTCCAGCTGGCCAAACAAAACACGCTTATGGCGGCACTCGACGCCCGACGCCGCCGCCACCCCCGTGCCCCCGCCGCCGCCACTGCCCCTGGCCCCTACCTTATCCCGGCCGCGGCCGCCACACCATCACTCTGGCGTCCATGGGCCACCATCCCTCAAACTAACGGGTTAGGGCTGCAGCAACCGGGCTGCTCGCAGCTGCTCACTTCCGCAGCGTCTCCTCCTCCGCCGTCACGTCCTCGCCGATCACGCCAGGTGCAGCACACACACCTGACCACCTCGCCGGAGAACACCAAGGCGCGCTCACACCAACCCCATACGCGAAACGCCTCCGGGCAGCACGTGTGTTTACGTTGCTGTCGCTATACCTGTAGATACTGACGTCAGAGATCGCGCTATACAAATCTGTTCCAGAATAGAACAGGCTGCTTTCTCCCTAGTGATCCTAACGGGACATACGCTCTGCATCCAGCCGTACTTACCGGCCCTAGCGTGATTGATGCCTCGCAGCGAAACCCACGTGTGACGACTCTCCATCTAAAGGGCTCTCAGTGTTATTCTGATGTCACATAGCTACGTAAAATAAGAGCCAAGTCGACCTCTCGGAAATTGTATAGTGTCCCAGAAATATTTAACGGTCGCTTTTCTAGGAGCTTTTATGATGTCTCAGCGTGTCTGCATAGAAATTCTTGTCCTAACACAAACTGTTTACAAAAATAGCGCGGAATAACGACGAATGCATTAGGGCACCCCGTCCATCATGTGTTACCCTTCCTGATTTCCAAATACACAAACGTTCTCACTGCTATGTAGAGACTCCTATATCCCAGCACAAGGGAAGTGTTGTGAATGAATGGGGGACTATGATTGGCTCTTATGGAATTTACCTGCCTATTTTCTGATGCCGCTGGTGTGGAAGCACCGTCCGCCTCTTTTTTCTTTCCACAGGTGAGACTTCCAGTCACAAAAAACTATTTTGTACAGATAGCCATATTGCACCTATAATTAAACCTTGCAAAGCGCCCTACATATCGTCAAATACGGAAAGACTCTTACTCAATTACAGTGCCATCCGGCTGAGGACAGGAGCTTGAATATTAGTGTGTGAAACCCATCTCCATCCCGGAAATATATCACCGCGAATCGTGTCGATGTAGTAAACATAAAGCTCGTATCCTGCGCCATAAAAAATCACCCCTTTTACATCATTCGTACATATACCTTGAAGACAGACAGCATGCGCCCATGCACCGTAGGTATACTCGCAGCACTAGACATTTCCCATGAGACTGGGCGCTCATCCAATTCCAGCGCATGACCAAGGCGCCCACAGTGGATCGAAGTCACCGTCAGAACTGTTGTGCAAAGACTGACTCGTTTCCCCCCTCGGCACAAACGCATTACTGTTTCTGGTCCGGACCTGCTTGCTTGCTCGCTTTTCTACACACATCTCCAGACTCTGTGATTACAATGACATATCTAATTGCGCATTGTTTGCTAGAACATCATACCATTTTCGCGGTACTTCTCTACATCAAACATAAATCATTATCGCTTGCATAGGAGTATCGTTCGCGTGATATAATTCCAAAGATATAGAATGGAAATTATTTCTCTAGAAACCCGAAACTTTAGCTAGGTGGACTGTGCTGTAAACCACAGAGCAACTAGAAGCTTATCCCGTATGCAAAGACTTTCACACGAAGAAACTCGACAAAAGAAGAATAGAGTAAACTGATATTTCTACTCGCTAATACCTATGTCGGTGATGTAACAGATTCCAAATCACCGCTACAATGTACTCAATCAAATAACGTGTTTCTCATATCTAGAGAACCAGCAAAATGTCTTAATCCTGCTAGATGCGTACACCAAAATCGATGTTCTCTCAACTAAATAAAGGCGCGAAATGTGAAGAAGCAGTCAACCAGACAATTTACATGGCCTAGAATAACGGCCTAGCGCAAACACACGTCCATATTGAATCCCCTCAAACTTCCACGAGATCACGAAAGCTGTCCAACACATGCTCAGTATTAGTTCGCTATTCAGAGGGCTAGGGGACTAAACGGTTAAGTCAGCTACATTCCTACACTGCAACAGGCCTTTCCATTCGGACAGCTCCTACCATTAACGGGAAACATGAATCATTCCCGTCACCGGCGCTACATGCCATGCACACATAGGCAGAATCATCCTAGAAAACCGGTCACATATGTGTTTCATCATTGTACTTACAATTAAATGTTAAGATCGCGGTCTCAATTGAACGTCATTCGACAATGAGCGAAGTATCGGAAACACAGCCTGCTGACGGCTGTGGCTCCGGAATTAGAAATATCGGCACCATTCTTATGACCTGACGTACTCTACAATTTGCTGTCACAGTATTCCACGTCAAATCCATACCTTCCTTTGCACATGTCTGAACACAAACTCATACTTCGTAAGCCTTAAGCCCAAGGCTAACCTATCGTACATCCCCTACTACCAAGTATAATACCTCGTCAATGACAGATTGAAAGCGATCCGAAATAATACTGACCGAAAATCAACCATTGGTAGGCATGTCTCATAAGTTTTTCTTGCGAGTAGTACCACTGTCTCTTAGAAAGAGAGGCGTAATCGTCTTACAAACCGTCAAATGTTGAAAAAACACAACCCTATTACCATCACAAGCGGTCTTGGTTCTACAGGTGCACACAAGTATCCATGTTAAACTCTATACTGGCTTTGTAAATCTAGGTATGGCATTACTTCCGAATGAACTGGTTTTTCCGGACAAATACTGAGACGGTGATGGTAGGAGTGTGTATTATGAGCCCAGCAGTCCAGTTCCACGTAGCCCACGATGCAAAATTGCTGAATTTTGTAAATGATTCGGCTAAAGAACGTGGTATGAAACCAGTATTTGCAACTCCCTCACGCCGCTAGATATTTCTCCAGTATTCGTAACGTATTCTGTCTCGATACCACGTAGAGGTTCGGTGATGACTGATTGAGGAGGATCACAAACAGTAGTAGATGTGCTGACTGACGTCGTAAGAAATATACACTACGTCGCTAGGCAATGAAAACCTCGTAACTCCATCTGACAATGAAATCCACGTAACTGCATTACCAAATGTAGGCACCTTCGCCACATAGCCTGTTGATACCTTCCTTCTTCAAGTTGTACGGTGTCGCCATCTAGCGGCAATAATGAAAAACTCACATCTACACCGATATGTAGTTTGTGCTGTAAACCTCGCATCTCCAGTAACCACCATTGTTAGTGTGCAAGGCGAACACATGCTCCGAGATTACAATGTTTTTTGATGTGATAGTAACCTTTTTGACTGCCAGACCCAACACTGCTTTATTGCTACAGGTATGTGTTATTATTTCTAGGTATTTATGTATTGTATTTTAGTATACAGTATTAATAATGACCTCGTTAAATACAATGTTGATTTATGAGTTTTTCAGGTCACATCTAGAGGGTTGGATCCCCTCCTTCGAAAGCGTCAGATTGCAAAGCCTGGGCTACTCTCAGGGTGGAATCTCCGTTTTTGAAGATTGTGTCTGTCTGTCTGTCTGTCTGTCCGCCCGCCGCTTGCTGCTGTAACTGTTCGTCCGTCTGTCCGTCCGCCTGCTTGCTCGCTGTCCATCGCCGCCGCCGCCGCCGCCGCTGCTGTCTGCTGTCCGTCCGTCTGTTCGTCGCCGACCGCCGCCACCGACGCCGACGCCGCTGCCGCCTGCTGCCCGTCCGTCTGTCAGTCGCCGTTCGTCTGCAATGAGTACTCCCACCTCCACTGTCATCTACACCTCCCCCTCCCCTCTCCCACAGTCACTTCCTGGAGTGCCGGCCCTGCCCTCCCTCCTCACACCTCCCCTCCCCTTCCCTCACTTACCCATCCCCCTATCTCCTCCCCTGCTGTATACCCACACCTCTACACCCTTCCTCCAGCCTCCACACCCTCAACAGCTCCCAGTACTACCCCCGCCCTCACGTACGCTTGTTGCCGCCTCTGCTGCCGCCCCCCAGGTGGTCGGCTTCCCCTCTCTCACCCACCCCGTCACTTCATCTGCATCTCCCGCACGCATCACGTCGTGCCGAGCCACCATCGCCACCACTGAACCGGCTGCTTCTCCCGGTGCCTCCACTACGCCACAGGGATCTGCCACCCGCCACCTCCCTCTCCTCCCCGTTCGTCTCCCCTCCTCCCAGCCTCCAGTCTCCAAAAAACCCCAAAAGCGCGTCATTTCCGACCCTGCTCCCGCCACTTCCCACAAAAAGTCAACACCACCTCCCACTCCCCCTGCCGTCTCCATGGACACCACCCCTCCTCCTGCCACACATACCACGGCCCCCACCTTCCACACCTTCGTCCTGTCAACTCCCGATCCTGAGTTCCTCGACGCTCGTACCCTCACCATGGAGATACGAAAGTACTTACCTGGTGCTCCCATTTCCCAACTCATTCCCCGCAGGGACTCAGTCCTTATCGAGTCCCCATCCCCATCCTTTCACACAGACCTCCTGCGAAAACTCCCACGAGTTATGTTTGGCCCCCACGCCTCCCTGACACCCTTCCTTTTCGCTTCCACTCCTCGTCAGCCCCAGCCTCCCCGTCGCCCCCCCACCTACACCACTGTGATCACCAAGCTCAGCCCGGTGATCACAGAGGATGAAGTGTTGGCAGAACTGAACTCCCACCCAGACTTGGAAATCCGCTCTGACCGCCGTATCCACGATGCCTCTGGTCCCACCTACCTCATGCGGGTGTTCTCTGAGTCCGCCCCATCCATTGACCATCTCCTCACCCAGGGTGCCCTGATATACCACCGTCGCCACCCTGTCGAATCCTCCGAATCGCCTCCCCAATCCTACCGTTGCCAGCGGTGCCTGATGTACAATGACCACCTGACTCCCAACTGCAAAAACCCCCCCACCTGTCCCCATTGCTAGGCCTCCCACTTTCTTAAGAACTGCCCCAACCTCGCTGCTCCTCCTTCCTGTAATACCTGCAATGGCTCCCATCCCACCTACTCCCACAAGTGTAAAGCTAAACCCCCTCCAGCCACCCCTGAGCTTACAGTCCCAGTTCGTCCCGTCGATCCCCCTGTCCATCCCAACAATTCCCTCCGTCCACCCCCCACGGCCGAGGACATCATCCAGTTCCTTACCGTTGTCCTCCAAAATATTCACCCTTTTCAGCGCCCGCACACCTTCCAACAAATCTCCCTTGCCGCTTGCTCCGTTTTCCACCTGAACTCCTTTGCCACCTACTCCCACAACCAAGCCCACTTCACCTTCACCCCCTAGTTTAAGTCTCTTCCCTTCTCTCTCTTCCCCCCCTCCTTCCCGCCATGGCGTGGCACGAGTATCGCATCCTCTTCCAGAACATTCACTCCTTCCGCTCCAACAAATACCTCCTCATGCACACCCTCTACCACCACCAGGTCAACACCTTCCTCTTGAACGAAACCTTTCTCCAGCCCCACCATTCTATCCACACCTCTCCTTATATCCTCCACCGCACTGACGCTCCTGGTCCTCGTGCGCAGGGAGGAGTCGCGATTGGCCACCTTAAGCATATCCCCGTCCGGCCACAAGCTCTCCTCAATGACCCCACTGAACACCTTATTCTTAGCGTCTTCTTCCCCTCCATCACCATTATCTGTGCCACCATATATGTCCACTCCACTGCTCCTCTTCCTTATGACTTCATCTCGCACATTGACTGCACCTTCTCCACCTTTGTGATTGCCGCCGACCTCAACATCCATAGCCGCACTCCTGCTGCCCTTCGGCGTTGGCATCAGTTCCTCTCCACAATCCAAGGTGACGTTGTTACCCTTCCCCAGCACACCCGACCCGAAAGAGACACCACCACCGATGTTGTCATTGCCTCCGCCAACCTCCTTGGGCGTATCGCAGTCGCCGTCCTTGACCCCACAGGTAGCGATCACCTCCTTGTCCTTCTCACCATAACGTCTGCTCACCACCCCTCTCTGGCTCCGCACCCTGCACCCCCTCCCAAGGTCGTCCATGACTATCACCGTGCCAACTGAGATGCATACCGGGACTCCATCTCCACCCAGGTCGAAAGCCACCCTCTTACCTATCGCTATCCTGACGACATCATCCACGCCTCGTCCTTCCTTCAGAAGGTAATTACTGACGCCGTGGAGGCCCATGTTCCTACTAAAACCATCCACCCACACCGTCCCACTCTCCCTACGTGGGCTGTCCTCCTCCTCCGTGAATCCCGCCGCCTCTATCGCTCCTTCCTGTGCACTCATGACAGGGATACACTTCAACGCCACCGGCAAATACAGCGATATGTACGGAACCTTATTACGGCAACGAAACGCCGAGACTGGCGCCAGACCTGCACACGACTCAACACCACCCTCCCTATCAACTCCTCCAAGTACTGGTCCGCCTTTCATCGCCTTACTGGTTCCCTTTCCACTCCCCACTACCCCCTTCTCAATAACGATCGCCCCCTTCCTGACAACCTCAGTAAGGCCAACCACTTCACTTCCCACCTTTCCGAGGTCTTCTCCATCCCCGATGATCCTCACTTTGATTATTCTCTTTTCCCCACCATCATGGAACGTGCCGATACCTCGGTTGCTCCACTTGCCCCTAGTCTCCAGTACTTGGGGCAGTTGCCCCCCTCCAACATAAACACTCCCATCACAGCACAAGACATTAAACTTCTCCTCCGGTCCAAATGCAACACGGCCCCTGGTCACGACTGTGTCACCTACCGTCATCTTCGAGAAAGCCCCTATTCCTTCCTGACTGTCCTCGCCCATCTCTATAATGTCATCCTCTCTACTGGCTTCTACCCTGACCTGTGGAAGACCTCCCGCATCCTCTTATTCCTCAAACCCAACAAACCCCCTTCTGCCACCTCTTCCTATCGTCCCATCTGCCTCACCTCCGTCTTCAGTAGGGTCCTTGAATCCATCCTCTCCTGCCGTATCCATCAGCACCTTGCTCAACACCACCTCCTCCCCCTTACCCAGTGTGGCTTCCGACCCTCCTTCTCTGCTGAAGACCAACTCCTCAACCTTGTTCACCTTTTGTCCCTCCAGCTCAACTCCCGTCGCTCCGCCATTTTTGTTTCCCTTGACCTCCAAAATGCCTATGACCGTGTATGGCATCCCGGTCTCCTCTTCAAACCTACGCCTTGCCTATCAATTTAGTCTGTCTGGTCGCTTCCTTCCTCTCGCACTGTCCTTCCTATGTCACCCTCCACAACACCAACTCCCGTATCTTTTATCCCACAGCTGGCGTCCCCCAGGGTTCTGTCCTCTCCCTTTTCCTTTATCTCTTGTACACAGCTGATATGCCCAAGCCACCCCCACCAGTCCACCTTCTCCAGTATGCTGATGACACTGCCTTCCTGGCTCTTTATCCTACCCTTCAACGGTCTCAACGTATCCTCCAAACCCACCTTAATCAGTTCACCACTTGGTGTAACCAGTGGTTCCTCCATCTCAACCCCTCCAAAACCCAGGCAATCATCATAGGCCGCACCACTCGCTCCTTTCGCCTCCATGATTTCTACCTCACCCTTTATGGTCGTCCTATCCAGCTCACCCCCACCCTGAAATACCTTGGCCTCACCCTCGACCGACACCTCACCTGGACCCCTCATCTCCAGACCATCCAGCAGAAAGCCCATTCCTGCCTCCGCCTTCTGAAACTCCTGTCTGGCCGGACATGGGGATTGCATCCTTCTACCATCCTCCACACCTACAAATCCCTCATCCATCCTATCCTCTGTTATGCCAGCGTTGCCTGGATCTCCGCCCCCACCCGCTTTTACAAGGCCCTCCAAATCCTTGAACGCCATGCGCTCCGCCTTGCCTTCCGTATCTACCTTCCTTCCCCCACACGGCTCCTGTATGAACTGATCCACTTCCCCCACCTCCTCCTGTACCTCCAACATCTCTGCATCCTTTACATTGTCCGCAGGCTTGATCCCCCCCACCCTCTGGTTTCCTCCTTCCTCTCCACCCCACGCCCGTTGCCACGCCTCTATCGCTGTATCCCTCCCTCTCTCCACCTCCACACCCTCCATCTCCTTCATCAGGGCAATTTCCAACGCCTCCCCCTCCCAGATGACGAACTTTGCCGTGACATCTACCCTTCCTTCCAACTATAACCTGGCCTTGTTCCCCCCCCCCTCCCCACGGCTCCCTTTTTTCCTCTTCCCTCCTTCTCCCAGAGCGGATTTTCCTCCTTTCCCCCCCTCCCCCTGAGACCCTGCACGCCATACTTGCCTCTTTCCTTCCCACGTCCCTCCCTACCTGGCCCTCTTCAGTGCGCCCCCCGCTCATCTCCCCCATCTCTTCCCCTCCCTCCCTTCTTCCAGTCTCCCTCCTCTCCTTGCGCCTGGCAGATCCTCTGTCTTGATCATCGTCAGTGTACCACATCAGTGTTGTGTTTAGTGCTGTTTCTCCTCTGCGTCAAGAGGTGTGATTTTAATTGTGTACTGCCTTGAGGTTCGCCATCAGTGTTTGTTATGTTGCTACACCATCCGTCGATACCTTTCATGCTCCAGTCATACTGTGCCTTGTGTTCTTTTAATTGTCGCAGTGTGTGGCTTTTTGTGTGTGCTACTTTTAAACAGTTTTAACAGTTTTTTATCTCCATTTTACGGTCACCCCGTTTTTTGTCTATTGCCTTCTATGATGATCCCCCTTTTTTATATCTATGTTCACCATATTCTCTCCTTTGTATATTTTTAAATGTCTTCTGTTGTTCGTTCTATGTCTTTCGGCTGAAGAGCAGCGCATATGCTGCTGCCAGCCCGCCCCGATGGGGAATTGAAATACAATAAAGGAAAAAAAATGAGTTTTTCATCACTCGTAAAGCAGACTGCACTCGTTACATACGAGGTTTTAACTTTAGAACTTAACAGAATCCTATACATTCTACAGTGACTACTTTGTTTTCAGCTATGGGCAAAAAGAGTAAATTCGCTCTTCACCTTGTGAAACGAGCTGACGACGGCTCATATCGTATAAAATCACCGGTAGAAGATTCTAGTCAGGTTCCTCCTTTAAACCGTAGTTTATATTGTTGTAACTTCAAGTAAGATCCTTGTATGAAAGTTGAAGTGATTAATTTATTTCAATATTATTGATGACATTATTGTTTGCACTACAGATAATGCGGAAAAAGAAGCTATTACAGAGGCGAATTCCACTTCTGAGTTTGAAAGTCTTTTCGGGCACGACAGCGAGGATGATATCTCCAGTGGCAGTAGTGATGTGTATGATCCAGATAAAAACAAAAATGACCATAGCAGTAACAACAGCATGGAAGAGGACGATGACGAAGTTGATGTGGGAGCAAAAAGTACTAAGCAGCTCCGTAAAACGAAAAGCAACCAATCGCTTCAAAGTTTGCAGAAAAAAAACGTATGAGGGGACAGGATTATTTACGAATTCAAAGAGATGAGTTTGACAAAAAGAGACCAAAAATGAGCAGAAGTAGGAGGGAAATGAACCCACTATGTACTTGTAAACATTCTTCCTTAAATCGGAACAGGAATTGCAAGGATATTACAGAAGAGCAGAGACAGCTAACATTTAATCACATCTGGCAGGATATGTCTTGGGGTGAAAGAAAAATTTTTGTTAGAAGTCTTGCCTACTACGTTCCAGTTACAAGACGCAAAAAAATAATTCAGATTCTAATAAATCTCACCGTTCTAACACACTATATCACAATTTTGTAACAGAAGGAGAGAGAAAAACTGTCTGCAAGACTATGTTTCTGAATACTTTGTGCTGAGGCGAATGGAGTGTCAGAACGTGGGCATCTACTGCATCAGGATGGGCCTCAAATGCAGGAGAGACCAACGAAAGTTTCAGGTGGACGACAATCAGCATCAGACTTCTGCAGAGTTGCCGAAACTGTAATCGCATTACTGCCGTCGTTCTTCCACAAAACTCTACTTGGAACCTAAATGTCAGAGTAAATCAGAACTGCATAGGGAATATATACACTCCTGGAAATGGAAAAAAGAACACATTGACACCGGTGTGTCAGACCCACCATACTTGCTCCGGACACTGCGAGAGGGCTGTACAAGCAATGATCACACGCACGGCACAGCGGACACACCAGGAACCGCGGTGTTGGCCGTCGAATGGCGCTAGCTGCGCAGCATTTGTGCACCGCCGCCGTCAGTGTCAGCCAGTTTGCCGTGGCATACGGAGCTCCATCGCAGTCTTTAACACTGGTAGCATGCCGCGACAGCGTGGACGTGAACCGTATGTGCAGTTGACGGACTTTGAGCGAGGGCGTATAGTGGGCATGCGGGAGGCCGGGTGGACGTACCGCCAAATTGCTCAACACGTGGGGCGTGAGGTCTCCACAGTACATCGATGTTGTCGCCAGTGGTCGGCGGAAGGTGCACGTGCCCGTCGACCTGGGACCGGACCGCAGCGACGCACGGATGCACGCCAAGACCGTAGGATCCTACGCAGTGCCGTAGGGGACCGCACCGCCACTTCCCAGCAAATTAGGGACACTGTTGCTCCTGGGGTATCGGCGAGGACCATTCGCAACCGTCTCCATGAAGCTGGGCTACGGTCCCGCACACCGTTAGGCCGTCTTCCGCTCACGCCCCAACATCGTGCAGCCCGCCTCCAGTGGTGTCGCGACAGGCGTGAATGGAGGGACGAATGGAGACGTGTCGTCTTCAGCGATGAGAGTCGCTTCTGCCTTGGTGCCAATGATGGTCGTATGCGTGTTTGGCGCCGTGCAGGTGAGCGCCACAATCAGGACTGCATACGACCGAGGCACACAGGGCCAACACCCGGCATCATGGTGTGGGGAGCGATCTCCTACACTGGCCGTACACCACTGGTGATCGTCGAGGGGACACTGAATAGTGCACGGTACATCCAAACCGTCATCGAACCCATCGTTCTACCATTCCTAGACCGGCAAGGGAACTTGCTGTTCCAACAGGACAATGCACGTCCGCATGTATCCCGTGCCACCCAATGTGCTCTAGAAGGTGTAAGTCAACTACCCTGGCCAGCAAGATCTCCGGATCTGTCCCCCATTGAGCATGTTTGGGACTGGATGAAGCGTCGTCTCACGCGGTCTGCACGTCCAGCACGAACGCTGGTCCAACTGAGGCGCCAGGTGGAAATGGCATGGCAAGCCGTTCCACAGGACTACATCCAGCATCTCTACGATCGTCTCCATGGGAGAATAGCAGCCTGCATTGCTGCGAAAGGTGGATATACACTGTACTAGTGCCGACATTGTGCATGCTCTGTTGCCTGTGTCTATGTGCCTGTGGTTCTGTCAGTGTGATCATGTGATGTATCTGACCCCAGGAATGTGTCAATAAAGTTTCCCCTTCCTGGGACAATGAATTCACGGTGTTATTATTTCAATTTCCAGGAGTGTAGAATTTTGCAAGAAAAGAGGACAAATCCCAGCTGCTTACAAACAGTTCTGCGAGGTATTCGATGAAACTAATCTTAACTTATTTTCACCCAAAAAGGACCAGTGCGATCTTTGCTGTTCTCGCCAGACAGGCAATCTCTCAGACAATGAATACCCTTTGCATATGACCCGAAAAACTGAGGCAAGGGAAGGGAAAAAAGTGATAAATTAGGACCAGCTAGAGTGTTTACTACGGACCTTCAAGCACTTCTGCTTCCTCCCAGACTAAAAGCATCTGCACTGTACTATAAAAGCAAACTAAAGGTCCACAACTTTACCATCTATGATTTAAAAAGTAACGGTGGTGATTGTTACCTTTGGCACGAGAGTGAAGGTGGACTAACAGCTTCGGAATTTGCCACTATACTCGTGCGTTTTATAGAAACGTACGTCCAAAATGATTCAAAAGCTATTTTCTATAGAGACGGATGCACGTACCAGAATCGAAACTCAGTCATGAGTAATGCACTGGCTTATCTCGCCAATCAGAAAGGCATTACAACAGCGCAAAAATTTCTGGAGAAGGGTCGCACTGAAATGGAGTGTGATTCTATGCACTCCACCAGAGAAAGGAAGTTAAAAACAGACACATTTATACTCCTGTTGGCTATGTAGGAGTTTGTACTACCGCAAGACAAGGTCCTAGACCTTATTTGTCAATTATTTAGACCACACGTTTTTCAAGTCCTATGATAATCTCTCGTTGTATTCGTCTATTCCATCAGGTTCCAAAATTGGGGATCCAACAGTGACTGATATCCGATGTCTCAAGTATGACCCTCCGGAAAAATGGAATATAAATTGAAATTCAGTGATACATGGGAATCACTTCCAAGAGCGATGTCAAACATACCCAGCTCGTTTACAGTGCCACCTCTCACAGTTCACCACTAAAGATCAGTGCAGAAAAGTTTTTGCATTTGCAACACCTAAAGCTGGTCCTTCCTAAGGATGTGCATTCATTTTATGACACACTGCCTCACATTTGTAATGAGAGAAAATGTCCGTGCCTAAAATAATGCAGCCGAAAATAAACTTGTTTACAGCCACCTATGACTGCGATTGTGGTAGTAGCAGTAATAGTAACATAATAAATGTTAATAAACTGCATAAATGTGCACTGTATTAAAGTTTAATTGAAGCTAACAACATTGTTTCTATGTTTTTGAAACACTGAAATTTATTAAGATCCAGATTCCAATATTTTGGCCAATGCGAAATTATTCATTTCACTTTATATCTGTATCAATGTATCCGTTCAGATGTTTCATAATACACAAATAATGCAAAGTTTAAGTAAGTAATTTCTAAAACAAATTAAACATTCATTCATTTCAATTCTTAACCGTGCACTCGTTACATGCCTCTTGTCTCCATCACTACCAAAAAATAACTATGAAAACCTCGTGACTCCAAAAACTGGCAGACAACCTGAAGTGCATAATAAAGTCTTATGTACCAATGAACGGATACAGATTGTGTAGCAGAAAGCACTACGTTTGACTAATCAGGTCCCCATGTGATTTCTATAATTAGTTTTTCGTTTCTCCTGTAAAATTTGACCAATTTGAGTTACGAGGTTTTCATTGCCTTGCGACGGCTACCTTTTCGGATCTCTAGTGTCACGCTATCCACTAGAAATGATGTCTATGACTGGGAATCAGATCCCTCCATTCAATCACATACCTGCGTTCGATCCTATGGAGACGTGCTTTAATGATTACAGCCACTAGTCAATCATATTTCTGTCTCTCTCATATCTCGAAACGAGTCACCTCTCTCGAACCTATCTGCTACACTAAAATTCCAGCCTCGTTTTAGGTAGTCCCCATGCATCATGCAATAGCCCTCTCAGACTCTGCGCTACCATCCCTGCAGCTTTGTGCATGTGATCGTTCCAATGTAAGTCGGAAATTAGAAGTTGGAGGAAACTATGTCTACCACCTTCTGCATACCGTTTAGAAACAGGCTAAGCTGCGTTACTGTGACAGGTCTGTATTTTGACCATTTAATGGAAACGGAAACTGAGAGAAGGACGAGGATTTTTGCTACTGTACTGTGGTGCAATCACAAACTACATACAAGTACTATAGATCCATGTCCATTCATATCTGTCTCCCCAGCTTGCTATCTTCGTTATTCTGTACCATCTATCAGAGAAAAATTATGAACTATAAAAGCTCAACTAACTTAATTCGATGGAGAACTAGATAAGATTTTAACCGCATCTCTCTCCTCCCATATATCGAAAACAAATACCTCATGCGAGCAGGCTCGAGAACATGTGACGATCCTATTAAATATAAAATTACCAAATAAGCAGCAACCAGTCAAAAATCATGTTTCATTTATTTACTTTTGCAAATCGATTTCAACGGATTAACCTATTAAATATATAGGTATTGATCAACTGCACAGACCAGTTTATTGTTTCATCACCTGTACTGTTGGAGGATGATCGTAGATTGAGGACTATACTGCCGGTCGCGGTGGCCGTGCGGTTCTGGCGCTGCAGTCCAGAACCGCGGGAGTGCCACGGTCGCAGGTTCGAATCCTGCCTCGGGCATGGATGTGTGTGATGTCCTTAGGTCAGTTAGGTTTAAGTAGTTCTAAGTTCTAGGGGACTTATGACCTAAGATGTTGGGTCCCATAGTGCTCAGAGCAATTTGAACCATTTTTTTGACTATACTGTAAGTCGCAAGAGAAGCCCCCTGTGGCCCTGTCTCGTTGTTTGAAACGTTGTTTTTTTCTGCTCTAGCACGCTTTGTACACCGCCAGACATTTTGTTTTTCTGTCATGACTTCGAGGTGTGTGTCAGGTTCTAAACTGACGTTAAGATGTTCTGATTCACCGCCTCTCGCAGACAACAAGGACACCCATAATACCGTTTTTCAAGACATCGCACAGTGACATGATTAACATCATTCAAGACGGTTTCTGTGACGTGAGGTGATGTCGTGATTGACGTCATTCATGCCGGACGCTGCGGCTGAGCGGTTCTAGGCGCTTCAGTCTGGAACTGCGCTGCTGCTATGGTCCCAGGTTAGAATCCTGCCTCGGGCGTAGCTGTGTGTGTTGTCCTTAGCTTTGTTAGGTTTAAGTAGTTCTAAGTCTAGGGGACTGATGACCTGAGATGTTAAGTCCCATATTGCTTAGAGCCATTTGAACCATTTGAACTTCATTCATTGAGACATGCTGATCCACGACCACTCACAGACGACAAGGACGTCACCCCAAAGTAACGTTATCCAAAACGTTGCACTGTGATACGATAGCTATGATACTGAAATTGGGAAACATGCTGTCACATGTTTGGTCAGTGTTGAAATTACTGTAAAACTGGTAAAATTGTTCACATAATCAACTGTTATGCTTATTATTTCAGTACATTGGGGGTGTCTTTTCCATCCCATATGTCTACTGGCACGCTGTTGGTAACCATATGATTGACTGACAACGCTTGTTTGAGTTGGAGAAAGAGTTTTGTGGAGGGGTGACCCCTTCTGGGTGTAGCTAGCACCGGAACATTGATCGCATATACGACTGCAATATGAGGAATGAGTCGAAATGGAATGTAGAGCAATCAGCTATTCTGTCAATGTGACAGATACATACATATATGTCGTGTGACGAGGGCCTCCCGTCAGGTAGACCGGTCGCCTGGTGCAAGTCTTTCGATTTTGCGCCACTTCGGCGACTTGTGCGTCGATGGGGATGAAATGATGATGATTAGGACAACACAACACGCAGTCCCTGAGCGGAGAAAATCTCCGACCAAGCCGGGAATCGCACCTGGGCCCTTTGGATTGACAGTCTGTCACGCTGACCACAGCTACAGAGGGCGGGCAGTGTGACAGATGAGTTTAAATGCAGTTCGGCAACCTGCGCCAAAGCCACATAACTATTCCAATTTCCTAGTGTTGTAAATTACTTTTATTTAAAATTATCCAGTGTGTGTGGTGTGTTAGGGTAACAGCAGTAACAATATGACGGCTAGTGGTAACCCAGTTGACCTATCTTCCATCCAAAATTCAAATGTCCCGCCATGGGGGCTCTGCAAGGGGGTGTGGCACTTTGCAGCCATCTTCGGAAACGGTACTCGCGTCATCAGCTGACGTCACACAACCACCCTGAAGGATGTCAATTGTGTCACAGTGTGACGTATTGGATAACGGTTCTTTGGGTTGATTTCCTTCAAAAATGGTTCAAATGGCTCTGAGCACTATGGGACTCAACATCTTAGGTCATAAGTCCCCTAGAACTTAGAACTACTTAAACCTAACTAACCTAAGGACATCACACACACCCATGCCCGAGGCAGGATTCGAACCTGCGACCGTAGCAGTCCCGCGGTTCCGGACTGCAGCGCCAGAACCGCTAGACCACCGCGGCCGGCGGTTGATTTCCTTGTTGTCTGTGAGAGGTCATGGATCAGAACGTCTTAATGTCAGTTTAGAACCTGACATAGATATCGAAGTCGTGGCAGAAAAAAAAATGTTTGGCGGTGTACAAAGCGTGTTAGAGCAGAAAAAAACACCGTTTCAAACAACGAGACAGGGCCACAGGGGGCTTCTATTGCGACTTACAATATAGTCCTCAAGCTACGATCATCCTCCAACAGTACAGGTGATGAAACAATAAACTGGTCTGTGCAGTTGATCAATATCAGTATATTTAAAAGGATCTTCACATCTTCTTCCGGTACTTGCTTTCGATATATGGGAGGAGAGAGATGCGGTTAAAATCTTATCTAGTTCTCCATTGAATGAAGTCAGTTGAGCTTTTATAGTTCATAATTTTTCTCTGATAGATGGTACAGAATAACGAAGATAGCAAGTTGGGGAGACAGATATGAATGGACATGGATCTATAGTACTTGTATGTAGTTTGTGACTGCACCACAGTACAGTAGCAAAAATCCTCGTCCTTCTCTCAGTTTCCGTTTCCATTAAATGGTCAAAACACAGTCCTGTCACAGTAACGCAGCTTAGCCTGTTTCTAAACGGTATGCAGAAGGTGGTAGATATAGTTTCCTCCAACTTCTAATTTCCGACTTACATTGGAACGATCACATGCACAAAGCTGCAGGGATGGTAGCGCAGAGTCTGAGAGGGCTATTGCATGATGCATAGGGACTTCCTAAAACGAGGCTGGAATTTTACTGTAGCAGATAGGTTCCAGAGAGGTGACTCGTTTCGAGATATGAGAGTGACAGAAATATGATTGACTAGTGGCTGTAATCATTAAAGCACGTCTCCATAGGATTGAACGCAGGTACGTGATTGAATGGAGGGATTTGATTCCAAATCATAGACATCATTTGTAGTGGATAGCGTGACACTAGAAATCCGAAAAGGTAGTGTATATTTCTTACGATGTCAATCAGCACAACATCTACTACTGTTTGTGATCCTCCTCAATCAGTCATCACCGAATCTCTACGTGGTTTCGAGACAGAATACGTTACAAATACTGGAGAAATACCTAGCGGCGTGAGAGACTTGCAAATACCGGTTTCATACCACGTTCCTAAGCCGAATCATTTTCAAAATTCAGCTATTTTTTCACGAAGTTGTATCGTCGGCTACGTGTAACTGGACTGTTGGTCTGATAATGTACACTCCTATGATCACTGTCTTGGTATTTGTTTGAAAAAACCAATTCATTCGGAGGTAATGCCATACCTTGATCTATAAAGCCAGTATAGAGTTTAACATGGATACTTGTGTGCGCCTGTAGAACCAAGACCGCCTGTGATGGTAATAGGGTTGTGTTCTTTTAACATTTGACGGTTTGTAAGTTGATTACGCCTCTCTTTCTAAGACACAGTGGTACCACTCGCAACAAAAACTTATGAGACATACCCACCAATGGTTGATTTCGGTCATTATTATTCCGTATCGCAGGTAGTCAGTTACTGATGAGAATTAATTTGCCTATGTGTGGTTGGCATGTAGCCCTGGTGATGGGAATGATTCACATTTCCCATTAACGATAGGAGCTGTCGGAATGTAAAGGTATGTTGGAGTGTAAGAATATAGCTGACTTAACTGTGTAGTCCTGTAGACAGCTGAATAGCGAACTAAGACACGTTTGCTGGTTCTTTAGACATGAGAAACACATTATTTGACTTGATTGATTTGGAATCAGTTACATCACCGACATGGGTATTAGCGAGTTCAAATATCAGTTTACTCTATTCTTCTTTTGTCGAGTTGCTTCATGTGAAGGTCATTGCAGATGGGATAAGTTTCTAGTTGCTCTATAGTTTACAGCACACTCCACCTAGCCAAAGTTTCGAATTTCTAGAGAAATAATTTCCATTCTATTATTTCGGAATAATATCGCGCAAATGATACAGTTATGCAAATGATAGTGATATATGTTTGATACAGAGAAGTACCGCAAAAATGGTATGATGTTCTAGCAAACCATGCAAAAGTAGATATGTTCTTGTAATCACAGATTCTGGAGATGTGTGTAGAAAAGTGAGCAAGCAAGCAGGTCCGGACCAGAAACAGTAACGCGTTTGTGCCGAGGGGGGAAACAAATCAGTCTTTGCACAACAATTCTGAGAGTGACTTCGATGCACTGTAGGCACTCTGGTCACACGTTGGGATTAGATGACCACCCGATGTCATGGGAAATATCTAGTGACACGAGTATACCTACAGTGCATATGCTTATGCTGTCTGTCTTCACAGTGCATGTACAAATGATGGAAAACGGATGATTTTTTTATGGCACAGGATACAAATTATATGTTTACGACATCGCCACGATACACAGTGATATATTTCAGGATTGGAGATTGGTTTCACGCTCTAATATTCAAGCTCTAATCCTCAATTGGATGGCAGTGTAATTGAGTAAGAGTCTTTTCGTATTTAACGATATGTAGGGCACTTTGCAAGGTTTAATTATAGGTGCAATATGGCTATCTGTACAAAATAATTTTTTGTGGTTGAAAGTATAGCATTGAGAACCCTTTAGACGGCGAATCGCCACACATGCGTTTTGCAGTGAGACATCAGTCACGCTAGGGCCGGTAAGTAGGACTGGATGCAGCTCGTATGTCCCTTTAGGGAGAAAGCAGCCTGTTCTATTCTGGAATAGATTTCTGTAGTGTGATGTATTATATCAGTATCCCAAGTTATAGCGTCAGCAATGGTAAACCAACATGCTGCCCAGAGCCGTTTCATGTATGGGATTGGTGTGAGTGCATGTTGGTGTTCTCTGGCATGGTGGACAGGGGTGTGTGCTGTACTTCACGAGATCGGCTAGGATGTGACGGTGGAAGAGGCGGTGCTGCAGAATCAGGCCACTAGGAGCAGCCTGGTTGCTGCAGCCCTAACCAGCTAGCCTGAGGGAGGGTGGTCCACAGACGCCAGTGCGATGGTGTGGAGGCCGCGGCTGGGATAAGGTCGAGGCCAGGGGCAGTGGCAGCGGTGGCTGCGGTGGCTGCGGGGGCGGTGGGGCCTGCGACGGCTTCTGGCGTCGAGTGGCGGGATGTGTCTTTTATAAGCGATCTTTTCTTTAAACTGTATTCCATCGATTTCACCAACCAATAGGATTATGTGCGTTAAAAAAATTATCCCATACATGTGTAAAATGTCGATTTAATTAATTTGCATAAATTTTTTATATCAACATGGTGTTAGCGGTAGAATAGTTGAGGGGGGGGGGTGACATGGAGCAGAATAGCAAGTTAAGTCCAGAGCACACTACATCAATTTGCGTTATATTTATGTAAAATGCAGTACAGTAGATTAAGGGGATGGGTGGCAAAGAAGAATGTGCCAGAAATGGCGTTCAAAAACATCTAAAATTCGAAAAGTGTACCAGAAATTGGTGGGAGGACATAATTACTTAATTTGGTATCAAAGGCGGTACAATAGTTTAAGGAAATGGGGGTGACATGGAAATCCACTTAACAGAACAGTAGGTTAAGTGCTGACAAAGGCCCAAACGTTAGGTTAATACACTCAGAGTACAGCGCAGAACATTAGGTTACGCAACATGTTTGCCCCATGTAATTGGTTCTTACAAGACCTACATGTTTCCAGTAGCAGAGAATGATGAGTAAGAGAAATCCAACCCCACAAATTGATTTTTTGATAAATAAACAATATACCCCTGAATTTCCTGTTATGAGATCCTTCCTTTCCACCAATTTCCATATATTCCATTCACTGCCTTGAATCCCCTAAATTCTTTAAATTAGCAATGTTCCACACAATGTCTAAAATGCTTAAACAATATTCCATACATTACAATCGAGTTTCCTCCAAATGATCGATCAATGGAATCTTTTTCCCACCAATTTCCGGGAGGCAGGGTGGTAGGGGAGGGGGTTTTACCAGAAGTGGAGAGGTTAATTAATTTATCAATTTAATTATGTAGTCAATCAAACTGATAAGAGTGAGAGGAGCTATTCAAATAACTCAGACTTGAAAGTGTAGTTGTAGCAGTGAGGGGGGAGGGGTGCGAGTGAGGGGGAGGGGAAGTGGGTAGGTGAACAATAGGTTAAGTGCCTGTCAGTCAAAAGGATGCATCCTTTTAGCAGAACAGTAGGTGAAGTACCTATCAATCAAAGGAGATCAATAGGTTTGCCCCTGAGTGCATACCTGCCCCTGATGAAAGCAACCCGCACTAACAAAATGTGCCACAATATACTCTGCCCTCTACTGTATGTTTCACGTAAACTGCTCCTTTGTAATTCTGCCACTCATGAAGTGTGGGTTTATGGGATATGCTCCACAGGTGCTAACAAAAACTTCTAATGTTAACTTGAAATCAGTCAGTGAGATAAACATTTCTTTGTTATTGTGCATTTGTGTTAAATGATTATAAAATTATGTGCATTTTTAGTTCAAACAACAGATCTTTTTTTGTACATGTCTTTACATTTGGTGTGCATGAATTTTCTGGATCACTTTTGTGTTAATTACTACAGATATATTGTCATCTGGAACCAAACGATGTTGATGATAAAGTTTTTTCTGGGAGTTAACCTATCTTCTAGAATGTAATTTAGTTTTAGCGATGTTTTCGCGCCTATTTTCGTATTTACTTACGTTTTCGTGTGGCAAGCACTGCCATTCTCCGCATCATGCTGAGATGTTGTGATGCATACGTAACTAGAACAAGTATTTTCCACAAATAAAAAAAGTTCTGAACAAACTAACAATAAATCTATTTTTAAGGTGTGTTTGTAAAGGGGATTGCCATCTTACCATTCCCCTCCCACTCTTACCACTTCACCATCCCTTCCACAGTTTTATTCCATCAGCCAGTCTACACAATATCGTTGTCCAACCCCTCATGTCTCATAACCCTGTAACAGAGCTAGATGCAAGGCTTGTTCCATAAATCATCCCACCACCACTTGCTCAAGACTGGTCATAAACGTCACCTATCCTGTCGAAGGTAGAGCTACCTCTGATAGCAGTCATGTGAACAGCAAAGTAAGTTGTAATCACTGTGTTATATTATATGGACTTGACAAACTGTGGTCAAGATACAGCTAGAACACAGAGTTGCGAACATGTTGCTCTGCACATGTGTTTCGCTTCAATGACTGCGGCATGTGGGTCCTCTCTTCACAGCAGCTCTTCTGAATTTTTTTTTTTTTTTTGCTTCAGTCTACTGACTGGTTTGATGCGGCCCGCCACGAATTCCTTTCCTGTGCTAACCTCTTCATCTCAGAGTAGCACTTGCAACCTACGCCCTCAATCATTTGCTTGACGTATTCCAATCTCTGTCTTCCTCTACAGTTTTTGCCCTCTACAGCTCCCTCTAGTACCATGGAAGTCATTCCCTCATGTCTTAGCAGATGTCCTATCATCCTGTCCCTTCTCCTTATCAGTGTTTTCCACATATTCCTTTCCTCTCCGATTCTGCGTAGAACCTCCTCATTCCTTACCTTATCAGTCCACCTAATTTTCAACATTCGTCTATAACACCACATCTCAAATGCTTCGATTCTCTTCTGTTCCGGTTTCCCACAGTTCATGTTTCACTACCATACAATGCTGTACTCCAGACGTACATCGTCAGAAATTTCTTCCTCAAATTAAGGCCGGTATTTGATATTAGTAGACGTCTCTTGGCCAGAAATGCCTTTTTTGCCATAGCGAGTCTGCTTTTGATGTCCTCCTTGCTCCGTCCGTCATTGGTTATTTTACTGCCTAGGTAGCAGAATTCCTTAACTTCACTGACTTCGTGACCATCAATCCTGATGTTAAGTTTCTCGCTGTTCTCATTTCTACTACTTCTCATTACCTTCGTCTTTCTCCGATTTACTCTCAAACTATACTGTGTACTCATTAGACTGTTCATTCCGTTCAGCAGATCATTTAATTCTTTTTCACTTTCACTCAGGATAGCAATGTCATCAGCGAATCGTATCATTGACATCCTTTCAGCTTGTATTTTAATTCCACTCCTGAACCTTTCTTTTATTTCCATCATTGCTTCCTCGATGTACAGATTGAAGAGTAGGGGCGAAAGGCTACAGCCCTCTCTTACACCATTCTTAATACGTGCACTTCGTTCTTGATCGTCCACTCTTATTATTCCCTCTTGGTTGTTGTACATATTGTATATGACCCGTCTCTCCCTATAGCTTACCCCTACTTTTTTCAGAATCTCGAACAGCTTGCACCATTTTTAATTTAAGAGAGATTAAAACTCTGCTGGAGGCCACACACCATAGAGAAAACAATTTTATGGCTTAAGGATGAAAGGGAAGAACTTCTAAATTGCAACTAAAATAGGCTAAAGGCTCTATCCTAAAATTCTCCACACATTTCGGCTGAAGGCCACATATTAAACCGAGGTCTTAAAGCCCTGACAAAGAAATTTCTAATTTTTAAGCTGGAAAATTCGTCTGAAGGCCACATTAAAACTAGAAAATATTTCTTATGGCTTAAGGTGTAGACAAAATTATTCAACTTTTGATTTGAGAAGTCTGAAAATTCTGCTGAAAGCCTCATATCAACTTGAAACCAATTTGCAGCTTAAGGCCTAGGCACAAAAAATTTTCAATTTTAATTTTCAAAGGCTGAAACTTGGCTGAAGGCCACATACCAAACAAGAAACAATTTATGTTTTTTACGGCTTAAGGCCTAAGAAGAAAAGCCTTGCGATTTTAATAAGCTAAAACTCGGCTGAAGGCCACACAGAGTACTTAAGACTAAAAAGGAAATCACTGTGTAAAACACAAGGAGCGGCGCTCAGAAGGTTCCAAGGTTCGGCCTGCGAAGGTAACACTAGAGCACATTGAGGTGAGACAGGCAGCCAGACCGACAACCTCTTAATCGGAAGGCAGCCCAACCGAAGGCAGCCAACAAACCAACCAACAAGGTCAGTTCAGCTCCACCCGACCGCAAAACGGCAGTAAGATGTCAATAAGACAACGTTCTGGATACTGGTGCCCAATCCAGCCAAGTGAGAATAAACAACACAACAAGGGGTGGAAGCTCCTTCCATGAAAAACACGACCACACCATAACACCACCGCCTCTGAATTTTACTGTTGGCACTATACACGCTGGCAGATGGCGTTCACTGGGCATTCGCCATACCTACACCCTGTCATCGAATCGCCATAATGTGTATCGTGATTCGTCACCCCACACAACGTTTTTCAACTGTTCAATCGTCCAATGTTTACGCTCCTTACACCAAGCGAGGCGGCGTTTGGCATTTACTGGCCTGATGTGTGGCTTATGAGCAGCTGCTCCACCATGAAATTCAAGTTTTCTCACCTGACGCCGAACTGTCATAGTACTTGCAGTGGATCCTGATGCAGTTTGGAATTCCTGTGTAATGGTCTGGATAGATGTCTGCCTACTGCACATTACAACACTCTTCAACTGTCGGTGGTCTCTGTCAGTCAACAAACGAGGTCGGCCTGTACGATTTTGTGCTGTACCTCTCGCTTCACGTTTTCACTTCACTGTCACATTGGAAATAGTGGACCTAGGGATGTTTAAGAGTGTGGAAATCTCGAGTACAGGCGTATGACACAAGTGACACCCAATTACCTGACCACTTTCAAAGTCAGTGAGTTCCGCAGAGCGCCCCATTCTGCTCTCTCGTGATGTCTAATGACAACTGAGATCACTGATACGGAGCACTTGGCAGTAGGTGGCAGCACAGTGCACCTGAGCCGTGAACGGCTCGTGTTCATGCCGTTTATTGTCTGTCATCTTCTCTTATGATACTGCCGCCTGGTTTCCTTATTCCATGTACTGGTGTCACTAACTTCCGGCCTTAATTGCCCCTGAGTGGCAGCAGCAGCACTTATCGATAAGTGCACTCTCGTACCATCTCTGGAGCGACCGATAGTATTTCTGGGTTGTCGTGTGTCTGCAGTTCAGTAAGGACGCAGCAGCAGTGAAGTTGGTGATAGATCGCCAGTGAGGTGCGGAGAGCCAGTGCTCGCTGCCTGCTGACGACACATATGAACTGTCCGACGGAAGGAGATTGGAGTGGGACGACTGTTGGTTGGTCATTCGCTTGGTCGTCTCATCGGCGGATATGTATTTGGTCCTTTGAACCTTTCCGGGCCAGGGAAGTCGGTCGGTCGGAGTAGCGAGGATGTCTCCGTGGCACTTAGTCAGGCCAGCTCCGCTGGTGCAGCACGCGTGGTTGGAGTTGTGAGGTGCTTCTTGCCAGGATTACGAAATTCGTCGCCCACCGATCCTAGACACTGAAGTTGAGTGAGTATTGGAACAATCTGTGGTCTGTGCCAAAGTCCTTTTATCCAAGATGACGGCGATGACGTCATCCTAGATGGCGGCCATGGCATCTGATGATGAGGCAAGTACGGTTATCCAAGATGGCGGATTTTGGCAGGGAAGTTTGAATTTTGAGGGGAAGAAGGGCAATTAGGCTACCTCCACTAACCTACACCCCCCTATCTCCAGAAAAATGGTGGGAAGTTCAATTCCAACAGAATAAAGCATCACATCCCGGTTATCTCCACTAAGCAAAGAAAACGGCGGGAAGATAGCTCACGTGGGCTAACGTAAGTCGCCCGACCGCCACTTTCTCCTACGAGCTGGCGCCAAGTTTGAATTTTGGGCAGTAAACAAAGGTCAATTCGCATATCTCTACAAGGCTAAGAAAATGACGCGAAAGAAAAGACACATGTACTAACCTCAGTCTCCTGACCACCACCTCCTCCTAAGGATTTGTGAGGAAAAAGGACTTGGAAATAAGTCTTTATTATTTAATCGATTTCATGGAGGTGTGTTCACCAAGAGGTAGAGCCCAACTGACTTAGTACACATCGCCACAACCAGAGGGCGCTTTCATTTGTAACGTAATCCAATATGGCGCCAAACAGTGTGTTGACCAAGAGCTGAAGACTTAGTATACAGTACCGGCACCAGAGGGCGCAGTCGTGGCATCAGGTGATAACGCAACTGCCATTATTCAAGATGGTGGCATCCAATGTGTTCACCACAAGGCCTAGTACATATTGACAAAAATAGAGTGCACTACTGTGGAGTTGGAATGAATTTTCACGAATGCCACCCTCACCTGAACTTATAAGCAAATAGCTGAATTCTCCACCACCATACTCAACCGACCGCCATATCCCCTTCCCAGCCCATGTTGTTGGGCTAACGTGCATTAACATGTCTAACATTCACAGTGCATGACATCATCCAAGATGGTCGGGCAAAATGGCGGGAAAACGACTCTGCCTATGCTAAACATAAGTCTTTATTATTTTGTAAGTAATGTCTCCACCCCAAGATCTAGACTATAACTGAACTAGTACAGATTACTGCCACTAGAGGGTACTGTCATCCCTCCTGTGACCTAATCCCTGATGGTGGTCTGTAGAGGGAAAATGGTGCGAAAATGACTCAGGCTGCGCCGGGCTGCTGGGGAGAGTAAACTACTCCTAAATAACTCTCTCCAGAAATGCAAACAACTCGTAATATACCGAAATAATTTAAGTACAGACATGCAGATCTTCTCCTTAATAATGCAGCAGTGATGTGTAGACATGCTCAGTACTTGTAAACTGTCCAAATAGCACATGGCACAACCTGCTGGCCCACTTGCAAAATAATGCAATCAACAGGCGCAAGCACCGCCCCCTGTCCACTAGAGCGCGAAGTGACATGGCCGTCAGCTGTCAAACTACAGACAGCCCCCCGCTCGGATCCCACACGCATGAGGCGGCGACATATCATTCACAGTTGGCACCTGAGAAATTCCTATCTAAATACTTACTCACCTGGACACCGTGGCCGATGTAATGCGCAGAAGCGCAAACGCTCCATGGTGTGTGCAAGGCAGTGGGCTGCCGCCGAACGCATTTTCTCTCACACGAGATGCCCCCGAACAGCAGATATCTTTACCGGCGATGGCGGAATAGCACAAAGAGGTGCGTTGCTCCTAGTGTGACGTGCCACACCCGTCACACATGTCCACCGATGAGACGACCAACCGAACGAACAACCAACGGTCGTCCCGCTCCAATCTCCTTCCATCGAACAGTTCGTGTGTGTCGCAAGCAGTCAGCGAGCACTGGTTGTCCGCGACTCACTGGCACTCTGTCCTCGACTTCACTGCTGCTACGTCCTGACTGAACTGTCAACTGAACTGCAGACACACAACTACCCCCAGAGATGGTACGAGAGTGCACTTACCGATAAGTGCTGCTGCTGCCACTCACGCGCAGTTAAGGTAGGAAGTTAGTGACACCAGTACATGGAATAAGGAAACCAGGCGGCAGTACCATAAGAGAAGATGACAGACAATAAACGGCATGAACACACGAGCCGTTCACGGCTCAGGTGCACTGTGCTGCCACCTGCTGCCAAGTGCTCCGTATCAGGGATCTCAGTAGTCATTCGATACCGTGAAGGAGCAGAATGGGGCATTCTGCGGAACTCACGGAACTCAGGTGGTTGGGTGTCACTTGTGTCATACATCTGTACTCGAGATATCCACACTCCTAAACATACCTTGGTCCACTATTTCCAATCGTGAAGGGACGCGTACAAAACCGTACAGGCCAACCTCGTTTGTTGACTGACAGAGACCACCAACAGTTGAAGAGTGTTGTAATGTGCAGTAGGCAGACATCTATCCAGACCATTACACAGGAATTCCAAACTGCATCAGGATCCACTGCAAGTACTGTGACAGTTTGGTGTCAGGTGAGAAAACTTGAATTTCATGGTGGAGCAGCTGCTCATAAGCCACCTATTATGCCGGTAATTGCCAAACGACGCCTTGCTTGGTGTAAGGAGCGCAAACATTGGACGATTGAACAGTTGAAAAACGTCGTGTGGAGCGACGAATCACGGTACACAATATGGCGATCCGATGACAGGGTGTAGGTATGGCGAATGCCCAGTGAACGCCATCTGCCAGCGTTTATAGTGCCAAATTCAGAGGTGAAGGTGTTATGGTGTGGTGGTGTTTCTCATGGAGGTGGCTTGCACCCCTTGTTGTTTTGTGTGGTACTTTCACAGCACAGGCCCACATTGATGTTTTAAGTACCTTCTTGCTTCCCACTGTTAAAGAGTAATGCGAGGATGGCGATTGCATCTTTCAACACGATCGAGCACCTGTTCGTAATGCACGGCCTGTGGCGGAGTGGTTAAACGACAATAACATCCCTGTAATTGACTGGCCTGCATAGAGTTCTGGCCTGAATCCTATAGAACGCCATACTGAATTCCAGCATTACCGATGGAGGCGCCACGAACTTGTAATTCATTTTCAGCCAGGTGGCCGAATACTTTTGATCACATAGTGTATGGTAGCAGAAGTTAATAGAGTTTCATTTAAGATTTTCTACTTAGCTCGTGAACTATGCGTCTCTGTACCTGGTAGCTGGCTTTCTACTTGCGTGCCAGTCAGATAGTAGCTCGCTGATGTAACAGAAAAGTGCTAATCGTAGCGTAAGTAGATAGTAATCGTTACAGTCGCCTCGCGTCTTAAATGCATCACTAACAAGAGCTATGTAGTAGTTAAGGCACGTCCACGATATGGTCAATAGCACCCTGACAGCTGTTGGTGCAAACACGGGCCGTGTCCACATACGTGGCGACTTGGGCTCTGCTGAGGTGTCAGCGCCACTGGACGAGTGCCGAGGCTGGAGAAGATAGCGATGCTGGACGCTGGCTGGACTCTGGAACCAAGTCGACGTCCTGTCTCTTTCCGAAGCCCTTCCATTGGGTTAACGTCGGGACTCTAGGCAGTTGTTCCTGAAAAAAAATGTTGAGATGTTGTTGTCCACGAACCACTACGTGACAGAAGCTGATACCATCACCGTCTCCCTGCAGTACACATTGTTGTAAAATGTGTTCATATTCTTCCGCATTCGGTGATTTCTTAACCTTTGCTTCACCACCGTTGCTTACAGAAAATCATCTTTCTGTAGGTAAGTTTTACATCAGATCGGTTTTCACGAGTTTTTCACTTTCGTTTACAATAAAATAATTTTCATTTGTTATGACAATCATTCCTGCTCTAGCAAGTTATAAATTTATCTTGGATAACACATTCTAGGTAAGATGCAGTGAGAAAAATCGTATGTTGCTTCAAATCAACAGTGGAGTTACGCGGATATTCCACAATTTAGTGCCTCGATTTACAAATCCATTTATACAGTCTCTTTAAATTTTAATTTTTATGTTTAAAGTCATATCTTCACTATGTCTGTTTATGAATTCTGCGCATACAATGCTGTCCCTGACGGTGACATATTAGATATTGGGGTCGAAAATGATGAAACTGTCGAAATAGATGAAATTTCACATTCTCTTGCAGAAGCAGCTGTCATTAACTTCATTCACATGGTGGTAAGGAAGAAAGCGGCTGGAAGTTTCAGCAATTAGGGAAGAGCAAGAGACAGAATGTGAACTTCCAAATGTGTAGTTTAGTAACCCAGGTAATAATACTGAGAGAGTATGTGCTTATAACGGTAATTATACGACACAGATGACGATTTCTTGAAATTTCATGATGATTTATTCAGAAGTGATGATATTATAGAATATCAGCCAGAAGCACACGTAAACAACCGTAACACAAATTAAGATGCAGTATCACAGTAGCAGCAAGTGAAACATAGACGTAAGCGTGCTGACTAAAAATTCAGAAAAACTGTTTTCATGCTCCAAGACGTAGAATCGAAAGGATCACTTCAACCTCTACCAGTACAGAAAATGACGTCTTTGCAGCCTTATAAACTATTTCTGAATGATAATATATTTGAAATCTTTGCTGAGCAGTCTCTGTCTATTCATTGGTGTTTAGTTATTACAGTCCACCTTTCTCTCAAGATCAAGTCTCTCCTAAACGTACGTTTCCATTGGAGGTGTTTTCCGAAGTAATCTGACGTGGCACCTCCCACACTGGATATCTGATGTTTGCGGTTAACACTCTGCTGTTCCACACTCCTGCTCCCTCTTCACTCTTACAAATATGCGCACCCACGCAATTCCGCCACGACACACACACGAGATACCATAGCCACTTAGACTGGCTTTAAAAAATCACTTGTGATGTCAAAGGAGATTTACTGCTGAAGATAAATTTACTCTCTCATTTTCGTAATATTTTCTGTTTTCCTGTTATAATAAGGTCGTAATTTACTGCTTTGTAACAACGGGTAATCACTGCAGCAATTTTTCCTCCTACCACTTGACTGTGAGGCACAATCGTTTTCACTTCAAAAGCGATTATGCAACGTTGACTGCCGAGGCATTCATAGATGAAGTCCACGTGATGTTTACAACACATAATTTGGTGTCACGGACAGAATCGTCGATTATCAGATCCAAGAAATTCCAATTTGAAGTGAAAGTTGAACACAATATGTCTAAAGTGTATGTCGTTTCCAGTTACTGTCCGATTTTTACGAGTGAGAAAACAGAACGGCAATATCATTTGCGTACCTCAGTAAGCTCATTCTTTCACTACAAATTTTAATTTTTTACTACTTTTTTGTCACTTCATTCAGCGTTTCTTTTTCGCATATAAACCGTAGTGGTAGTGCACAGCAAAATCCTGCGCCATTTCCAGTCTTCACGTCTATCTTTTCCTCTTTCGAGCAATAACGTCTTTCTCATGTCTGTATAAATTCTATATTACTGCGCCAGTTTTATAGCCTGTGTCTCTTCTTTGCCAAATTTCAAATAGATTGTCTCATTTCACGTTGGCAAAAGCGTTTTCAGTGTCAACGCCTGCTACAGAGCAAATAAAATACTTGTGGTACAGTCCCAACCGTTATTTATTTGTTTTTCAATCCAGTTAAAGATTTTGTCCCTTCTCTTGGGCTGGGCAGTCTGAAGTGTGCATAACGCCTTTTTGGGGGGTGGGGGGGGGGGGTTAGGAGTTTCTTATAAGAGTTGCATGTTTGTGGCATACATTGTGTGTGAGTATTACAACGAATAACAACTGTTTATAACGAGTGACGCTAAGAATTGGTAATACTAATACTGCTTGTTGTGCCGGCCGCGGTGGCCGCGCGGTTCTGGCGCTGCAGACCGGAACCGCGGGACTGCTACGGTCGCAGGTTCGAGTCCTGCCTCGGGCATGGGTGTGTGTGATGTCCTTAGGTTAGTTAGGTTTAAGTAGTTCTGAGTTCTAGGGGACTGATGACCCAATATGTTGAGTCCCATAGTGCTCAGAGCCATTTGAACCATTTGAACTGCTTGTTGTTAACTTACAACAAACCACAAAAAATGCTACCCACATCTTCAAAGCCTCACAAATTTATCTTAATAGGCTGTTATACAAAAGATAAGACTTAGTCACATTTCCTTCTCAGCAGTGAGAAATTCAATAACGACACGCTGCGTGGCAAACGTACATCATTTATAGACGTCATTTTGAGACATTACTGCAGCTACGCTATCTGTCGGAGGAAATGACAAATTTGAGCGGGCACTCGGAAACTTCAAATAGTGCATACTTAAACTTTCGCTTTCGTGTCATTCTTGTTGGCTGAGGGTAAAAAAAAAAAAAAAGTGGTGCGTCACTTATTGGGCGACCGTCGTATGGTACGTATCACTGAGCTTGACTACTAGTCCTCTCGTTATGTGTTGTGCATATAGTCAACATTAATGGCTTTATTGAGTCGAGTTAATTATGGGAATTTAGATATTTCACACGAGTCCAGTAGGAGGTGAACGTAACGTGCGTCATTTGAATAACGTGATAAAAATTCTGGTCATGTTCAAGATACCCTTATTTACCCCATAGTACAATTTTTATACACTTCTTAAGGTAATTCCGGTATGATCCGACGTTCAAATCTCTTTGTGTCTCGATGAAACTGATAGAATATTAATTTATATACTGACCTTTCAAGGTCTTTCAAATCTGACAGCTATTAATATATACGAATACAGCCTTTCTTCTAATAACATGATTTTGCGTGTTTAATAAATAGGGTCAATAAAAGCTTATGTTTGAAAAATCACTCTTGTGTTGCTGTAATCCATTAGTGGCTCATGGTCATTTGTTGTTGTGCTTTGGGTGGGATGAAATAAGTCGAACTGGCATGTATTTATTTCGAAACTAGGAATTCATGGCGACGTATTCATCGCCTTTAAATTCTGAGTTCACAATAAATTCTCGTAAAAGTTTAAGTTCATGTCTGAATCATGCTTATAGGATATATGTGGACATCTACAAATCTCTGTAAGAACAAACTTTGATCACAACGCAAAGAAAATTATTTCAGTCATATATTCTTCACGTGTGCCCTAAAATATGAAAATCGAAATTATTTCTTAGATGATGAGGGTTATACGTAGAGTTATTGTGAACACATACAGTTATAATATGATAACCTCTTCATACGCTGTAGGACAACTGTTCATTTATGCAAGTAGGTATCCATGGACAATCTCTACATTCATATCATTATTTCAAGCTAGGGTTTTTGTAACACGAAGTACTTTTTATTTAGCATGTGCAGTATGCAAAAAAATTAGCGAGACTTTTCCTTTCATGGTTGAAACCCTTTTCTTAATTTCTTTTCACCCTTACTAGACAGAAAAAATAGGGTAGGGATTTTCTCTGACACTGAAGAAATGTTTTTCTAACCTTTGCTTGAATCCTAAATTTCACAAAAATAAAAATAAAAACATAAAATAAAATAAAATAAAAATTTAAATTCTTTATTTCCTTCGGCAGATTCATCGCAGAATTACATACAGTTTCACTTTCTATGTCACGTGATTGCAAGTATCAAAATAAATATCAGCATAAAATGATAACTGTGAAACCAATGAGAGGGTACCAAAGTATGGGCAGTCGAGGGGGCACAAGACAACAGACTGGATGCGTGTCAGACGCGCAGCTCCCACTGCGCTCTGTGTTGCAGCCACAGGGTGCGTCAATCGAAGAATGCAGGCGGCCGGGAGAACGCAGTGGGTTGGGCAATACTGCAGTCGGAGGCGTAGTTCCAAGCATCCTTGTTGTCAGCGCTGAAGGGTCGAGCGCGGAAGCAGAATAGATGGAGTGCGTCTCTCAGAGACTCGTCGATGACGTCTGCCGAAGAGTGGACAAAGTCGTCGCCGAAGAATGTACCGCCTATGGTGGACTGTCACTGCAGCTGCAAGAGGAAGAAAAATTATTTGACAACTGTTCTGTTCACAGCGGTCAGTTGAAGTTAATGCTACTAGTGTTCGCAAAACCTGTTGTCAATACTACAGCTGGAACATGCGCTTCATAGAACTTGTAGACAGTAGTTCGGAGTACTGCAGTGTCCCCCACCTCACCCAACCTGTAATGTCCAAGATTAGTATGATGTACACGTGGATAAAATGAATCTCACCTAGTGTCCGTAATCTGCGAATTGGAATACCATAAAACCACTGTGTCCTTTATGGAAAAAGACACGAAGAAGAAAATGAAGATAAGAAAGAAGAAAGGTTAAAGGACCACTCGAATATAGAAATGATATAAAATCATACATATATCACCATTCTGGAACTATAAATAGTGTTCCCCGAGAGGATTCCGGCTATTTTGGATGGAAAAGGTGACTTTAAACTACTTTGTTTTTCAATCTTAGGAGAGATTCCTTTATTTATGGCCAGCGAAGTTTTATTGACAAATCTAGCAGTTAATTCGGTTATGTGGCGTTACGTAGGTACAGTCGTAACGTTTGTCTTTCTGTTGCTGGCAGTCCTTGAAGAAATTACTGGGACACTTCTAGTTTGTATTACTTAAAACCGTTCTGCAGTTCAGACATTAACAAGTGTTGAGAGATGCTTTGTCATACACAAAAACGTACTGAAACCACAAGAAGACGAACTCTTTCTGCTCAGAATCGGTACTCGTTATAGGCAATAAAATTTCACGCCGTCACTATTGTGTCCTGTTTGGGTAATAGGTATTGAAATCACGCATTAACGCAGCAGATAACATTCATTAATTACGACGTAATGATTTACACTTTTGGGTGGTCCTATGGATGAGATCTTAAAAGGACAGAATCACAATTTTAGAAGTTATCAAACGAGAAGGTTTCGATCACTTATGCACTTTTTGTCATCAAAAATCTTCCAAACAGATTAACAATATTTTAATTCACTAGTAAGCACTAGATGAAGAATTTATCACAATTGCTCTTACTTAAAGCTGATGGCAGTTACACTGAGAAAAATACTTTGGATCTTTTGAGATGTTGCTCTGGACTCGAGAAAGCGTCGAAATGAGTGTACCCGACCTGGAAAATGCAGTCGACAAGACGACGCACAGCCTCGCAATTACATTTTTGCGAGTCATCTGCGAAGGAAAATAAAGGCAAATTCGGCAGGATGGAAACTTCCTTGGCTGTGACTCTGAGAGCAGCTGGTGACCTTCGAAGGCTGATCCTCAGAGTAGACACAGACACGACTCAGTGACCAGTTTCTCAGAAAAAGTGCATCCGCCTACATTCAAAACATTTCGGGATAATTCTAAATTCCACAACACGAAATATCTGACGAACAGCACTGATGTAAGGCGCTCCTCTCCTACAGTGGCAGGTGAAGCCTCCAGACGGAAGTCTCTGGCTAACTGCACGACCAAGTGAGCTGGCAAGCACAGAAGTGTAAAGAAATGGACTCGGACCACTATCAAACAATTTTAAACAGCCCCTCGATGCGGAGGCCAATATAAGGGTATCACTGAATAGTTGCAGAGTTGGAATTGCGCAAAATGGTAAAAAATCACATTTTCCGTCTTTAAGCATATAAATTAATTCGAAAATTTCTGCTTAAAAGGGTGCAAATTTTTAAATAAATTATATTCACAAACATTTTCATCATTTTCCAAAACAGATGTGCTCTGACAAAAGTTACGCAACTTGGGATGTGTTCGTATTCAAGCTTGTGCATTTCTGAAAACAGGAGACACAGAAGGCTAAAGAAGTTTTTTGTAAGAGATACTTTGATCTCACGGTCGGTACCGTTGTCATAGCCATCATCTGTGTTTACAATCCAGTTTTTATCTGTGATTTAGTGGTTTCAGTCTCGATGTTAAAAACACGAGAGGTCGCGTATCAGATAAAATTGTAAATCAGCTTCAGCAGTCCTGCGGTATGGCAATAGGATGTAACGTAAATGACTTGAAGGTGATGAAACAAACTGTGTAGGCAACAATTTACACGAATCATTGATGGATGATAATACCCTCCATTTGGCTTCTCCAGGCCTTTCTCAGTCGCGGTGCAACGTCAGAAAAGCTGAAGCAGCTGGAGGATCACATCACAGTAAAAACTCTATCCCAGTGGCTGTTACAGCACCAATTAAACCAACACATACAGATCTCGGACATCCTGATCTTTTTAGAAAGTATCTTCATGGCTGTACCCAGAATCAAAACAGGTCGTTCGACAACCTGATTGGGACTCTTACAACAGAGAACGTATTTGATGTGACGAATATTTTGAGACTTGTGTCAGTAATGCTGTTATTTCGTTTAATGATGGCTACATGGATAAAGCACTGAGACTATCGCCGACTGAGATGCCCGAAGTCACTGAATGGTCGAAAGAAAATGGTAATGAAACTGGAAATCACGGCTGAGCCCGGTGTGGCCCCCGGAAGAGGAGGCCGACCTGACCCGGTGACAGGTGCTGGCCAGGTTGCTGCTGCTGCTGCTGTGACTGCCCACGCAGCTGGCGCCAGTGTCGCGAGAACTGCACATCCCACCGTCTACAGCACGGAAAATCCTGCGGTCTGTTTTACACCTGGTACCCGTGCAAGATCGAGACTGTGCAGCAACTGAAACCTCATGATCCGCAACAACAGAGAGCTCACGATCCGTAGGATCGTCCTGCATATGCTGATCGGTTTCTGGCGCGGATCCAAGTAGATAACCTGTGGCCAGGCAATACTCTGTCAAGTGACGAGGTACATTTTACACTGGGGCACAGTAAATACAGAGAACTGCCGAATTTGGGCAACTGTTAAACCGTGCACGAAAAGCTCAAAAAAAAAAAAAAAAATGGTTCAAATGGCTCTGAGCACTATGGGACTCAACATCTTAGGTCATAAGTCCCCTAGAACTTAGAACTACTTAAACCTAACTAACCTAAAGACATCACACACACCCATGCCCGAGGCAGGATTCGAACCTGCGACCGTAGCAGTCCCGCGGTTCCGGACTGCAGCGCCAGAACCGCTAGACCACCGCGGCCGGCGCACGAAAAGCCACTGCACTCGCCGTATGAGACTGTGCGGTGTGGACTCACAAGCACCTCTATTCTCGGTCCGTTCTTTTTTGAAGAGAATACAGACAGACGGGCTGTGAGGCGTACTGCGGTGTCTGTCTGACCTCCTATGTACAGCGCGTGGTTCCCAATCTGCACGACCACTCTTTGCACGCGGGATGGGGCAGCACTCCATGTCGTTCGCGCAGCGAGAGATCCGCTCAACTCAACGTTCCACGTACGTGTTAACTGCAGAGGTTTTACAGATCGCGGCCTGCAATTTCACCTGATACGAATCCACGTGACTTGTGGCTAGGGGGGATCTCTCACAGAACACGTTTACCAGAGACGTGTTCGGTTTCCACCTGATCTGAAGGCCAATATGCAGGAAGACGTCGCCACCGGAACTGCTGTGAGCAGTTGATGATCGCGTTGTGTACTGGACGCAGCCTCTAGTCGGCGTCTCCGGTGCGCATACTGAGCAAGCTGTGTGAGCAGAGGTTAATAGTAAAATCAAGTCTGTCTGACCGTTTCTGCCTACGCCCTGCTCTGAATCTCTTACACGTGGAATCATTTCTGTAGGTCTTTCTTGCATTCAGAGCGCCGTATTTGCACCTAATTGGAGCTAATTCCCCCTTTTTTTTTTTTTTCAGCGTCAATAAGCTCCGCTTTAACGCGTCTAGCAGGTTTTGCTGCCATACGATAATTTCAGCGAAAGTGGCTGTCTGTGAGGTGTAACACGATAAGGCAAGTACTAAAGTGAGCAACTGCGTGCGCTCGTGAGTGAGCCTAACTCACAGCGTGCAAATCGTCCAGACTACATTCACCCTGCAATTGAGAGTCCCAACACTTAGCAACTCTTAATAACACTTAGATATAATTACAAAACTTTACGAAACTTTTTGTTATTGACACCCCACAAAATAAAGGAAGGAAAAAACTGTACACTTTCGCTCTTCATCCTGTAAAACTTCAGCATCAAATGTGACGTTACAATTTATTACAGCTCCACTCGCAACACATTCTTCAGACAGCATTCAAACACACCACTGAATGTATATGCACAATTATATCACTGTATGAGACGTAGTTCCGGATATACACTCCTGGAAATTGAAATAAGAACACCGTGAATTCATTGTCCCAGGAAGGGGAAACTTTATTGACACATTCCTGGGGTCAGATACATCACATGATCACACTGACAGAACCACAGGCACATAGACACAGGCAACAGAGCATGCACAATGTCGGCTCCAGTACAGTGTATATCCACCTTTCGCAGCAATGCAGGCTGCTATTCTCCCATGGAGACGATCGTAGAGATACTGGATGTAGTCCTGTGGAACGGCTTGCCATGCCATTTCCACCTGGCGCCTCAGTTGGACCAGCGTTCGTGCTGGACGTGCAGACCGCGTGAGACGACGCTTCATCCAGTCCCAAACATGCTCAATGGGGGACAGATCCGGAGATCTTGCTGGCCAGGGTAGTTGACTTACACCTTCTAGAGCACGTTGGGTGGCACGGGATACATGCGGTCGTGCAATGTCCTGTTGGAACAGCAAGTTCCCTTGCCGGTCTAGGAATGGTAGAACGATGGGTTCGATGACGGTTTGGATGTACCGTGCACTATTCAGTGTCCCCTCGACGATCACCAGTGGTGTACGGCCAGTGTAGGAGATCGCTCCCCACACCATGATGCCGGGTGTTGGCCCTGTGTGCCTCGGTCGTATGCAGTCCTGATTGTGGCGCTCACCTGCACGGCGCCAAACACGCATACGACCATCATTGGCACCAAGGCAGAAGCGACTCTCATCGCTGAAGACGACACGTCTCCATTCGTCCCTCCATTCACGCCTGTCGCGACACCACTGGAGGCGGGCTGCACGATGTTGGGGCGTGAGCGGAAGACGGCCTAACGGTGTGCGGGACCGTAGCCCAGCTTCATGGAGACGGTTGCGTATGGTCCTCGCCGATACCCCAGGAGCAACAGTGTCCCTAATTTGCTGGGAAGTGGCGGTGCGGTCCCCTACGGCACTGCGTAGGATCCTACGGTCTGGGCGTGCATCCGTGCGTCGCTGCGGTCCGGTCCCAGGTCGACGGGCACGTGCACCTTCCGCCGACCACTGGCGACAACATCGATGTACTGTGGAGACCTCACGCCCCACGTGTTGAGCAATTCGGCGGTACGTCCACCCGGCCTCCCGCATGCCCACTATACGCCCTCGCTCAAAGTCCGTCAACTGCACATACGGTTCACGTCCACGCTGTCGCGGCATGCTACCAGTGTTAAAGACTGCGATGGAGCTCCGTATACCACGGCAAACTGGCTGACACTGACGGCGGCGGTGCACAAATGCTGCGCAGCTAGCGCCATTCGACGGCCAACACCGCGGTTCCTGGTGTGTCCGCTGTGCCGTGCGTGTGATCATTGCTTGTACAGCCCTCTCGCAGTGTCCGGAGCAAGTATGGTGGGTCTGACACACCGGTGTCAATGTGTTCTTTTTTCCATTTCCAGGAGTGTATGACGACATTTAAAAGTTACAGTTTTGTCATTGTCATTAGTCTACGGGTGGGTAATCCGTAACCAATAATACCAACGTGATGCGATTTTTGCGACTTTAGTTATAATGGTTTTACATGCTTGACGTCAAATATATAATATCTATAAGGCAATCAGATGTTTGAAGTTGAAACTTCCTGGCAGATTAAAACTGTGTGCCGGACCAAGACTCTAACTCGGGACCTTTGCTTTTTGCGGGCAAGCGCTCTACCAAACATGACTCACGCCCATCCTCACAGCTTTACCTCGTCTCCTACCTTCCAAACTGTACAGAAGCTCTCCTGCGAACCTTGCAGAACTTCACTCCTGAAAGAAAGGATATTGCGGAGACATGGCTTAGCCACAGCCTGGGGGATGTTTCCAGAATGAGATTTTCACTCTGCAGCGGAGTGTGCGCTGATATGAAACTTCCTGGCAGATTAAAACTGTGTGCCGGACCGAGACTCGAGGACGGGGCGTGAGTCGTGTTTGGTAGACCACTTGCCCTCGAAAGGCAAAGGTCCCGAGTTCGAGTCTCGGTCCGGCACACAGTTTTAAACTGCCAGGAAGTTTCATATCAGCGCACACTCCGCTGCAGAGTCACAATCTCATTCTGGAAACGTTTGAAGTTGTTTGGCACACGGGAGGTCGATTATTGAAGGAGTTGTGGGTGCAGTCACAGAAATCGTTACCGAGAGCACAGAAGATACGCTGGGTCAAACAAAGGAGCAAGCTGCCTTTACAAACGGATACACAGAACAGACGGTTTGCTAGCCGTGAATGAAATAGGACCGTGCAACAAGTGTCAATTACAGCTTTGCGCGGGATTCATAGGATTTAAGAAAACATTTGATACAATTTCGAAGCTAGAACTTCCATTAGACTTTAATCACGGCTGAAAAACCTTGGAACTGAAACAGGAATCATTGCCTCTCATCAAATTTTCTTCTAGCAGCATTTTTTCAAATGTTTAGACTGCGGAAGAGGAGGAATGTGCATCAATGAAACACAACCGAACTGCCAACATTTTTCTAGCGACATTATACTGTTTACCTATAGTGCGGATGAACAATAACTGAAATAAGAAATTAATAGCGAAAGGTATGGAGGAGGTCTGAGAACAAGAGTAAAATAATACATAATCAACAAGCCGAAAGGAAATTTACGCAAACTGACTCTCAAGTAACAAAATTAGTAAATTTGGTTTTGTATTTAGCAAATTTTAAGGCAAATAAACAAAGAGAGGAGAGAGAGATTATTTTTAGTACTTCAGCAAGAGTTGTCAGCGCTAAGATTTCCACACAACTCAATGAAAACCTTTAAAACAAGTGCGAACTGTCAGTTCTGAGTTACGGTGACGAGACCGCGCTGTTCAGCGACATTTGGCAACTACTCGGTTAAACAGAAAACAAACAAATGGGTGAGAGGTCAAACTAGAGCGGAAGAGATGCTTACGAACAAAATAAAAATCAAATGTGCGTACACAGGGCATATAGAGGATGGTAAGTAGACCAAAGAAGTCATGTGTTTGATTCATGTATGTAAGAAAAAAATTCAGGCGGAGTCGTCATTAAAAGCGAATTGATAACATTAAAAGTGTCAGGGAGAATAAGGATCCGAACAGTCCAAAACCTATAAGCGTGGAGGAGTCTGGGAAAGCCCTCTGTGCAGCGGTGAATATCTAAACGCTGATGACGATAATGACTATTCTTCTGTTCAACAGATCTCAACCGTTTCTGAAAACAGCATTTAAGTTTACTTATTCTGTATTTCCTCAGTAAGTCCCTAACTGAAAACGTTAAGAGTATGAACTCTGTATCAAAGTTTCTCGATCCTTGCTTGAAATAAAAACGTTGAAAACTTATTTCATTATTCTTAATAGGTTATTTAATGTTTTCAGTAGTGTCAGCTTTATGTGAAACTTCCTGTATGAAATGTATTACCTCAATTACACCAACAGCCGCTGATTACTTACGTGTATGAGTCCGGACTGTAAACTCCACCGTGCTCACACCTGTACAAGCTGGGGTACAAGTTTTCGTCGTCGTCAGCGACGCATATGTAGTATATGTTCGCGTTACCAGGGAACACGTTGGTCTCCCCCAGTCCGGTGCATTCGATGGGAAGGTTAGTGCACACATCGTCCGTCAGCTTTTTGCTGGAACAGAACATATGCTCCAATCAAACAATGAAAATAAGAAGTGATGTTGTGGACCAGTGCCGAGTAGTGAAATAGAAAAGTCGACGAGACTTTCTCTGGTTTGTCTCGCCAAAAGCATCGCTCAACCATTTCAGTTTTGCAACTGTCACAATTACATACTGAACGTTAGTCTTCACACTGCATATCTTCAGTATATTAGTATATTACGTTCAAAATCCGAAACTTCGACTTCTGGATTGACCTTTTTTCGGTGTTTCAATCCAGTGACTGATTTTAGAATCTCCTGAACGAATCAAGCATTGTAGAAATTGCAACAAGCGGTCTCCAGCACTTCATACTGTTATTGTTGTCACGAGACATGAGGCTGTTTGTAAATACTGCGAGTTGTACATATTTCAGTGCTGTATAATATATTAAAGCTGTTTCGAGAATATCGTTAATTCTTCAGTTACTGAGTAAAATGTTATATATTTGTAAAACTAGTTACGTAACGTGTCGACGGTTAAGCCATACTTCGTCAGTTGTGCGCCATTGTGTGCCTTAAAACAGAAGGTCTCTTTAACGTGAAACACGTGATATTTGAAAATGAACTGATTTTCTTTAACATCTTAACAATTTTCTCCTCTTAATCCGGTTTCACTTACTGATTATTGCTATTTATGCTGCCCAACAGAATTAAAGGATGGATTTTTCGTAACCCCTTAATTGAACTTTGGCTCATAATTTGTCTACAAACTTCCCCATTAATGGTGCAAATGCATGGCATGTTTCTCGTAAGGACTGGTTATCACCAGAGGGTCATAAATGAACTCTCAGGGGGTCATAAATCAATTAGCATAACAATAGATTTGCCACTCAACGTATATGTGCCCCTAAATGTATGCAACCTGCGTAAAAAAATTGTCCTCGTGCCGCCATTACCCTACTACTGACGTAATGACTGAATGTTAATACAGCCTGCATATCTGATGTTTTGTTTGCTTACTGGTACCATCCACTGAACGTCTAGACGTGCGTTGCACATTGTTATTCGTGACCTTACATAGTTTAGTTCCAAAACAGCATCAAGGCAAACTTTTGTTTAGAGCAATATTGGATAAGTCCATTGGACTCAGAGGATCTTTATGTCTTACCTGCACAACGTTGTATTGGGATTGTAGGCGTACCCACTCTCACACTTTGCCCGTACAGACTCTTCTCCAACTACAGGGCAGATGTGATAGGCGGTGCAGTCGTATGGGTCAGGAAACATGCCCAGGGCGTTGCACTGAATGGTCGAGGTGACCGTCTCGCAGGACGACGTGCCATTCACACAAGTTCCCTGTTGCTGGTTGCATTTCAGAGGCTCCTCGCATTCCTCCAGAACGATAGGGTCGAGAGTGCCTCCCATGCAAAGCAGCACCTGCGGATTGAAATGTAACATCTTCAATTTCTCCATCCGCTGTCGCGGAAGAACTTTCTAAAGCTGTGTTTCCACTCAGCGTAGTTTCCAGCCACCTTACGCTTGGAAATACGATTTAGTTTCCAGACACGCAATTCAGATAGCTTGGAACTTTTCCGGGTGCACCAATGCCTCTTACACGACATATGAGGGCGCTGCAAACACTGTGTCTCGTGGCGCGGGAAGTAAAAGGGGCGGTGTGAAGAGATGCGCTCTCATCGCTGCGTACGTCACGGTCTGCTCATCGGACTGGGGCAGACGGCGTACCTCATTTTAGACACGAAAAAGTTGTGAAACGTCTCCAAAGTGCAAAACAAGTAGTTACACTCTTTCCAATCCTAATAACTCTTCCAGGGGTGAAATATCATTGATACTCTCAACAATGCGTAAAGAGACAGCCTACATTACACTTGTCCGTCCTCTGCTCGAATATTGCTGCGCGGTGTGGGATCCTTACCAGGTAGGATTGACGGAGGACATCGAAAAAGTGCAAAGAAGGGCAGCCCGTTTCGTGTTATCGCGCAATAGGGGTGAGAGTGTCACTGACATGATGCGCGAGTTGGGATGGCAGTCACTGAAACAAAGGCGGTTTTCTTTGGGGCGAGATCTATTTACGACATTTCAATCACCAACGTTCTCTTCCGAATGGTAAAATATTTTGTTGACGCCCACCTACGTAGGGAGAAATGATCACCATAATAAAATAAGAGAAATAAGAGCTCGAACGGAAAGATTTAGGTGTTCCTTTTCCCCACGTGCCATTGGAGAGTGGAATGGTAGAGAAGTAGTATGAAAATGGTTCGATGAGCCCTCTGCCAGGCACTTAAGTGTGAATTGCAGAGTAACCACGTAGATGTAGATGTAGATGTAGATGTAGATGTAGATGTAGAACTCAAATCGCTGCAAACCCACATATCAATAACAGGCATAAACAAAAGTACACTGTGGTCGCCGTTATTAACAAAACTAAGGGAGGACTAGAGAGATAAAAGGCGATGCTACCAACGAGCATAAGCAACACAAAAAAAGAACCCAGGCTTCGACAACATCTTGCAGCCAAGAGAGGAATTACAAAATACAAAGCCGGACCATTAGGGCAGCTTTGTCAGGACCAACTTGCAGAATAAAACAAGGGGAGAGCCCTTCAAAACACAAACTGAGGGAACAGAAGCCTCGATGGTAATAAAGCGACCAAACGGTACAATTGCGCAGGGCTGGAGATGCACGGCAGACTACCCGCTAAACGAGCTGAAACCAGAGGACGACACTTCGCACGACCAACACCACGACATAAACCTAGGCAGACAAATGGACATCGACTACTCCACTACTCCTTTCGCTCGTGGGGAGACTGCAGTGGCAACAACGAAACTGAAAGAGAAGGAAGCTGCGGGCCCAGATAGAAACGATTAAAACTGCTCTACCACAGATCGTCTCCTATCTGACGGACTTACTTGATGACTCCTTACAGCAATTGAGAATACTCGCTCGTTGGGATACTGTCAATGCAGTGATTATCCAAATATCAGAAGAGAAGGACGCAATAAACCCAGAATCGCACAGACCGATATGTCCCCTGAATCTAGCCAGGAGCGGCTACTGCGGGGTAAACTACAACCACAGAGGGAGACTCCGGTCTTCGGGTCACATCAGTGAGCGTTCCGGCCGCACAAGTCTATCGAGGATGCAGCAAAGAGAGCTTTAGACGTAACTCAGAGCACACAGGGCAGACATGTGGCGGCAATAATGATTGGTGTACCTGGAGTTTTTGGCAACCTTTGGTGGCCTGAGCTATTCGCAAAGTTAAGACAGATGCAAATCCCGACAGCTTAATGCAACAGTTTCCTCGACTACTGCAGAGACAGAGGTGCAGAATGGTGAGCGGGTCACCGAATAATCGTCAAGAAAATCACCAAAGGTTGCCCACAGGAGTGGACCCACATTACGCAACGTTGCCGTTGAGCCGCTGAGAGGGGACCAAAAAAGAGGCGGTGGAGTGGAGGGGTCAGCAGCGAACGCCGCTGATTTGCTCGTAGTGGTGTCGGGAAACTCCAGACGACTCTTAGAACAGAAGATTATGCGGCTGCTCGTAGACATCAATAAATGAGCAGTAAACTTATTACTCCAGCTAATAAAACGGTGTACTTACTACTAAAAGGCGAACTTCAAAGAAAGTCCAGCATCAAGCTAAGTAACACAACCTTGTAACGCAAAAGAATGACAAGATATCTAGGTTTACACATTGGCGTCAAAATGAAGTTCTGAAATTCACAGAACATATAAGACTTACAACTGACAAAGCCATGAAAATAATACATAAATTAGCAAGACTAAACACCACTAAATATAGACTACCCCTAGAGACAATACGTTCGTATCATATCGCATTATTGGAAGCTATTGTATGCTTTGCAGCGAGTTCCTTGGCTCATCGAATGAGGCCTGAAACACATAAAATCACTGTGAGGCGTGGCCAGAGAAGTGTTGCGCTCAGGATGTCGGCGGCCATCGGCGGAGGCGCTGTGCGTGGTGGTGGCAGTGGGTGCCTCTCCGTCTAAGAGCAGCAGCGTACTGCTCGAAGAAAGGCAGGTGCGACAAGGTATCCGAAATTATAGGAGGGGAGATCACTGGAAGGCGCCAACTAAACCGCTGGCGAAATGGTACCTCACAGACAATGAGATTGTCGACCGCTGTGGCCGAGCGGTTCTAGGCGCTTCAGTCCGGAACCGAGCTGCTGCTACGGTCGCAGGTTCGAATCCTGCCTCGGGCATGGATGTGTGTAATGTCCTTAGGTTAGTTAGGTTTAAGTACTTCTAAATCTAGGGGACTGATGACGTCGGGCGTTAAGCCCCATAGTGCTTAGAGCCATTTGAACTATTTTACACATAAATTACCAAATGAGAATCAAAAATGTGCTTTGCACGCTATCTCGAATGAGACAGGCTCGATGATTTGGCGATCCCTCACACCCGAGATAGCTAGGTCGTGGGATCTCTAACACAAATGTACCTACTTTTCTATTATCTTTTATTTCTCCTTCTTTTTATGTAAGATTCTCGTTATTTAAAAAAATTTCCGAATTTATAATATGTCATAAAGTGATAGTATGTCATAATCTCTTTCCATCTTCCTAAATTTATATCTCCTATTCATAAATCGTTACTTTAAAAAAATTCTTTTAGCTACTTTTAAGTCTATATGTATTTAAAGTTGCATTATTATTAGTTTCTACTACAAATAACAAATATCAAGTAAGTTGCCCATTCTGTACATCTGCAATTTCAAAAATACGCCCTGTCATAGTAACTAGGTGGCAGCAAATAAACAAATAAAAATTCCCATACGGCAAATACTTTTTCCGTCTACATTGCCTCAGGTAGCGGAATTTTAATTACAACCGCTTCCTACTGTTCCATAAAACATCCGTGAATGAAAATACGCAAAATATGTTAAATTACTGACTTCTGGATCCCCAAAGTGGCAGTTAATCTTATGGAAAAAGTAGCCGAACCTGGACATCTTATTAGTAGGTCTCTTACACAGATTTCCAGTTTAAGGCGTGTCTCTACCCTAAACTTTCCATTTTGTTGCAAAAAAGAGGCTATTTATTATCTTTGGAGTGTTTACTCTTAGATCCCAAAACGACTTGTTTGTTCTAGAATTACACATAAGTCCAAGAAAAATGTGGACTGTGTGAGGAGCTGTGGCACACCGACAGTCGCCAAAGTGGTCCAGACGGCAACAAGCACTTTTGGAAAGACACGAAATGGAAACAAAAATTTGCACAGTTTCATTTTGTTGAATTACGCCAAAGAAAAAAAAGATACTTTTGTGTCTTGTAGAAGCAGTTTCTCAGTTCAGTAGGGGATGTTTGAAGACTCAAGAAAGCAGGAGTTGTTCATCATCCTCCCAGATGAAGATCTGCTTAACGAAAGACCAACGACGGGTCAGGCAGTCACAAGATGGCGCCCAGAGAGGGAAGAGGGCTGCCCTGATGTTGAAAGTAGAACAACAAGATGCCTTAAGGGAGGAACAAGAGGAACTGTGTGGTGCTAGTGAATTTTAATGGGTATGTGTCTCTAACTGGCATTCATTTTTCAGTTAAATTTTAAAATTCGTTTTCCCATAAGTTTGTTTTTCTAAGTTCAATGTCAACTTTTTTATGCCACATATTAACCAGTCTGAATGAAATTTTTGCAGGAAGCAGTGTTGAGGTATTTCCATACTTCTCTGCATTAATATTATCGAAAATATTGTTTGTCTATTTTATTAGCACGTTATGTGCCGATAATTACGGAAAATTTAAATTTCAAAAGTGAAAAAATCTGAGAACCAATTAATATCATTTCTCATTAAATGAATGGACAGAACTGTTGAGCAATTCCTTGTGAATATATCTAAAAAATCTGGAATGTGAAAATTGACATGTTAATGCCTGAAGGTGGTTTCCAAAAATTTCATTAAAATCATATTAAAAATTTAAAACTCATAAACCAGTGAAGGCCTCGACTTGAAAGCTTGGGTATTACTACATCATTACATGAGATAAGTGATTTTAAATTTCGGTTGAAATAGGAAAAGTAGGAGAAAAGTAAATTTTTGGGTGTAATCTCCCCTTAAGTTTCCGTCAGTATAGCAACTGAACAACTCGAATTTTCTACACAGTTCGTTACGTCTTGTCGATGTTGTATTGGGGTATTTTTTACTGTGCAAAAGTTACTGAGCTGTTAATAAAATCCTCTCGGGCTTGCAGCCGCGTCAGGTGGTTACAGTCCGCGGAGCTTTCGATCGAGCTCTGTTCGGCGATTGTCACGTGGCAGACGGCCGCCGCGCTGCCGGCTGTGACGTCACGGGCGCTCTCCCCCTCTCCAACTGTGACGAGGTTTTCGCCCCGCGCCCGGCGCGCCCTCCTCAACCTAGTGATAGCCCGGTCCCAGTCTGTGCCGAGCTGCGAACCGCCGTTCTCGTTGACGGAAATTTCAGATATTTTTGCTTTGGCGGCTTCTTTTACGACGCTATCCCAAAATCCCTTCGTCCTCGTAATGACAGATGTTTCGTCGAGTAGCATTCGGTGTCAACTTTGTAAAGCGCGTTCGGCCACGGCTGACTTTTCAGGATAAACATAGGTGTAAACACCTCTCGTGTTGCGTCCAGCGTGGCTGCACAGTGCGTACTGTATAGCCGACGTAGCTTTAGCCACACTGAGGTGGTACTCTGTATACTCCGTGCATTCGAAGTCCTAGACCGCCCTTCACAGGCCTCACACCTGTCGTACTTTTGCTGGCGTGCTGAACACCGATGAGATGTTGACTCTGTCTTCAGGAGCCGGCTAATCTTTCTAGACTGTGTGCTCCGGTAAGGCAAAAACGCGAGTTTCTTGTTCCCTTCTTCGGCGGCTTTTCTCCCGCGCGTCTCACCAGAAATAGCCTGTTATACCTGGTGGTGATTGCAGCCCTTTTCCCGGAAGACTTTTCGGAGTTGCCTTATTTCTATTGGCAGATGTTCAGCGTCCGAGACGACCTTAGCGCGGTGTTTAGAGCGGCAGCCTGTTTTGCCGGCTGGTGGTTGCCGAGAACGTGCAGATAGCGATGCGTGAGTGTAGGTTTGCTGTACACACCGCGGCTGTGGTGGCCGTCGGTTTTCTGTCGGAAGCGGCCTCGGAAGGAGCGGAGTGCGCCACCTGTGTCTACTTGCACAGTGAACCTAAGGTGGTCGCGAATACCGTTCGCGTGTTCTAAGATTTCTGCCGGATTTCACGTCCGTAGGGCCTGTGGATAAAGGTGTCGTCGAGGTAGCCACAAAAGCGACTAGGCTTCTCCGGAGCCGTGTCCAGAGTGGTGCCTTCGTACTTCTCCACAGGAATGTTGGCTGCGGACGGGGCTGACCGGCTGCCATCGCCGCACCGTCCAGCTTGTCGAAATACTGGCCGCCGCACGGGAAACGCGACCATGTCGACTAGTGCCCAAACAGCGGCACAGTTGTAGTATCGAGTAAATGAGGCGGGAGACCTGTGCAGCCTTTGACAGGAACGCGCGTAAACATGGAGACAACATCAAAATGTTTCTAGAAAATCGACACCGAATTCTTTTCGACGAAAGATCTGTCATTACGAGGGCGAAGAGATTTTGGGAAAGCGTCACAAAAGAAGTGATAGCAATGACAGTGTCTGAAAACTTTATTAACGAGGACGGTTGTTTGCAGCTGAGCACGTTGGTACCCGGCCGTGGCGAGGCGGAAGCGGGCGCGGGACGAAAACACGGTCACATGCGGCGAGGAAGCGAGCGGCGGCGGCGGCCGTCTGCCGGACAGAGCTCGGTCGACAGCCTGTGGCGTTCTGACCACCTGATGCAGCTGGGAGCCCGAGGATATTTTATTATTTCATTGCGCCGCGAGACCACGCATTCGTACCTGGCTGAGTTGTGTTTTTTGAATTTTAAACCAACCAATTTGTGCAAAACCGGTCAGTAACTTTCACAAACATAAAATCTCATAAAATTATACCACAATAGTATCTTAGCATAGTGGGTTACAGCTCGGGAGTCTGGGCACACAGGCTCACGAGGGTTGCGCCCGCCATGACAGTGAGAAGGGTCCAGACAAATATCATACTCAGATCTGTGGGGGCCTATAGAACATCTCCAGGGGGAGCCTTATCAGTCATAATGGGGCTCTGCCCCCTGGACATTAAAATTAGAGAGAACGCTGCGTGGTTCTGGGTCAAGAAAGGGAACAGCACGAAGACAGAAGAGATATTAGGCACTGGCTACGGGTGAGATACGGCAAAGGGACGAGCAATTGTGGCAAGGACTATGGGAGGCGGATGAAACAGGGTGTAGAACATTTGAATTTCTTCCAAGCGTTACGGAACAACTGAAAATGAGATACTTTGAACCCACTCGAGGACTGATCCATTTTCTCACTGGACATGAGCCATACCCGACATATTTGTGTCGTTTCGGGAAAAGGGCCACACCCGCGTGTAAATGTGGTGAATCAGAGGATACCCTCGATAATGTGATCTACGACTGCCCCCTTTTCAATGATGTTGCTTCCACATTACGTCACCAATTGCCTGACCGTGACACATACCAACTACTAGGACAAGAAGACACTTTTCAAACTCTCAACAAACTAGCAGACGAGGTATCACGATCAGGAATACCTGAGGGACATAAATTAACGTAAAAATTGACACATACTAAATACTGAATGCGCGCCCTACTCCTACACCGCCTGCGCGTGGATAGGCCGACTTTCTCGTAGTCTGGAATCCGCCACGTACAGGACTACGGGGAGTGGGGAACAATATCACCAATACTAGACAAAGCACCGGACTTGACTTAGATTAGAACCAGTTAGTAGGACTTAGATTAGGAAATTTGCTATTTAGGAACCTGCAGCGAATAACATCTTGGCTGCCCAGTGTCAGGGGCACGCCCATCGGGATTAGCTCGATGGGCAAGGCACTAAAGTAGTTTTATATACATTTCTGACACAACTGTGACGCTGCAGGCAGTAGAGTTTTAGTTAACAGATTATACATTAAATAATAATAGTAGAAATTTAGCTGCCCATTGTCATTAGTTATAGCTGTAGCTCACAAATTAATTAAACGTATAATTAGCTGCATTTGATGTTTTGAACAAATCAGGACCCACTAATCATATAAGGAAGTGGGTTATGTTGTATAATAATAATTATTATTATTGAAATAAATTTAAAAAAACACGTAGTTTAGTGTTTCGTCTGTGGACGGACATGCAGAGCGAGGCTCACCTTGGTGCAGTTATCGGCGCAGACGGTCTGTCCCGCGCCGAAGCTGTCGCATTCGCTGTAGTCGCCCTGCTGAGCGGGCAGCAGCCAACGGGCCGGAAGCGGCCGGAGCTGCGGGGGCGGCGGGGGCAGCAGGCGGCGCGGGGGCGCTCCTCCGGAGGCGGCGTCGGCGGAGGCCAGCGCCTGGCGAGACGGCGTGCACAACACTCAGACACTCAGACACTGCCTGCGTCGCTAAAGTCTGAAACGGTCGCAGTGCCACGTGCTCTGCCGTCCCATTTACAAACAGCTGCGGGTTACCCAGAATCTGATTTTCAGTATTTCTTATAATCATGGACGGAACTCGAAAATTTAAAACGCTGTCACAATCCATTCATTAAGAGGTTCGTGTTGTGTAAGTAGGCTGTTTAGGTTTTTATGTTGGTAACGCTATGTAGTGCTCTGTACGAAAATCGCTGACTGTGCTGTGTGCAGTCTGTGGCTGGTTGGACTCATTGTTGGAATATTCGCTTGTGTAGTTTTGGGCAGTTGGATGTCAACAGTGCGTAGCGTTGGGCAGTTGGAGGTGAGCCGCCAGCAGTGGTGGATGTGGGGAGAGAGATGGCAGAATTCTAAGAGCGGACGATCAGGACGTGTGTCCCCCAGGAAAAGTAAATTTGTGATACAGGATATCATCAACTGACATATATATTATGACTTTTGAACACTATTAAGGTAAATACATTGTTTCTCTATCAAAATCTTTCATTTGCTAACTATTCCTATCAGTAGTTAGTGCCTTCAGTAGTTAGAATCTTTTATTTATCTGGCAGTAGTGGCGCTCGCTGTAGTGCAGTAGTTCGAGTAACGAAGATTTCTGTGAGGTAAGTGATTCATGAAAAGTATAGTTTATTGTTAGTCAGGGCCATTCTTTTGCAGGGATTTTTGAAAGTCAGATTGCGTTGCGCTAACAATATTGTGTGTCAGTTTAGTGTTGATCACAATAAGTAAAGAGAGTAAGGTCTGAGTACGTTCAGTTTTGCTCAGCTGTTTGAAAATCAAATAACGTAGCGGTTTGTCAGCACAGTAATTCATTAATTTTTCTAAGGGGATGTTTCAGCTGTTTCGAAGGTTCAACACTGCGTCAAGTACATGGTCGTTATATATATATAATTAAAGTGGAGCTGCTCACAGAGATCCAATGTGGGCTGTAATTACCTCGTGGCGGCGGAATTTGGTAGGTATTCTAATGCGTTAATGCGGAACGGATGTACACTGGAACAAAATGAGTTCCAGTTAAAACTTCCGGGCTCAGAGGCCGTGGTCGATGTATAAAATTTCCACCTGACGTTTCGTCTCCATCTGCGGGAGACATCTTCTGAGGTCGTAGCCGGACGACCTCAGAAGATGTCTCCAGCTGATGGAGACGAAACGTCAGGTGGAAATTTTAAACATCGACCACGGCCTCTCAGCCCGGAAGTTTTAACTGAAGACAACACCGGCCGTGAAAGCCTACATTGTAAAATTAGTTCCAATTTTGGGCACCAGGTGCAAATCAGTATCTGTGATGCAATAAAGACCTATAGAAACGTTTCCTTATGTAGTGGATAAGTAACCGGGCGTGGGCAGAAAAAGTAGAACAAGTGAGGAGGGCAGATTGTTGATTTTCTTTATTAACGGCTGCTTAGACAATTCGGTCAGTACAAGCACCGTAGAAATCGACGATCCATAAAACGACATGATCAAGAGCTCCTCGCAGCAGTTCCGGTGGCAACGTTTTACTCTATACTGGCCTTCAGCAAGTATAGACTGCTATATAGCTAGAGAAGGCCGAAATGCACGCGTTTAACTCAAGCGGCTGGCGTGAGGTCTGAAACAGGATACGTAATGAATGCTATAAAGAAAAGTACGTAGCTTCTGGAATACTTAACTTTAATCCACATTTGAATACATCGTTCTTGACGGTACGTTATCAAGAATATAAACTGTAATAGCGCCTTGCTAGGTCGTAGCCATTGACTTAGCTGAAGGCTATTCTAACTATATTCTCTGCAAATAAGCGAGGCTTCGTCAGTGTTGTCGCTAGCAGAGTCGTCCGTACAACTGGGGCGAGTGCTAGTACGTCTCTCTAGACCTGCCGTGTGGTGGCGCTCGGTCTGCAATTACTGACAGTGGCGACACGCGGGTCCGACGTATACTAGCGGACCGCGGCCGATTTAAAAGCTACCACCTAGCAAGTGTGGTGTCTAGCGGTGACACCACATTGGCGAGGAGTAGAGGTAGAGGTTGTGAGTGAACGTGTGCCTGATAAATGCCTGCTGTTAGATATTCTCGCGGCCAAAAGTCACGCGAATGCACAGCAGGTGTGATCTTGCTGGCCGTGCCTCTGTAAAACGCCTGCAGGTAGCACGTTTGTTTAACGTGCCCTTAAGCAGATCTTTCATTCGGCGAGCGACGTGAGGTGTCGGCCCGTCTTGCAGGAAAACACTGCTTTGCAAAGCAGGATTCACGCGCTGTACCAGGAACTGTCGAAAATGTGCAAACGTCACGGTGCACCTGACAGGCCCTCTGGGTGTATTCCCTTCAAATAAGAACGGACCGAGAATAAAGGAGCTTGTGAAGCGACACCACACAGTCGCATACGCCGAATGCAGTGGCTCTTCGTCTCCAACACGCGCTTTAACAGCACCGCAAATTCGGCATTCTGTGTATTCTTCACTGCGCTCCATTATAAAATGTGCCTCGTCACTGCATAGAATATTGCCTGGGCTCATTTCACCAACTTTCATCCCCATCAGAAGCCGGAAGAGTAAATGCAAACAGTTACACAGAGTACGCGAAGGAACTTGCCCCCCTTCTTGCAGCGGTGTATCGTAGGTCTCTAGAAGAGCGTAGCGTTCCAAAAGATTGGAAAAGGGCACAGGTCATCCCCGTTTTCAAGAAGGGACGTCGAACAGATGTGCAGAACTATAGACCTATATCTCTAACGTCGATCAGTTGTAGAATTTTGGAACACGTATTGTGTTCGAGTATAATGACTTTTCTGGAGACGAGAAATCTACTCTGTAGGAATCAGCATGGGTTTCGAAAAAGACGGTCATGTGAAACCCAGCTCGCGCTATTCGTCCACGAGACTCAGAGGGCCATAGACACGGGTTCACAGGTAGATGCCGTGTTTCTTGACTTCCGCAAGGCGTTCGATACAGTTCCCCACAGTCGTTTAATGAACAAAGTAAGAGCATATGGACTATCAGACCAATTGTGTGATTGGATTGAAGAGTTCCTAGATAACAGGACGCAGCATGTTATTCGCAATGGAGAGAAGTCTTCCGAAGTAAGAGTGATTTCAGGTGTGCCGCAGGGGAGTGTCATAGGACCGTTGCTATTTACAATATACATAAATGACCTGGTGGATGACATCGGAAGTTCACTGAGGCTTTTTGCAGATGATGCTGTGGTGTATCGAGAGGTTGTAACAATGGAAAATTGTACTGAAATGCAGGAGGATCTGCAGCGAATTGACGCATGGTGCAGGGAATGGCAATTGAATCTCAATGTAGACAAGTGTAATGTGCTGCGAATACACAGAAAGATAGATCCTATTTAGCTATAAAATAGCAGGTCAGCAACTGGAAGCAGTTAATACCATAAATTATCTGGGAGTACGCATTGGGAGTGATTTAAAATGGAATGATCATATAATGTTGATTGTCGGTAAAGCAGATGCCAGACTGAGATTCATTGGAAGAATCCTAAGGAAATGCAATCCGAAAACAAAGGAAGTAGGTTACAGTACGCTTGTTCGCCCACTGCTTGAATACTGCTCAGCAGTGTGGGATCCATACCAGATAGGGTTGATACAAGACATAGAGAAGATCCAACGAAGAGCAGCGCGCTTCGTTACAGGATCATTTAGTAATCGCGAAAGCATTACGGAGATGATAGATAAACTCCAGTGGAAGACTCTGCAGGAGAGACGCTCAGTAGCTCGGTACGGGCTTTTGTCAAAGTTTCGAGAACATACCTTCACCGAAGAATCAAGCAGTATATTGCTCCCTCCTACGTATATCTCGCGAAGAGACCATGAATATAAAATCAGAGAGATTAGAGCCCACACAGAGGCATACCGACAATCCTTCATTCCACGAACAATACGAGACTGGAATAGAAGGGAGAACTGATAGAGGTACTGAAGGTACCCTCCGCCACACACCGTCAGGAGGCTTGCGGAGTATGGATGTAGATGTAGATGTTGCAGATCGCGTGATTTGAGTTGCTGCACCGTGAGGATTATGTACGGGTACCACTGTAAACCGCATAACTTTGCCTACTGTTGACTGCGGGTCGGACAATTTTTGTGACCTGCACGAGCACTGACACTACCCAGAACACGTGCTGCGTGGTCACTTACAGCAACAGCTACCTCGTCGATAACTTCCACTAGGATAGGACACGTTCGTCTTCCAGGTGCCACAAAGAGCTCGAATCTCATTATCGTCTTGTTTAAAGGATTTAATGACATCGTAACTCCGCTCAGGGCTTTCAGTCGGCGATAATCTCTCAATGCAGCACCGTAATTGCTGCCGTTCACATAAAACAGTTCCACTACGAGCGCACCATCTGTCATCTGGACAGCCGTACTGTTCACTCGGGTTATGGCTCGTCAGATGAGAGCGTGGGTGCCGTACAGACAGTGTGCAGCGCCAGATTTACACCTGGTGACCCAACTGAAACCCATTCCTTTCCAGCGTAAATTAAGTACATCATTCACCGATCTACTCATGTCCTACGCCCACTAGATGTGAGTGAAAACATGCGGTTTCTACGCGTCGTCGCAACAACTCGTTTTCCACCTGCCGACTGAGATCATCTGGACCGGCGACTTGGCCGACAGTGGACAGCTCGTGGTGGCGCGACTGTTCGTGTCTGCACGCTGCCCGTGGAATGACACGAAATCCTCTGTCTGCGAGACCTCTGTGGCATTCGAGGAAGAGCCAGTGCCGCCGTGCTGGAGGGCCGACGACCGGTGACCGTGCGTACGGAGGAACGGCATCCGTGTCGCCACGTCGGGCCCCACCGTAAATGGACCCGAACGACGAGCAGCAGGAACCGGAGAGCAATGTACGGTATGGTGTTCCACGTCTAGCGCGAAAACGGTAGCTTTCCGGACACGAGTTCCTATGCTAGACGTGACCATCTTGGTCCTCACTACAAGTCCTCAGACTCCGTAAAGGGAATTTATTTACATCCTGTACGTCTTGAGGTACCCGCAGTACCCACAGTACTTGAGAATAAGGGCACTTGACGGCTTCCATCAAACTTTACACATCATTTCAAACTTTCTCGAAAGTTCTCCTTGCCGTCACCACCCGCATGATAATGAAAGGAGAAAAGTTTATCGCTTGCTACATTTCCATTGTTCATACAATAAAACTTGACCATCACGCATAACGTTTTAATTTATTACTGCTGAATGCCGTCAAATAGTAAACGTCGCGCAAAATTCAAATTGCTCCTGGCTTCCTCAAGACTAACAGGGAAATTGCTTCGATGGGAGTACCATTAACACACGTTCTTTAATTCTGAATCACTTTATTGCGTCTGCCTTGACAGGAATGATCAAATACAGACGGTTTGCATCGAAGTTGATCGAAGTTGATCGAAGAAAGAACAGTCGTTTACAATTCAAATGGAATGTGTTTTCTGGGATCGCTTCTGAAAAATCCGCATGGCTGCAAAACAGTAACTTTCATTAAATATACACGGTGTTTCAACAACGCATGTAGCGGTTTTTTCTACGACAAATTTCACCCTGAATTCTAGCACATGAAACATTTGAAGAAAGTTTGTTGTAATGATTGATTTATTAATGAAATTACTACCTATACTATGCTAAAATCATTTCCTTCCGGCAGATTCAACGTTACAGGTGTAGTAGATGCGTATAAAACTTCAACATCGATTTTCTCGGTAACTACAGGCCGTCGTATCCAGAGGCACTAGCAGGGCACTTGGTGAGGTCCCTGTACAGGTCCATTGGTCCCCCTTGTTAGCCACGAGCTGTTCCATTCCGATTTGTTTTAATAACCGCGTCGAAACTTTGCAATTGCACTTCGACAATGAAGAATATAAATAAATATGACAACACAGAAATTTCTCCTTACTGAAATACGACTGTGTACGTACTACATGTATTAATACACATCGTTTTAAGGAAATTTTCGGGCTTTTGCAGGAGAACATCTCATTTATGTGTGTCTTGTGACCCCTCTTCAAACAGCGATTGTTCACAAAGCGGAGTTTTACAGATAAATAGCCTCCATGGGCCGTAGAAACACTTATCCCGTATTTTGACTTCATATTTTTTCGGTTTTAACTGTCAGACATAGATTAATTCCAACATGTGTACAAAATGTATGGAACTTAATTGCAATAGCATGTTTGCCTGTAGCCACATGAGGGGGAGACCAAACGACAAACATGACCATTGGTCCTATGAACACGAAAACACAAATCTCAACAGGCTACACTTGAGAACTAAATACGTGGACAGAAATAATAAAAAACAAATCTAACTAGATAAGAATATGAAAATTGGTGAATTCACCTTGGTCAACTAAAATGGAATTATACTTTTGTTTATAGTAAGAATATTCTATGTCTTGCACTGTTTCATTGACAGCAGTTAGCCAACTTCCGTTCAGGTTGCTGTCAAAAAACTGAAGCTGCTGCTGACACGTTGGAAACGCTGCAACTGCTTCAGTAATCACAAGGACCTTCCGTACGTACTTTTCAAGACACATTGATCTCTTCCACCGTTCATCTAGTAATTACGGTGTCTTTCGTACGTTTTACTGAACACACAATTCATGGAAAAAATGTTGCGCAGAATAAATGTTACGGAAAGGTCTCAGATTTTCCGTTTTAACAGACTGTTTACTTCTCACTTGATACTCATTTAAGACAATAAGGAAGAAGGAATCTCCGATAAAAATTAAGTGAGATTAGTTGTTCAGAATATAAGTTGTATGGAAACAACTACGATAAATCTCAATAATACTCAAAGATCATATCAAACATCTGATCATCTGATCTTGTGATGTTTCAGTCAAATTGTATGTTTAAGACTGTGAGTTCCATATTTTTTATGAGCGAATATCTAAGTCATCGTGCAACTGAATGAGTGGTTGGTTGCTGTATGCTAAAAGAGTTTCCGGTTGACCTTCTTCCAACACAGCCAAAACTCATATGTTATAAGAGGTTCTTGTAACACGATAAAAGATCAAGTTCGATTTAAGGCATTACCATTAAGCTATTAGTTATCGACATATTTTATTAGTTTACAAAAATCCGCTTCTCGCGGCTACTTGACCAATATAAGACGTAATGAAAGAAGCAAAAAATCCTGTTGTGTACAGATCAGTAAGTTTTGAACCTTCAGGAACGGAATAGTACGAGACTGCGAGTCGTCCCTAGCGACTTGAGAATCACACAAAACAAACGGTAGTCTGTCTTACCAGGAAGAATGTGAAGATGACAAGACGAGCCATTTTATCTCGGCTTGCTAACGAGTCTTGCAATCGGCCCTTATATATGTGGGGCGCGTATCGGAGAATAATCGCGCGGTCGAGTTATCAGCAGGTTGAGTGTGCGCCCCTCGCTGCACGTGATAACGATCTTCTTCCGCTCGAAGGCACTTTCACAAAATTTTAAGCTGTTTGGAGGTACGTTAGCCGCCCAGACGTAATGAATGCTTGCGTAGCGATATTGTTAACGAATGCATGAATAGATCAGTCAAGGTCGTTTACGTACAGCCATTACTTAACTGTCTTTTGAGGCCAAAAGAAGGCACATACCCACTTTACTCCTCTCTTACATTCCTCTCTTTCGCCGAAATACGCTGACAAGCCCCACAACTACATTTACGTAGCTAGCTCGCCAGCAACCATATTTTATGTACAGTCAGTATCTAGATTTGCTGGAAGCGATTAAGGTGCCGGAATATCTCCACAAGCATCAGTAACTACCTCTGTGTTGCGCTTCTCCGAACTGTTGAAGGGCACATAGTGAAGTATTCAGCTATCACGAATACCCGTTGCGATTCTAAGGAGATTCAGTTGAATTAACATTCTGCAACCCTAGGGCAGCGAAAATACGATATTTTAATCTTAGCATTGAGGCTGTTCTCGGCCACATCCCGTGGACCACACGGGGAGTGAACGTCATCTCAGAGTGTGGACTCGCAAACAGATCGTTCAAGAGTAGCCAGTTTTTGGTGTTAGGAGACTCTCTGAAAACATTCGCTGCACGAGAAACGCGCTGACAGCGTATGGATTTCATACGCTAATGACAGGAAAGTGTTTAATAGGAAATAACTCACGAGAGGAGACTTCCCACACCCTTTCGGTCCAGTTTCGAAACTGTTGAGGATGTACAAGTCCTTCCTCCCAGTGCAACGTTCTTATCACGGGTACTGACAGCAACCTTGTTTTTCGGGGCTCTGCAGGTGACATGCTGCACGGAACTACTGCGGTACTCTCGAGTCCAATTGCTCCATATTTACGTCGACTATTTGTTGTTGGTGCTACCTTTTCATCACAGAATCAAGCTAGCAGCTCGCGAACTTGATCGTATAAAAAGTATTTCTCTTCCACGAAGCCTGCCCCCTTTCTCGCCTGAAAGCAGGTGAACTCGTATGCAATGCAAGAGCGTCGGGGAAACCTGTCCGATCTCCCCTGCACCGGCCGGCCGCCGCACGCAGCTGTGGCTGACTCCTGCGGACACACTTGTTGAAGGTCACCCTCAAACCCTCCGCTGCACAACTGGACGTCTCTGTTGGTAGTGCTGTCACACTCGTTCACCAGCTGGGGTACTCGAGGTGTGTTCTTGGGGTACTCAAAACTGTGTTCCTCGCCACCCAACAGAAGACCTTACAGAGCAACACGACTATCTGTGAGGAACTACTTGCGCGTTATGAGGCCTACTGTGACAGTTTTGTGTCGAGTATCATCACAGGCGATGAAACATGACTTCATCACTTCGGACCTGAAACAAAACGGCAGTACATGGAGTGGGACCACACCGTCCTCCGTAGAAAGGGTTCAAAATCCTACCCTCAGCCAGTACATACATTGCGACGGACTCTGAAGAAGTTACTCTCTTTGATGTCGTCCCTAATGGTGCAAGATCAAGTCTAACGCGTATTGCACTACCCTCAGTAAACGGAAGAAACGACTTCAGCGTGATTGTCGCCACAACAATGCAAAGGAACTCTTCCTTCTCGATTAGGACGCAAGGCCTCACACAAGTCGGCTACCCTCGGGCCGAGAGGAGATCACAAAGCTCCATTGGACTCTTCTTCCTCGTCCACCTCACAGCTCAGATCTCTCAACTTCGAACTTCCTTCTGCTTTGCCCAATGAAGGCCGCGCTCGCGAATGATAGAAAAGTTTTTGATGCAATAAGATGTTGGCTCCGACGTCGACCAACAGAGTGTTATCATACGGACAGAAAGGCACTCTCTTTTAAGCTGGCATAAGGCCGTCGCACTGAACGTAGATTGTGTTGAAAAATAGGCTTTTGTAACCAAAAGAGTGCGCGATAATATGGTGTATTGAAATCCTGAGTAAAACCAGTCTGCTTTCACAAAAAATGTTTCATTGTTTATTAAAATCCTTTCGTAAAACATGCAACCCAAAGTGGACGCAGAAAGAGTGCGGTTTTCACCAAATTGTGCCGGACAAAGTGATCCAATTTGTAACATACGCAAGTAATGTATAAAGTTTATAATTGCACATATATGACACCGACACTATTTCTTTTTTGTGGAGATAAATATCGTTTTCTGTAGTACTGAAAAAAGTCTTTGAAGACGACTTCAAAGACGTAACGTGTGTGGAGGTTTATCGAGTAGTAACTTAGGAGATCTGATCTACTGTATCAATTACAAGCGCAGACTCATATCCACATGTTTCGTATGTCTATAATAATGACTGTCATACCGACTTCTCAAAATTTTGATTATTAGTATCGATACATGCTGTAAAGCGATCCCGGACAGGTAATAGTGCACGTTGAATTTCATACAGGCTTATCACAGCACATTCCCATGTTGTATTGCATTTTATGTCTTCGTGATTCATCTGTGTTGCCTCGAATACTTTTTATTTTAGCTCCATACACGGAAAAAAGTCAGAGGCGGTAAGTGTAAGAAGCATTTTCGTCAGTTTGTGTTTGACGAATGACCGGTGCAATAAACTCGAAATGTTGTGTCAGAAAGATCTGTAATTACCTGTGAGGCATGGGCAGGACATTCGTCATGTTGATACCATACGGATTGCCTTCTGTCGAATGAGGTGTGTTCCAGTAACTGTGTCATTATGTCTGATGTGGAGTGTAGATACTGGTGGCTATTCAGAGTCCCATCAAGAAAACAGGAAACAATTGACAGAACAAGGTCGTTGTTTAACCGCTCTTCCGAGCCACACTGAGTACCACCTGATTTGCAGTTCATACTGCGAAGATTGAATTGTTCATGCTTTGTGAACAATGCTTCATTCGTGAAGAAAGTCTTGGACGGTAACGCCGCATCACTTTGCAGTTTTCGTATACACCATTCGGAAAGTGTCAGCGATTTGGAAGTGAATGCAATGAATCTGTTGACGGAAGGAAATGTGCAAAGGGTGAAATACGTTTGAACCCTCTTTTGGCTGATCCCGCTCCCACATTGAAAATTTTTGTGATAAGGACTATGGGAACAAGCTGCATTGAAGCCGCCTCATTGTGGATTGTGTATTATTGTTGCTATAATGTTAGTTGCTTTCCTTCCATCAATTCCTGTCCATTTTTGTTGGCACATTTCATTCTTGCCACTTCCGGTTCCTCGAAATCTTTTTATGAAGTTCTCAAAGACATATTGTAAGGATTTAGCACAACCACGATGCCTTTTACCTCACAATCGCACCGCTGTCTTGTAACAGCTTGTGATATTCATCATAAATGGAAATCAAATCCAGTTGTTGGCTGTTTTATTCCCAATAACTAGTACAAACAACAACAGCAAATGTAATATATATGTGAAATTACATCTGAAGAGTAGTCTGTCGGTTCCAAACATGTAATAACGTTATTAGCAGCTTTATTAACAATGGTTGGATGCCACTTTCTTATTGGAAGAATCAAGCTGTACGCAACCACGGTATCAAAAATTTGTTCATAAAATAGGAGGGAGAAATTCATTTATTATGCGCTGTTAAAATTGAGCACTGCATTTTACTTTTAGTGACACAAGTATAGATATACATCATCAAGTTTTTAATGGGTATAACTGTAGAACTGATGCTTCCCAAAAAAAGAAGCGAAACGCGTATGGCAAGAAACAAACTGCCTTCACTCAGCTGCATAGACGGTGCATACCTCCACGAATTTAGAGTAACTAAAGGAAAAGACGGAAAACAGATAAAAATGACGATCACTTCTCATATCATTGAAATTTTGGGATTCCAGTTGGAAGCACAGTTTGAAAGGCTTTCCTCACGGTTTACCACATGGGTCAAGTGTAGCGACATGCAAACAGAGCACCGAGAACACAACAGCACTGACAACGGTTTTCCTGAAAAAATGGCGCTTAGAACGTTTTTCATTTCGACTCGCCAATTAATGACGATCAGTCATGTAACAGTGGGAGGGTGCGACGCGCCTCTGTGCAGACCTAGATTAATCTTGCTACAGATCATGAAAACTCACAGATAAGGTAGTCGAGGTGGCTTTGGGACACGGGTCCGACTTCTTCCGTCTAACCAAAAATTAGTAGGAAAAGAAGACAATGGAGGAGACAAAGTTGCATACAGACTGGAATTATGTTACCTGCGGCACAATAATACGAGAGTTGGAACTTAAATAGTGGCAACTACTTATTCACAACCGATACAAAACAGTTAGATGTTTGTACCTGTAGTAGTCACCAGCGTTGTGTAGAACCCGTTTCCAGCGTTGTGGATGGCGTAGTGTACCGTTAGCACAGCGTGTTCTGTTGATGAGAATGGAGCGGTCTAGTGCCTGTCGAATCTCTGGAACAGTTCTGAAGCGAATATCATGAAGTGGTTCCTTCATCTTCGGAATCAAATCAATGTCACAAGGACTTAAGTCCGGGGAGTATGGTGGACGCTGCAGCACTTCCAGTCATATCGACCGAACAGAGCAGCCACAGCTTGCACTGTAATCGCCCGCATCTTCGTGCAAAATGATGGGTGGATTGAGCAGAAAGTGCCGCCGCTTCTTTCGTAAAGCTGGTCGCAGGTGATGCTCCAAAAACGAACAGTAATACTATGCATTGACGGTCTGCCGTGGAGGAACGTAATGCGTTAGGATAACACCATCACAGTCTTACACGAGAATCACCATAAACTTTCACCATATTGGTGCTCTGGCACACTTTCGACATTCGCGGCGATCCATAATGACACCATTCGTTGGATTGGCGTTTCAGTTATGGCTCGTACGATGTGACCCATGTCTCATCGAGCGTAAGAAAGCCTCTCCTTCGCGCTCATAGCGCTCCAAGTGCGTCTGAACAGCGTCGTAACGCATCCATTTCTGCATTTCCGTCAATTCATGCGGAACCCATCGCGACGCAATTTTTCGCATGCCCAGGCGTTCTTTCAGAATGCAAAGAACAGTCGTATACGCTAATCCGATTTCGTGGGCGAGCTCACGAATCGTACGGCGTCGCTCACTGTCTACTAACGCGGCAACAGCATGCACTTCTTCTTCAGGGACGCTAGGACGACGTGCACGAAGCATGTCTGCCACAGTTTACCCACCTTCGTTGACGGCTTTTAACCAACGTGCCATTGTTCTGTACGGCAATGCCGATTCCCCGCACGCCTCTTCAAGACCTTGATGACACTGTCGTGCTGTACGACCTCTGGTACATTCAGTCTTGATCCAACTCTGTTGTTCCTGTTTCGAAAACATATGTAGTGACACCGTTACGTTAGACCGCTGGCTCACAAGTGATTGTTTTTCCCTTGATTGTGCGCACGCCGGTGACTTGGGACGGGCGAGTCCATTTGCTCGGAGGTAAGGTAGATATGTCAACAACGTATGCTATCAGCTACAGTAGTAGATTCCCATTGCATAGTGTCTCCACAGAGGTGTTGCCAATATTTAAGTTCAAAATGGCTCTGAGCATTATGGGACTCAACTGCTGTGGTCATAAGTCCCCTAGAACTTAGAACTACTTAAACCTAACTAACCTAAGGACATCACACACATCCATGCCCGAGGCAGGATTCGAACCTGCGACCGAAGCGGTCGTGCGGTTCCAGACTGTAGCGCCTTTAACCGCTCGGCCACTCCGGCCGGCTATTTAAGTTCCAACGTACGTATGAAGGGCAGTCAAATGAAAACGATACATCTGAAAAAACGTAAGTAAATTAGTCATCTTGTGGTGTTGCAATTCTTCTTATGTCCGTGCTTGCTATGAAAATAGGACACAACACATAATGGTGGCGAAAACTCTGCCCGTGTTTGAAACTTCGTAGAGAGTGCATCGTCAAACGACCATTAGTCACAGAATTCGCCTCGCCAAAACATATGAGAAGACACTAGAACACCAAAGCCATGACAAGTTGTAGATTGCGGAGCAGACTAGCTACCAACATAAATACCCAATAGCTTCAAGTAAGTAAGAAAATAAAATAACGCACTGTAGGTAGCACAAAAAGTGCTGAAACATGTCTGGGTAAAACTAAACTGAAAAGGTGTCTTGTAGAGGCGTAATTCCTCGTCCTAGGTAAGTAAATTGTTTATTATTTCAAGAGAAATCGTCCTAACTGACAATATATTCAGGGTGTTACAAAAAGATACGGCCAAACTTTCCGGAAACATTCCTCACACACAAAGAAAGAAAATATGTTATGTGGACATGTGTCCAGAAACGCTTACTTTCCATGTTAGAGCTCATTTTGTCACTTCTCTTCAAATCACATTAATCATGGAATGGAAACACACAGCAACAGAACGTATCAGCGTGACTTCAAACACTTTGTTGCAGGAAATGTTCAAAATGTCCTCCGTTAGCGAGGATACCTGCATCCACCCTCCACCCTCCGTCGCATGGAATCCCTGATGCGTTGATGCAGCCCTGGAGAATGGCGTATTGTATCACAGCCGTCCAGAATACGAGCACGAAGAGTCTCTAAATTTGGTACCGGTTGCGTAGACAAGAGGCTTCAAATGCCCCCATAAATGAAAGTCAAGAGGGTTGAGGTCAGGTGAGCGTGGAGGCCTCTACCAATCCATCGGTCACCGAAACTGTTGTTGAGAAGCGTACGAACACTTCGACTGAAATGTGCAGGAGCTCCATCGCGCACGAACCACATGTTGTGTCGTACTTGTAAAGGCACATGTTCTAGCAACACAGGTAGAGTATCCCGTATGAAATCACGATAACGTGCTCCATTGAGCATAGGTGGACGAAACCTAAACGAGCTCTAACATGGAAATTAAGCGTTTCCGGACACTTGTCCACATAACATCTTTTCTTTATTTGTGTGTGAGGAATGTTTCCTGAAAGTTTGGCCGTACCTTTTTGTAACACCCTGTTTATCCCACTGTGGGACAAAATGAACAATGCCCTCACGAAAAAATGTTTTCGGTTGCCTATGGAATCACGATTATATCCAGGTGTGCACCTTTTTGTCGAAAGCAAGTTTCCTCTGGGCTCCAAAACTATGGAAATCGTATGGGAAGACATCGCGGTACTATGGAGGCTGTGTAACTACCTTCCAGGGAAACTTGTGCAGCGTATTCAAAACAACTTTGCCAACACGCGGGCGGGCGTTGTTGGTTGGTTGGTTTGGGGAAGGAGACCAGACAGCGTGGTCATCGGTCTCATCGGATTAGGGAAGGATTGGGAAGGAAGTCGGCCGTGCCCTTTCAGAGGAACCATCCCGGCATTTGCCTGCAGTGATTTAGGGAAATCACGGAAAAACCTAAATCAGGATGGCCGGACGCGGGATTGAACCGTCGTCCTCCCGAATGCGAGTCCAGTGTCTAACCACTGCGCCACCTCCCTCGGTGCGGGCGTTGTCCTGCAACACAGTGATGCTGTCCGCCACCTAACTGCTCACAGACTTTCTGGAATACGGCGCCACAGCGGTTCTTGGACACTTTGCAAAAAGCTGAAGCGCGCCATCAAGTCCAAGCGGCCAGCAATGTTGACGGACGGCATCATTCTGTTGCGGGATTATGTCCACCCACGTGTCGCCAAGGTCGTTTCGCCTACGCTGCAGAAGTTTCGCTGGGAAGCCCTTACACGTTCTCTATACGGTCCCGATCTCTCCCCACACGATTTCCATATTTTGGAGCGCTGAACAAAGACATTCGCGGACGTCGATTTGCTTCGAACGAATAAGTACAAATGGCGCTAAGCGCTATGGGACTTAAACATCTGAGGTCGTCAGTCCCCTAGACTTAGAACTACCTAAACCTAACTAACCTAATGCCCGAGGCAGGATTCGAACCTGTGACCGTAACAGCAGCGCGGTTCCGGACTGAAGCGTCTAGAATCACTCGGCCACAGCGGAAGAAGAAGTAGACGTCTGGGTACATTCATAGTTCCACAGGCAAACATTTTTCCATGAAGGCTCTGACCGTCTTACCCCACAGTGGCATAAATATATTGACAGATACATCGATTGGTTTCAAAATAATAAACATTTTACTTGTTTTTTTTTCATATGTCTCGTTTTCATTTGATTACCCCTTATACTTTCTGCTTCGTAGTTGCACTTTCTTTGTGAGAAGAATGAAATCTGTTTGTGAAGTACAGAAAGTAATCCCTTGGGAAGGCCGTCTGGATCTGGTTTTCCAGGATAAACCTCTCGACTGGCTCGGCTTGTTGCACGTCACACTCGGAGCGCAGTCTGGGTAGGTCTCCAGGTGCCGCAGAGTCTGCTGCTTCGAGGATTCGGTCACGGTTCCGACACACAGGAAGAGTTCGTCTCGTGCCATTACTAGGTTGGGCACGTGTAGCCACTCCAATGCAGAAATGATATCTTGTTTTAACTGCACGACAAACCGCAGCCGCGTGTGGAAGGCAGTCGCCTTTAGAGACTACAGAAGTGTGTCGGAGGAACGGAGCTGCTGTCGTGGCGTCCAGATGTTCGTCAGCGTGTGTCACAGAGACGCTCTGGTTATGGAGCAGGTAACAGTAACATCCCAAAAAATGTTCAAATGTGTGTGAATGCCTAAGGGCCCAAACTGCTGAGGTCATCGGTCCCTTGACTTACACACTACTCTAACCTATGCTGAGAACAACACACAAACCCATGCCTGAGGGAGGACTCGAACCTCCGGCGGGAAGGGCCGCGAAATTCGTGACATGGCGCCTCAAACCGCGCGGACACTCCGCGCGGCTAATAATATTCCACCACGAACTTGTAGAGAAATGTATTCTTCACAAAAGAATCTCACTCCAAGGAAAGTTTCCACAATTTTTGTGAAAGTTTCTCCAATTAACTGTACAGATCGTTTATAAGTTTAAAGTATTTCGACGCTGACTTCGTTTATAGCCGTCTCATCAAGCTCAACAGCGTTGTGCTTGAAAATGGCCTAAGGCTGAAACCGTGATTATAGAGTAGAATAAACGATTTATACAGTCAAATGGTGGAACTTTCACTTAAAAAGCATTACATGACTGTGGCTCCAAACCACGGTAAAATTATTAACTATGGTCCTGCTCATGTTTGGAAAGACGGCGCTAGTTTGTACACTCACAGTAACAAAGCAATGAGACAACAGTTTGGTGCCGACGGAGTGATTAAATGTGACTTCACTCCAATTCCTTACGATGTATTGGGAACCGTGCTGACATTTCTGGTTAAAGCTTAAAGTTTCAGTACCGAAAAATATCACAGCAAGATTCAATAAGAAAGTACTTCCTGGTACAGTGTTCTTTTGTAGGTGTGGCCGTGTTTATTAGAGCATACACGTTGTGCGTTCTCTCTGAGGCTTTGATTCCTTGTTTGATGGTGAAACTTTAGAGCTTTTATCTTTAACCCAAAAATTTTCTGGAGACGAGAAATATGAGGATCTAAGTCCGCTGAAGATTGCTGACAGCTGACTCCGTAACATTCTTTTGTCATGTCAGGTCGGCAAGATCAAGTCCTCTTGTAATGGCGTGTGTGTGTGTGTGTGTGTGTGTGTGTGTGTGTGGAAAGTGTCTGGATTTATTTAATAACGGCTTTACATGCGTTAAGAATGGTTCAAACGCAGCTGTACACTTGTGCCAAAAACTAAAATTTGTTGGTACTTAACAACTTGGTAAAAGCCTTGGAGACCGTTTTCACACTATACCAAAGATATGCCAAGTACACCACCTACGATAATCTTGGGAACACGGCACAGAACCAGTCTCAAACTATGAGCTGTTTCGTAATATTTCCGCAGCTAATGTAGTTGGTAGCATCTTCGTATCACTTGAAAATGAGCACCAAGACCGAAACTGGACAGCAGTAACGTACCGACAATTTCTGACTTTTGATCGACGCATACAGCCTCGACGGCAGCACGATTTTAATCTGGCACCCCTGTGTTTTGAAACTATGAAGTTCTCACTGAGCTGTGCAGCAAACGTAGTAGCAGAGCGTCAGACCAGCTAATAATACCCGCAGATAAGAATCTTGCATGTTGCACTCGAACTCTGATGGGGTGTTATCTCAAGATAGTTTAAACAACAGCGCAAACAAACATCAGTTTATCAACATCTAAGGAAAGCGAGAGGACGTCACTATCTTTAAGTTACGGCATCTTTTCTGTCAATAATCGTGGGTTTTTCGTACACAGCAGCTTTCTCCGAAAAGACTTACCGCCAGATATTTTTCACTGTGGTAACGTGCGATCGCTCTGTCATCTTGATAGCTCCTGAATGACGAAACAGACCACGACTCTCACATCGTGTGCGGCTCGACAAGCAACAGATTCCCAACGGAGAGCACTCCATTCACGAGAGTAAATGGACAGCAGAGAATTCTTATAAATCTGACCGTAAGAATCAGCACGAATTCAGTAACGTTTTTCTTGGAACTGTCAGTGTCCCTCACGTCTAAGGTTCCATATATAAAGGATCATTTTATTACTGTTAAACCAGACACTGGAAATGAAAAGATACGAAATCGCGTAGTTACGGAAGCACCCACCATACGCGCGCCACAAGTTCTGTGACCACCAGAGACACATGTAGCGGTCCGAGGAAATTTCATAGTAGATGTGAAGTACATGTAAAAATGGGCAAATCATTACAACTTCAGGAAAACTGTATCATTTATTTAAGAGACAGAACTTCTCAAATTGAGCAGGTCAGAAACGCGTCGGTCCACCTCTGGCCCCAATGCAAGGCATTGTTCGGCTTGGCGTTGACTGATGGAGCTGTTGGATGTCCTCCTGGTGGATATCGTACTGAATTCTGTCCAACTGGCGCGACAGACAATCAAAATACCGAGCTTGTTGGAGAGCCCTGTCCATAATGCCTCAGACGTCCTCAAATGGGGAGACAAATGGGGAGGCGACCTTACTGGCCACGCTAGGGTTTGGCAATCACGAAGAAAAGCAGCAGAAATTTTCACCGTGTGCCGGTGGGCATTACCTTGCTGAAATGTAAGGATGGCTTTGAATGAAGGACAACAAAGACGTACCTCCGTGCTGTGACGGTGCTGAGGATGAAAACCAAAGCAGTCCTGCCACGAAAAGGAGTAACACCCCAGACAATAGCTCCCGGCTGACGAGCTGCATGGCAGGCGACAGCCAGGTCAGGACCCAACCGCTGTCTGGGGTGTCTGCAGACACGTCTTCGGCCTGGAATCTCACGGCTGGAGTAGAACAGTCTGCAGTGATGAGTCCCGCCTGGAACTGAGCCACGAAGGCCAGTGACGACGCTGGAGACGCCCCGGACAGCGGTTGGGTTCCGACCTGAGTGTCGCCTGCCATACAGTTCGACAAGCAGGAGTGACGGCCTGGGATTCCATTTCTTTTTACAGCAGGACCCCTTTGGTTTTCACCGGCGACACCCTCACAGCAGCGTGGTGCGTCGACGATACTCTACGCCCTGTTTTCTTGCCCTTCATGGCAATCCAATTTGGGCTTACATTTCAGCAAGATAACGCCCGCCCGCACTCTGCGAGAGTTTCCACTGCGTGCCTGCCGAAACCTGCCTTGGCCAGTCAGGTAGCCGGATCTCGCCCAAATTGAGGACGCCTGAGCGTTATGTTGTGTGCAGAGTCCTTCAACCATATCGGGCTTTTGACGATCTAACGAGACATTTGCATAGAATTTTGCACGATATTCCTCAGGACATCCAACAACTCTGCCAATGCGAAGCTTAATAATACACTACTGGCCATCAAAATTGCTACACCACGAAGATAACGTGCTACAGACGCGAAATTTAACCGACAGCAAGAAGATGCTGTGACACGCAAATGATTAGCTTTTCAGAGCATTCTCACAAGGTTGGCGGCGGTGGCGACACCTACAACGTGCTGACATGAGGAAAGTTTCCAACCGATTTCTCATACACAAACAGCAGTTCACCTGAGTTGTCTGGTGAAACGTTGTTGTGCTGCCTCGTGTAAGGAGGAGAAATGCGTACCGTCACGTTTCCGACTTTGATAAAGGTCGGATTGTAGCCTATCGCGACACTGCTGCTCGCGTTAGTCGAGATCCAATGACTGTTAGCAGAATATGGAATCGGTGGCTTCAGGAGGATAATACGGAACGGGGTGCTGGATCCCAACGGCCTCGTATCATTAGCAGTCGAGATGACAGGCATATCATCCGCATGGCTCTAACGGATCGTGCAGCCACGTCTCGATTCCTGAGTCAACAGGTGGGGACGTTTGCAATACAACAACCATCTCCACGAACAGTTCGACGACGTTTACAGCAGCAAGGACTATTAGCTCGGAGACCACGGCTGCGGTTACCTTTGACGCTGCATCACTGACAGGAGCGCCTGCGATGGTGTACTCAACGACGAACCTGGCTGCACGAATCGCAAACCGTCATTTTTTCGGATGAATCCAGGTTCTGTTTACAGCATCGTGATGGTCGCATCCGTGTTTGGCGACATCGCGGTGAACGCACATTGGAAGCGTGTATTCGTCATCGCCATACTGGCGTATCACCCGGCGAGATGGTAAGGAGTGCCACTGGTTACACGTCTCTGTCACCTCTTGTTTGCATTGACGGCATTTTGAACAGTGGACGTTACATTTAAGATGTGTTACGACCCGTAGTTCTACCCTTCATTCGATCCCTGCAAAACCCTACATTTCAGCAGGATAATGCACGACCGCATGTTGTAGGTCATGTACGGGTCTTTCTGGATACAGAAAATGTTCGACTGCTGCCCTGGCCAGCACATTCTCCAGATCTCTCACCAATTGAAAACGTCCGGTCAGTGGCGGCCGAGCAACTGCCTCGTCACAATACGCCAGTCACTACTCTTGATGAACTGTGGTATCGTGTTGAAGCTGCATGGGCAGCTGTACCTGTACACGCCATCCAAGCTCTGTTTGACTCCATGCCCAGGTGTATCAACGCCGTTATTACGGACAGGGGTGGTAGTTCTGGGTACTGATTTCTCAGGATCTATGCACCCAAATTGGGTGAAAATGTAATCACACGTCAGTTCTAGTATAATATATTTGTCCAATGAATACCCGTTTATCATCTGCATTTCTTCTTGGTGTAGCAATTTTAATGGCCAGTAGAGTATCTTACAAAAGGGCCAAAGGTCGACCAACGCGTTATTGACTTGCTTAATTAATAAAACTCTTTCTCTTCAATAAATCCTCCATTTTTTCTGAAACCGCAGTCATTTATTTATCTGTACATTTGCCCATTTCCGTCACATTCGGAAAATTCCTTCGTTGTGCGTCACTTTTTCCTTTTTGTCTTGGAGTGTATTTCACTATGACCGACACCCATGGTATGTGCTCGATACGTTGCAAGTGTCAGTGGGGTCATAACAGTGTGGTATGTAGTAGGGAGTGATGTGTATGTCGGAGCTACGTGAAAGGTTTACACTGCAGACGGGGAAAGCGAAAAAAAGTCATCCCCTACGTCAGAACGCGCACGAAATTGTGTGTTCCATGATCGTGGCAGACGAACATTTAAGAGGATAGTGACGTAAAGTAAAAGGATAGCAGCTGTAAAAGTCACAACAGAACTGAATATCACAATCTGAAATCCTGTCGCACTAGAGCAACACTAAGAGAAGTCGATAAACAGGTGATTGTAAGGCGAGTTGGAATTCGACAACCAGACATCAGTTGAGAGGTTCTGTGCCCTCTTTTGCAAGTCTCCTCTCATTTTTATCGATTTCATTAATGTTCTATGTCATTGCACGGTAGTAACAGACCGAATAATGTTATTGTAATGAGAGTATTTGTACTGAGAGCTCTAAAAATACTTTTCACTTGAACCCTAAACATGTTGTTTTACTTCCGTATGTGGTCTGGGAGAGACGAGCATCGTAGGACGGGACACACTGCATTTCCGGCTGGGAGCTGAACTTCCCTGAATTCTGAGCGGTTGGTACAACAGACTTAAGCCCCTGGCGGAACTACTGACGTCGGTCGAGTTTCGCCTGTTGTATGCAGGGCCAAACGACCTGCAAGACTGAGCCATGATAAAAATTGCTGTTTTGAAGAGCGCGCCGCAGCGCGTAGTGTGAAGCAGTCGCCCTCCGTTTCTGGCGGTGGCGCCGCTGTGGCAATCGCAGCCTTGGTGTCTCCCTCTGGTGGGAAAGGGGAAGGTTTCCTGTTCACGTACATTTAAGGGGCGCTATGAGCTCGCCAGTCATCTCCGGCGGTAATTCGAAAGAATACGAAAGAATACCGCCCTTCGATTGTGACATCGTTCACTAATCGAAGCGATAGGTTTTGCAGGTGCCTGCCAGCCTGCCAGCCTGCCTGCCAGCCAGCCAGCAGCCAGCAGCCAGCAGCCAGCAGCAGCCAGCAGCGGTCCCAGCCTGCAGCCAGCAGCAGCCAGCAGCGGTCCCAGCCAGCAGCCAGCAGTAGCCAGCAGCGGTCCCAGCCTGCAGCCAGCAGCAGCCAGCAGCGGTCCCAGCCAGCAGCCAGAAGCAGCCAGCAGCGGTCCCAGCCTGCAGCCAGCAGCAGCCAGCAGCGGTCCCAGCCTGCAGCCAGAAGCAGCCAGCAGCGGTCCCAGCCTGCAGCCAGCAGCAGCCAGCAGCGGTCCCAGCCAGCAGCCAGCAGCAGCCAGCAGCGGTCCCAGCCAGCAGCCAGAAGCAGCCAGCAGCGGTCCCAGCCTGCAGCCAGCAGCAGCCAGCAGCGGTCCCAGCCAGCAGCCAGAAGCAGCCAGCAGCGGTCCCAGCCAGCAGCCAGCAGCAGCCAGCAGCGGTCCCAGCCAGCAGCCAGCAGCAGCCAGCAGCGGTCCCAGCCAGCAGCCAGCAGCAGCCAGCAGCGGTCCCAGCCAGCAGCAGAAGCAGCCAGCAGCGGTCCCAGCCTGCAGCCAGCAGCAGCCAGCAGCGGTCCCAGCCTGCAGCCAGCACCAGCCAGCAGCGGTCCCAGCCTGCAGCCAGCAGCAGCCAGCAGCGGTCCCAGCCAGCAGCCAGAAGCAGCCAGCAGCGGTCCCAGCCAGCAGCCAGCAGCAGCCAGCAGCGGTCCCAGCCAGCAGCCAGCAGCAGCCAGCAGCGGTCCCAGCCTGCAGCCAGCAGCAGCCAGCAGCGGTCCCAGCCTGCAGCCAGCAGCAGCCAGCAGCGGTCCCAGCCAGCAGCCAGAAGCAGCCAGCAGCGGTCCCAGCCAGCAGCCAGCAGCAGCCAGCAGCGGTCCCAGCCAGCAGCCAGCAGCAGCCAGCAGCGGTCCCAGCCAGCAGCCAGAAGCAGCCAGCAGCGGTCCCAGCCTGCAGCCAGCAGCAGCCAGCAGCGGTCCCAGCCTGCAGCCAGCAGCAGCCAGCAGCGGTCCCAGCCAGCAGCCAGAAGCAGCCAGCAGCGGTCCCAGCCTGCAGCCAGCAGCAGCCAGCAGCGGTCCCAGCCAGCAGCCAGAAGCAGCCAGCAGCGGTCCCAGCCTGCAGCCAGCAGCAGCCAGCAGCGGTCCCAGCCAGCAGCCAGAAGCAGCCAGCAGCGGTCCCAGCCAGCAGCCAGCAGCAGCCAGCAGCGGTCCCAGCCAGCAGCCAGCAGCAGCCAGCAGCGGTCCCAGCCAGCAGCCAGCAGCAGCCAGCAGCGGTCCCAGCCAGCAGCCAGAAGCAGCCAGCAGCGGTCCCAGCCTGCAGCCAGCAGCAGCCAGCAGCGGTCCCAGCCTGCAGCCAGCACCAGCCAGCAGCGGTCCCAGCCTGCAGCCAGCAGCAGCCAGCAGCGGTCCCAGCCAGCAGCCAGCAGCAGCCAGCAGCGGTCCCAGCCTGCAGCCAGCAGCAGCCAGCAGCGGTCCCAGCCTGCAGCCAGCAGCAGCCAGCAGCGGTCCCAGCCAGCAGCCAGCAGCAGCCAGCAGCGGTCCCAGCCAGCAGCCAGAAGCAGCCAGCAGCGGTCCCAGCCTGCAGCCAGCAGCAGCCAGCAGCGGTCCCAGCCAGCAGCCAGAAGCAGCCAGCAGCGGTCCCAGCCAGCAGCCAGCAGCAGCCAGCAGCGGTCCCAGCCAGCAGCCAGCAGCAGCCAGCAGCGGTCCCAGCCAGCAGCCAGCAGCAGCCAGCAGCGGTCCCAGCCAGCAGCCAGCAGCAGCCAGCAGCGGTCCCAGCCAGCAGCCAGCAGCAGCCAGCAGCGGTCCCAGCCAGCAGCCAGCAGCAGCCAGCAGCGGTCCCAGCCTGCAGCCAGAAGCAGCCAGCAGCGGTCCCAGCCTGCAGCCAGCAGCAGCCAGCAGCGGTCCCAGCCTGCAGCCAGAAGCAGCCAGCAGCGGTCCCAGCCAGCAGCCAGCAGCAGCCAGCAGCGGTCCCAGCCAGCAGCCAGAAGCAGCCAGCAGCGGTCCCAGCCAGCAGCCAGAAGCAGCCAGCAGCGGTCCCAGCCTGCAGCCAGCAGCAGCCAGCAGCGGTCCCAGCCAGCAGCCAGAAGCAGCCAGCAGCGGTCCCAGCCAGCAGCCAGCAGCAGCCAGCAGCGGTCCCAGCCAGCAGCCAGCAGCAGCCAGCAGCGGTCCCAGCCAGCAGCCAGCAGCAGCCAGCAGCGGTCCCAGCCTGCAGCCAGAAGCAGCCAGCAGCGGTCCCAGCCTGCAGCCAGCAGCAGCCAGCAGCGGTCCCAGCCTGCAGCCAGAAGCAGCCAGCAGCGGTCCCAGCCAGCAGCCAGCAGCAGCCAGCAGCGGTCCCAGCCAGCAGCCAGAAGCAGCCAGCAGCGGTCCCAGCCAGCAGCCAGAAGCAGCCAGCAGCGGTCCCAGCCTGCAGCCAGCAGCAGCCAGCAGCGGTCCCAGCCAGCAGCCAGAAGCAGCCAGCAGCGGTCCCAGCCAGCAGCCAGCAGCAGCCAGCAGCGGTCCCAGCCAGCAGCCAGCAGCAGCCAGCAGCGGTCCCAGCCAGCAGCCAGCAGCAGCCAGCAGCGGTCCCAGCCAGCAGCCAGCAGCAGCCAGCAGCGGTCCCAGCCAGCAGCCAGCAGCAGCCAGCAGCGGTCCCAGCCAGCAGCCAGCAGCAGCCAGCAGCGGTCCCAGCCTGCAGCCAGAAGCAGCCAGCAGCGGTCCCAGCCTGCAGCCAGCAGCAGCCAGCAGCGGTCCCAGCCTGCAGCCAGAAGCAGCCAGCAGCGGTCCCAGCCTGCAGCCAGCAGCAGCCAGCAGCGGTCCCAGCCAGCAGCCAGCAGCAGCCAGCAGCGGTCCCAGCCAGCAGCCAGAAGCAGCCAGCAGCGGTCCCAGCCTGCAGCCAGCAGCAGCCAGCAGCGGTCCCAGCCTGCAGCCAGAAGCAGCCAGCAGCGGTCCCAGCCAGCAGCCAGCAGCAGCCAGCAGCGGTCCCAGCCAGCAGCCAGCAGCAGCCAGCAGCGGTCCCAGCCAGCAGCCAGCAGCAGCCAGCAGCGGTCCCAGCCAGCAGCCAGCAGCAGCCAGCAGCGGTCCCAGCCAGCAGCCAGCAGCAGCCAGCAGCGGTCCCAGCCAGCAGCCAGCAGCAGCCAGCAGCGGTCCCAGCCAGCAGCCAGCAGCAGCCAGCAGCGGTCCCAGCCAGCAGCCAGCAGCAGCCAGCAGCGGTCCCAGCCAGCAGCCAGCAGCAGCCAGCAGCGGTCCCAGCCAGCAGCCAGCAGCAGCCAGCAGCGGTCCCAGCCTGCAGCCAGAAGCAGCCAGCAGCGGTCCCAGCCTGCAGCCAGCAGCAGCCAGCAGCGGTCCCAGCCTGCAGCCAGAAGCAGCCAGCAGCGGTCCCAGCCAGCAGCCAGCAGCAGCCAGCAGCGGTCCCAGCCTGCAGCCAGCAGCAGCCAGCAGCGGTCCCAGCCAGCAGCCAGCAGCAGCCAGCAGCGGTCCCAGCCAGCAGCCAGCAGCAGCCAGCAGCGGTCCCAGCCAGCAGCCAGCAGCAGCCAGCAGCGGTCCCAGCCAGCAGCCAGCAGCAGCCAGCAGCGGTCCCAGCCAGCAGCCAGCAGCAGCCAGCAGCGGTCCCAGCCAGCAGCCAGCAGCAGCCAGCAGCGGTCCCAGCCAGCAGCCAGCAGCAGCCAGCAGCGGTCCCAGCCAGCAGCCAGCAGCAGCCAGCAGCGGTCCCAGCCTGCAGCCAGCAGCAGCCAGCAGCGGTCCCAGCCTGCAGCCAGCAGCAGCCAGCAGCGGTCCCAGCCAGCAGCCAGCAGCAGCCAGCAGCGGTCCCAGCCAGCAGCCAGAAGCAGCCAGCAGCGGTCCCAGCCTGCAGCCAGCAGCAGCCAGCAGCGGTCCCAGCCAGCAGCCAGAAGCAGCCAGCAGCGGTCCCAGCCTGCAGCCAGCAGCAGCCAGCAGCGGTCCCAGCCTGCAGCCAGAAGCAGCCAGCAGCGGTCCCAGCCAGCAGCCAGCAGCAGCCAGCAGCGGTCCCAGCCAGCAGCCAGCAGCAGCCAGCAGCGGTCCCAGCCAGCAGCCAGCAGCAGCCAGCAGCGGTCCCAGCCAGCAGCCAGCAGCAGCCAGCAGCGGTCCCAGCCAGCAGCCAGCAGCAGCCAGCAGCGGTCCCAGCCAGCAGCCAGCAGCAGCCAGCAGCGGTCCCAGCCAGCAGCCAGCAGCAGCCAGCAGCGGTCCCAGCCAGCAGCCAGCAGCAGCCAGCAGCGGTCCCAGCCAGCAGCCAGCAGCAGCCAGCAGCGGTCCCAGCCAGCAGCCAGCAGCAGCCAGCAGCGGTCCCAGCCAGCAGCCAGCAGCAGCCAGCAGCGGTCCCAGCCTGCAGCCAGAAGCAGCCAGCAGCGGTCCCAGCCTGCAGCCAGCAGCAGCCAGCAGCGGTCCCAGCCAGCAGCCAGAAGCAGCCAGCAGCGGTCCCAGCCAGCAGCCAGCAGCAGCCAGCAGCGGTCCCAGCCAGCAGCCAGCAGCAGCCAGCAGCGGTCCCAGCCAGCAGCCAGCAGCAGCCAGCAGCGGTCCCAGCCAGCAGCCAGCAGCAGCCAGCAGCGGTCCCAGCCAGCAGCCAGCAGCAGCCAGCAGCGGTCCCAGCCCAGCAGCCAGCAGCAGCCAGCAGCGGTCCCAGCCAGCAGCCAGCAGCAGCCAGCAGCGGTCCCAGCCAGCAGCCAGCAGCAGCCAGCAGCGGTCCCAGCCAGCAGCCAGCAGCAGCCAGCAGCGGTCCCAGCCAGCAGCCAGCAGCAGCCAGCAGCGGTCCCAGCCTGCAGCCAGAAGCAGCCAGCAGCGGTCCCAGCCTGCAGCCAGCAGCAGCCAGCAGCGGTCCCAGCCTGCAGCCAGAAGCAGCCAGCAGCGGTCCCAGCCAGCAGCCAGCAGCAGCCAGCAGCGGTCCCAGCCAGCAGCCAGCAGCAGCCAGCAGCGGTCCCAGCCAGCAGCCAGCAGCAGCCAGCAGCGGTCCCAGCCAGCAGCCAGCAGCAGCCAGCAGCGGTCCCAGCCAGCAGCCAGCAGCAGCCAGCAGCGGTCCCAGCCAGCAGCCAGCAGCAGCCAGCAGCGGTCCCAGCCAGCAGCCAGAAGCAGCCAGCAGCGGTCCCAGCCAGCAGCCAGCAGCAGCCAGCAGCGGTCCCAGCCAGCAGCCAGAAGCAGCCAGCAGCGGTCCCCAGCCTGCAGCCAGCAGCAGCCAGCAGCGGTCCCAGCCAGCAGCCAGCAGCAGCCAGCAGCGGTCCCAGCCAGCAGCCAGAAGCAGCCAGCAGCGGTCCCAGCCTGCAGCCAGCAGCAGCCAGCAGCGGTCCCAGCCAGCAGCCAGAAGCAGCCAGCAGCGGTCCCAGCCAGCAGCCAGCAGCAGCCAGCAGCGGTCCCAGCCTGCAGCCAGCAGCAGCCAGCAGCGGTCCCAGCCAGCAGCCAGCAGCAGCCAGCAGCGGTCCCAGCCAGCAGCCAGCAGCAGCCAGCAGCGGTCCCAGCCAGCAGCCAGCAGCAGCCAGCAGCGGTCCCAGCCAGCAGCCAGAAGCAGCCAGCAGCGGTCCCAGCCTGCAGCCAGCAGCAGCCAGCAGCGGTCCCAGCCAGCAGCCAGAAGCAGCCAGCAGCGGTCCCAGCCAGCAGCCAGCAGCAGCCAGCAGCGGTCCCAGCCAGCAGCCAGCAGCAGCCAGCAGCGGTCCCAGCCTGCAGCCAGCAGCAGCCAGCAGCGGTCCCAGCCAGCAGCCAGCAGCAGCCAGCAGCGGTCCCAGCCAGCAGCCAGAAGCAGCCAGCAGCGGTCCCAGCCTGCAGCCAGCAGCAGCCAGCAGCGGTCCCAGCCAGCAGCCAGCAGCAGCCAGCAGCGGTCCCAGCCAGCAGCCAGAAGCAGCCAGCAGCGGTCCCAGCCTGCAGCCAGCAGCAGCCAGCAGCAGCCAGCAGCGGTCCCAGCCAGCAGCCAGCAGCAGCCAGCAGCGGTCCCAGCCAGCAGCCAGAAGCAGCCAGCAGCGGTCCCAGCCAGCAGCCAGCAGCAGCCAGCAGCGGTCCCAGCCAGCAGCCAGCAGCAGCCAGCAGCGGTCCCAGCCTGCAGCCAGCAGCAGCCAGCAGCGGTCCCAGCCAGCAGCCAGCAGCAGCCAGCAGCGGTCCCAGCCAGCAGCCAGAAGCAGCCAGCAGCGGTCCCAGCCTGCAGCCAGCAGCAGCCAGCAGCGGTCCCAGCCAGCAGCCAGCAGCAGCCAGCAGCGGTCCCAGCCAGCAGCCAGCAGCAGCCAGCAGCGGTCCCAGCCAGCAGCCAGAAGCAGCCAGCAGCGGTCCCAGCCAGCAGCCAGAAGCAGCCAGCAGCGGTCCCAGCCTGCAGCCAGCAGCAGCCAGCAGCGGTCCCAGCCAGCAGCCAGCAGCAGCCAGCAGCGGTCCCAGCCTGCAGCCAGCAGCAGCCAGCAGCGGTCCCAGCCTGCAGCCAGCAGCAGCCAGCAGCGGTCCCAGCCAGCAGCCAGCAGCAGCCAGCAGCGGTCCCAGCCAGCAGCCAGCAGCAGCCAGCAGCGGTCCCAGCCAGCAGCCAGAAGCAGCCAGCAGCGGTCCCAGCCTGCAGCCAGCAGCAGCCAGCAGCGGTCCCAGCCAGCAGCCAGAAGCAGCCAGCAGCGGTCCCAGCCAGCAGCCAGCAGCAGCCAGCAGCGGTCCCAGCCAGCAGCCAGCAGCAGCCAGCAGCGGTCCCAGCCTGCAGCCAGCAGCAGCCAGCAGCGGTCCCAGCCAGCAGCCAGCAGCAGCCAGCAGCGGTCCCAGCCAGCAGCCAGAAGCAGCCAGCAGCGGTCCCAGCCTGCAGCCAGCAGCAGCCAGCAGCGGTCCCAGCCAGCAGCCAGCAGCAGCCAGCAGCGGTCCCAGCCAGCAGCCAGAAGCAGCCAGCAGCGGTCCCAGCCTGCAGCCAGCAGCAGCCAGCAGCGGTCCCAGCCAGCAGCCAGCAGCAGCCAGCAGCGGTCCCAGCCAGCAGCCAGAAGCAGCCAGCAGCGGTCCCAGCCAGCAGCCAGCAGCAGCCAGCAGCGGTCCCAGCCAGCAGCCAGCAGCAGCCAGCAGCGGTCCCAGCCTGCAGCCAGCAGCAGCCAGCAGCGGTCCCAGCCTGCAGCCAGCAGCAGCCAGCAGCGGTCCCAGCCAGCAGCCAGCAGCAGCCAGCAGCGGTCCCAGCCTGCAGCCAGCAGCAGCCAGCAGCGGTCCCAGCCTGCAGCCAGCAGCAGCCAGCAGCGGTCCCAGCCTGCAGCCAGCAGCAGCCAGCAGCGGTCCCAGCCTGCAGCCAGCAGCAGCCAGCAGCGGTCCCAGCCAGCAGCCAGCAGCAGCCAGCAGCGGTCCCAGCCTGCAGCCAGCAGCAGCCAGCAGCGGTCCCAGCCAGCAGCCAGCAGCAGCCAGCAGCGGTCCCAGCCTGCAGCCAGCAGCAGCCAGCAGCGGTCCCAGCCTGCAGCCAGCAGCAGCCAGCAGCGGTCCCAGCCTGCAGCCAGCAGCAGCCAGCAGCGGTCCCAGCCTGCAGCCAGCAGCAGCCAGCAGCGGTCCCAGCCAGCAGCCAGCAGCAGCCAGCAGCGGTCCCAGCCAGCAGCCAGCAGCAGCCAGCAGCGGTCCCAGCCAGCAGCCAGAAGCAGCCAGCAGCGGTCCCAGCCAGCAGCCAGAAGCAGCCAGCAGCGGTCCCAGCCTGCAGCCAGCAGCAGCCAGCAGCGGTCCAGCCAGCAGCCAGCAGCAGCCAGCAGCGGTCCCAGCCTGCAGCCAGCAGCAGCCAGCAGCGGTCCCAGCCTGCAGCCAGCAGCAGCCAGCAGCAGCCAGCAGCGGTCCCAGCCAGCAGCCAGCAGCAGCCAGCAGCGGTCCCAGCCAGCAGCCAGCAGCAGCCAGCAGCGGTCCCAGCCAGCAGCCAGCAGCAGCCAGCAGCGGTCCCAGCCTGCAGCCAGCAGCAGCCAGCAGCGGTCCCAGCCAGCAGCCAGCAGCAGCCAGCAGCGGTCCCAGCCAGCAGCCAGCAGCAGCCAGCAGCGGTCCCAGCCTGCAGCCAGCAGCAGCCAGCAGCGGTCCCAGCCAGCAGCCAGCAGCAGCCAGCAGCGGTCCCAGCCAGCAGCCAGCAGCAGCCAGCAGCGGTCCCAGCCAGCAGCCAGAAGCAGCCAGCAGCGGTTCCCAGCCAGCAGCCAGAAGCAGCCAGCAGCGGTCCCAGCCTGCAGCCAGCAGCAGCCAGCAGCGGTCCCAGCCTGCAGCCAGCAGCCAGCCAGCAGCGGTCCCAGCCAGCAGCCAGCAGCAGCCAGCAGCGGTCCCAGCCAGCAGCCAGCAGCAGCCAGCAGCGGTCCCAGCCAGCAGCCAGCAGCAGCCAGCAGCGGTCCCAGCCTGCAGCCAGCAGCAGCCAGCAGCGGTCCCAGCCTGCAGCCAGCAGCAGCCAGCAGCGGTCCCAGCCTGCAGCCAGCAGCAGCCAGCAGCGGTCCCAGCCAGCAGCCAGCAGCAGCCAGCAGCGGTCCCAGCCTGCAGCCAGCAGCAGCCAGCAGCGGTCCCAGCCAGCAGCCAGCAGCAGCCAGCAGCGGTCCCAGCCTGCAGCCAGCAGCAGCCAGCAGCGGTCCCAGCCTGCAGCCAGCAGCAGCCAGCAGCAGCCAGCAGCGGTCCCAGCCAGCAGCCAGCAGCAGCCAGCAGCGGTCCCAGCCAGCAGCCAGCAGCAGCCAGCAGCGGTCCCAGCCTGCAGCCAGCAGCAGCCAGCAGCGGTCCCAGCCAGCAGCCAGCAGCAGCCAGCAGCGGTCCCAGCCAGCAGCCAGCAGCAGCCAGCAGCGGTCCCAGCCTGCAGCCAGCAGCAGCCAGCAGCGGTCCCAGCCAGCAGCCAGCAGCAGCCAGCAGCGGTCCCAGCCAGCAGCCAGCAGCAGCCAGCAGCGGTCCCAGCCAGCAGCCAGCAGCAGCCAGCAGCGGTCCCAGCCAGCAGCCAGCAGCAGCCAGCAGCGGTCCCAGCCAGCAGCCAGCAGCAGCCAGCAGCGGTCCCAGCCTGCAGCCAGCAGCAGCCAGCAGCAGCCAGCAGCGGTCCCAGCCAGCAGCCAGCAGCAGCCAGCAGCGGTCCCAGCCAGCAGCCAGCAGCAGCCAGCAGCGGTCCCAGCCTGCAGCCAGCAGCAGCCAGCAGCGGTCCCAGCCTGCAGCCAGCAGCAGCCAGCAGCGGTCCCAGCCTGCAGCCAGCAGCAGCCAGCAGCGGTCCCAGCCTGCAGCCAGCAGCAGCCAGCAGCGGTCCCAGCCTGCAGCCAGCAGCAGCCAGCAGCGGTCCCAGCCTGCAGCCAGCAGCAGCCAGCAGCGGTCCCAGCCAGCAGCCAGCAGCAGCCAGCAGCGGTCCCAGCCTGCAGCCAGCAGCAGCCAGCAGCGGTCCCAGCCTGCAGCCAGCAGCAGCCAGCAGCGGTCCCAGCCTGCAGCCAGCAGCAGCCAGCAGCGGTCCCAGCCAGCAGCCAGCAGCAGCCAGCAGCGGTCCCAGCCTGCAGCCAGCAGCAGCCAGCAGCGGTCCCAGCCTGCAGCCAGCAGCAGCCAGCAGCGGTCCCAGCCTGCAGCCAGCAGCAGCCAGCAGCGGTCCCAGCCTGCAGCCAGCAGCAGCCAGCAGCGGTCCCAGCCTGCAGCCAGCAGCAGCCAGCAGCGGTCCCAGCCTGCAGCCAGCAGCAGCCAGCAGCGGTCCCAGCCTGCAGCCAGCAGCAGCCAGCAGCGGTCCCAGCCTGCAGCCAGCAGCAGCCAGCAGCGGTCCCAGCCAGCAGCCAGCAGCAGCCAGCAGCGGTCCCAGCCTGCAGCCAGCAGCAGCCAGCAGCGGTCCCAGCCAGCAGCCAGCAGCAGCCAGCAGCGGTCCCAGCCAGCAGCCAGCAGCAGCCAGCAGCGGTCCCAGCCAGCAGCCAGAAGCAGCCAGCAGCGGTCCCAGCCTGCAGCCAGCAGCAGCCAGCAGCGGTCCCAGCCAGCAGCCAGCAGCAGCCAGCAGCGGTCCCAGCCTGCAGCCAGCAGCAGCCAGCAGCGGTCCCAGCCAGCAGCCAGCAGCAGCCAGCAGCGGTCCCAGCCTGCAGCCAGCAGCAGCCAGCAGCGGTCCCAGCCAGCAGCCAGCAGCAGCCAGCAGCTTTCCCAGCCTGCAGCCAGCAGCAGCCAGCAGCGGTCCCAGCCTGCAGCCAGCAGCAGCCAGCAGCGGTCCCAGCCTGCAGCCAGCAGCAGCCAGCAGCGGTCCCAGCCAGCAGCCAGCAGCAGCCAGCAGCGGTCCCAGCCTGCAGCCAGCAGCAGCCAGCAGCGGTCCCAGCCTGCAGCCAGCAGCAGCCAGCAGCGGTCCCAGCCAGCAGCCAGCAGCAGCCAGCAGCGGTCCCAGCCTGCAGCCAGCAGCAGCCAGCAGCGGTCCCAGCCAGCAGCCAGCAGCAGCCAGCAGCGGTCCCAGCCAGCAGCCAGCAGCAGCCAGCAGCGGTCCCAGCCAGCAGCCAGAAGCAGCCAGCAGCGGTCCCAGCCTGCAGCCAGCAGCAGCCAGCAGCGGTCCCAGCCAGCAGCCAGCAGCAGCCAGCAGCGGTCCCAGCCTGCAGCCAGCAGCAGCCAGCAGCGGTCCCAGCCAGCAGCCAGCAGCAGCCAGCAGCGGTCCCAGCCTGCAGCCAGCAGCAGCCAGCAGCGGTCCCAGCCAGCAGCCAGCAGCAGCCAGCAGCGGTCCGAGCCTGCAGCCAGCAGCAGCCAGCAGCGGTCCCAGCCTGCAGCCAGCAGCAGCCAGCAGCGGTCCCAGCCTGCAGCCAGCAGCAGCCAGCAGCGGTCCCAGCCTGCAGCCAGCAGCAGCCAGCAGCGGTCCCAGCCAGCAGCCAGCAGCAGCCAGCAGCGGTCCCAGCCTGCAGCCAGCAGCAGCCAGCAGCGGTCCCAGCCTGCAGCCAGCAGCAGCCAGCAGCGGTCCCAGCCTGCAGCCAGCAGCAGCCAGCAGCGGTCCCAGCCAGCAGCCAGCAGCAGCCAGCAGCGGTCCCAGCCTGCAGCCAGCAGCAGCCAGCAGCGGTCCCAGCCAGCAGCCAGCAGCAGCCAGCAGCGGTCCCAGCCTGCAGCCAGCAGCAGCCAGCAGCGGTCCCAGCCTGCAGCCAGCAGCAGCCAGCAGCGGTCCCAGCCTGCAGCCAGCAGCAGCCAGCAGCGGTCCCAGCCTGCAGCCAGCAGCAGCCAGCAGCGGTCCCAGCCAGCAGCCAGCAGCAGCCAGCAGCGGTCCCAGCCTGCAGCCAGCAGCAGCCAGCAGCGGTCCCAGCCTGCAGCCAGCAGCAGCCAGCAGCGGTCCCAGCCTGCAGCCAGCAGCAGCCAACAGCGGTCCCAGCCTGCAGCCAGCAGCAGCCAGCAGCGGTCCCAGCCTGCAGCCAGCAGCAGCCAGCAGCGGTCCCAGCCTGCAGCCAGCAGCAGCCAGCAGCGGTCCCAGCCAGCAGCCAGCAGCAGCCAGCAGCGGTCCCAGCCTGCAGCCAGCAGCAGCCAGCAGCGGTCCCAGCCAGCAGCAGCCAGCAGCGGTCCCAGCCAGCAGCCAGCAGCAGCCAGCAGCGGTCCCAGCCAGCAGCCAGCAGCAGCCAGCAGCGGTCCCAGCCAGCAGCCAGCAGCAGCCAGCAGCGGTCCCAGCCTGCAGCCAGCAGCAGCCAGCAGCGGTCCCAGCCTGCAGCCAGCAGCAGCCAGCAGCGGTCGCAGCCTGCAGCCAGCAGCAGCCAGCAGCGGTCCCAGCCTGCAGCCAGCAGCAGCCAGCAGCGGTCCCAGCCTGCAGCCAGCAGCAGCCAGCAGCGGTCCCAGCCTGCAGCCAGCAGCAGCCAGCAGCGGTCCCAGCCTGCAGCCAGCAGCAGCCAGCAGCGGTCCCAGCCTGCAGCCAGCAGCAGCCAGCAGCGGTCCCAGCCTGCAGCCAGCAGCAGCCAGCAGCGGTCCCAGCCTGCAGCCAGCAGCAGCCAGCAGCGGTCCCAGCCAGCAGCCAGCAGCAGCCAGCAGCGGTCCCAGCCAGCAGCCAGCAGCAGCCAGCAGCGGTCCCAGCCTGCAGCCAGCAGCAGCCAGCAGCGGTCCCAGCCAGCAGCCAGCAGCAGCCAGCAGCGGTCCCAGCCAGCAGCCAGCAGCAGCCAGCAGCGGTCCCAGCCAGCAGCCAGCAGCAGCCAGCAGCGGTCCCAGCCAGCAGCCAGCAGCAGCCAGCAGCGGTCCCAGCCAGCAGCCAGCAGCAGCCAGCAGCGGTCCCAGCCAGCAGCCAGCAGCAGCCAGCAGCGGTCCCAGCCAGCAGCCAGCAGCAGCCAGCAGCAGCGTCCCCGCCGGCGAACCAGCCGGGTCGCCCCCCCGCCAGCAGCAGCAGAGTGGGGCTTCGGCCCCATTTTTCTTTGTCACTCTCCATCTTTTTCCTTCTATTTTTCGTCCGTTTGCCTGTCCCTTGTTTGCTGCTGTTCTTTTGTCCTGTCCTGTGTCTTTCTCCTCGTCACAATGTCAACACCCACCACCACTACTACAGCCACCACCACTGCCATCATCTACACATCTCCCTCCACCACCGCCACCACTATCACGTGGTGTGCCCAATCACCTCCCTCTCAGTCCATCCCTCCACTCCTCACTCTCCCATCTCCCTCTCTTTTTGTCGCCCCATCCCCAGCTCCTCCCACCTGCGCCTCCTCTGATCCCTTCCCTCCACTCCCTCCCTCTGCTCCTTCCGTCACTGCGGCCTCCGCTAGGGTGGTAGCCCGGAGAGCCACGGCCCATGCTCCACTTTCACCTTCGATCTCTTCGCCATCTACATCGTCGCCCTCGCCATCGCCTTCGCCCTCTCGCCCTCACCATCTCCGGCGCCGACTCCAGCACTGGGACCTGCCACTCCGAGCCACCTTCCAGTTGCTCCCATCCCCCACACCTCCTCTGCCGCCGACAAACGCCCAGTGGCACCCCTGCCTCCTCTGTACATAAAAAGCCTCCGCCTCGTCCCCCTTCCCCTTCCCAGGATGCCATGGACGTCTCCCCAACTGTCCCTGCCCCCTCCTCCTCCTCCTCCTCCTCCTCCTCCTCCTCCTCCTCCCCCCCTCCTCCTACCACTACCTCCTCTCCCATCCCGATCCCTCCCTTCTCGAGGCCCGGAACCTCACTCTCTTCATTTGCCAGCATTTTCCCGGTGCCCCCATCTCCCTCCTCACTCCTCGCCGTGACTCAGTCCTTATCTCCTCCACCAGCCCTACCCTTCACACAGATATCCTTTCCCGCATCCCTGTCACCCGCTTTGGCCCTAATGCCTCCCTCACCCCCGCCCCTTCCCCACCTCCCTCCCGCCAATCCCAACCCCCGCATTGCCCACCGACCCTCACCGCCATGATCACTCGGCTTAGTCCGACAATCACGGACGAGGCAGTGTTGGCGGAGCTCAAGGCGCATCCCCATCTGGAGGTGTGTGCTGTTCGCCGCATTCACAACTCTGCCGGCCCCACCTGCCTTATGCGGGTCTTTTCCGAACATGCCCTCCCCCCCCATAGACCGTCTCCTGAAGGAGGATGCCCTCCTCTTTAACCAACGTTACAAAGTTGACCCCTCCCCTTCCCCTCCTCAATCCCTCTGCTGCCAGAGGTGCTTGCGGTATAACGCACACCCGACATCTGAGTGCCACGAGGCCCCCGCCTGCCAGCACTGTAAGCAAGCACACTTCTTACGGCAGTGCCCCAACCTCCAGTACCCTCCCTCATGTAACACCTCTAACCTCCCTCATCCTACGTACTCCCAGAAATCTAAAGCCCGATCCCCTCCTACCACTCCTGAACTCACCGTCCCCGTTCGCCCTCTAGACGCCCCCACCCCTCCTGGCAATTCCCTTGCCCCCCCCCCTACCGCTGAGGACATCATCAGATTCCTTACCATAGTCCTCCAAAATGTTCACCCCTTTCAGCACCCCCACACACTCCAACAGATATCCCTCGCTGCCCGTTCTGTCTTTCACCTAAAAATGTATGCCACCTACTCCCATAACCAGGCCCATTTCACCTTCTCCCGTCTTGACACCCTCGTCTAAATCTTTGTCATGGCGCGACAGCACCATATCCTGTTCAACAACATCCGCTCCCTTCCCGTCAACAAGAACCTCTTCCTGCACACCCTTGCCACCCACCGCATGGATGCCTTCCTCCTAAATGAAACCTTCCTCCAACCCCACCACACCATCCACATTTCGCCCTACCTCCTTCACCGCTCCGAAAATCCCCTCCCGATTGCGCGTGGTGGAGTTGCCATTGGTCACCACCGTCAGATCCCGGTTCGGCGCCAACCTCTCCTTCCCGACCCCACCGAACATATGATCCTTCTTCCCCGGCTTTACTGTCACCTGCGCCACCATCTATGTCCGCCCTAATGCCCCTATTCCTTTCGACTTCCTGTCCCACATTGACTGTACCTTCTCCTCCTACGTGATTGCCACCGACCTCAACATCCATAGTCGTTCCGCCCCCAATTACGGTGGTGGCATTGGTTCCTCACCTCCCTTCAAGGCGACCTCGTCCCCATTCCCCAGCACACCCGTCCCAAATCCAACTCCACCAGTCATCCTCTCCTCCCCCAACCTCCTTGGCCACATAATGGTGGATGTCCTGGAGCCCATTGGTAGCGACCATCTCCCTATCCTTCTCACCATTTCAGATGGTCGTCACCCCTACCCCGACCCTCGTAATGATCCTCCCCTGAAGTACATCCATGATTATTCCCGTGCCGACTGGAATGCCTACCGGGATACCCTCTCCACCCAGGTCGGTAACCACCCCTTCACCTACCACCACCCTGACGATGTTACCCATGACGCCTCCTTTCTCCAGCAGACCTTGTCTGAGGCCGTGGAGGCCCATGTCCCTACTGTCGCCATCCACCCCACCATCCTACCTTACCCCCACAGGCCGTCCTCCTCCTCCGTGAATCCCGCCATCTCTACCATGCCTTCCTCCACACGCATGACCCGGACACACTACGACGCCACCGGCAACTCCAGTGACACATCCGAAACTTACTCGCGGCTAAGAAACGCCAGGACTGGCGACAGACATGCACCAATGCTACCCTACCTATAAACTCGTCCAAGTTCTGGTCAAGCTTCCATCACCTTACCAGAACTAAACCCTCCCCATACTATCCTCTTCTCCATGATGATCACCCATTCCCTGACACCCTTAGTAAGGCCAATCACTTTTCCTCCTACCTCTCCGATGTCTTTTCCATCCCCGATGATCCCCAGTTCGATTACTTCTTCTTCCCGGATGTCCGCGATCAAACTGACACCTCTGTCCCTCCCCTCGCACCTGATTTCCAGTAGTTGGACAACATTGCACACACGGAACTCAATGCCCCTATCACTACACAGACTCTCATTGCTACACTCCACACAAAACGCAACACCGCTCCTGGTCACGATCGTGTCACCTACTGCCACCTTTGTGAAGCTCCTGACCTGGCCAGGCTCTACAACGTAGTCCTGTCCACTGGCTACTACCCTGACCTGTGGAAAACCTCCCATATCCTGATGTTCCTTAAACCCGGTAAACTGCCGTCCCCTGTCTCCTCCTACCATCGCATCAGCCTTACCTCGGTCTTCAGCAAGGTCCTGGAATCCATCCTCACCTGACGCATCCACCAGCATCTCTGCCAGCACCACCTCCTTCCCGTTACCCAGTGTGGCTTTCGGCCATCCTACTCTTCCAATGACCTTCTCCTCCACCTCACTCATCTCCTTTCTGAACAGCTAAATTCCCGTCGCTCCACAAGCTTCCTCTCCCTTGACCTCAAACGTGCCTATGACCACGTGTGGCATTCCGGTCTCCTCTTCAGGCTCCAAACCTTCGCCCTTCCCATTAACTATGTCCGTCTGATCGGCTCCTTTCTCTCCCACCGTCCTTCCTACGTCACCATCCATAACACAGATTCCTACACCTTTTTTCCCTCCGCCGGTGTGCCCCAAGGCTCCGTCCTCTCCCCCCATCTGTACCTTTTGCATACGGCGGACATGCCGCCGCCGTCACCCCCCGTCCACCTTCTCCAGTTTGCCAATGACACCGCCTTCCTTGCCCTTGCCCCAACCCTGCAGCGTTCCCAACACCTTCTCCAATCCCATCTTGACCAGTTCACTGCTTGGTGCAACCAGTAGTTGCTCAAGGTCAATCCCTCCAAAAACCAGGCAATCATTGTAGGCAAAGACCACCCCTTCCTTCCGCCTCCTCGTTTTCTATCTAACCATCTATTGCCCTCCTATCGCCCTCACCCCCACCCTTAAGTACCTTGGCGTCACCCTCGACCGTCGCCTCTCCTGGACCCCCCATCTCCAGACAATCCAAGCCAAGGCATGCTCCTGACTCCGTCTCCTCAAGCTCCTTTCCGGCTGTACGTGGGGTCTGGACCCCTCCGCCATACTCCACGCCTATAAATCCCTCATCCGCCCTATCCTCTGTTACGCCCATCCAGGCTGGATCTCCGCCCCCCCCCCCTACCTTTTATAAATCCCTTCAGATCCTTGAATGACATGTTCTCCGCCTCACATATCACATCCGTCTCCCCTCCCCCACGCGGATCCTGTACGACCTAATTCCGTTCCCCGACCTCCTCCTTTTCCTCAAACAGATACGGATCCTCTACACCTCCCATAACCTCGATCCTCCTCACCCACTTGTCTCTCCCATCCTCTCCCATCCCCGCCCGCTGCCGTGCCTGTATTCCCACGTCCCCCCCGGTCTCCATCTCTCCACCCTCCTTACCCTCTCCCAAGGTGGCTTCCGCCAGCTCCCCCTCCCTGACGATGCCCTCCTCCCCTCCATCTACCCCTCCTATCAACTTTGATCCTCCCCTCCCACTTCCTGTGTTTTTCCCTTGGGCACCCTCCCTCCCTTCTCTCTCCTTTTCCCCCCTTCCCCCCTTCCTCCACCCCTCTTCCCCTGGGTTTCCCCTCCCCCTTCCTCCCACCCCCCTATCTCCCGTGCCCTTGGCATCTCTGCTCTCCCGTCTCCCTCTCCCACCCTCCTCCTCCTCTCTTGGCGGGTCCCCGGACTGGTACACGCTCAGTGGACATTCGCGCGCTGGAGATCATCGCCATCAGTGTATCGTGTGTGTGCCTTCATGTTTGTGTTTAGTGTTCTTTCGCCATCACGCTACCACCGTTTACCTGTGCCGTCACAGTCGTCCGTGTTTTGTGCGCCGTGTCAACAGGTTTTAGTGTTTTTCCTTTTCCAGCGTGAACGGCTTCGTGTATACTGTTTTTCGTGTCTACAGTTTTTACCCGTCATTTTTATTGTATTATCTGTACCTCCTTTATGTCATATATATTGTACCACTCGCGGCTGAAGAGCAGCGTACTATGCTGCTGACAGCCCACCTTTGTACAAGGTGATTAAAATAAGAATAAAAAAAAAAAAAACTCGCCAGTCGGTCAGTCTGGGTCAGTCTCTCGTCTCCAGCTTGCTAGTCTGTCTCTCGTCCGCATTTATTAGGCAGTGCTAGTATGTCTGTCGTTCGGATCAACTATTAAAGCTGGCAAAATGAGAGTCTTTCCACTCCACCAGTAAGAGAACTCAGAGAGTGGTCGCCCGGTCGGGGCTGAGTTCCTGCATCTGAGTCTGCGCGTTAGGCCGCCAGTCTGCTCGAGTTGCTCGGGCAACGGTCATTGACGGTTGGATCGGTCGGTTGGTCGGTCACGCACTGAGACACAAGATGACTTGTCCGCCTTGAGCGTCGGCGCATGTGAGGTCGCCACGTCAGTCCAGTGAGCCGCGCCATATAGCGAGGGGTAGCGGCTTCGCGGCCGACACGAGAGCAGCAGGAGTCAAACCACGACATCGGTCTGGCCGGTGCGAGCTGCGACGCCGTGAGACGGGAGATCGGCGCGCCTTCCTGCGTCCGTTGAAGCGGCTGGCAGCGGACGGTTCGGGAGAGCGATTTGGGGGTGCTGTGCCAGGTCTTCTCGAGAAATCGCAGTTTATTAGATGTTAAGTGATTGGTGATCTCTTCTTTGATTTACTCTTGTTAAATTCTACTTGTTTTCTTGGCGAGGTCACCAGCCGTTTTGCTTTGGAGTCGTCCCACCATTGGGTGGTCCGTTTTTCCCTTGTAGAGTAGGGGCGGGTAAGAGCAACCTGCAGTTCGGGTTGTACGGTAATCTCCCTGTCAATCTACCGTACGTTAGTAGCTACCGCTGTCATGTTTGTCGGATTTGGTGTGTTAACGAATTTATTGCTTGGAGTGTAACGGCGTAGTACCTGAAATATGTTCTGGTCTTTGAAAACTTTGATATTATTGCCTATGATCTTGAGAGGCGGTATCTGTGTACTGTAGAGCATCTTAACTATTGTTTGGCAACCTTGTAGAATTTTATATAAGATTGCATTTCATGGGCTTTTATTTAAATGATAATTTTAGACTTTTCTTAGGAGTTAAAATCAAGTTGCACCTTCCGTCGCAAGGTTAATATTTTAATTGTTAGTTTTTTGTACCATTTCCATCCCTCCTACAGGACGGGGGGGGGGGGGGGAGGGTGCATAGTTTGCGTGCTTGTGTAAATTGTTAACCCTCTTAGTTTAAAGTTATCTCGTGTGTTGCAGATTTGCACCAGTGTAGTCTTTCAGAGGCTGTTGTGAGCGGTCGTAACTACGGCTGTGTCAAAAGGGAGCGGCAAGGTTCTCTGCCCGAAAGCTCATACAGTCAAAACTTGTTTCTTTCTGCCTCTGAATAAATTGTAACTTTGATATTTAGAGGGTGCTTTCTGCTTATAATTTTAAATCTGTTTCTTTTAAAAAATGCTTTTAGGCACTATTAAAGTGAATAAAATTCCCATTTGTTAAGAGGAATTTGAAACGTCCCCTTAGAACAATTATACATGACTGTGCTTAAACTGACACACAATATTTTTTTTAGCGCAACGCAATCTGACTTTCAAAAATCCCTTCAAAAGAATGGCCCTGACTAACATTAAACTATACCTTTCACAAATCACTTACCTCACAAAAATCTTCGTTACTCAAACTACTGCAATACAGCGAGTGCCACTACTGCCAGCTAAATAAAAGATTGAAACTACGGAAGGCACTAACTACTGATAAGCATAGTTAGCAAATGAAAGATTTTAATAGAGAACAAATAATGTATTTACCTTAATAGTGTTGAAAAACCATAATATACATAGCAGTTCATAATATCCAGTATAACAAATTTCAAAACTCCGCCATCTCTCTCCCCACATCCACCACTGCTGGCGGGTTACCTCCAACTGCGCAACGCTACGCGCTGTTCACATCCAGCTGCCCAACACTACAATGGCAGACAACAATGCAAACTACCCACAGACTGTACACAGCACAGCCAGTGATTTTCATACAGAGCGCTATGTAACGTTGCCAATAAGAAAACATAAACAGCCTACTTACATAAAGAAAACATAAACAGCCTACTTATTAACAGCCTACTTACATAAAGAAAACATAAACAGCCTACTTACAAATTTGGTTATGATTTCATCTGTTACTTCCTGGCTACTGCCTCCATACCTACATAGTGTGATTGAATGTGTTAATGTTCTTCATGAATCACTAGTTAATAAAACAAATTCTGAAGAATATGCTTTGAAAATACATCATGGTTGAGAGACGTCTGAGTGTCGCCGCAGTTTTCGTGTTTACGATTTCGGCGCGTCTGGAACGAAGACTCCTGGCACCGACTGACTGCATTGTCGTCATAATTCTGAGAATACTTGTTTACTCTGCCTGCTGGGTGCGGCTGTCTGGCACTGTATGGCTGGTGGTCTGGGCAGGTTGTTTACGTAGACGGTCAAACGGCAAGTTCAGTGTCCTCAGCTGAATAGCAGAGGCATGATTGGACAACTTAAACTGAGGCTAGTTGACGTGATAAAGCCCTGTTCGAAATTTGAGGGAAGAGTCGCTGTTGGTGCGAATAATATACTGAGATGGTGTGGGGGAATTTTGGAATCAGCACTGAATGCTGATTCGCGGTTTTCGAGGGGAGTAGGGAGTTCAGCAATGTTGGCTTCGCTCTTGTGTTGCGCAGGCAGGGATTCGGGATCTGATCTCCCTCGGAGTCGGACGGTCTTGCGATCAGGGGCTGGCACAGAGTCGCTGCACGGCAGAAGTCGGCGGCTACGTCACCGAGGCGCTGCCTACTGGCGGCGTGCTGCAGGTCTCAGTTCTGGTACAGTGTTTTGCGCCTCCGGCATTGTAGGACCTTTCCAATTTTATACTGAATCCCTCAGCAGCACGCGCGCTCGCTTTGCTACAAATCCACCTTGCTTGTTTCTCCTTGTGATATGCTTGTTTCTTCTTGTGATACCATTTGATCTCTCGCTACTAATTGTGATATTGCTATATAGCCGGGAGATTAATATTTGATTCATTAGGACCTCCAGTCATTATCGTCAATTTATTGCATCGCAGAGAGTAGTAGCCCCTTGTTCTCGAGCCAACTCTTATTCTCATAATATTTCAGTATCCTATCCCTTAACCAACTGTGTGTCGACAATCATGCGCATTTATCTTCTGGTATATAATGAATCTCACTGTAATATTTAATCCACATATCATTTCGCAGATATAGGAAGAATCCCATTTCCTGTTGTTTATTATGATAAAGTTCTCTTTTTTTGAGTAGATTGTGAGTGTCCACTCCTTATTTTACCAACTAGCAGGGTCCACCATCATTTCCTTCCGTTACCATTGCGCGCATAATTAATTAGCTGGTAGAGAGAGAGGGGGTCGAGTGCATGTCTCGTTCTCATGCAAAATTCATCTGAATTTAAGAGGTACAAATTCTTCTCCACCCCGGCACCTCGCTCAGTGATACAAATTCCCGTAATGGAAAATGTGGTATCGCGGCCATAAAACCTGGACTGCGGAGCAATGGAAGAAAATCATTGGCTCGGATGAGTCTCGTTTCTCACTGTTTCCAACCACGTCCTAAAATCGGTTATTGGTGATGGTTTGGGCAGCCGTACCGATTTACGGTTTTTCTGCTAGGTCTCATTACTGCCAAGGACTAGGTGACCGTTTTGGCTGATAAGGTCATCCCCGGCTGCAGAGTCTGTCCACCAGTGGCGGTGCTGTCTTACAAGGCGACAGGCCCCGTCCAGGACTCGTGTTGCCGCATCTGCGCTGGCCGCCACAGTCGCCACGTCACGGCGTTACTCAAACCCTGTGCTCTGCTTTGGAGACAACGATGCGTGGTCGCTGTGCACTTCCTGCATTTACCACTAATTTTCGGGAAGAACGGTACAAGTCTCCACTGAAAATCATTCAGGGCGTGTATTTATCCATCCCGAGACGAGTGGAAGCTGCTTTGGATACCAACGGGTTTCCAAAACCGTATTACGAGTGGTAATGTGCTGGTTTTTTGGTGTTTCCATATCTTTCTCCACCCCCTATATACACATATGGCGACAGTCACACAAAGTTGTATAATATGGGCACATGCAAATTCTCTAGCGATCGTGGAAGCAAAGTGCAGGTTTGGTTAACTGCCTGTTTGTAGGCATGAATTGTGGATAGCAGACTGAGAAGACCGTACACTTTACAAGATAAGTTAACGTGACCCGTTTACCATCAGTTTTCTCGTGAAGAATTTCCAGCGCTGTCATCCTTACAGAAACGAACAGTTTTTGCACGACACGTACCGGTATCATCTCATTTTCTACGTGAGTTGACCAGAAAGTAATGCACGGCACTTTTTTTTTCTTCAACAATTCTTTACTGAACACAATGAGAATTGCACACATGAAAGAATGGTGTTTTATCTAAACACCCTATTCTTCCACGTCATCTCCATCCCGTTCTCTGTCTTCCTCCAGCGTGAAACAAGGGCGTGTATGCCCTGTCGGTAGCAATCCCTGTCCTGTTGCATGAGGCAGTGCTTCATTGTTTGAATCACCTCGTCATCGTCTTCAAAATGTGTTCCGCGAATGGCGTCCTTTAATGGCCCAAACAAGTGGAAGTCCCAGGGGGCTAAGTCAAGGTTGTAGCCCTGATGAGGTAAAACTGTCGAACCCTGTTTTACGATGTGTTCAGCAGGTTGCAGACTTGTGTGGGGCCGAGCGTTATCGTGTTGCAACAAAACATCTCTTGGGCTGCTGTGGCGCCGAAGCCGCGTCTTTTGTTAATCTGCTGACATGTGCTTCTTCTGAATTAATGGTACCGCCTCTTGGTATCACATCTGTGGGATCCTGCCCTCTCCTCTATTATAGGGTGCTTAAAGGATGCTCCGTTCTCGCTTAGCTATACCACAATTCAAGCAAATCACATTAATAGTTTTTATTACAATAAAGAATATGGACAATACTTAACTTTGTATTTACAAGAGCGTATCGCAAACGATGGGCGACATACAGTTAGTCAGTGTCCTTCTCTATATACTACGTCCATACAAGCGATGGACGTGGATCACTAATAATTGTCCTGCTAGTGGCGGAACACTACGGAGGGGCCGAGGCTGCCAGCAGCGCCGCTTTCGTCCTCCTCTTGTAGAGGCCGATCCTGTTGTGGTCAGCGAGCTATTGGCTGACGTCGACTTACAGCCTTCTCTGCTCGTGCGTTCTTCATCTTCGTGCCGCCGCTTGTGATTACGCCGGAACAAATCCGTGAGAGCCACACCTTCACAGTCCCAGAACACGGTGATGCTGACCTCACCGGCGGAAGCAGTTGCTTTGAATTTTTTCTTCTGTAGGGAGTGGGAATGGCGCCATTCCATCGTCTGTCGATTTGTTTCGGCCTCAAAATGGTGAAACCAGGTATCATCACCTGTCACAATCCGGGACAAGAAGGTCTTCCCCTCAGCTTCAAAACGTTGCAACAAATCAACACAAATGCTTTTTCTGTGCGATTTGTGATCCACCGTTAGATGCCGCGCGACCCATCTCGCACACACTTTTGAGTATCTAAGAGTGCGGATAATTGCATTCAGTTTTGCTTTACTGACTGACAGATGCAGTGCCAACTGCTGAGTCGTAATGCATCTGCCCTCGCCAATGGCAACATCAGCTCGCTGTATGTCGGGTGTGACAGCCGTGGATGGTCTCCCCGACCGCTGCAAATCTTGGCGCTCCGCCGAACCGTCTTCTGATGACCTCACCCTCCGTGCCCAGCGACTAACTGTACTTCTGTCGGCAGCAGATGCTCGACAGACTTTGCACAAGTGTTTGTAGATATTCCCCACAGTTTCTTTCACTGCAGTGAGAAATTCAATGAAGGCACGTTGCTTGTAACGTACATCACCTACAGACGCCATTTTGAAACTGTCCTGCAGCTACGCTATCTGTCGGAAATGACGGAAACTCGGCGCGCTCACTCAGTAGACTTCAGATAATACAAGACGTAACTTTTCGCATTCGTAGCATTGTTTTAGGCTGAGAAAAAAAAAATGCGGTGCATTACTTTTTGGGCAACCCTCGTACGTCTCGCACGATAGTGTCTAACGCAAAAGTTCGAAAAGCGGGACTGGACTCACGATTTCCTGCCACGAGGGTCACACAGTTCAGGGTATCCGAAGGGAAGTCACCTTGTGAAACCGAAGTTACACCTGGGGTTTCCCACGGACGTGTTACGGGCCCTCTACAGTTCTTTGCAGTGTATCTCAGCAGCCCTCTTAGACCTTAAAATTTTTGCAGACGATGCCGTCATTTACCGTATTGTACAGCCATCAGAAGATAAAGAAGAATTACAAAATTATTTCGGCGATATATATTATTCGCCCTAAAATTGAAAATTGAACGTGAACAGTAAAATATGTTTCTCCAGATGAGCATAAAAAAATCAGCTATTTTTCAGTTACCCGGTAAATCGTATAAAGTTAGAGTTTGTCAGTTCAGCTAATAATCTAGGGATTACAGCTACGAAGTCCTTAAAATGGAACCATCATACAGAAAACGTTGTGGGCAAGGCGAATAAACACTTTGTGTCACTGGCAGCATATTTAGCAGGTGCGACTTATCTACTAAAGAGACTAGTTTCCCTACGTTCGCCCATTTTCTTCTGGACTGTTGCTGCGAAGTAAGGGACACCTACCACGTAGAACTGACAGATGATCAAAAAAGTTGACAAATTACCGAGAAATACGTGAGACAGTGCCACGGATATGATAGGTGAGTTGTGCTGGAATTATCAAAACATGGCTGTTTTTCGTTGCTGCGAGATATTTTCGCGAAATTTCAGTCTCCAAGTCTCTCCTCCGAATGCCAAAATATTTTGTTTATTCCAGCCTACATAGGGAGAAAAGACTACAGTGGCAAAATAAAAGAAATCGGAGGCCACACGGAAAGATTAGAGTGTTCATTTCTCAGTCGTACTATTCGAAAGTGGAACAGTAGAGAGATAGTGTGAAAGCGGTTCTACGCACCCTCTGCCAAATACCTAACTGTGAACCGAAGAGTAATCGTGCATATGTAGGTGCAGACTGATCGAAGGTGTGCAGTAGGATGGTCTCTCTGTTCCAATCAGTTTAATCCCTTATATCTCCAGCTACGAAAACAAAGTTATTGGTGGACTCCACGTTCATCAACGAAGTGTAATCATTACTGAGCATGTGTCCTATGGATACGATACGACCAATTGTGACAGCAAGTTCGCGATTCTTTGACGTGGACGTCTGAAGGACGTATTAGAGTGAGTAATAACCATATTGAGAATCTTGTGTAGAGTCAATAAACAGATGATACAGGATAGAATAAACAGATGATACAGGATAGAATAAACAGATGATACAGGATAGAATAAACAGATGATACAGGATAGAGTAAACAGATGATACGAGATATAACAGGCCAAATGTTAAGTATTTGTTTCAGGACATATGTTTACAAGACTCATTTCTCTGCAATCCACTTGCTTCTTTATCTTCATGGACACCAAGTACAACATACGCGATCTCAGGGCCTAGGATAATGCTGCCAAAACCTCCTTACAGCAACAACAACACAAACTAAAATTCAAAATGAAACTGCACATCTGTTCCTACTGCAGATCCAGTCATCCCATAGAACAACATCTCCACTTGTCATTGTCATCCACATGTACAGGGCGACAACTATTGAACTACATGAAAAAAACGCAAATTAGTTGGACACTAAGGCGTGCACACACTATTCAGTCTGTAAACGTCACTACAGATGTTCGGATTTAGGTCATGACATGTTTGATATGCCTGCCATCACTGGTGATAATGTGGTGCAGACGAATAGCGAAATTCTGCATGAGTCGCTAAAGTGTTGGAAGATCGATGCTGCCGATGACATCCTGAATGGCTTTTTTCAGCCCAGCGGTGGTTTTGCGGTTATTGCTGTACATCTTGTCTTCAGTATAGCCCCACAGCAAGGAGTCGCATGTGTTCAGATCCGGAGAATATGGCGGCCAATCGGGGCCGATGCCGGTGGCCTCTGGATACCCCAGAGCCAGAATGTGGTCTCCAAACTGCTCCTCCAGAACATCAAACACTCGTCTGCTTCGATGGGACGGAGCTCCTTTTCGCATAAGTCACATCTTGTCGAAATCAGGGTCACATTGGATAGTGGGGATGAAATCATCTTCCAAAACTTTCACGTACCGTTTGATAGTCACCGTGCCATCAACGAATATCGCACCGATTATTCCGTGACTGGACATTTCACACCACACAGTCACCCATTCAGGATGAAGAGACTTATCGATTGCGAAATTCGGATTCTCAGTCCTCCAAATCGCGCCAATTTTGCTTATTGACAAACTCGTATAAGTGAAAGTGGGTTTCGTCGCTAAACCAAACCTTAGAGCGCATACTAATTCCCATCATGCCCCGCGGCCAACCGTCCACTCTGAATGTCCTTTACGCAAACCGTTCATAAGTTATGTCGATTTTATTTCATATACCGGTAGTTCAGTAATTGTGAGCCTGTAACACAGCTACCTGTCCCGCTGTCACACCTTCTACCACAAGTATTGTCTACAGGCTGAATCCACCATATTAAACATAATCCGTTGCCTCTCAGCTGTTGTCCAAAACTTCCATCGCATCGAGCGATTACGTACCCTTCACGAGACCACCCTAGCATTTTTTCATACTCGAAAAAAGTAATTTTTCTGCCTGGGGATGTTTGCTATATGAAACAAGCATGTTATTGCAAACGAGATTTGATAATTTCTGCATATCGGGCATTATCAAGCAAAATGAGACAAACATTAGGTTACATGTTTCCGTGTATCACCATCTCATGATGCAGACGTGATATGGCTCCCAAAATTGCGATCAAATGGCGTACTGTCATATAACAGCAGATGTCAGTTTCTACAGTATGTCATACGTTTTTAAGTTATCGCACAAGTGCACACAATACAACAAAAGAGCTTATTATAAATCTGAAAATAAAAACAAACATGGGTCTGGTCATTGTCTTAAAAATCAAATGCCATGAATGTTTCTGAGCAAAGAAACGATGCTGTACTGTCAAATATATAAAAGCCATCAATATAGTACGAACAGCTAATGTCTTGGTTAATACGGGCCTATTCCGAGCACATAGACGTTAATGCTATATCATTTTGCAAAAAACTCTCACAATTTATTTCACCACTGAGTTATTTATTTAGTTGCTTCATGTCTCATTTTCCCCCCCATGAACCATGGACCTTGCCGTTGGTGGGGAGGCTTGCGTGCCTCAGCGATACAGATGGCCGTACCGTAGGTGCAACCACAACAGAGGGGTATCTGTTGAGAGGCCAGACAAACATGTGGTTCCTGAAGAGGGGCAGCAGCCTTTTCAGTAGTTGCAGGGGCAACAGTCTGGATGATTGACTGATCTGGCCTTGTAACATTAACCAAAACGGCCTTGCTGTGCTGGTACTGCGAACGGCTGAAAGCAAGGGGAAACTACGGCCGTAATTTTTCCCGAGGACATGCAGCTCTACTGTATGATTAAATGATGATGGCGTCCTCTTGGGTAAAATATTCCGGAGGTAAAATAGTCCCCCATTCGGATCTCCGGGCGGGGACTACTCAGGAGGACGTCGTCATCAGGAAAAAGAAAACTGGCGTTCTAGGGATCGGAGCGTGGAATGTCAGATCCCTTAATTGGGCAGGTAGGTTAGAAAATTTAAAAAGGGAAATGGATAGATTAAAGTTAGATATAGTGGGAATTAGTGAAGTTCGGTGGCAGGAGGAACAAGATTTTTGGTCAGGTGATTACAGGGTTATAAATACAAAATCAAATAGGGGTAATGCAGGAGTAGGTTTAATAATGAATAAAAAAATAGGAGTGCGGGTTAGCTACTACAAACAGCATAGTGAACGCATTATTGTGGCCAAGATAGACACAAAGCCCATGCCTACTACAGTAGTACAAGTTTATATGCCAACTACCTCTGCAGATGATGAAGAAATAGATGAAATGTATGACGAGATAAAAGATATTATTCAGGTAGTGAAGGGAGACGAAAATTTAATAGTCATGGGTGACTGGAATTCTTCAGTAGGAAAAGGGAGAGAAGGAAACATAGTAGGTGAATATGGATTGGGGGGAAGGAATGAAAGAGGAAGCCGCCTTGTAGAATTTTGCACAGAGCATAACTTAATCATAGCCAACACTTGGTTCAAGAATCATAAAAGAAGGCTGTATACCTGGAAGAATCCTGGAGATACTAAAAGGTATCAGATAGATTATATAATGGTAAGACAGAGATTTAGGAACCAGGTTTTAAATTGTAAGACATTTCCTGGGGCAGATGTGGATTCTGACCACAATCTATTGGTTATGAACTGCAGATTGAAACTGAAGAAACTGCAAAAAGGTGGGAATTTAAGGAGATGGGACCTGGATAAACTGAAAGAACCAGAGGTTGTAGAGAGTTTCAGGGAGAACATAAGGGAACAATTGACAGGAATGGGGGAAAGAAATACAGTAGAAGAAGAATGGGTAGCTCTGAGGGATGAAGTAGTGAAGGCAGCAGAGGATCAAGTAGGTAAAAAGACGAGGGCTAATAGAAATCCTTGGGTAACAGAAGAAATATTGAATTTAATTGATGAAAGGAGAAAATATAAAAATGCAGTAAATGAATCAGGCAAAAAGGAATACAAACGTCTCAAAAATGAGATCGACAGGAAGTGCAAAATGGCTAAGCAGGGATGGCTTGAGGACAAATGTAAGGATGTAGAGGCTTGTCTCACTAGGGGTAAGATAGATACTGCCTACAGGAAAATTAGAGAGACCTTTGGAGAGAAGAGAACCACTTGTATGAATATCAAGAGCTCAGATGGCAACCCAGTTCTAAGCAAAGAAGGGAAGGCAGAAAGGTGGAAGGAGTATATAGAGGGTTTGTACAAGGGCGATGTACTTGAGGACAATATTATGGAAATGGAAGAGGATGTAGATGAAGACGAAATGGGAGATAAGATACTGCGTGAAGAGTTTGACAGAGCACTGAAAGACCTGAGTCGAAACAAGGCCCCGGGAGTAGACAACATTCCATTTGAACTACTGATGGCCTCGGGAGAGCCAGTCATGACAAAACTCTACCATCTGGTGAGCACGATGTATGAGACAGGCGAAATACCCTCAGACTTCAAGAAGAATATAATAATTCCAATCCCAAAGAAAGCAGGTGTTGACAGATGTGAAAATTACCGAACTATCAGTTTAATAAGTCACAGCTGCAAAATACTAACGCGAATTCTTTACAGACGAATGGAAAAACTGGTAGAAGCCGACCTCGGGGAAGATCAGTTTGGATTCCGTAGAAATGTTGGAACACGTGAGGCAATACTGACCTTACGACTTATCTTAGAAGAAAGATTAGGAAAAGGCAAACCTACGTTTCTAGCATTTGTAGACTTAGAGAAAGCTTTTGACAATGTTAACTGGAATACTCTCTTTCAAATTCTGAAGGTGGCAGGGGTAAAATACAGGGAGCGGAAGGCTATTTACAGTTTGTACAGAAACCAGATGGCAGTTATAGGAGTCGAGGGGCATGAAAGGGAAGCAGTGGTTGGGAAAGGAGTAAGACAGGGTTGTAGCCTCTCCCCGATGTTATTCAATCTGTATATTGAGCAAGCAGTAAAGGAAACAAAAGAAAAGTTCGGAGTAGGTATTAAAATTCATGGAGAAGAAGTAAAATCTTTGAGGTTCGCCGATGACATTGTAATTCTGTCAGAGACAGCAAAGGACTTGGAAGAGCAGTTGAACGGAATGGACAGTGTCTTGAAAGGAGGATATAAGATGATCATCAACAAAAGCAAAACGAGGATAATGGAATGTAGTCAAATTAAGTCGGGTGATGCTGAGGGAATTAGATTAGGAAATGAGACACTTAAAGTAGTAAAGGAGTTTTGCTATTTAGGGAGTAAAATAACCGATGATGGTCGAAGTAGAGAGGATATAAAATGTAGACTGGCAATGGCAAGGAAAGCGTTTCTCAAGAAGAGGAATTTGTTAACATCGAGTATAGATTTAAGAGTCAGGAAGTCGTTTCTGAAAGTATTTGTATGGAGTGTAGCCATGTATGGAAGTGAAACATGGACGATAACTAGTTTGGACAAGAAGAGAATAGAAGCTTTTGAAATGTGGTGCTACAGAAGAATGCTGAAGATAAGGTGGGTAGATCACGTAACTAATGAGGAGGTATTGAATAGGATTGGCGAGAAGAGAAGTTTGTGGCACAACTTGACTAGAAGAAGGGATCGGTTGGTAGGACATGTTTTGAGGCATCAAGGGATCACAAATTTAGCATTGGAGGGCAGTGTGGAGGGTAAAAATCGTAGAGGGAGACCAAGAGATGAATACATTAAGCAGATTCAGAAGGATGTAGGTTGCAGTAGATACTGGGAGATGAAGAAGCTTGCACAGGATAGAGTAGCATGGAGAGCTGCATCAAACCAGTCTCAGGACTGATGACCACAACAACAACAACAACATGTCTCATTTTAATACAGAAATTGTAATTCCCTTTATTTAAAAAGCATATACCCCTAGTTTACATAATGTGCTACGTATTTGCACGTTGAAATATTTTAATATTTTCATATTTTACACTATACGTTGCTTTCTCGATTACTATATGATTTCCGTTATATCCACTTGCTGAAAAATCTACTTTCTCCAGTTGCCATAACAACATTCAATTCCTGGATTACGTTACAAAATTACTTAAATAGTATTTTAATGCAACAAACTGTACAACTATACTTTTTACTTCGTACTGTTTTTTCTTAAAACATCGATTCTACTATATCTTTCATATTTACAACAATCAAAACAGTCCCAACATTATAAACCCACAGTTATAGTTTTTTCGACTGTAACGAACAGAAACTAATTGTAAAATTCAAAAAACATAAACTTATGTGGGCTACAGCCTGTCTCACTCCCTTCTCAACTACTGCTTGCCTTTCATGCCTTTGAACTCTTACAATTGCAGTCTGGTTTATGTAGCAGTTATGATAGCCTTTCTGAGACTCCCGCTAAACCAGCTGCGCAGAACAGGTAATTAGGATTGTAGAAAGGGCCAAATAAGATTGGGGTCAGTTTCATCTACTAATTGTAATTTATTGGAATCTAACACATTTACAACCATAACGGCACATAGCCGAACCTTTACCAAACGCAACTCTTTCACGGCTGAAGGCCTCCAAACAAGAAATCTTAAAAAAACCAACAAGATAAAAATCCAATTAAAATAACAATAAAACATCTATCACGGCTAGGTGGAAAGGCTCAAAGCAAAGTAGATAGAACAAACATATGCAAGGTGCAATATCAATGGCTCAAGGCCACAATTAAGTTTCAAAACTTTTAAATATATTACAATAATCTTTTAAAGGGAGAAGACCGCAATGTTTAAGCTTGAAAGATAATTATTAGCATACGGTCGCAAGACTGAAAGCCCACAATTAATTTTGTAAGATTCTTAAGAAAAAGAGAAAAAATAACCATAATCCTTAAATTTTAAGAAGCTGAAAACAGATAATTAAACACCGGTAGAAAAGACAATAAAGACAACGGCACTCAGAAGCCTCCAAGGAGGTCGGTCTGCCCTCGTTCACTTAGGCGAGACAGGTGGTGAGCCCAACTACACTTGAACCATCGGAACCCAACCAAGGGATAGCCATGGACCGACCGACACAACGACTTGCTTCCCATCAATCAGTACATGCAAACTGAAACAGAAAGGGTTGCAAACGTTATAATCCACAATGGAGTGTGTATTAGCTGTCAAAATTACTCACCATGTTGGACAGCGACAACAGGTGAGGAAATCACACTGCCTACAATTACGTTAGTGGCCAGGGTAGGTAACCAGAACACTAACGGCCACAAGGCAGAAAATTCCACTAGTGCACTCTAATTATAGTCAACAAAAATAGTTAAATGCACCACATGGCGGCTAAATTTCAGCAATACAAACACTCAGTGTTGCTCACAGGAAAAGCTCCCCAACAGCGAACCACTGAAACGAGCCACACAATATGAATGGACGTGGCTCGGGTAGTTGAAACCACTACTCAACTTTACGTCCTGGGTCGGTGAATCACGAAGCTGGTAGCGATCTGACAGCTCCACACACGCTCCGACACTGCGCAGGGACCGCCAGCGGACCGCGCGGATATAACTTCCCTGGTCCGCTGCAACCTACCGTCTCCTCTCAGAATGCCGACAACATCTAAAATAGTCGCCAGTGGAAATAACACCAACTACACACACAACCTGAAAAACACTTGCACGTAGACCTGAACGATATCCAACGGTAACTAAGCACGCATGAAGACAAATTGGGAGTCCATGCTCACACACACAGCCGACTCACGAACGATCGGCGAGACAAAACGCGTCGTCCGGTAGGACGACCGACCTAAAGACCCACCAAGACCCTGGCCCGGCTCAAGTGATGCGTGGTTGCAACGTGGTAATCGTCGGGCGAGCCATGTTGACACAAACCTCACTGCTCCAAACCGACTGCACTAGTGCCGCATTGCAATTCCCCGAGTGGCAGGTCTGACACATTCCCACTGCCTGGCAGACCCGAACTCCCTAGGACAGATTTTTTTTTTCCTTTATTGAATTTCAATTCCCCCCGAAGGGGGCGGGCTGGCAGCAGCTTAGTATGCCGCTCTTCAGCCTACAGATTTTGTGAGAAAGTTCAAGAGAATAAATAATGAAAAACAGGCGATAAAATCGGAGACTTAAAGAGTTACATGGCGAAAAGAAATCGTGGAACTTAAAACAAACAACAGAGGGATGATGATGCTAATAAAATAGATACGAAGCAGACAGGGAAAACAATAGACAGACAATTAAAAAACACGGCGACAGTCTGGAATCTGTTCGCAAAAGACATAAAATTCACACCTAGCGACAGCATGGTTTCTGTTCGCAACACGAGAAAGACAAACAACACTGAATAGTCACTGGAACACTGCACTAAAAAGTTGGCAAATGTGACACACCACAGTCGAGAGCAGGTGGGGGGAAACTGGACAGAAGATGGGTAAACAAAAAAGGGGGCAAAGGAGAGTAAAAGCGAAGGGGGAAACTGGGAAAGGAGCTGATGGAGGATGAGGACCCATAAGAGGGGTGGGGGGCAGACGCGACAGGGAGTGGGGAGGCAGAGGAGGGGAATACAAAAGGACTTGGGGGGGGGGGAGAAGGGAGGTAGGGAGAGGTTTAGTGGGGAGAAAACAGGACGGAAGGGGGGGGAAGAGGGAGCCCAGGGAAAGGACAGAGGAAAGGAGGGGGACCTAGGACAGACAACGACCGCGCATTAATAGCAGTCGAGCAAAGACGTTACGAGAGGGGATATATCGATACGCGCTGCTAACGCCGATCATGGTCGGGGAAAGCAGCAACTCAGTGACAGCAGTAATTTAAATTAACGTAGTGACGTGGAAGTACATTAAAAAAAGCAGGGTGTAAAATAGATGATGGCGGGAACACGAGCCACGCACGGCTCATGTACGTTCTCTGTATTTTAATCCTTTACATTCAGAATTTCAAAGAATATATTCCACTCTACACTGTCAAAAGTTTTGTTTGTATCTACAAATGCTATAAACGCAGATTCACTTTTCCTTAACTTATTGCCAAACTGATACTTCTCGGAAACGGTGTCTACCAGTTTTTCCATTCGTCTACAAAAAATCCGTGTCTGTATTTTGCAAGTATGACCTGTTAAATACACCTATCAGCACCTCTCTGGAACTGTACATTCTTCCTTAGGTCTGACTCATATATCTTGCCCACCAGGTGGAACAGTTCTGTTATCACTAACTCTCCCAAGTGCATCAATAATTCTAAGGAAATATCGCCACCTCCTGGGACTTTGTTACAACTAGGGTATTTCAGTTCTCTGTCAAGTTCTTCTCACAGTATCATTTCTCTCAACTCACTGGCATGTACTTCCTGTTCCCTTTCTACAATGTTGACTTATAGTTCATTTCCCTTCTATATGTAATTCCTTCCGTATAAAGTCCCCCCACCTCTCAGCTTCCCCTTCTCTTCTTAGTACCGGCCTGCCACCTGAGCTCCTGATGTTCATACAAGCTTCTCTCCCCTCCAACGGCCTCTTTAATTTTCATACAAGTGACATTTCTCTTTGCCCTAGTTCTGCATGCTTCTAACTCCTCACATTTCTCGTGTAGCCGATCTTGTTTTACCATTTTTCATTTCATGTCAGTCTCATTTTCTGTAGACGTCTGTACTCCTTTGTAGCTGCTTCATTTGTTGCAATTTTATATTCTGTCTTTCGTTATTTAAATTTAATATCTCCTGCGTTATCCAGGGATTTCTACTGCGCTCTATCTTTTCGACAGTTTGATCCTCTCCTACCTACCTATTCTGTTCTATCTCTAAAGGCTACTTCTTTGTCTTCCAGAGTGATCCTTACCCCTGTTTCAGCCAATCATCGCCTAATGCTGAACTCTTAGCAGCCTCTGATTAATTCAGTGTATCCAGGCCCCATCCGTTTAAATTCCTATTTTCTGCCATTTCTTCAGTTTTTATCTGCAGTTCGTAATCAATGAATTATGGTCAGAGTATACCGCAGTCATTGGAAAGGTTTTGCCGTTTAAAAAGTGGTTCCGAAATTTTTTTCTAACCATTATGAAGTCTATTTGAAACCTTTCTTTGTCTTTAGGTGTCTTATACTTCTTTCAAGATTGATAAACCAAATAATAGCAATGATTAAATTATGCTACGAGGAAAATCTACCAGGTGGCTTCCTCTTTTGTTCCTTTCCCCTAGTCCAAGTTCTTCTATTTGTTCTTCTGTTACTTTTTATTTTATGGAATTCCAGTCAACTATTGCAAATAAATTCACTTCTCCCTTAACACTCTGAATAATTTCTTTTATCTCATCAAGTGATCTCATTGCTGTTCCTGGAAGCTTTTTTGCATTCCTATTTTCTTATTCATTATTACATGGACTCCTGCAGTAGCCCCACTTAATTCTGTATTGATAACGCGGTATTCAGCAGACGCTATATGTGGTGTCACCGCCAGACACCACACTTGCTAGGTGGTAGCTTTTAAATCGGCCGCGGTCCATTAGTATACGTCGGACCCGCGTGTCGCCACTGTCAGTGATTGCAGACCGAGCGCCACCACACGGCAGGTCTAGAGAGACGTACTAGCACTCGTCCCAGTTGTACAGCCGACGTTGCTAGCCATGGTTCACTGAGAATTACGCTCTCATTTGCCGAGACGATAGTTAGCATAGCCTTCAGCTACATTTGCTACGACCTGGCAAGGCGCCGTATTCAATTGCTATAATACTTCTGTATCATCAAGAGCGATGTTCTACAAATGTGGATTAAAGTTAAGTATTCCAGAAGCTAGGTACTTTTCTTTATAGCATTCATTACGTATCCTGTTTCAGGCCTCACGCCAGCCTGCGTGAGCTTATAGCGTGCATTTCGGTCTCCTCCAACAAAACAGTGTTGGCACGTATATATATATATATATATATATATATATATATATATACCAGTGGAATCTTATAACAACTTGAAAAGAGGTTATAAGATGAACATCAACCAAAGTAAAATAAGGGCGATGACACACAGACGAATTGAAACAGGTGCAACTAATGGAATTTAGCAACTGTCACACTGAAAGTGGTACAATAGTGTTGCTATTTTGGCAGTGTAATAACTTATGATGGACATAAGTTGAAAGAATATAAAATGCAGAATAGCTATGGTAAAAAGTATTTTTGGATAAGAGAAATTTTGTTGTCGTCTAGTATCAATTTAAATATTAAGAAATATTTCCTTAAGATACGTATTTGTATGGAGTGACAGTCTTCAGAAAGTAGAGAACACAAGCTTTTGAGGCGTAGTGCTACTGACGAATGCTGAAGATTGAATAGGTACATCGAGTTATTGATGAGCAGGAGGTAATAAATCGAATTGTGGAAAAAACAGTTTTAACTCCCGCGCACACGCACACACGTTTACCTCAGTTACCAAACTGACAATTCCTTGATGCTGCAGGACGTGTCCTAACAACTTACCTGTTCTTTTCGTCACGTTTTGGCATAAAGTTTTTTCGTCAGTTCGATTCAGTACTTCCTCAATAGTTATTCCATGCCACCTAGTCCTCAGCATTCTCCTGTGACACCACATTTCAAAAGCTTCTGTTCTCTTCTTGTCTGAAGTATTTATCATTCACGTTTCAGACTCGTACAAGACTACACTCCAACAAGTACTTTCGGAAAAGATTTACTATTTTTAGTGTCCAATTTCCTAATCGAGTTTCCTCGGCACCCCTTGATTTAATTCGATTATATTCCATTAGCCTCGATTTACTCTTGTTGCTGTTCGTCCTCTAACATCTTTTCAAGGCGCTATTCTATTCCATTCGACTGCTCTACTGAGTCCCTTGCCAGCTCAGGGAGACATTAAGTCATCTCCTTGATTTCCGCTACTACTCCCCCAATATACGCCTCTTGAAACTCTCAGCAGCCTATTGTTCTTTCAGTTCATTCAAGTGCCCCCTCTTTTATTGCCGACCATCCTTCTATGTCTTCAGTTTAAATCCTCAGTTCATAACCAGCTACGTATTATCAGAACCCACATTTGCTCTTGGATATGTTCTGCATTTCAAATTCTGGTTTCGAAATTTCTGTCTTTCCATTACATAATCAGTCCGAAACCTTCCAGTGCCTCCAGACGGCCATCTACATATCAACGTTACTTCATGATTCTTACGAGTAAAACAAGTATTAGCAATCGTTAAATTACACTATGTTCAAAATTCTACAAGGCGGCTTTCCCTTTCATTGGTTTTCCACAGTCCACGTTCTCCTTCTATTTCTCCTTCCCTTCCTTTTCCTAAGTTCAATTTCCAGTCACCCGTCACAATTAAATATTCGTCTGCATTTACCATGTGAATAACTTATTTTATGTCTTCATAGATGATTTCAACCTCTCCATTATCAGCGTACCAAATTTGCATGTGAACTTGTACTACTGAGGCTGGTATTGTCTCACTGCGTTCTTCACAGTAATTCACCCACATTAGGCCTAGACTAGACCTAGTTCTGCATTACCTCTTTTTTAATTTTCTACTTATAATCCTGGCCAGAAGTCCTGTTCTTCCTGACATCGCTCTTCACTAATCCCCTCGATATCTTACTTAAACCTGTCTGTTTCCCATTTTAAAAGTTCCTAACATACCTGTACGATTAAACGCCAGTTTTGTTTCGACCTCTGCAATATTTTACTCAAGAGGATGACATAAGTATCAAGCGAAGCTGTAGAGCTGTATGCCTTTAGGAGATGTAACGGCTGTAGCACCTCCTTGTTTCCCGCCATTCCCAGTACCAGGACAGCAAGGCCTTGCTGACTAGTGCTACAAGGGCAGGTTAGTCATTTGTCCAGATTTAATGTGCTCATACTGTGATTAAATTATGTTTTATATACATCTTGAAAATGTTATTATGACGTTAATGAAATATTAGTGGTTTAGTGAAATTGTCTGTATGTGGCATAATATTGCTGCAGCTGATAAAACAGTAAAAGCAATCTAGGAAAGGATGCAAATTCTAGCCACATACGATCGATTTCTTACGAACACTTTAAAACACCAGAATGAGATTTTCACTCTGCAGCGGAGTGTGCGCTGATATGAAACTTCCTGGCAAATTAAAACTGTGTGCCCGACCGAGACTCGAACTCGAGACCTTTGCCTTTCGCGGGCAAGTGCTCTACCATCTGAGCTACCGAAGCACGACTCAAGCCCTGAACTCACAGCTTTACTTCTGCCAGTACCTCGTCTCCTACCTTCCAAACTTTAAAACACAACCACATGCACCTTGATAATTATTCGTGAAAATAAATATGCTTTTAGCTGTCACTCCCCTTTTCAACGTGCTTGGTCAAATATAGGCCCTAATGTTCACTCTTTGTAATAAAAGTCGTCGTCCTTTATACGTAGTACAGGCCAGGGTCTGATCCACACAGTACTTTAAAATGACGATAAAACTGCCTGGTCCAGGTTTCCAGGTTTGCTAGAACAAAAATTATGAAACAATCCGCGCTGATAGTAGCGCGCCTGTAAAGTAGTAATGGAAATTTTAGCGGGCCGGGAGTGGCCGGGCGGTTCTAGGCGCTTTAGTCCGGAACCGCGCGACTTCTACAGTCGCAGGTTCGAATCCTGCCTCGGGCATAGATGTGTGTGATGTCCTTAGGTTAGTTGGGTTTAAGTAGTTCTAAGTTCTAGGGGACTGATGACCTCAGAAGTTAAGTCCCATAGTGCTCAGAGCCATTTGATCAGTTTGTAAATTTTGAATGTGCTGTTTTCGCTCTGCTGCAGACACTGCTGTAATTGTGAAAACCGGGGTTATCTGACACGGGCTTAACACTTCTATAAATAAAACCCCACTGGCATTTTAACTTGTTATCTATTTGTCAGCTCAGTAAAGTACATTACATCACATTACAGATCTAGATAGGCAGTATACGACTTCGGAAGAGAACCACACACACACACACACACACACACACACACACACACAGAGAGAGAGAGAGAGAGAGAGAGAGAGAGAGAGAGAGAGAGAGAGAACAAACTGTTCAAATGGCTCTAAGGACTATGGGACTTAACATGTGAGGTCATCAGTCCCCTAGACTTAGAACTACTTAAACCTAACTAACCTAAGGACATCACACACATCCATGCCCGAGGCAGGATTCGAAACCTGCGACAGTAGCAGCAGAGCGGTTCCGGACTGAAGCACCTAGAACCGCTCCGCCACAGCGGCCGGCAGAGAGAGAGAACCTTTAGATACATAAATTGGTTGAAGACCGCAGATGAACGCTTATCACTACAGTAATATCGTTTATTTTTCAAATACATCATTATTGTCTTTGTTTTTTTAAACTATTAATTTTCGTAATTCTTCGCATGAAACCCTGGCTTTACGCATTACATAGTCACACGACTTTTTCACAGTTTCTGTATATCTCACTTCACTTGTAAAAAAGTATTCTTATTACGTACTGGTATGGGGAGGCTATAGAGAGCGTGCTGCTGAAACGGCTGCGGCTTGAGGAACCACAGGTCACGGGTGAGCAGGCCAGCCCTCCCCACAGACGGCCTCCCTTTGTAGCTGCACCCCACCACCCGTGTCAGTGAAGCTCACAAACCACCACACCTCATCAAGATGCATGCTTCGTGGTGGGCCCCTTCAAATCCTGTCTCCAACGGGCGAATGAAAGATACACCTACATGTTTTGTGTCTCAGATTAAGGCTAATGCGGTCTCACTTGACATCAGTGGTTACATGGGCACACTGCACATGTCACGTAACTTGCTAACCTCACTCCTTATACACATCAACAAATACCCTTCCAAATAAATCAGATATTCATATTCTTGTCAGGGACATATTGCCCTTAAACTGAAAACTGGTTCATATCCATTGGCTTTGACCAAAGGTAAACATAGTTATTAAATCAAAATGAGATTTTCACTGTGCAGTGGAGTGTGTGCTGTTATGAAACTTCCTGGCAGATTAAAACCATGTGCCGGACCGAGACCTGAACTTAGGACCTTTGCCTTTCGCGGGCAAATCCTCTACCCAAGCGCGACTCACGAACCGTCTCCACAGCTTCCAATCCGCCAGTACCTCGCCTCCTACCTTCCAAACTTCACAGAAGTGATTTACTCAAGTGAAAGAGTTTCACAAATTTAGCAAAGTCAATAACACATTGTTCCACCACTCGCCTTTGTACAAGCAGTCTCTCGGCTTGTCATTGATCGATAGAGTTGTTAGGTGTCTCCCTGACGGATAGCATGCCAATTCGATCCGGCTGGCATGGCAGATCGACAGAATCCCAAGCTGGTAGGAAGGCGCTGCCCATAATGGTCTAAACATTCTTAACTGGGGAGAGATCCGGCGACCTTGCTGGAGAAGGTGGGGTTTGGCAAGCACGAACATAAGCAACAGAAATTTTCACCGTGTATGGGATAGCATTACCTTGCCAAAATGTAAGTACAGAATAAGGGTCACAAGTTGGGGTGAGAACATCCTAGTAGTAGTGGAACAAAGTATGTTTCAGTGCATTTTGTTAGTGTGGGTTGCCTACATCAGGGGGCAGGTATGCACTCCTTTGATTGACAGGTCATTAACCTATTGTACTCCTTAATTGACAGGTCCTTAATGTATTGTTAAAAAGGATCCTTCATTTTGATTGAAAGGTCCTTAACCTATTGTTCCCCAGCCCCCTACCCCACCAACCCCTCAGGAAACCTTCCCCTTGTTGCTACAGGTACACTTGCAGGTCTGAGTTATTGGAATACCCCTCTCAGTGTTAGTGGCAGATCCAAGATGGCGGCAGTAGTTATGGCAACATCACAATGAGGTAATGGTGGGAGGTCCAAATTTTTGCGGGAAAATAGGTTCAAAATGGTTCAAATGGCTCTGAGCACTATGGGACTTAACAGCTAAGGTCATCAGCCCCCTAGAACTTAGAACTACTTAAACCTAACTAACCTAAGGACAGCACACAACACCCAGCCATCACGAGGCAGAGAAAATCCCTGACCCCGCCGGGAATCGAACCCGGGAACCCGGGCGTGGGAGGCGAGAACGCTACCGCACGACCACGAGATGCGGGCTAGAAAATAGGTCAATTGGGCTACCTCCACTAACCTAACCCCTCGCCCCCCCCCTCACCCACCTCCATAAAATGGCGGGAAGTTCAACACAGCACTGCTACCTCCACTAACCTAAGTCATCCGATCGCTACCTCTTCCTAGAAACTGGAGAGAAAAGGAATAGTCAAGTACTGGACAGGATGGATGTAAGTCTTTATTTAGCAATCAGTCTTTATTTAAACAATTAGTACCTCCATCCAGAGTGTTCACCACAAGGTCCAGAGTCCAACTCACCTAGTACAAAGTACCACCACCAGAAGGTACCACCGAGCGAGGTGGCACAGTGGTTAGCACACTGGACTCGCATTCGGGAGGACGACGGTTCAATCCCGTCTCCGGCCATTCTGATTTAGGTTTTCCGTGATTTCCCTAAATCGTTTCAGGCAAATGCCGGGATGGCTCCTTCGAAAGGGCACGGCCGATTTCCTTCCCAATCCTTCCCTAACCCGAGCTTGCGCTCCGTCTCTAATGACCTCGTTGTCGACGGGACGTTAAACACTAACCACCACCACCACCAGAAGGTACCATTGTCTCTCCTGTTACATAATCCAAGAAGGTGGTCTGTGGGTTGGGGGAAATAGCGGGAAAAGGACTCAGCCTGCACTGGGCTGCTGGAGAGAGGAAGGAACAATTTATTTAGAGAAGAATTCCACGTAGTTTATTTATTACACTGATACAAAACACTCGCCGTGTCGTGCTTGGAGTCACAGTAAATAGTCTGCAGACCTGAAGACCTGCAAACTGTCGAAATAATGTAATACACTGATGTACAGACATGCAAACAACTCCTAAATTGCCGAAAAAATTCAGTACGCAGGATACAGACACGCAAACTACTCGTATATCACGGAATTAATGCAGTACACCAATGTACAGACACGCAAACAACTCGTAAATTATCGAAATAATGTAGGACACATCATACAGACCTGCAGACTACTCGTAAACTGTCGAAATAACGTATCGCACAGCCTACAGACCCGAAAACAACTCATAAATTGTCAAAAAATAATGAATGTGTAACGCTATGCAATCATGCTCACAACGCTCAAACAGCCGAAAATAATGCAATGCACAAAAACGGATTGCCGGTAATAGAGTCTTTCGACCTATTGTCGATTGTAATTATCAGGGTCTCCAATGCGCGGGCGTGCAGATGCCACCACGAGCCACCTCCGGACGCAAGCCAGCGCCGCAGAGTGAGCCGTCGCTCTGGCGCCGCTGCTGCCTACAGCGAGCAAGTGAAAGTCGCGTCTACAGTTAGAGAGTTATACTGATGTCAAACGTCTATGTAAATAAGAGCCAAGCCCCCGTCTGGACGCACTATAGAAATCTTATCCAATGCTTTCAGAAACTGTTAACGTTAAATAGTCGAGAATAACACAGAATGCATTCGTCCTGATGGTCCTAACGTGGCATTCCCCATCCATCACGTGTTATCCTTCCTAGAGATCGTTAGGTCCTGCTTTCAACATACATCTCCAAAACACAAACGTTCTGACTGCTATGTAGAGGCACCGACATCCCAGCAGAATGGAGCTGTTTGATTGGCTCTTACTGAATTTACCCCCCAAATTATTGATGCCGCCGCTGTGTAAGCACTGTCCGCCTTTTTCTCTTTCTGCAGATGATACTTTCAGCGGCAAAACGCTATTAAACAATTTTGTACAGATCGCCATATTGCACCGACAATTAAACCCTGCCAAGTGACCTACAGATCGTCAATTCAGAAAAACTCTTGCTCAATTACACTGCTCTGCCACTGAGAATGGAGGCTTGGATGTTAGAGCGTCAACCAATCTCCAAACTGGCTACATATCACCGCATACTGTGTCGATGTAGTAAACATACAGCCGGCTGGTGTGGCCGACCGGTTCTAGGCGCTTCAGTCTAGAACCGCGCGACCGCTACAGGCGCAGGTTCGAATCCTGCCTCGGGCATGGATGTGTGTGATGTCTCTAGGTTAGTTAGGTTTAAGTAGTTCTAAGTCCTAGGGGGCTGATGACCTCAGATGTTAAGTCCCATAGTGCTCAGAGCCATTTGAACCATTTTTTTGCTCGCTTCACTAGATATTTTCCACAAGGTTGGGCGGTCATCTACTCCTGACGTGTGATCGGAGTGCCCTCAGCGGACTGAAGTCGCTCTCAGAACTGTTGGACAAAGGCTCGTTTGGTTCCCCTCGGCACAAAGGCGTTTCTGTTCCAGCAACTGACCTCCATACTTGCTGCTGTGCTTTCTACGGCCATCTCCAGGCTCACAAGAATATTGTGAATCAGGCACTTATTTATCAGTGTAACTACAATTAAATGTTAAGATTGCTGCCGCAGTCAGACACTTAGCAATGTACTGGCAATGTCTTCTCTTGATGGACGTGGTTCTGGAACGAATCTCAATATCTATAGCACACGTAATTTTCCACACAAAAAAAACTTTCATCCCCGTTACAGCTATCGATGTGCCGAATCTATACCACTCTCACGATAGGACACGCAGTAGCGACCACCAGACACTCGTACATACACCGTGAAGACTGTTGTACAAATGCTGGGTCGATTTCCCTCGGCACAAAGGCGTCACCATTTCTGGTCCCGACCTGCTTGCATGCTTGCTTGCCTTCTACAGCCATCTCCAGACTCTGGGATTACAAGAACACATGTATTTCCACACGGTTTGCTAGAACATTATACCATTTTCGCGTTACTTCTAGATATCAAGCACATAGCAGTATCGCTCGCAGAATTCCGAAGACCTAGAGTGGAAATTATTTCTCTGGAAACTTGAAACTTTTTCAATGTGGAGCGTGCTCTGAACCATTGAGTAACTAGAAACTTATCCCGTCTGTGAAGGCCTTTACATGAAAACTCGAAAAAAATAAAGGAAACTGATATTTGCACTCGCGAATACCGATGTCGGTGATGTAACTGATTCGAAATCATCCCTATAATTTACAAAGTCAACTAAGATGTTTCTCATGTCTAGAGAACCTGCAATCATGCCATCTGTCCGTCTTTCACCTGCTAGATGCACTCAACACACACCACAATCGATGTTCTCTCAACTAAATAAATGTGGGAAATGAGAAGAAGTAGTCAATCGGGCAATTTACATGGGAGGGAATAATGGTCCACCGCAAACACACGTCAATATTGAATCTTATCAAATTTCCATGTGATCACGAAAGCAATCCAACACATTCAAAGTGTTAGTTCACTATTCGGTCGTCTAGAGGGCGACACGGTTAAGTCAGCTACATTCCTGCATCCCAACAGGGGATGCCATTCCGACAGCTCCTACCGTTACCTGGAAACGTGAATCATTCCCGCCACAGGCCACCGCCGCCTCGCCACGCACCCATAGACAGAACTATCCTAGGAAACCAGTCACACACACATTTGATTGCTATACTTACAATTAAATCTTACGATCGCAGTCTCAACTGGATGACATTCGACAGTGAGCGAAGTATCGGAAATACACCCTGCTAACGGCTGTGACCCTGGAACTAGAAATATCTGTACCATTCTAATGACTCTTCCGTCTGCTGTCACAGTCTTCCACGACAAATCCATACCCTCCTTACGACTGGACGTAGTCATGTACTCTGGACAGGTCGGAACACACATACACACACACACACACACACACACACACACACACACACTTTATAAGCCTGATGCTGATGGCGAACATATCACGCACACTCTACTACTAAGTATAATACTTCAACAATAACTGATTGCTGACGATACGAAATAATACTGACCGAAAATCAGCGATGGGTGGACACGTATCATAAGCTTTTCTTGCGAGTGGTACCACTGTGTCTTAGAAAGAGAGATGTAATTCTCTTACAAACCGTCAGATGTTAAAAAACACGACCATATTACTATCACAAGTAGTCTTGGTTCTACATGCGTACACAAGTATCCATGTTAAGAGCTATACCAGATTTATAAATCGAGGTATGACGTTACCTCCGAATGAAATGGTTTTTTTCCAGAGAAATGCCGCAACAGTGAATATAGATGGTGATCGCTGGAGTGTATATTATCAGTTCAACAGTGCGGTTACACATAGCCGACGATGCAACCTCGTGATAAAATCACCGAATTGAGAAAGTGATTTTGCTAAGTAACATGGTATGAAACCAGTATTTACAACTCCCCCATACCGCTGCTAGATATTTCTCCAGTATTTGTAATGCATTCTGCCTCAATGCCTTGTCAGAGGTTCTGCGATATATCCACTGGGTTACAGGCGAAGGTTGATTGAGAAGGATCACAAACAGTAGATTGTGTGCTGAGAGAGGTCGTAAAAAATGTACACGGGCTTCTCAGATCTCTAGTGTTACGCTCTCTGGTAGAAATGCTGTCTGGGATTTGAAAACAGGTCTTTCCATTCAACGACATGCCTGTGTTGGATACCTATGGAGAAGTCCTTTAAATATTACAGCCACTAGTGAATCATGTTTCTGGCACTCTCATATCCTGAAGCGAGTCAGCCTTTTCGAACCTATCAGGTACAGTAATATTTTAGATAGTCCCTATGCCTCTTGCAACTGCTGTCATTTCTGCAGCTTTGCACATGTGATCGTTCCAATTTAAGTAGGAACTGAGCAGAAGTGACAGAGACCTGTATCTACCACCTTCTGCAACCCGTTGCAACACCATAGCTCTACTGCTCTACTGATTTGTTTTGCCTTTTGTTTTATGTAATGTTATATCGTTGAGTTTCTGTAAATGTTGTTGGATTGAATCGAAAACACGAAGTTGTATACTCCTTTCTTTGTAAAAGCTTTGATGTCTTTTAGAGTGTAGGAAGTGTAATCTATGAGCAAATTATATGTTTTGTCTTTGTCATATAATCTCTATGGTTATCTTTAAAATTAAATAAATTTATTTAAATAATTTTGTGTAGAACTACCAATATATGCAAATGTTCTGTTTTATTTAAAATGTTTGTTTGCTGTTATGTAAACCGCTGACCTTCATTTAGGGTTCTTAGTTATTCTGTATGTAAAAGGTGTTGTGGTTCCCTTCGGGAACGGAACTGTGTAGTGCGCGCAAATTGTGGTTGACCTAGGTAGAAAAGGTGGAATAAAGAGTCAGTCAGGGACGAGCTACCAAACTGTGAACTGCCCATATACAAGTTGTATATTGTGCTGGTTCCGAGAGAGGCTTTTCCTGATGCTTTCCATGCCTCGGATGGATGGATAAAGAGCTGGAATTATTCTGAAATTGGAATCTGTCATCGCCACCAAGAAATGACAAGAGTCCAGCAATTCTACCTGCAAATCCATCTACCAACATGCAATCGCCACCATATGGCGCAAGCACTGTAATGGAACATTATAGTAATGTATAGTGAAGGATCAGCTTATTGGATGTGTTAGTGTGCTCAAATATAAGGCAATTTATAAATGAATTTATGTACCTACCTCGATTTTTTCCTTATCATAACACCTCTCAGGTTCCTCTTCGTTTGAACTAAAGTGATTACCAAGTGTCCTTATTGCAACAACATTAAAGTCTAGTATTTTAACTAATTAATTCCTCTTGAACATAGTAAAAAGAAAGTTAAAGTTAATGTGGCAAGAGAGTGAGTTAAAGTAAATGATGCTTGCTGAAAATAATTTTCCTATTAAAACTGCTTATTAATATGTTGTTGCCAACTTCAAAGTTATAAGTTCTTAAAACTGAGGCTTATTAAGTTTTTGCTTAGTAAATGATCACATTGCTGCCTGTTGTAAATCGCAAAAGGTGAATCAGTATCTTATAAATATGTTAATTTTGTGTCTCACTGTAGTAAAAGTGGAAAACTGCAATTGTGAAAAGTTATATACTCATGCTTGCTAAGCACTTGTTTCTTTTGTGTATTGAAAGTGCATATTAATAGTGTAATAGGATCCACAGGTTATCCTTAAATAACGATTGATAGAAAGACCACTATTTATGAAAACAATAATTTCTTTATTCAAACGACAGTGAGAAGTAACCTGTTAGTGAATTCCATTTAACTTTCATTCTAAATAGAAAAGTATTTAGTTGAGAGAGACTTAAACTGTGATCAGTTGATAATTTTGCAGTCAACTACATTTACACTTTTATGCCAGTTAGGAAAATGTGTAAAAAGTAATACTGAACCTATGTCCAATTTATGATTCTACAGTGAATATTAATAGTAATGTTATAAAGACCATTCAGTTTGACTAAGCCGTGAAGATAGTAGTGTGTATCGTTATCTGTTATATATAAGCAAATAGTTTGTTCTGCTCTGTCAGCTGCAATCTTACCGAGAACATATGCAGGTGTCAGAGTTCATTGCCCTCGCGTATGGCAAAGTATAGGTTGTGTTTGTCCGTTAAAGTTACTCATACTTATTTTGTTGAACAAGAATGTCAATCATTCTCTTGTCTAATTGGGCTGGCGACCGTTTTCCTTATTCTTTGAACAGTGTAGATAGGTAAAATATTGTTTGTTACTGTTTAAATATTTACGTAATTCTGACTTTCACTTCCGATAAGCCACCCCCGTTAGGTACAACACGGTCAACATAACAAAATTCCTCTCAGAGGGTAACACTGCTCTGTTGCTTTATACCATAATTGCTTTAACAAGGTAGTTTTATTTCACAACCTGCCTCCAACTTTAAGATTATGATATAGCAGTAACGGACAGAAGTGTTATACCTGGCTTTTCCGTGACAGGACTACTTTGTTCTGTAGGGGCTTAGTACGTAATAAGCCAAACATGGTATTTGATTGCACAAGCTACGTAAATGCTGTTGCAGTGTTATACCGTGTAGAAACAGAGACCTGAGTTGGTGCATCAGGACCGTGTTTTGACCATTCGGTGGAAATGGGAACATGTTGTCGTAGCTCTGCCAACAGTGTACAATGTGTAAGGTCAGTGCCAAAGGAAGCCTGCTCCTGCAACACGAGGTAGTATAAAAGACAGTATGGGAACTGGGGGAAGGACGAGGATTTTTCTACTGCAATGTGGTGAGTCCCCAAACTACATACAAGTACTGCTGTCCGAAGCAGATCCGCGTCCCGCACGACCCATTCATATCTACCACCCCAACTAGCTACCTTCGTTGTTCTATACCATCCAACAGAAAAAGATTACAAACTATAAAAGCTCCTCTAACTTCATCCAATACAGAACATGACAAGATTTTTACCGCATCTCTCTCCTCGCATATTTCAAAAACAAATACCGTCTGCGTGCCGGCATCGAGCACATGTGACGTTTTTATTGAATATGCAGCTATTGATCCATTGCATGGACCAGTGTAAGGTTGCATCATCTGTACAAGGAGGATGGCCGTAGCCCACAAACTACACTATAAGTTGAAGAGACGCCCCCGAAGAGCCTGTGTAGTTACTTGAAACATTGTTTTTTTTTCTGCTGTAACTCGCTTTGTTCACTGCCATACATTTTGTTTTTTCCACCACGACTTCAAGGTCTGTGTCAGGTTTTAAACTGACATTAGCACGTTCTGATCCATTGCTTCTCACAGAAAACTAGACGTTGTATGGTATATCTTGTTACTGCTGTTACCATAACACACCACACACGCTGGATGATTTGAAATAAAAGACAGTTACAACATCAGGAAACTGGAACAGTTTGGTGGCGTTGTGGGCAGTTTCCAAACTGTTGTTCGAAGGTGATTGACGACCTCTACATTTAAACTCATCTGTCACAGTGACGGAATAGCTGATATTTCTGTATTCCATTTCAACTGATACCTCATATTGAAGGCATGTACGCAAACACTGTTTCGGTGCTACCCATCCCCAGAATGTGTTGCCCCTCCACCAAAACTCTTCCTCCAACTCAAACAAGCGATGTCAGTCAATCATTATGTGGTAACCAACACTGTACCAGTGGACGGATGGGATGGAAAAGACACCATCAATGTACTGTAATAATAAGCATCACAGCTGATAGTGCGAACAATTTTAGCAATTTTACAGTAATTTCAACACTGACTAATGATGCGACGGCATGTTTCCCAATTTCAGTGTCATAGCTAAACCACTACTTCTCTACTTTGTGTGTATCATTGCGAATGTAGATAGATGACAGTGCCGTAAGTTCATTCGTTGTTAATTCTCGAACACCTACATCGTGGAAATGAGCGTATGGCATTGTGGGCCAGGAGTCCCCCATTTGGGGAAGTTCGGCCACCACGGGCAAGCTCTTATTGCATTCGACGCCACATTGGGCGATTTACGCGTCGGAGATGGGGATGAAATGATGATGAAGTCAATACAACACAAAGTCTCTGAGCGGAGAAAATCTTCTGCCCCAGCCAGGTATCGGACCCGGGCCCCTTGGCGTGGCAACCCATCGCACTGACCACTCAGCTAATGGGGTCGGACACATACATCATCAACGTATACCACACAGTGCTCTACATATTTCTAGCACCTCGAGCATAGTGCATAATTTACGATCTACCTCTTTGCGGATGGGAGTCACAGAGCGTTCTCACAGTCTTAAGATAAAATTGGAGACTGAAAGACTCCGTCGCACACTCTTTGACCAGCCCGCCCCGCAGCACCTTTACCGATTTAATCTGAAACTGACCGGAAGTAGACCGCTACATTCCGCGTCTCGTGAATGAATGGAGCTAGCTGAGTGCTCGTCTACCCAAGTACACAGGATTTATGAAGATGCACCCATGTCAAGGAGGCTAGCACCCCTTATCGGTGTATAGTAACATATTTGAAAGCGTTTTGATGTAATAACAGACGGTTAAGAAGAACAAGAAAGGCCTGGTTTTTGTGCATGTTGGAGCTCCATATGGATGGAGTTCGAAGCATTTTTACATGAATCAACCATGCTATCAACTCTAATGTATTGTTCTAGTGTCTGGGATCAGTACCAGGAAGGTACTGGTAAGAGAGAACATAAACACACGCACTCCTAAGGCTACAACGTTCCCCACTTAAAACAGGAAATAATTTTAAATCACTTCATTTCCGACCTATTAGTTGTATGGATTGTAAAGCTGTTAATATTCCAATGTTGTTGTTGTGGTTTTCAGTCCAGATACTGGTTTGATGCAGCTCTCCGTGCTACTCTATCATGTGCAAGTTCCTTCATCTCCCAGTACCTACTGCAGCCTACATCCTTCTGAATCTGTTTAGTGTATTCATCTCTTGTTCTCCCTCTACGGTTTTTGCCCTCCACGCTGCCCTCCAATACTAAATTTGTGATCCCTTGATGCCTTAGAATATGCCCTACCAACTGATCCCTTCTTCTAGTCAAGTTGTGCCACAAATTTCTCGTCTCTCCAATTCTATTCAATACCTCCTCATTAGTTATGTCATCTACCCATCTAATCTTCAGCATTCTTCTGTAGCACCACATTTCGAAAGCTTCTATTCTCTTCTTGTCTAAAATATTTATCGTCCACGTTTCACTTCCACACATGACTACACTCCATAAAAATACTTTAAGAAACGTCCTCCTGACACTTAAACCTATACTCGATGTTAACAAATTTCTCTTCTTCAGAAACGCTTCCTTTGCCATTGCCAGCCTTCAGTAGAGAGGATATCTCTATCATCAGTTATTTTGTTCCCCAAATAGCAAAACTCATTTACTACTTTCAACGTCTCATTTCCTAATCTAATTCCCGCAGCATCACCCGATTTAATTCGACTACATTCCATTATCCTCGTTTTGCTTTTGTTGATGTTCATGTTATATCCTCCTTTCATGACACTGTCCATTCCGTTCAACTGCTATTCCAAGTCCTTTGCTGTCTCTGACAGAATTACAATGTCATCGGCGAACCTTAAAGTTTTTATTTCTTCTCCATGGATTTTAATACCTACTCCGAATTTTTCTTTTGTTTCCTTTACTGCTTGCTCAATATACAGATTGAACAACATCGGGGAGAGGCTACAACCCTGTCTATCTCCATTCCCACCCACTGCTTCCCTTTCATGTCCCTCGACTCTTATAACTGCCATCTGGTTTCTGTACAAATTGTAACTAGCATTTCGCTCCCTGTATTTTACCCCTGCCACCTTTAGAATTTGAAAGAGAGTATTCCAATCAACATTGTCAAAAGCTTACTCTAAGTCTACAAATCTAGCTTCTAAAATAAATCGTAGGATCAGTATTGGCTCTGAGCACTATGGGACTTAACATCTATGGTCATCAGTCCCCTAGAACTTAGAACTACTTAAACCTAACTAACCTAAGGACATCACACAACACCCAGTCATCACGAGGCAGAGAAAATCCTTGACCCCGCCGGGAATAGAACCCGTGAACCCGGGCGTGGGAAGCGAGAACGCTACCGCACGACCACGAGCTGCGGACGATCAGTATTGCCTCACGTGTTCCAACATTTCTACGGAATCCAAACTGATCTTCCCCGAGGTCGGCTTCTACCAGTTTTTCCATTCGTCTGTAAAGAATTCGTGTTAGTATTTTGCAGCCGTGACTTATTAAACTGATAGTTCGGTAATTTTCACATCTGTCAACACCTGATTTCTTTGGGATTGGAATTATTATATTCTTCTTGAAGTCTGAGGGTATTTCGCCTGTCTCATACATCTTGCTCACTATATGGTAGAGTTTTGCTAGGTCTGGCTCTCCCAAGGCTGTCAGTAGTTCTAATGGAATGTTGTCTACTTGCCTTGTTTCGACTTAGGTCTTTAGTGTTCTGTCAAACTCTTCACGCAGTATCATATCTCCCATTTCATCTACATCTACATTCTCTTCCATTTCTATAACATTGTCCTCAAGAACATCGCCCTTGTATATACTCCTTCCACCTTTTTGCTTTCCGTTCTTTGCTTAGAACTGGGTTTCCGTCTGAGCTATTGATATTCATGCAAGTGCTTCTCTTTTCTCCAAACGTCTCTTTAATTTTCCTGTAGGCAGTATCTATCTTATCCCTAGTGATATGCGCCTCTACACCCTTACATGTAGCCATCCCTGATTAGCCATTTTGCACTTCCTGTCGATCTCATTTTTGAGACGTTTGTATTCCTTTTTATCTGCTTCATTTACTGCATTTTTGTATTTTCTCCTTTCATCAATTAAATTCAATATCTCTTCCGTTACCCAAGGATTTCTATTAGCCCTCGTCTTTTTACCTACTTGATCCTCTGCTGCCTTCACTACTACATCCCTCAGAGCTACCCATTCTTCTTCTACTGTATTTCTTTCCCCCATTTGTGACAATTGTTCCCTTATGCTCTTCCTGAAACTTTGTACAACCTCTGGTTTAATCAGTTTGTCCAAGTCCCATCTCCTTAAATTCCGATCTTTTTGCAGTTTCTTAAGTTTTAATCTACAGTTCATAACCAATAGATTGTGGTCAGAGTCTACATCTGCCACTGGAAATGTCTTACAATTTAAAACATGGTTCCTGAATCTCTGTCTTACCATTATATAATCTATCTGTGACCTTCCACTATCTCCAGGCTTCCTACATGTATACAACCTTCTTTCATGATTCTTGAACCAAGTGTTAGCTATGATTAACTTATGCTCTGTGCAAAATTCTACCAGGTGGCTTCCTCTTTCATTCCTCAGCCCCATTCCAGATTCACCTACGATGTTTCCTTCTCTGGTCAGGTGAACAGAGAGTTGGTTGGTTGGTTTGTGGGATTAAAGTGACCAGACTGCAACGGTCATCGGTCCCTTTTTCCAAAAAATTAAAACCACCCAAAGAGAATAAAAACGAACAGGTGAACAGAGGGTTATAAATACAAAATCAAATAGCGGTAATGCAGCATTAAGTTTAATAATGGATAGGAAAATAGGAATGACGAAGAGATTGATGAAATGTATGATGAGGCAAAAGAAGTTATTCAGATAGTGAAGGGAGACGGAAATTTAATAGTTATGAGTGACTGGAACCGCAAGTTTGTCTGGCCTCTCAACAGATACACCTCCGTTGTGGTTGCAGCTACGGTAGGGCTATCTGTATCACTGAGGCACGCAAGCCTCCCCACCAACGGCAAGGTCTGTGGTTCATGGGGGTTGGGGGGAGGGTATTACAATGTAAGAAATATATTTCCAGTACATGACACGCATCTTTCTTCCCAGTTTCTCTATGGTAAACTATGGTAACTAACCGAAAAATGAAAAACCTACTTCCTTAAAATATCGATTCTCTGTGATAGGAGCACAATATACCTTTCCAGAGATGTGTAGCATCCACTGTTCACATCCAATCACATTTCAGAAATTACACTATTCCCACATCAGTTCTATATAAAATGATCGTTAGTAACGTAGAATACCCTTAGAAGCAAACAGATAAACGTATAGCAGCGACATTTCATATGTGAAATCACACATCATGCCGCCACTAACTCTGTACACAGGACATCTGTCAAGCAAATGTATACACAGAGATGGCAGTGCCTCACAAACACCTATCAGTAACTTAGAATCACCTTAGTTATGAAACTTAAGTCTTGATTTTATACCCAAGATGTGACAGGGAAATGGAGTACATCACATAAATCGTAGTTCATTTAGAGGAATGTGTCACGTTTCATCAGACATGAGATGGAAGTCCTCGGATGACCCAGAGGTTTACTGTTAACAATCGCAAGTAGTCACTGCTTTAAGACCCGCACAGAACATGCGGTTGTATACAAGTCGAACGCAGGCTGTGTCACACAACTGATGCATCCTGACAGAACAATGGGAAAAATGGCCGAATGACCTGCAGCAACCTCTCCCTCCCTCCCTCTCTCTCTCTCTCTCTATCTAGAACACATCATCAGGCTACCATTCTACCGTACAACTCTATCTCAACTGACCACTCCATTCACTCTACGTCATCCTTTAACGCAGATGGAAGTAAGTTTAGAGGCAAATGGTTCTCTTTTTTCCAGGAAAGCATCAAAGACAGCATTCAACAAATGTGTGTCGATATTACCTATATAGACTTACAGTAGAATGCTGCATCGACGAAAAAAATGACGGTTACCCTGGTTCACGATGCTCACAGGACAACATTTTCTCACATTCCTCTTGCTGTCGCATACTCGTTCCCAAGTACAAGAAATCTTCTGCACCAACCAGAAGACACACAAGTACAGCCTCAGTTACCCTGTATTTCGGTGTATGTTCTCTCAATTTATACGTATTTTCCGCAATTCTTTCGATTTTTTTATGTCACTTCTCACCATGCGATCATGACACGATGTCTCTTCCCGTGTTCTAAAGTTGCTTGTAAATGTAGTACAGCTGCCAACACCTAGCCCAAATGCACTGATCGGGAGGCGCGGTAGAGCACTGTACTACGTTTATAGAGAGACCAGCCGCCCGTGGACGACCCCTTACGCCAGGAGGATCTAAGTTGTAGGAGTTCGAATGGTGTCAATACTCCCTGCGCAGACACTCGTCATATTGAATTTTCTGAAATTTCCACAGAGTATACACGCGACACACGTGGTCTCGAAGGCAGCTCAGTGCAAACTGGGTATTAGTTCACTACTTACCCATCAAGTAAGTCGAAAGCTTTCTCGCTCTCTCTGAACTAGTCTACAAAGGATGGGCAAGCACCATCTCAGAACAAAGGCATCCACTGAGATGCTGTTTCTGGCCCTGACCAGCTTTGTGGATGCTCCACTTTCTACGGTCATCTCCAGACTCACAAGAATAATGGGAACCAGACACATATTTATCAGTGTAACTAAAGTTAAACATTAGGATTGCTGCCACAGTCTGATACCGACAATGTGCTGGATATGTCTCCACTTTACGACTGTGGTTCCGGAACGAATCTCAGTATCTATAGTGCACATAATTTTCCATGTAAAAAAAAAAATCTTTCGTTTTCCTTACGGCTGTCAATGCGCTGAATCTATACCTCCCTCATGATAGGACACGCAGTAGCGACCACCAGACACTCGTACATATACCGCTTCCACGCCTGCAGTCACGGGCCGCGTTTACAGTGGCAGTTTCTGGCAATTTCCTCCGCCGGCGCTGTACTGCAGCATGGTGAGTATGTGGGATATATTTGATGATCTGTAGGTCACTTTGCAGGGTTTAGCTGTCAGTGCAATGAATCGATCTGTACAAAATAGTTTTGCCACTGAAAGTCTCATCTCCAGAAAGAAAGAGACAGACAGTGTTTCCACACTGGCAGCATAAGTAATTTGGCGGGTAAATTCAGTAAGAGCCAATCACAATGCTCCATTCATTCACAAGACGTCCTTTGTGCCGGGACGCAGGAGCCTCTACATAGCGGTAAGAACATTTGCCTTTCAGAGACGTATCAGGACTTAACGATTTCTAGGAAGCGTAACACGTGATGATGGACGGGGAGAGGAGGGGGGGGGGGGGGTGCCGAGTTAGGACCAGTAGGAGGAATACACTCGGGGCTGTTGTGGGCTATTTTCGTTAACAGCTCCTGTTAGGGCAGCAAGAATTTCCATGCAGATAAGCTAATACATCACGAAAGCTCCTAGAAAAGCGAACTAACTATTTCTGGGACATTTTACAGCTTCTGTGAGGGGCTGATATGTGATGGAAAAGCTCTGCAGAGAGGGGGCATCAGGAAGAATGCATTCTGTGGTATTCGCGACTATTTTCGTTGACAGTTTCTGAAAGCATTGCAGAAGATTTTTACGCGTCCAGAGTGGGCTTGGCTGTTATTTACATAGACATGAGTCATCAGTATAGCATTGAGACCATTTAACTGTGCCTGTGTGGGTGAGTCGCTTGGCAGTTGTGCCTGTGATGGACCGGCAGGTACGCATGATGGCACCAGCAATGGTAAACACGCATACATGATCCAGAGAGTGACTTGCCACTTATTTACACAGACATGTGATGTCAGTACAACACTCGAAGAACTCTTCACTGTAGACGAGACTTTCACCTGCTTGCTGTAGGCAGCAGTGGTGCGAGAGTGATGACTCCACTCCAGCACTGGCTTGCAGCGGCATCTGCACATGCAAGCGTTGGTGCCTCTCATACTTGCAGCTGACAATAGTTAGAAAGTGTTTTTTTAAGTGCATTGAGTATTTGTGCACTGCATTACTTTCGGCTGGTTAAGCACAGTGAGGGAGTTTACACAGCGTTACACATTTTTTTTAACAATTTATGAGTTGTTTTCGTGTATGTAGGCTGTGCAATGCGTTATTTCGATAGTTTACGAGTAGTTTGCAGGTTTGTATGCTGTGTACTGCATTACGTCGGTAATTTTCGAGTTGTTTACATGTCTGTACATCAGTGTACTGCATTATTTCGGTGATTTACGAGTAGTTTGCGTGTCTGTATGCTGTGTACGGCATAATTTCGGTAATTTGCGAGTTGTTTGCGTGTCTGTACATCAGTGCACTGCATTATTTCGACAGTTTATGAGTAGTTTGCAGGTCTGCAGACTATTTACTGTGACTCCAAGCACGTCAGGTCGAGTGTTTTGTGTCAGTGTAATAAAAAAATTACGTGAAATCCGTCGCTAAATACGTAGGGCAGTCGGAAAATAAGTTTCCCATGTCGACTGTAGTCAGAGTTGTGTGTGAAAGGAAAAAAAAAAAGAGAATGAGACATTAAAGATAAGACATATCTTTATTTTTCTACTTAATTTCCAAGTACATTGAGACATTTGTGATACTGATTTATTAGCTTCAAAAAGACCTTCAGGAGAATATCAGGGCATTGCATACAGAAGAATCGTTGAACGGCTTGATTGACGTCAGCATTGCTGCCAAAACGCCTTCTCCAGAGAATCTTCTTCAAAGCAGGAAACAGATGGAAGTCACTTGGTGTGAGATCCGAACTGTAAGGCGCTCCCAACCAAGAGTTGCTATACGGTATTGCATTGCCATCACTGTGTGTGGTCTCGTATTGTCATCCAGCAGCAGAACGCTAGATCTGAGAAGGCCAGGCCGCTTTTTTCGAATCACCTCTTTCAATTCCGATAGAATGGTACAGTATTGTGCAGCATTGACGGTTGCATCCTCCGGAAAGTCCAGCAGCAAAACTCCTTTGGCGTCCCAGAAAACGGTGAGTAGCACTTTACCTGCAGATGAAGTGCTTTTGAATTTCTTTCGTACAGGTGATGACAGATGTTTCCACTCCATGGCTAAGGGCTTCGGTTTGGGCACGTAATGGTGGACCCACTTTTCATCCCTGACCCATACATCTTAACAAGGCGGTTATGAATTTCTGTGCCTGATACTCCACGTGCCCATTCATAGCAGATAACAGCTCTCACTTGCACCTTTGACCAGGACTCCAAAACGCACTTTCTCTCCATAGCTCCAGGAAAAGACTGAGCGGCTGGCCTCTGCTTCGCGCAGGCACTGCGACAGCGCCGTCTGCTTGATCGTGGTCGACCTCTACCCAATGGTGTATCGGTGTGTTGCACGTGCGCATCCACCTGCCGTATCGTCTTTCGCCCATATTACACAACTCTGCCCACAGTCGACAGGGGAAACTTATTTTCCAACTCCCCCTCGTAAATTGTTCCAAAAATAAGTGCACCACATCAAGCCAGAAACGTTCAATTTCGTGGGCTCTGAGTCGAGTGTATTGTGTGTTGAACGTGAGCCCGATCGTCACCTTTCGGTACGTAGGAGCCATCGTGCTTCGAGGGTACCTGAGTGACACTGCCACACAACGCCGCACGCAGGTGAACAGACACTCGCCAGCAGAGCGCAGCTCAGAGCGCTGAACATGTCCGCACCACTACACAGCCAAAGGCGAACTGCCACTTGACCGGCTGGCCCAGAGCACATATCTAGATAGTTCATCTATGGGTTTTGATGAATGAGTATAAAAATGTATGACATACATGGCCATATTTTTGGGCTGCATTGACTTAGAAACTTGACTGTGCCATACCATCAAGGGACTGTAGACCTTCGTTTATGACATAAATTTCTAATTGACGCCCTCTCCTAATCCTGAGAAAAAAAGGGTCTTAATAAGCGAACAGACAGAAAGAGAGGCGGACAACAAAGTGACCCAATAAGGGTTCCATTTTTATGGAATGTGTGGAAGCCTAAAATTGTGTATTCAAATCATGAACGGTTACCAGAAAAAAATAGAAAAATCATATAATTAGGAATATCATCTGTAAGCCTTGTAACTTAGGTAGAGACAAGTAGAGCAAGCTGCCTTCGTCAGTCCGTCAAAAGGTCACACGCATTGGGAAACTGCTGATTTCACGCTCACTGATTGTGAGGTGGAGGTAAAAAGTAACGTAGTCAAGGCCCTTCAGTAAGGAAAAAGTCACAAATGCCGTATACTGCGGCCCCCACACGTCAAGAAAGACCAAGTCAGGGAGCAGAAGAGTCTCAGCACCCTCGGATGAACAACTCTACTGCACACACTATCTTCAGTTAAGCCTCTACACTAAGAAGGACTTGCAAAAACTAACCTGTATGTGTGTGTAGACTGTAGTTATTGGTTTCAACCTTAAACTTGTCTGCCTGTGTCTATATATACGTATGTCACTTTCATTATGACAAGTAATTGAATCTAAGTGTTCAATTAGAGCAATAGAATCTGGAACTTCCTTAGTTCACGGTCAGTAATACCATATGTTAATGTATGTACCATATCTTAAGAAATGTATAGGTCAGGGTGGCCATTTGTTCTGGTAATTGACTGGAGAATCTAGTACGCCTCTTCTATGTGTTTGTAAACCAGTTTCTGTCTTCTTATGTATGTTCATTGCTAACATGTGGAAAAGGAATAAGCGGGCCAGTAAGTCAACCTAGAAACTCATTTCTCTGTCATCTCCATATCTGCCTCTTTATACTAACATCTGAGTCATCCTGTACTGTCTCCAGAAACACAAATCTGAAAAATCGGAGCTTGATCCCGCCACCATTTCGTTCCTGCAAAGGATGAACTCTAACCCCACATCACCTCTGATCTGAGAATCAGCTTCTGAGTAAGTACGTTGCAACCTACATTGCGTTACGAAAAACGATACTGTGCCATCATGTCCCCTAACAGACCTTACAACTCGTGGCCAGAAGGGAGAGGATTTTGCCTATGGAATTCCGCTGCCAGTGCCAGAATAATGCTAAGGCGTCGTGGTGTGAGATACCGGCTGTGTGTAGTGGTAATTTGGGTTTACCTCGCGCTGCCAGCTGATGCTGCATCGTCTCGCTCCATACGTGACCAGAGGTGTGTCCCAGTCATAACTAGCAAAATTTGCCATAAATGGTCGCCACCCAGACCTAGCGGTACCTGCTGTCGACTGCTGCCTAAGCTGAGAGCTACGTCACATCATCTGTCAACACGATGTGGGTCACCTGACCTCGCCTACAACTAGCCGACACCTCCTCTAGGTATACGTCTATAGGCTACTCCTACATCTGATGCTGGCAGCGTCTGGGCATCACCTGGTAAGGGTGTCGTCTAGGGGCTGTCCTCAGCTGAATCCATGACATCGGAGAGAGAGCGCAAGGACTCAGCATACATGCTAGCACACTTCATGCGTAATGGCGCAGCTGGTCTGTGCGTGCTCTGCTGCCGCTGTATGCCTCACGTCTGCATGCATAATGTCAGCAAGAATGCTCCTGCCAGGGGTGCGGGCGGACACTCTGCTGAGGGCAGTGCTACCACCTGGGGTCGATGTGTGCTAATGAGCGCCACTGCAGCTGCTCTAAGCGTACCTGCTACATAAAGCGTGATGTTTTCAAGGATGAATTTCCGATGCCAAGACCACCGACGAATTTGGTCCTGACTTCTGGTCCATCCTGGACCCAGAAGTGCACCAGCCTGTAACAATGAAGTGGATAAAATACACTCTAACAAAAAAAACCGACGCACCACTAAGGATTTCCCGAATGGGATGCAAATTAGTGTATGTGATTTATATGAGCAGACAAGGACACGATTAAAACTTCAGAAAAATTTGGACGATTTATTCAATAGAAATAGCTTCACAAATGAGCAAGTCAACAACGCTTTGGGCCACCTCTGACCCTTATACAGGCAGTTATTCGGCTTGGCATTGACTGATGGAGTTGCTGGACGTCCTCCTGAGGGATATCGTGGAAAATTCTGTCCAGCTGGCGGGTCGGGTCGTCAAAATCTCGAGCTCGTTGGAGAGACCTGCTCATAATGTTCCAGCTGTTCTCAATTGATATCGGAGGACCTCGCTGTACGAGGTACGGTTTGGCAAGCGTGAAGACGGGCAGTGTAAACTCACATTGTGGGTAGGCATTGCCTTTCTGAAATGTGAGCACAGCATGGTTTGCCAAGAAGGGCAACAAAACAGGACGCAGAATATGGGGGACGCACCATAGTGCAGGGATGATGCTGTCGATGGCGATCAAAGGGGGACTATTTTGAAACTAAATGGCAGGCCACATCACCAGTCCTGGTAGTAGGGCCACATGAACGGTGCTAGTCAGGCTGATGACAATTCTACTTTGGTTCTCATCCATGGCACCCTTACAACACAGCACTTGGTCTAGGAGTAGTGGAACAAAGTATGTTTCAGCGCATTTTGTTAGTGTGGGTTGCCTACATCAGGGGCAGGTATGCACTCAGGGGTAAACCTATTGTTCTCCTTTGATTGACAGGTCATTACCCTATTGTTCTCCTTAGATTGACAGGTCCTTACCTATTGTTCCCCCATCCCCTCTCCCTCCCCCCTCCATCCTTCAGGAAACCTCCCTTCTCGGTGCTACAGGTATTCTTTCCGGTCTGAGTTATTGGAATAGCCCCTCTCGCTCTTAGTGGCAGATCCAAGGTGGCAGTGGCAGATATGGCAATGTTACAATGACGTCTTGACAGGAAGTTCAAATTGTGGCAGGAAAATAGGTCAATTGGGCTACCTCCACTAACCTAACCCCCTCCCCTCCCCCCTCCCTCAGAAAATGGCGGGAAGTTCAAATTCTAGCAGGACAATGCAACACACCACAGCTACCTCCACTGATCTTAGAAAATAGCGGGAAAACAGATCACTTGGGCCACCTACACTAACCTTAGTCATCCGACTGCCACCACTTCCTAGGAATTGGTGGGAAATGACTAGTCCTGTGCTGGATAGAAAGGACATAAGTCGTTATTTTGCAGGCTGTCTTTATTTAAGGAATTGTAGGCAGTAGCTCCACCCAGTGTGTTCACCATGAGGTCTGGAATCCAACTGACCTAGTACACAGTACCACCACCAGAAGGTGCCGTTGTCCCTCCTGTGATGTAATCCAAGATGGCGTGCTGGGGGGGGAGGGGAATGGCAGGAAAAGGACTCAGCCTACGCTGGGCTGCTGGAGAGAGGAAGGTGACAATCAAGCTTACATTCAACACACAATACACTCGCCTCAAAGCTCACGAAATTGAACGTTTCTTGCGTGATGTGAGGCACTTAGACCAACGAGGTCTGCTAAGAATTCATCTATGCATTGTCTGCACCACTATCTCAACCTCATAGACGAAGTGGCTTGTGCAATCCATCAGTGGATCTGCATAGTACCGTTGCCATTCTGATGGGAACCTAAGTATGATGGCGATTGATCACATTGGTCTGGGAGCTCGAACAGTGCGCCTTCTCGAACCCCCCTTTGAAGTGCCCACTGCTCTTGTCAAAGACGCTTTACAGATGTATGGCACAGATCTTAGCCATTTGGAGGAAATATGGAAAAAATTTTGAGACATATCCCACACTCTGTGGAGTGCACTGAGCTCGCATTGAGCTCTGGTAATAAATACCTTCGTAAGTATCTGTAAGTGGATGTCGCACAATCGTCATTCATGACGGACAACTGAGGACCTGCTCCAGTTGCAGACAAGGTGGACATGTTCGCTTGTACTCCCTTCAGAGACATTCTTGCAGGTACCTCCTGCAGAACAGACAGCACAGATGATGTCCTTCCCTCTCACATATGTAGAGGCATTGAGGAATGATGTGGATATCAATCATGATTTACCCTCATCTGAGGTGACCCTAAGTTCTGCCCACCATCCTATACTGCAGCATCACAATCTCATCACTCCTCAAATACGTCAGGGTCAGAAACAAGCGGCGGCACAGTCGACCCTTTGATATGGAAGTGGGGATTCAAGACGATAATACTGATCCTCGATCCACATCAGCCAACACAAACGGAAGTCCCTGTAACGATGTAATAATAGGCAGCTGCTATCAGAAGAAGAGCTGCAAGGAGGTGGGCAGACAGAGGATGAGGACGACCCTGACACATCTCTGCTAGCTGGATCAGATGCAGCCACTGCCTCCACACAGCTGCCAAAGATCGACCTGAAGCACCAAACCTATGGTGGCAAGATGGAGGCTACTGTGCAGCAGGATGACCCCACGATTATGGAGACCAGCACACGCCAACTGACAGAAACCATCTCACAATAGGCATTGCGAAACGGGGATAATGTTGTGGAACTGAATGATGTGATGCAGGAGACAGATGGCTCTCGCTGACACTGCATCAGATAGGCTTCTCCTGCAAGGTGACCTTTAACTTTCGTATTGGCCGCCCTGGTGACTCGACGATGATCTGTCTACTGTCACGGCGATGCTGTGACCGTTTCAAGCCCACCTAATTAATTTGCATGCCATAAGTACACCGCATAGGTATCATTAACATCAAAGGCATTCGCAACCTGGTAAAGGTACAAATGTTAAGGGATATGCTGCTGGCGGCAGACATGACTATTGTTTACTGCAAGAGGAACGACCTGACATAAGATTAGACTTTTACGGTTACTACAGTTACGGCTTGATGGCTGGGGAAGGATGTGGTAACACGGCCATATTGTCAAGGGAAGGGGTTGAGACATCAGACGTGACTTTCCTTCCACCGATGGGTGGTATCGCGTTGACGGTCGGTGCCATCCGTTTGGTGAATGTTTATGCACCATCAAGCTCGTCGAAGCGCCGAGGAAGGACGGTCTCCTACTCCAAGGAGGTGGCTTCGTTGTGACAAGGAAATGTTGAGCAACAATTTCAACTATGTTCTCCAGCCCGAGGACCCTTACCTTCACTCTGTCGTCCCCTGGCAAGCTTTGCACGCTGTGGTACAGGACCTCACACTGCAAGACACCTGGATCCTACAAAATGGCGACAATCTCAGGAACACATACCTTACCAGCCAGTTTCCCGGTGGCTTAGATAGGATGTACATATCACGAGGGTTCCATGCTGCGGCAGTGGGTGCTGAGATATGGCCAGCGGCATTTACTGACCACAAAGCTTGTATCTGCACTATTGCCTTGCCTCACCAACAGACAAGATGTAGTAGGGGACCACGGAAACTGAATGTTTCACTCCTCCGTGGCGATTTCTGTCACTGTGATATTGACGATACTTTGCATCGATGCTGACAGCGCCAACGAGCATACAGTACCACATTGCTGTGGTGGTTTACTTGTGTCAAAAATGCGATACGCAGGGCATTTATCGACTATGGCAGTGATAAGTCCAGCTGGCAATCAGAATTTTATTACACGGCATTAAGGGAACTGACACTGCAACCGCCATCAACAGAAAGTCAACGTCCAGTGTACCAAAGTCTCCTTGCTATACACCTCACGACGATGCATTGGGAAGGTGTCAGTGTCCATGGAAGAATGCAAGACGGTCTTCACGGTGAACGTCCATCACTGCATCACGTAGTACAAGAAAGACCAAATCGCAAATGCACGCTCATTACAGCAGTCGACATAGCGGATGGAAAGCAAGCCGTTATGGAAACAGATGTTGCCCGAGTGTTCACCCAATACTATGGCAACTTCTGTGCCGTGGGCCCAAGAAACGACGTGGGGCTGGTGGATGTGCTGCACGACATGCAGGCAACCGAGGCTGTGCAGGGCGACGACGCGCTTCTGGCACTCATTTCCTTGGACAAACTGGACACGGCCTTGAAGTTGGTGTATTGAACAAATCACCTGGACCTGCAGGGCACTCTACTGAGTTTTAATGCCCCTTCTCTAGGCTTATGGGCACAACACAGATCCAAATGTATAAAGAACTTATGATACTCACCTTTTGACTCTCCACTGAATCTATGGTTGGCGTCGTGATCCCTGTGGCTAAACCTGGCGGTGGGTGCCGTCCACAGACCTATCGACACGTGACTTTGTTAAATGCCGACTATAAGTTGAGAGGTGGCGGCCCTCCAGGTATGCCATTTTCCACCCCTTGCTAATGACATAGTCCCTGTAGAGCCACTGTAGTCAGTTCTGTGCCGAGCCATCAGGACGAGTAATTGTAGGCATGACAAGGAATGACAGAGTTTGTTTGCCACTAACAATTGTAGTTGTGGCACTAGATTTTTACAGCTTTTATATGTCCATGCTTTTAGCAGGACGTCTCTGGGACGACGGCCGTTTACTATCTTGACAAAAAAAAAACGCCTACAGCCGTCCTTATGATTTTATTTTATATTGTCGCTACCACTTTCAACGCTTCATTGCGTCATCTTCAGGCCTGAAACTCAGGCGTCAGCACTCCAACAGTTGACAGTTGATGGTTGGAATGCTCACACGTGAGTTTCAGGCCTGAAGATGGCGCAATGAAGCGTCAAAACTGGTAGCGACAATATAAAATAAAATGATAAGGACGGCTGTAGGTGTTTTTATATTTTGTCAAGATTTTTACTGTGTCAGGGAGGATGACAGGGAGACATGACCAGGGCTGCAGAAGTCAGAGGAAAAGCCGTAGGCTCTTCCAGGAAAGCATCTGGGCTCCTACAAAAGCGTGAGTGCTGTGCTTGCTGGTGCAGGCAGTGACTCTCACCGTACAGCCGGCCTACGAGTGTGGCGCAGTCTTCAGCAGGACAACGGCCAGCGGCCTGCATTCCAGAGGTGTAGCGTACATCTCGGGTGTGCGATCGACAGGTGGGCGCTGAGCTTTACGATTGGTCTCGGTAGGAGAGCACTGTCCGCCCCAGGTGTGGAATGAACGCGCGTTTCTTTAGGGAGGGAGAGAGCATAGATTTTAATATTTTGATGGCAAACTTTCTCATTGGAAGGAACCGTTGTGCCGTGTCTAGACAGCAGTTCAGGCGCAACTTACGCGGGCATATTGGCCATTGGATGGGACGATTTTTGGTGACACCAACTGGATTTGGTATCGAGGAGTGAAGAGAGGAGAGATTTTCGAGGCGTTTAAAGGATGTCCACCGTACAAGACGGTCTGGGCCGCATGGCCGAGGTACGCTATATGCTCGGCAAACAGGCGGAGAGCCACCGCAGAGGACAGTCTTGGTTTTCGGTACGCTAGCCTTGATCCTTCGCACATCTCGTCGCGAGAATACGCCAGCCGCGGCCTTGCAGTTACGCACCTACAGCCACCCAGCACAGCATCCGTTGGGGAGTTGAATGGTGTGCGTATCGGCAGCCCGGGCCTGTTGGCACACTCTCTGTCTGAGGACTTAGCCTCCACTGCAGCGATTCCATCTGACCTGCAGCCCCGTATTGTAACCAATCCATGACGCATTGAGTTTCAGCTAGCAGGTCACAGACTCGGTCGGTACGTGACATATACTCAAAAAGCGTTGTTGCTAATACTTTGAGAAGGCATCGTTTTAGCTTGACCCCTTCACCTTTAGTAACTTGTCAGTCGTCAACATCATCTACAACTCTGAATTTTTTTCTTTTGTAATTTGATCTGTACGCTTATTCAGGGAATATAATAAACTAAGTCTGAAAAGAGCAATATTTCATTTCAATACCATATTTATCCTCACCATTTGGATTATAATAAATTTTCGTGAGCGGAAGGTACGTTATAAGGGTAGGGAGCGTTCCAAAGTTTTTACACCTATCCTCCCTCCGTGCCCATCTGCACTCCACAGTGAAGGATGCAATACATGCCGATCACACATGCCTTTGTCGAAAGAGCAATGTTCACACGGCGCTGGGATTATATAGGGAAGTGATCGCACTGACGTCAACCTGCAGTTGTTGCGGTGAATATCGGCCACGCATTCGACCCTGTCAATCATAGTTTCCTGCGTGCGGTCACGGAACGTACAGGCGTCCCCCGCGTGTTTGTTGATGTAGTCCTGCACTTGATTCACAGAGCACATTCGAGGGTAGTGGTAAAATAGTCATCGATCAGAACCCATTTGTATCAGGCGTTCCATTTGTTCTATTTGCAGTAGCGCTCAGACCGGCCACGCGCCGTCTTCGCCGACGCCTGGAAGTGGTTTGTCTGCGAACCGCGAGGTTTCGTTGTTGCGCATATACAAACGATGTCGTATTCCTGGCGAGGTCAGGAGATGATGTATAGACGGCGCTACGATGGCCTCAAAAGTACGGCACAGTGGCGGGCAATATCATCAGTCTGCGGAAGACGAAGTATGTGGACGTGGACAGGGGGCCGGCCGTGGGAACGACAATGCCCATCACTAAAGTACCCGCGCCCGAATGTCTAGGAGTACTTTTTGTGACCATATTCAACGTACTGCAGCGGTCACATACAGTCGGTTGTTACAACAAATACATGTAATGGTGCGACTCCACATTCTATGCACGATAGACTTGTTCCAGCGTACACAGTACAGTAATGTCTACTTGTGTCCAAATAAACCATTTCGTCTATGTGCTGCTGATGCTTGTTACGTTTCGTACTTGGCTATAAGTTCCGTTTGGACATTCTGTAAGTGATTAATCTTTTTTTTTTTTTAATTCCTTACGACACCTTGATATTGCGCTCACATAAAGGTGGTGCAGGTCTGACCAGTGTCACGAAAAAAGTGTTTCATGGAACGATGCACCGACTGCGGCGTTCTGAGCAAGTGAAGCTGGCAGCCACGTTGATCGACGAAGTGGCCCTAGAATCACAGCACCCAGCAGCCCCTGTCGATCATGTCTCGCCACCGTTCAATCATACCAGAACGTTCCTCGTGAGGTACAGTTGTTTGCTGGATGACTTGAGTCCTACACGATCGCCCACGACAAAGGACTATTACCACCCCTTACACAGACGCCAAAACACAAACGTGGTCGAACAAGGGTACCCAGCCGTACGATGGGAGAGAGTATGGCGTGCCGTCCATCTATCCTTTCTCACCACGGATGTGCGGGCTTCGTCGTACACGACAGTTGATGACAAATTCGCTAACCGCCAACGACTGCACTCCGTTCACCTGGTCGACGCGCCTTTGTGTCTGCTTTGCGCAGTAACTGATTCTGACGCTCATCGGTTGACATGTGGTACGGCGGCTGCATTTTGGCGACTCACACAACGGATGTTAGCCCTACTCTTACTACGGCCGCCCACGTCGATTGATTCTGAAGCTCTATTCCACCTTCGTACCATCTACTTCAAACCATGCGGACAAATGCAGACAATGGCATTAAAGGAACGGCGTTATACTATTTCTTCAATGACAGTGTCAAAGACTTGTTAGATTATTGGTGCTCCCTGCTAGACCAACACTTTGACTTAAAATGCTGGGCCAAATATTGGTCCTAGTTGCTCCTGGGCCTTGCGGCTAGCTGAGATGTTGCAGGTGCGAAAAGAGATAGATGACGATGGTCCACGATTCGAGACCGAGTTCAACCTGTGTACGCAGGGGACAGTACTCCTCACCACACGAGAAGATGGCCTGGACAATCTCCACGAACAGGTCTCGTAGGGTTTCCTCTATGAATAAATAAAACAAAAGAAGAACCCTTGGTGTCTCCACCTTGGATCCCTGCGCCGGACCCACGCTCTGGCCTGGTCTGCCTTCTCTGCCGCCACGCTTCACACTCCGAAAAGAAAAAGAACGTCATAAAGCATTTGCCTATAAACCCAAAGGACCTGCGCTCGAATCTAGGTCGCGCTAGAGGCTTTTCAGTAATTGTTTCAACCTAGCCTTCACCTCTCAACGATGTGAGCAGATATGACACAAGGTTCGGATTCCACGTTAAACTGTAGATCCCGTTTGCCAGGCGCAAGTCACCAAAGTGGAGTCCAATCGTAAACTTGCACCCCTTCTCGCACTTGCCAGGCTTTTATTCCTTTTCGAGCAATATTCAGTTACTCTTGGCACACGACAAATAGTTGACGTTATTTTTAAAAATTGTCTCTTTCTATTTTTTCTGGATAAATCAAAAGTACTTTCATTTTAAACTTCTTTGCTTGTATGGGAAAAACCTTAGACTCCTGACTCTTCGAAATCCATTAAACATTTTCTTTTTATCTACATCATTCTTGTTTTGTTGGTACTAATTCTTCATTTAAATCCGCATATTAATACATGATCTTTCAATTTACACTTGTTGCACTTTATTATCTGCACCATGTCGCTGTTGTAATTTTTTTAAAGGCGTTGTGTTCGGTATCGACTATACTGTTTTTTTTACGATTTCCACAGTAATTTCGGTGAAACTAATTTTCCAAGCGGTCAATGTGCCGCAAACAGAACAGTTGTGAACGTTATTAAAGTAAGTGAAAGCGATGTGAGCCTATGTGCCTCACGTCAGTATTTCTCACACACATCACTCAAACGTAAAATGTAACAGATGGAAATAAACGTGGCGAAACTGGATTCGTGTAACACACGCCGTGCTGGTCACAAGAGGGAATCGGTTTCGGCGTTTTACATCACTTCCTCGGAGTGCCACGGTGTCGCTTATTTACCAGGCGTAGAAGTATGAAACCGGAATTTGGTTGCAATAATTACACGTCTGTTGTTTGAAATCGATAAACAATATTTTATTCAAAATAATCTCCATTGCCGTTTATACATTTTTTCCACTCTGCGGTAGCCTAGGAATGCCAAACAACAACAAAAATTGTTCTTCTTTTGAAGCGAACCAGTCAGCAAGCCATTTCCGTACATTGTCATTCGAACTGAAGCGTTGTTCAGCGAGAGCGTGTCCCAGTGATTCAAATAGATGATAATCGGACAGAGTCGAGTTTGGAGAATAAGCCGAATGCCCTAGTATTTCGCAACTGAACGCGTCGGAAGTTGCCCTGACCCTTTTTGCTGTGTATGATGGGGCGTTATCATGGACCAATTTGACTTTGTATTGCCTTTTCCCATATTCCGGTCGTTTCTCACGTAATGATCGATTTAAATCGATAATTTGCTGTTGGTAGCGATCAGTGTTAACGGTTTCACCAGGTTTTAGCAGCTCGTGACATGTGTCACCCTTCTGATCCCACCAAACGCAGAGCATTGTCTTCTTTACGAAGCGATTTGGTCTCGCAGCGGATGTCAATGGTTTGCCCTGATTCACCCGTGATTTAAAAAGCTTAGCATTCTCGAAACATATCCATTTTTCACCACCTGTTACTATTCGATGGAGAAACGTCTCTCTTTTGTATATGGCGAGCAGCATTTCCCAAATGGTCTTTCGGTTTCCTTGCTGTCCTTCACTCAGTTCGTGCCGGACCCATTTTCCCACTTTTTCCACCTTACCAATAGCTTTCAACCGAGAGAAACGGGTTTCTGCTTCACATTCAATTGTTCCGCGAATTCCTGTTGAATCTGAGTATCTTCTGCATCCAGTAAGGCCTGCAATTGGTTGTCTTCGAACATTTTAAGTGGTTTCCCGCGCTCGTCGTTTGTCACGACAAAATCACCACTTTCGAATTTTTTGAACCACTCGAAACGCTGTGTTTTCCCAAGAGCATGTTCGCCGAACGCTTCGCCAAACATTCGGCGCACCGCAAATTGTAGTTCGTAAGCACAAAACTCGACGTGTTTACGGGTTTGAAACAGATACCGACGTATGGAACTTGGGTTACTGTGTGTTGACATTCGTCGTCAGTCGTTACAGGAAGCAGATGCCGCTACAGACGCGGGCCCTACGCTGGCGGCTAGCACCATCTATAGGGAAATTCCGGTTTCGTAGTTCTATACCTGGCAAAAAATGCAAAGCCTGAAAGGCAACAGGACAGCAGGCAGAACGAATAAGTTTTCTAGAAAGTGCTTAGAGTTCAAAGGTGACACCGCAAGAAGGGCGTCGGTTTGGGTGTAGGTCGGAAGTGCTACGCAGACGGACAAGGTATTACGTTCATTACATGTGGTACAGACAAGCCGTCGTGTGAATTACTTTTGAACACATTATCCGAAAACTGTCTTGAGCAGCTAAGTCGACAGCCAACGCGTAATGGAAATATTTTGGATCTGGTAGCCACGAACAGACCAGACCTCATCGACGGTGTCAGTGTTGAGACAGGGATAGGGTGTATAGCAATGTGCGGCTGTCTGCTGATGATGCTGTGGTGTACGGGAAGGTGTCGTCGTTGAGTGACTGTAGGAGGATGACAAGATGACTTGGACAGGATTTGTGATTGGTGTAAAGAATGGCAGCTAACTCTAAATATAGGTAAATGTAAATTAAAGCAGATGAATAGGAAAAAGAATCCCGTAATGTTTGAATACTCCATTAGTAGTGTTGCGCTTGATACAGTCACGTCGGTTAAGTATTTGGGCGTAACATTGCAGAGCGATATGAAGTGGGACAAGCATGTAATGGCAGTTGTGGGGAAGGCGGATAGTCGTCTTCGGTTCGTTGGTAGAATTTTGGGAAGATGTGGTTCATCTGTAAAGGAGACCGCTTATAAAACACTAATACGACCTATTCTTGAGTACTGCTCGAGCGTTTGGGATCCCTATCAGGTCGGATTGAGGGAGGACATAGAATAAATTCAGAGGCGAGCTGCTAGATTTCTTACTGGGAGGTTTGATCACGCGAGTTTTACGGAAATGCTTTAGGAACTCGGGTGGGAGTCCCTAGAAGAAAGGAGGCGTTCTTTTCGTGAATCGCTACTGAGGAAATTTAGAGAACCAGCATTTGAGGCTGACTGCAGTACAATTTTACTCCGCCAACTTATATTTCGCGGAAAGACTACAAAAATAAGAGAGATTAGGGCTCGTACAGAGACATATAGGCAGTCATTTTTCCCTCGTTCTGTTTGGGAGTGGAACAGGGAGAAAAGATGCTAGTTGTGGTACGAGGTACCCTCCGCCACGCACCGTATGGTGGATTGTGGAGTATGTATGTAGATGTAGATGTAGAGTTCAAGTATGGAGACGCAAGGCGCTGCAGTGCGTTGGCGGTGAGCGTATCTGGCACACACGAGGAAGGGTTTGCTTGGGCTGCCGCACAGCATACAGGCGGAGGTGGCGGAGCCCGTGTGGAGAGTCCAGAGAGTACAGACAGCGGTCCAGCGGCGTGAAGCTCAGGCCCAGGGCCTGGACTGGTGGCAGCCCCTCTCCTCTGGCTCTGCTCGTGCTCGTCCTCAGCCGCGGCATTTTGCAGTCAGCTGTGGTGATGCTTCATTCAGGTCGTCATCCAATTCTGGCTGAAACGAGCAATTAAAGATTGTAGTTTTCAAGTCTTGCCTTTGTTCCATTATTTACCGACCAAGTTTCATAACTCTTTCAAACTTGCAGTTAGCCTCTCCAAGTTAGCTGACGGGATGGAGCTTGTCAGTCTCCAGTGTCGCTGAGCGTCTACATCGCTCTCTGGTACATTACGTCACCTCTTCTCTACTCTCGCTAACATTTCTCCTAAATTAGAATGAGCGCCAAATCTTTACCTCTATACTGGAACTCTGTTGGACTGAAGGTACATTTTGTCGTAGAAAATGTGAAGCTGTGTATCCATTCCATTATCCAGAGTACGGGAAGGATGACTCTTTGCATATTCTTACTTACGAATATATATTATTCTGATTTTATGAAGAGAACACGAAAAATTTGAAGCTTTTTGCCATTACGTTTTTATTCATATTGTAGGGATGTTCTTGTAAATAATATTCATTCATTCAGCTCAAGTTTTTCAGCTTCCCTGTTTTCAGGCTTCCTGCTCACCATTAGAACAGTCCTTATTTGCGCGCACACAGAACACGTGCTTATTTCAATCTCGTACGAATCCTTTACACTTCAGCAATATTTAATAGGAACCGTACAAGTGTGTATGAGTAGTGCTTCTGATTGTGAATTATCCATCTGCTACTAATAAATCTAACGGTGGTGCTTACCCCACCTGCTCTACTCACTTCTGTGCTCGTCTGACGGTTCCGCAACATGTCTTCATGCTTTATTACTGAGATATTTGAATGACTGATACAATATGTGACTGCTTTTACATTTCAAGAACTAATGAACTTCACAGTCGCTACTTTAGAAGCCAGTTGCCAATCTTTGCATCATCAGTCCAAAACGTTTAGAGACTGGATTAATAATAAAAAAAAAAAAAGAATTTAAGGTAGTGATGGTAATGCTTCAAGTGTTCCATATAGTCACTCTCCACTTGAGTAGAATGCATAGATCGCCCATACAACCAAGTGAAACTGTCAGAAAAGTTGTTCCGTGAGATGTTGTTCAAGTCGCTCGGACACAGGACGGAATATCTCTTATGTCGTCTAAGCGTCCACCTTTGACACGAATTTCTGCACTTTGTCGTTTTGCGGTAGGTTCGAATCGATAATACCGAGTCTCATGAGCCGTTATGAGTTTTTCCAGAAAAGAATTCTCCGCACTTTGCATTTCATTGAGTCACAACAGGTGTCCATGCTCATCTATTTCTATCAAGGCGTCAAGGTGCCCGGAACAAACTTTGCGCACTCTTTCCTCTTCTTCAAATTCCACTATTATTCCACTAGGTACGTAGTTCTGATAATGATCATCAACTAGTTGATTCAACCAGAGCGACAGTCCCACTAGGTACCCTTTCCCTTAATTAAATGTTTTTAGCTACTCTATGGTTCCACACGTATCTGGTGTTCCGAACACTTTTATGTTCACTTTGCAGTGTCGTAATCGATTTTGTTCCAGCGACTTCACGATGATTAGCCTAATCAAAGCCTCTTCGTGGGTACTTAAAAATGCTGGGCCTGTTTGTTATCAACAAATGTAAGAAAAAATTTGTGGTGGATCAGTATCGAAGGAATTTGCCTCTGTTACTTTTCACGATCAGTTTACTGTCAGAATAAGAATAATGAGGGCAGAGCTTGTTTTTCCTTCTCGCGCTCCAATTTCCGGCCAATCACTGGACGTGTTATTCTTGAGGGACAGATAAGCCACCGATGCCTGTTGAAGTATTCCAAGAAAACGTGCGATGTCATTGGTTCGTGTGGTGACACAACAGATAGTATTTCTCGTACTGAAACATTGATTAAAATGACGTAACTGCTGCCACGATTTTCATTTGATGTCCGCAGCTCGTAGTCTAGTGTCGCCGCCACGGTAGCTCAGAGTGTTCGGTCAGAAAAGGGTATACAATGTAAATGGCATATTACTGTGTACATGACTAGGTCTACTTTGAGTATTAGGATCTATTCCACAATGCCAGGTCTTTCAGGCGATGAGATCTCGATCGGCGAATGACTCAAGTCCAGGAAGTGAGGCATTCTCACAACGAACAATGGCTAGCGTGAACTAACCACTACCAGAATTTCCAGTAGCGACATCGAAAGTAAAATTCACCCTGCAGCCACGGAAGAATATAGGTCTATTTAATATAACTGCTTGAGCTGTCCCATTTCCTCCAAGTTTATTTTCCGGGCTAATAATATGTTTGTAGACAGGCATGCGGTGGCGGCATCGACGATACACACGTCGACGAGGCATAGTGCTCCACTGCTGTTGCTGATAGAGCTCACAGAGGAATGGTTCCGCTGGCATGCACTGCCCGTTTGTATAGAGAGCGAGTGACCTTGATTGCGTAACGCGCTGATAACCGACTTAGACTGCAGGCACCGGCAGGCGGGCGTTACAGCGTACGCGCGCTGTAGTCTTCACTGACAGCGCGCGCCTGCTGGTGCGCCGGCCTGGCGCCGAGCCAAGTCGGGCGGGTTGCGTCACCGACTCGCTAGGCGCTAAGCGGGCAGTGCGGCACTATGTTTTAGATTTTTTTCAAACTGTTGCATCCTTGAGCCCCCCGATTACCAGATGTACATCTATCGGTTACAGGAGTCAAGGATCACACTTTATTAATAATTGTTGTACAAAGTAATATCTCCAGTTACAGTTACATTTTCTGAAATTAAAAAAAAAGAAAGTGAATGAACGGATCAACGATGAACTTGAGCAGCTGCCATGGGACGTCCGCCCAGAACAAATGCAACGAAGAATAACGAACAAAATGAGATCAGCGAAAAAAAAGAAAAGGTGGCTAGCGTTGCTGCCTCTGGATCACGGGGTCCCGCGTTCGATTCCCAACCACGTTGGGGATTTTCTCTGCCTGGGAACTGGGTGATCCTGTTGCTGAGTAGCTGAACTTAGTCTCAAAGCTTCTCTCACGCGAAGCAGAGTTCCAGACGAATGACACGCCTTTCACTAACATCTAACTTCCGTTTACTCACTGGTTGTTTTGCATGCAGTCGCACCAGCTTCCCAGGCGGCGCTATCGCTGCTTCCCGCATTTTGTGACAGGAAGTGACGCTTACGCTTTGGTCCATTCGACTGTGCCGAGACTCGTCACTTTCATTGCGGAGCTCTACACTACGGCACGCCACGCGAGTATTCAGACATTTATACGACTGACACTGCGAGACGACGCCGTTCTGTGGCGCTGCGAGCGCGCGGCTTTAACGCTCTCTGCAGGGGGGCAGGCGGCAGGCGACCTGTGCGGCAGGTCCGGCTACACAGTACAGCGCCGGCACGGGCGCAAGTGTTCCGCGCAACGCGCGGCGTCGAACGCGTGTCTCCGTAGCGGTCGGCCCCTACGCGTTTCCGCGTCGACTCGACGACGTCGTCAGTCACGACTGCAGTGGGCGCGGCGTCACGTGGATCGAGGTAGACGTGTCACGTAGTCTCCCGAATAACACTCCTTATCACACCAGGTCGACAGTCGATACGCCGTCATCCGTGGGAACGGCTGCTCACCCTGCCACAGACGTAGGCCGGTAGGGCAGTGCTATGCTGTAAGGGCGTTCCCATGGACTTCCATATTAATTTTGCGAAAGAGGAAGGTGGCGGAGAAAACGAAACACACTTTCATACAAAAACTCAAAACTCAGTTCCTATAACCGTTAACAAAATCAATATAAGAATGCTTCATCTTGTTGATTGCGAGACACACTTTTCATCCATATCTTACTGATCTCGCTATACAATATTTTGATGTGTAGATGTATGGCATTTACTCTAATATACCTCACTGTTAGGTACGTTTAACATGCTGGACGTAAAGATACACTTTAAGATTATAGGAAAACAAGTACCGAGATGTTTTAAATGTACTACACTTAATATAATACTAATGCGAATTCTTTACAGACGAATGGAAAAACTAGTAGAAGCCGACCTCGGGGAAGATCAGTTTGAATTCCGTAGAAATATCAGAACACGTGAGGCAACACTGACCCTACGACTTATCTTAGAAGTTAGATTAGGGAAAGGCAAACCTACGTTTCTAGCATTTGTTGACTTAGAGAAAGCTTTTGACAATGTTGACTGGAATACTCTCTTTCAAATTCTCAAGGTGGCAGGGGTAAAATACAGGGAGCGAAAGGCTATTTACAATTTGTACAGAAACCAGATGACAGTTATAAGAGTCGAGGGATATGAAAGGGAAGCAGTGGTTGGGAAGGGAGTGAGGCAGGGTTGTAGGCTATCCCCGATGTTATTAAATCTGTATGTTGAACATGCAGTGAAGGAAACAAAAGAAAAATTGAGAGTAGTAATTAAAATCCATGGGGGAGAAATAAAAACTTTGAGGTTCGCCGATGACATTGTAATTCTGTGAAAGACAGCAAAGGACTTGGAAGAACAGTTGAACGGAATGGACAATGTCTTGAAAGGAGGCTATAAGATGAACATCAACAACAGCAAAACGAGGATAATGTAGTCGAATGGAATGTTGTCGGGTAATTAGATTAGGAAATGAGACACTTAAAGTAGTAAAGGAGTTTTGCTATTTGGGGAGCAAAATAACTGATGATGGTAGACTTAGAGAGGATATAAAATATAAGACTGGCAATGGCAAGGAAAGCACTTCCGAAGAAGAGAAATTTGTTAACATCGAGTATAGATTTAAGTGTCAGGAAGTCGTTTATCAAAGTATTTGTATGGAGTGTAGCCATGTATGGAAGTGAAACATGGACGATAAATAGTTTGGCAAGAAGAGAATAGAAGCTTTCGAAATGTGGTGCTAGAGAAGAATGCTGAAGATTAGATGGGTAGATCACATAACTAATGAGGAGGTATTGAATAGGATTGGGGAGAAGAGAAGTTTGTGTCACAACGTGACTAGAAGAAGGGATTGGTTGGTAGGACTTCTTCTGAGCCATCAAGGGATCACCAATTTAGTACTGGAGGGCAGCGTGGTGGGTAATAATCGTAGAGGGAGACCAAGAGATGAATACACTAAACAGATTCAGAAGGATGTAGGTTGCGGTAGGTACTGGGAGATGAAGAAGCTTGCACAGGATAGATTAACATGGAGAACTGCATCAAACCAGTCTCAGGACTGAAGACCAGAACAACAACAATAGCAACAGACTTAAACTGTTTTAAGTTGCAGATGAATTACGGTTTCTGGCGTTAGGAACTTGCTTATTCTGTATAACAAATATTAGTAAATAATAACAGCGATCCTGTCACTGTTTGTTCGTAATATTTACTGACAAAATGCAACCTAACGGTAGATCACGTACTTACGGCTATCCTGTGTGGCCTTTTTTAGTACGAGTTTAAAGAGAGAGAGATAATTAATTGATCACCGATGCGTCGGTTCTCGATTGTGTTCAGGAGACGTACGGATTCATTACGCGAAGGGGTTTTCTTAACTGACGTTTTGACCCGGATTGCCTTCACGCAACCAGAACCTTCGATGAAAATACCTAAGGGACCTATTTGAATATAAAAATCGAAATGAAAGAAATTAGTGGAATTTTGTAAGAAAAGATTAACACATCGGAAGTTGAACACATCAGTAGTCTCCCAAATACAATCGAGACACCGTGATAAAGAGCGAACCTGTAACAAAGCTCATATACAATTTGAACATCATTTTTGGTTAGTGAAAGGAAAGAATAGGAACAAAATTACTGCATTGTAAAATATTAATATATTTTGAACAAATTGGCTTTAAACTTCTAGAGATTGAGAAATACACAATAAATGAGTGACTTACATCTGATATTTCTTTTGTACATGGCGCAGTCCAATAATCGCTGCTCCGTCAGTCCGTTCCTTCGTAAAATTAAATGTCCTTACGTGTGCGTAAGTACATTATATCTTCAGCCCAGTTACCGAAACGTTTGTTCGTCGTTTCACATAGCTTTTAAACAAAATAAAAATACAACTTGTAGCAATGTTATGTAGTGCGTCTTAACATGTCGGCGACCACAAGTACAAAGGATAATGAAGTCTCTAAAATATTTCTTACCAAAAGATAGATTGTCCTTTCTTCTGTTTCGCAGCTTCTTGTATCAAGCGCTGCGGCAATGATTTTAAATACCTGCGCCCAGCGGGTCATGGTGTTTATTTAGAGTTTTTAAACGCTGGACGTGCAGATCGGTATAGGAGCACATTAAAAAAAAACATTTCGTCTGTTTACTCTCGCGCTGTGATGCTTAGCATTCTTACAAACTACAGTTGGCTGTTCTTTTCTTTTATGACAAATATCTCATATGCAAAGTATCTGAAATCCAATAATATTACAGGATTTAGCGTTGTCATCAATTACAACCGTACAGTAGCGCCAGTATTACGACATTTAGATGCGACAAGATCTAACACTCACATCGCGACTCGGTTTTGTGGGCTGGCGTTCTGCTTCTGTGTGGTCCTCTCACAACAGTGAGAGCGCCTCTCCACTGCACGCTGGCTCGATACGAGGTGCGGACATGGCGGCGCCACAGAGAGCCACACACTGCTGGGACAAACGGGAAACTGCAAATATGGTCAAACATCGTCAGCTGGCAGCTGTGCAGTAACTGGAACAAACGGGGAACTAGGAATGTGGTCCGAGATCATCAGCTGACAGCTGTGGTGTAACTCGAACAAACAAGAAATTGCGAATGTGGCCAAAGATCGTCAACTAATAGTTGCGGAGTAATATATAGCCACACTGTGTCACTGTACCCACTGTATGCTGCATATCTTATCAGCATAAATATATTTTGTTTTTTGTGTATAATGCTGTTATGGGATTCTGGATACAGATCGTAATATACGTAATAAATGGTTCCTAAGTTTTCTATATACACATATATTTTACCATAAAGACTGATACATATGAACACTGCACGAAGTACAAAGAACTTAACATGGCGGCTCGTCAGAGCAGTTAATGTTTCAAAGATTGTAATTTGCGTGGTCGATGTGACCTATCGACGCCACACAGCCCCTCCACCGCTGTACGGAGTACGGCCTATGAGCCCGGAGGGGGGGGGGGGGGGGGGTCGTGTGGGTGTCGACGTCGGTGTGAGTAGTGCGAGGCGGCAGGCGCACGACCGGAAGCTCCTTCTCCGTCGGGTCGGCGTTCTATGGTGCAGCGGACCGCCGCCTGTCCAACTCGTAATCCGAAAACCAGCGAGAGGGGGGGGGGGGGGGGGGATAATGCGTGTCGGCCAACTCGGGAATAGCGGTATGGGATGCGAGAGGAGGCGGCGTGTGACCGTGCCTTCCCCAAATGCAGACTGAGCTGTCAAAAGAAATGAAAGCTCGAACACATGACGGGTCCCACTGTTGTAGGAAGGACAAGCTCTACACTACCTTGACCCTGAGTTCCTCTGTGAGGGTCGGTTCTGTGCTGTCGGCGAGCAGTACAAGCACACGGTTATCTAACACCATAATCGACACGTCGTCGATGCGGTCACGCAAAATGAAGGACGGGGCGTCCGCGTCTCTAGTACGCGAAATGTCTTCAAAACCTGTGAATGGGGGTGATGATGACATGCCTGAGGAACCCGCGAACTGCGGTGGTGACTCGTTGGACAGAGAAAAACCAACGGTAGGTTTAACGGACTCATTACCAGGTTCGTCAAAAGAACATGTGCTCGGGCAGTCCGACTTGGACGGCAGAGGGGTGTCGGAGTCTACGAAGGCAGGCTTGGGCCTGTGTAGAGAAGCGGTTTGCGGGCGATCTTTTATCGTCATGTAGAACGTCGTCTCGCTCCTCCAGAGTACTTCGAAGGGGCCGACGTAACGGGGTTGTAAGGGTTGTCTGACAGACTCGTCCCTGGGCATGACGTGTGGGCAAGAGATGAGTGCGATCACCACGTAAATGTCAGGTGGTGACTAGCTGACAGGAGGGGGTAGCCGGGTGTTTCTAAAGTGTGCACACATCCTTACGATAAAGTCTGGGAAGGAGGGAGAATCCCTGGAATCTTGGGGGGGGGGGGGGATTAGTTCCCCAGGTAAAACCGGGTTTTCGCCGAAAATGAATTCGGAAATCGTCCCGTGTAAATATGGTTTACATGTAGAACGTAGGCCCAGCAACACCCAAAGAAGTGCCTGAGACCAGAGACAGTCGTGGCACCTGAGTGCAGTTTTACGGGTATGGTGCCATCGCTCCACCAACCCGTTGCTTTGCAGGTGGTAGGCTGTCGTATGCATCTTTTTAATACCACAAAGATTACAGAGAATCGTAAAAAGTGCAGATTCGAACTGTCGACCCTGGTCGGTTGTGATGGTGGATGGGCAGCCGAACCTAGTGATCCGAGAGGAAATGAATCCTTTGGCCACAGTTTCTGCTGTGATGTTGGGTCAGGGGACGGCTTCCACCCAACGAGACATTCGGTCTATTGTGGACAGCACATATCTGTGGCCCTCCGACGGAGGCAAACAGAGGCAGGGGACCGATACGGTCGATATGTACATGATCGATCCTTAGGGATGTCAAACTTTCCGAGTGGAGGAGAGGTTTGACGTCCTATTTTGTTTTGTTGACAGGAAATGCAGCTGCGTGTTCACGTTTGACAGTCCCGTTTCACATCTTTCCACACAAAACGCTCGATGACGAGGGGAGTGGTGCCTCGGACTCTGGGGTGGGCAAGATCGTGCAAGGCGTCGAAAACCTGTCGACACAGTGTGGGCAGCAGCAAAGGCTGCAGAACTCCCATAGAAGAGTCACACCACACTTCGTCCGAAATGCCAAGCAACTTAGCCTCGGTAAACACGAGCGAAGACTGCGGGTCCGTGAGCACACACAGAATGTCCTCGTCCAAAGCCTGCAGAGCGGCGACGTCGGATAAATCGCCGATACTCGAATAGGCATTGATCCGCGAGAGGAAATCAGCGGGGATGTTCTCCATGCCTTTGATGTAGCATAGGTCTGTAGTGAATTCAGAGACCACGTCGAAGTGGTGGGGCGTCGGGGGGGGGGGGGGGGGGGGGCAGAATCCCGTTGCGGGCTGCAGAAGGCGTCCGCGGAAGACGTAGAACTTTTCGTCCAGGGTCACTAATATGGGATCGTAATATACGTAATAAACGGTTCCCAAGTTTTCTATATACACATATATTTTACCATAAAGACTGATACACATGGACAATGCATGAAGTACAAAGGCAGACTGAATTAAACATGGCAGCTCGATAGAGCAGTTGATGTTCCAAAGATTGTAATTTGTGTGGTCGATGTGAGCTATCGACGCCACACTGTTATTATCAACAGTGCCTACTTGGTTACCAGATTTATGATCATATCGTTAGTTTATAGTGTTACACGTCACATAGGCCTACAAGCGCCGAATGGAAACATGGGAACGTATATGTGTTATTCTGGCTGTAATATTTTATTACAATGTGATCTGTTTGATTATTTATCTTCTTACATTCCATATTTTATGCTGTTTTTATTGTTTAAGTACATTTTATGTTGTGACCCATTTTGTAAGAAGGAAAAAATTCTGTACGTAGGGCTACCCTTATTACTTCAACCCACAATTTATGCCTATTTAAAGCATAGCTTGTAGGTGACTTGCACTTTCAGTGTACGACACACCATCCTTAACCTTTTTAGATATTATTCCGCTGTAACGTCGATCACGTTCAGTTCCACGCTGTAGTTTTCATTTATAAAAAATAAATCAAAGTATTAAATTTTTGCCTTTTCTTTTGCTGATTTTTTCGTCTTTTTGTACTGAATGTTGTCCCATTTAATTTTAAGTGTTCGTGTAGTGAGTAGCTTGTTATCTGGGACAAAGACCACCGTAAATATAATATTAACTCTCTTGTTATCTGCTGTTTGGGTTCTGGAAATACAAAAAACTTTCTTCGTTACTAAAAACGAACTTTTTGTTCTGCCTTATGGCAGGTCTTGTCATGGGGGAAGCTTCATCAGAGGTGTCCACAGTATGAGCGTCTATGGAAGTGATTCCAGTGGTGGTTTCCCATTGCCTTCCACTGATGATGATGAAATGATAATGTGGACAACACAACACCCAGTCCCTGAGCGAAGAAAATCTCCGACCCAGCCAGGAATCGAACACGGACCCGTTGGCGTGACAGACCGCGGCGCTGATCACTTTTTTTATAAAAACATTTATTAAAAACAATGTTACAATTCCAAATACATACTAAGTACATATACTAACCATGTACACAAGTTATACATGAAGTGATTTATACATAACAGTTTGATCATTGCAATTATGCTAATGTTAAAGAACTACAACAGAAGATTGTGATACTGACTAAATTATCAGAATTAGGTTAAACATCAAGAAAAGATCTTTTTTTTAAAAAAAAAAAAGACATTCAAACTTCAAACTTGAAGAAATAAAATCTGCACTTTGAATTACATGTGCTTCAATCTTTACAGAAGCATAAATAGCTCTTTATGGAGGATATCAGCAAGTTGGTGGGATAATTTTTAAAATATTAATGTACACAAGAAAATCGTCTCTGTGAGAGACAGGTTAAAGGTAGAAACTGATCATTAACCTTCTCAGCTTAGTCAGACTAGTTACGGGCATTTAAAACAAATGTATGGAATTTTTTTATTTATTTATTTGGTCCTGTTGATTACATATTATACAGCCAGTGTACAAGTAATATAGGGCAAGTCAATTCATGCAATTACAGTAGTGCATTAACATTTATACATCACATTGCACAGACATTGGTTTATTTTACAAGAACAATTACTTTCATGCAGTATTAAAGCCTGCATTATGCCAAAAACAGTTTATGTGATTGTTTAAAATAGTAGAATAAGTGACAGTGCATATTTTTATGCTACTGACATATATAAGGAAGTAAATTTTCTTCATGGTCATGGTTTGAATGAATATAAGTTTTAACTGTGTTCCTTAAGAAGAGGTTTAAGTGAATGATCAAGAGAGTGGGATACATGGGAGTTCACATTTTCTCATAATGAAACAGATAAATTTACATTTTATCACCACAATTTCTGGAAGTCACCAAATACAGAATATGGAAGATTTATGCCCATTGCACTTAAAAACAATTTAATAATCATATTAGACAATTTCTGAAATACTTGCGAATGGCGGAAAGGAGATATTACAAAGCTGACTAGCCTTCCAACTACACTTTCTAGACGTTAATTGAATGTTAAGTATCTGAAGTGATCAGACCTATATAATAAGTCTTTCACTGCAAAACTGACTTACACATCACAGTGCAAAAATGAACAGGCCAATGTGCCACCCTTTGAATATTAGATTGTATTAGATAGAATCTTATGGTTTTAACCAATCGATAAGGGCATTTCCATAAAAACTCTCTATTTCCAGATTTCTAATATAAACCAATCATACAGCTTTAATGTTTTGTGTTTTGACACTATTAGACACAAAATCTGACTGTCACATAAGTTCTGTACATTACCTTAAAAATTTTTAAAAACTACTCTCTGAAGTAGAAAAAGCACACACCAAAAATATACAGTGAAATTTTAAATAATATCCTTGAGGTAACTACAATACATCACTGTCAACACAGTCTTCTTTTTTATATTAACCAGTGCCCATTCTTTCAAATATAAATTTTAACATATTACCTAACTTTTTCTTGTGATTTCAATACCTTCTAATTTTGTGGAATTCACATAGCATGTGTACCTTGAACTCTATGGTGCTGTCGGATCCCAATTTGTTAAGGACGTAATCAACAAAATTTTCCAGCAACCAATACACAACGTTATTTTTTGCCTCTGGGAAATAGCGTGCTTCAGGCCTGTGTATCAATGACAGCGATATATACTCAGGGGATGTCCTTGTAGTCAGAGCTATTGGCTCCCGGATCCATTTCCAACTATTCATGTGCCCACTGCAAGTACATCTACGAATTATTGTGTCAACTAGATGGCACTTTTGACATAAATTTGTTTCACAGAGTCTGATTGCGTGGTGTTTCATTGGTGCTAACTATGTTGTTGACTGTCTTGTACCATGATGTTTTTATATTAGACGTGAGCACATTAGAACTAATGTTTTTCCAAATCTCAGTCCACTCAATGTTTGGAAACTGTCGTTCTATTTTGTTCCTTCCTTCGCTTTTCATTCGTTCCCTCATTATGGCTCTTGATGTTAAGTGTCGTGACTGCCTGAGTTCGACCCTCACATAACTAAACCCAACACAGAAAATCCTCAAATGCTGTAAACGACTGTTGATATTCTGCACGTCAATCAGGGGAAGAAGGCTTCGAGGTTTAACGATCACGAAAAGTTGGCTGGTTATGCTTTCTCGCGAGTCTCTTATTAAATTAACTTGCCTTTTGATAAAAAATGCAGAAGCTTTATCAGTTATATCAGTTAATCCTAGTCCACCATTTTTAGGATCTAAAGTGGCTACTCTAGCAGGTATTCTTAACACTTCACCTCTCCACAAAAATTTGGTGATTTTGGACATTATTCTCCTCGCTATCATTCTCAGTACTGAAAACAGCTGGCAGTATAATAAACTTTAGCAAGGATGCATGAGTTGACATACTTTGATCTTTGAACTTGGTTCATATATCGAGTTAAATTCTCTACAATGGCTCCTTGCACTTTATCTGCTGCAACTTTCCAATTTCAAGCCGTCATTTTCATAGGCCATGCTGTCCGGGTGATCCCAAGTGTTTTATGTTGTCGGACTAATTTTGCCCACTCAACGTTGATAGTATCAAAACCTCTGAGATTTAACATCTTACTTTTTTTTTCGTTTGCATTGGCTCCAGATGCACTACAGTACGAATCAATCACTGTTGCTAGCGTGGTTACCTCGTCATTATTCCTTATAATGACCCCTATATCGTTAGCATATGCTCTTAGAACTGTGTTATGTCCTGATAATGTTAAGCCTTTTATCTAGCATGGACATGTCAGAGGAAAGATTGCAGCGAAATGGCGAACAGCGTCATGGACAGAGAGAGGACTTCCCTGAGGAACACCTCGTTGTATTTGCATCGGCCTGAATTGTCGACAATTCACCGCTATTTTAGCATTTATTCCAGTTGCTATGTTCTTAATCATCTGTATGACCGGTCGGCCGTTGTGGTCGCGCGGTTCTAGGCATTTCAGTGTGGAATCGCGTGACCGCTACGGTCGCAGGTTCGAATCCTGCCTCAGGCATGGATGTGTGTGATATCCTTAGGTTAGTTAGGTTTAATTAGGTCTAAGTTCTAGGGGACTGATGACCACAGATGTTAAGTCCCATAGTGATCATAGCCATTTGAACCAGTTTTGAACTGTATGACCCCATCGTTGAAACCTATTTTCTTCAATGTCTGTAGAAAATATTCATGATTTACTACTTCGAACGCTTTATAATTTTTTTAAAAATAAAGCACACTTTATGTTTTTTTGCAATGATATCCCTGAATCTGCTAGATTCTGAAAAATGGTTCTGCCTTGAGCGCAGTTCTGATGTTGACTAATAATTGTATCGGTAAGGCATGAAATTCTCTTGTTTACTTATCTAGCTATTAATTTATAATCAGAATTCAGCAGTGAAATTGGACGAAAATTATTTAAACCTCTGTTTCCTTTATTTGTTGGCACCAGAACAATTTTACTCTTCTTAACCTCAGCCGGAATCATTTTACCCTGAATAACCTCATTTACAATGTCCGTGATTTTCGCACCTACTATTGGCCAGTAACGGATGTAAAACTCTGCTGGCAGAACATCCGGTCCTGGGGATTTTTTTGATGGTGTGGCGCAGAGAGTCTCATACACGTCCTCTACACTGACAACCTCGAGAAAATTTTCGTTGTCATCTTCTGTCAGCTGTGAGGCTAGGATGCCAAGGAATTCTTCCAAGGAAGCATCACTACTTTGATGTATAGAATCTAGCTCACAACAATAGCGATAAATCTCGTCCATGACACACTGCTGGGTTCTGAGAATCGTACCGTGTTTTGTTCGAATTTCATCAATAAAATTCCTTCTTCCGTTTTTTGGTATGCTTCACTAAATTATCTTTTGACACCGAATTTGCCTTCAGTTTTATTTTCAACCCTTCCATTTGACTTCTCTTGATATTGAGTAACTTGGCTTTGACTTTTTGGATGTCTGCTATCCGAAGTGAGGAACCTGCTGAGACTTGATATTATAGATCTCTCAAAATGGAACAGTAATATTCTATAGAGCATTTCATTTCTCTTACGCTCTGGGTACTGTATTGAATAAGAACCTTCCTCAACTTTGGCTTCGCCATATTAACCCATCAGTCGATAGCAGTGGCATATCTACTACGAGCACGCAGCCATATTGCCCGTGTTTCTTTAATCAGGTCCTCTAAATCATTATGTACTAACAAGGAAGTGTTCAAATTCCGCTGAATCTTGAATCGGCGAACTGGCTGTCTTGTTAGATTTATGCAAACTAAGACAGTTGAATGGTCTGAAAAGTACGTAGGAATGGTTTCTAATTTTGTCACGGAAGTTTCAAGATTTTTAGAAATATATAATCTATCAACCCTGTTACGTGATGTTGTCGTGACATAAGTGAACTTAACAATGGAAGGGTATTTGATTTCCCATATATTCTTTAATTCTAAAGCAGTAACTAGTTGTTTTAGTTCACTTGAGAAATTAAGAGTAGGTAACTGATCTTTTAGATTTAAAACACAATTAACATCACCTCCAAGTAATAACTATCTTGGAGTTTTCCTTAACAAGTACCGGGTGATCTAAAAGTCAGTATAAATTTGAAAACTGAATAAATCACGGAATAATGAGATGGAGAGGTACAAATTGATACACATGATTGGAATGACATGGGGTTTTATTAGAACCAAAAAAAAAAAAAAAAAAAGTTCACAAAATGTCCGACAGATGGCGCTGAACAGCAAAACGTCAGTGACTGCGCATGACAATCGTGTATGAAAGGAGCTGTAATGAGAGAGAGAATCAGATGCGCCAGTCGTAGCAGCATGTTGACGTTAGCTGAAAAGGCGCTTTTAGTGAAGTTGTATTATCAGAATGGGGAATGTGCTAGTTCAGCGTTACGATCCTATCGCCATAGGAAGGGGATTCGAACGGGTAAAGGTCCGTTGACAAATGCAGCTGTGGCGAGAATGATTTTGAAGTTCGAAGCCACGGGTTGTTTAGACGATAGACCCCGTTGTGGCCGACCGAGCACAAGGCGTAATGCTGTTGAGACAGTTCAGGAAGAAATGGAGACTGTAGCGGGTTCGTCTATGCACGGGGGAGTCAGCGCTCGTGTAGTCGTACTTCACACCGGCTTTCCATACACTACTGTTTGGTTGGCACTGAGGCGTACTCTCCGATGCTATCCGTACAAAATCCGTCGGCATCATGAACTGTTACCTGGCGATTTAGTGAAGCGGAGGCCATTTGCGCTGTGGGCGTTTCAAAAGATGGCGGAAGATGACGATTGGTTGAGTAATGTGTTGTGGACCGACGAAGCTCATTTCACGCTCCGGGGGTCTGTCAACGCCCACAATTGCAGAATTTGGGCTACCGAAAATCCTGGAACTGTCGTGGAAACTCCATTGCATGTCGAGAAAGTCACGGTATGGGCCTTTTTTCTTCGAGGAAATATGTGATTCTGGTTTTGTAACTGCTGCCGTGATGGGTGAGAGGTACGCCGATATGTTACAGAATCGCATCATCTCCAGCCTGGCTGATAAACACCTGCTGGAACATACGATGTTTATGCAGGATGGCGCTCCACCCCATATTCCTAGACGCATGAAAGATCTCTTGCGCGCGTCGTTTGGTGATGATCGTGTGCTCAGCCGCCACTTTCGTCATGCTTGGCCTCCCAGGTTTCCAGACCTCAGTCCGTGCGATTATTAGCTTTGGGGTTACCTGGAGTCGCAAGTTTATCGTGATCGACCGACATCTCTAGGGATGCTGAAAGACAACATCCGACGCCAATGCCTCATCGTAACTCCGGACGTGCTTTACAGTGCTGTTCACAACATTATTCCTCGACTACAGCTATTGTTGAGGAATGATGGTGGACATATTGAGCATTTCCTGTAAAGAACATCATCTTTGCTTTGTCTTGCTTTGTTATGCTAATTATTGCTATTCTGATCAGATGAAGCGCCATCTGTGGAGCATTTTTTTAAATTTTTGTATTTTTTTGGTTCTAATAAAACCCCACGTCATTCCAAGCATGTGAATCTATTTGTACCTCTCTATCTACATTATTCCGTGATTTATTCAGTTTTCAAATTTATACTGACCTTTTTGATCACCCAGTATATCAGGTCATCTTCGAAAAAACATGCCCTGTCAGCTCGGTGAGAACTTTCTGAAGGGGCATATAAGTTGATGATAGTCACATCATAGATATTTAGTCCTATTCCCCTTCCGGATTCCAGTCGTTCCACCTCGCTTACTGTAATCCCTTCCCTCACCAAAACAGCTGTTCCAACACTTGTTTCGGGGGACCCATTTACGTAACTGACAAAACCGGAAATTACTAAATCCGAAATTAGAACTTCTTGTAACAGGTAAATATCAGTCACGGATTAGTACAAAAATTCCTTAAGGGCCGATAATTACAAACCGGACGTAATTTTATTTATGTTTATAGTGGGGACAGAATGAGACTCCATCATTTCGCTGTCACTATGTTATTGTTTTAATGAACTAATTTAGTTTCCTGTGGTTCAGGGTTCAGTTAAGCTATAACAGTTTTTTCGGAAGGCTGAACATGGAATAACCCTTCAATCAGTTTATTAGTACTGTCCCGTTTTTTTCTACTTCTGACGTTTTCTCTTGTACCGCAAGCAGACTGATTTCCTGGTAAACTTTCTGATTTTTTCCTCCAGTGGGTCGTGTAGCACCGTTTCGTACCGAACATTCTTTGGGCTTGAGTCTCCCGACCGGATTTTCCCTTCCCTTGGTTACGAGCTACATTCTCATTTGGTTGCGTCGGTATTTTACTTCGCGTATTATCTGGAGCAGCAGACGCTTTCGCAATTTTGGCTGCTGGCGCCTGCCCTGAGGTGTTGACCGTGATTTCAGTTTGATCACCACTTCCTCGTTCTTTATTAATATGACTTACTTCCTGATTGAGGGAAACAAATGGAGACTGCAGTTTTGTAACCTCTCCCTGAATTTGTTTACTAACAGATAGCTGCTGATCTTTGTAATCGGCTACTGCACCTGTTGTTTCTTACAAATTAATACTGATTACAATGAAGAAGCTTCAGTGATTCAAAGAGAACAAAAGATATACTACCAGCAAATGTAAACATTCGGTGAAGTCTAGTAAGCCTGCTTTTCCTCTCATGGGACGTGTTTTCCTCTGGAGAATGCTGGGTACTGGGCTAGGCGTCAAATTCAGACTAGCTTCTTACAGCTGTGGATGCCCTGTGCGGTCATACTGTAAGAAAAGCTAATGTTGACGCTCATGAAACCATTTCAGATGATCATGTTCACCACTCAGTGACGGGTGTATCGTTCCGAGCAAGGACTCCGAGTTGACGGTGATAATTCTAGCTTTTCGGAAATGGTGCTTCAGCAACTGCTTAACTGAATTTATAATGTGCAAAAGTGAGCCATCTTGCATAAAGATGATCCCATACACAAATCTACGCCGTTCGAGAGCTAAACTGACGTGGTTGCCAAAAAGATACTCATACCCAGGTAACAGGGACAGAAGCACCTGTATCTTCGAAAAAATATGGCGCTATGATAAATGATGCCGTAAACCCGCACCACCCAGTGACCTTTTCAGGATGAAGTGGTACTGGTTGAATTGCGTGCGGATTTTCCGTTGCCAATATTCGACAATTCTGTGTATTGACATATCATGTCAGATGGAAGACTGTCCACAAAATCACCCACGGGCAGTCATTGTCCACTCCTGTGCGAGCAAGAAATTCTGAAGCAAAGGTGTCTCTTGCTGGCAGGTCAACTTCTGGAGGTGGTACACTGCAGAGCTCACCTAACTCGCACACCAGCTGCTGTAGTGTCCCAGCAATGCTTATGGAGTCTTGCCTTCAGAAGCCATCACAGCACACCTCAGTATAAATACCGCTCACCAAAAATCTTCTCTGTACTCGTCTTGTCTAATCATGATTTTCTTTTCTCTTGATGTTGTGGTCCTGCTATGCAGTGCCACATATTTACCCACTGTGTCCATTTCCAATTTGCAGAGGGGCAAGGGCTGTAAGAGAGCTTCTACATTTAAACAACTCTCTATAAAATTAAAAAAAACACTGTTTCAATAATTCTTCTATATTCAAATAAGTTCTCAGCTCACATCTGATAATTAACAAAGCTTTTTAGACAACATGTTCATACGTGATGCTTCAATGTTTGACCAAAACCGTAAGTTCATACTTGAGATAGCATAGCATAGAGTCTATATAAAAACATTCATTTCTTTTTAGTGCTCGACTGTTGTCCACGACACACACAGCACACAGCTGCAGAGTGCAAGTGATTCCTCATTGGCCAGTCCGCATTACACATCTGTTGTCACTTTATGCACCATGCCTGCATTCTTCTTTCTCATATTTGCCATAAATTCCAACAAACCTGGAGACAGCAGACACTTTTTATGCTGCTACTAATGAAAGTGACATTTATTACATGCACATCTTTCAATGGTCTAGTGAAAGGTAAGTGAGATGTTTATCTACACTTTATAGCAACAAATACCACCTTAATCCATAACAAACAATCTACATCTCCATCTGCACTCGACAAAACCCATGAAGTGTGTGACAGAAGGTCTGTGCCACTATACTGATTATTAGGATTTTTCCCTGTTCCATTCATACATGGAATTCAGTAAGAATGATTTGTTAAATGCCTCCATGTATACTGTAAATAATCTAATCTTGTCTGCATTACCCCTATAGCAGTGATATGTAGGGACTTGTAGAGTATCCCTAGAGTCACCATTTATAAAGTCTTGTAAATAGGTTTTCTCAGGATTGGTTATTTTACATTTGTGAATGTTTAAGCAAATTGCCAATCATTGCCTACTTTGAAATCTCATCAGGATCTGACTGAATATTTATGCAGCATATTTTAGACAGAACTTCATTATAGACAGATGCATCACCTGCAAAAAGTGTGAGATTACTATGAATATTGTTCACAAGGTCATTAATATACAACATGAACAGCAAGGATCCTAACATACTTCCCTGGGGCACACCAAACATTACTTCTACACCTGTCAATGACTCTCCATCCAAGATAACTTGCTGTGTCCTGCCTACTGAGAAATCCTCAACCCAGTCAGAAATATTGTTTGCTACACCATAATATCACACTTTTGATACTAAGTGTAGGTATGGTACTGAGGCAGGTGCTTTTCAGAAAACGAGAAATATTTTCTCGAGGTGATTGCCTTGATCCAAAGCTTTCTGTACGTTGTGTGAGAAAAGTGCAAGTTGGGTTTCATGTGAGCGACGTTTTTGGAGTCCATGCTGGTTGGCACCGAGGAGGTTATTCTGTTCAAGATATCTCATTATGTTTGAGCTCAGAAAACATTGCAAGGTTCTGCAACAAATTGATCTGGAGGGTATTGGCCAGTAGTTTTGTAGACCTCTTTTACTACCCTTCTTGTTCACATGTGTGACCAGTGCTTTTCTCCAAGAACCAGGCTTGGTTTTATAGTTATTAGAGGGGATAACTCAGCCACAAATTTAGTATGGAATCAGATAGGGATTTCATTGAGGTCTGGAGCTTTGTTCAATTTTAAGGATTTTGGCTGTTTCTCAATGCCACTGACACTGACATCAATTTCACTCATCTTTTCAGAGACACGAAAATTTGATTGATGCAGTTCTCTTAAGTTTTCCTGTGTAAAGGAGAATTTGAAAATGCAGTAGGGAATTCTTATTTAGCTTTGCTACACTCAGTTTCAGTTCCTGCCTTATTGAAGAGTGTCTGGACACTAACTGTGGTACCACTAACAGCATTTCTATGAATTTTGTGAAAGATCATTAGACAAAATTCTGCTATAGTAGTTACTGAAGGCTTCACTCATTATTCTCTTGACAGCCAAAAGCATTTCATTCAGTGTATCTACGGCCCTGTGCTTTGTTTTGCACTTATTATACTGTTAGTTCTGTTTCTTTAGAAGTTCCTTTTCAGTAACTGTATTCCATGGACGGTTCATCCTGTTCTAAACTGTTCAACTGGATATATTTACCATTACCATTTATTTCCAGGTCTTCATCATTGACCAGCCACAGCTGGACAGACTGCATCAAAGGTACAGTGAAGTGATTTACAATATAATGAATTACAGAATAAAATCTAAACTTTATACAGGTAAAGTATACACACTATGTCATGTTCACTGAGTCCATTCGCTTTCCTCACAGTCAAAGAATTCTTGTACTGAGTGTAGTGGGCGTTGTTTTAGGCCTTCAGCAGTTTGTTTCTTGGAGTTGTCCAGTGGCAGGGTCTGCAATTCAACAGGTGGTTTATTGAACATCCTCGCAGCGATCACTGGAAAACTGTCTCTTGTTTTGGACAGTCGGCAGGTTGGTAGATTTATGTCTTCTTTGCTGCGGGTATTATGTTTATGGATGTCGTGCCTCTTGCTGTAGGTGTCTAGGTTTTCCCTTATGTGGATGACGCATAATAATGCATAGTGACTATAAACAGCCATTATTCCCAAGGTTCTGAATAACGGTCTGCAGTGTTCCTGGCTGCTGCTCGATGTAATAATTCTTATCGCCTTCTTTTGCTGTAGCAGCACATCCTTGCAGCCTGCCTAATGACACCATAGCTGTAATCCATACAGAATTTGGCTATGGAACAAAGCATAGTAGACAGGTATCAGAAACTGGTCTGTAATCACTTTTTTTAAATCTTCGTAGCAGGTATATTACATGAGAGAGTTTCTTGTATACATGCACAGTGTGTCCATTCAGTGAGAGTTTGTGGTCTATGGTGAAGCTTAACAGTTTCACAGATTCTATATGATCAGAGTATGTGTTTTTTCCAAGGCTGCATACAATACGCTGGGTTTTTTCTTTGTTTACTTTCATCTTGTTGGTGATGAACCATTTTTTACTGTTTTCAAACTGTACATCAGACTTCATGACTGCTTGGGCAGAATTTTCCCCTTTGGCAATAAGAGTGGTGTCATCCGTAAATTGTAGTGTCTCACCAACTTCACTTAGATCATTTACAAAAATGAGGGAGAGGAATGAGGCTATGACTGAACCTTGTGGCACACTGTGTTCTACCTTATATTCATGGGGTGTTGCTCCTTGGATTGAAACAATTTGCCTTCTGTTTTCCAATTAAGACTGAAGTGCAACTAAGGCTGTACCTCCCACACCGTAGCATTGTAGTTTTTTGAGCAAGATCTTGTGGGGGATGCAGTCAAAAGCTTTGCTAAGATCGCACAGTGTGAGTGCCACAAACTCAGTCTCCACGAATGCCTGCATTACTTTTCTTAACAATGCTGCAGTTATACAGGACTTTCCCTTTCGGTTCCTATGTTGTGCGTCTTTGAAGAGATTGTTTTCTTTAAAATAAGTTAGGATTTGATCTTTCATGATGGATTCAATCACTTCTACTAGTGTAGGAATGATTGATATTGGCCTAAAATTTACGCATTATCTGGGTTTCCTTACTTGTAAACTAATACTGTCCTTGCAAGTTTCAAGAAATCTGGGAAAACTCCTGCAGATAGGCAGTTGTTTATAGCTGTTGCTAATGGATGTGCTATTACTCCAATAATTTTCCTTAGGACAGTACAGGACATCCCGTAGATATCTTGACTCTCCAAAGTTTTGTAAGATTTTATTATTTTCACTATGTCATTTGCATGTACTTTTTTCCATGTTTCAAATTTACTGTGAGTTTTAATTTTTAAGTAAACAGCAGGATCTATAACCCAGTCTGGGATTTCAGCAACAGTGTTTTCTATAACTTTGATAAAGTAGTCATTGAAGTCATCGGGACTGCAGGCATTAGAAGAGGAAGTAGGCTTCTTCATATGTTCATTTACTAGAGTCCAGGCTGCTTTGCATGAATTATTGGCTTCTCTTATGAATCTATCATTCCCCCTACTTTTAGCTTCTTCTACTTTTTTTGTAAAATCTCTTGGCCTCTAAGTAATTGCTGTGTAATAATTGTTTACTATTTGGATCTGTGGCTGCTTTGACACAGCCATTCCACACTGTAACTATGTTTTTTAGATTGGCTATCTCAGATGTGTACCATATTTTTGCATTTACTATTTTCTGTTTTCCTTGTGCTTTACCTGTGTGGCTTTTCTTTGGTATCAGTGGGAACATCTCATCAGGTTTGGTTTTTAGTGTCTGGAAAAGCACATTTGAGGCATCATTGGGTATTGCTTCCGTAATTAATTGCTGCCAGTTTATACTGGACAATGAGGCATTGAAAGTGTCTAGTTTTTCTTTTGGCGCCATTTTTCTGTGAGAAACATAATTCAGTTGCTATGTATTTGTCTGTTGGTTACCCAGAGTCTTCATTTGTAGTGTCATGACTAATGCACTGTTGTGTGGTATCACTGCATCAACTACATTTATTTTCTAACTCCAGTTATCTGTAATAATGGTGTCAAGGCAGGCATCACCTCTAGTTGAAAGTCTGTTTGCTATAAAGAGACCATAACTATTTACTAAATTCTTTAGTACTATTTTCATGTATGTCTACATTAATATCACCACACAGTGCAATTTTTCGTTTATGGTGTGTTGTGTGACATAAACAAATTTCCAAGTTAGTAATAAAGTTTTCAAAATTTCCATTTGGTGAATGGTACACTGAAACAATAATCATATTCATATCTACTAGTTTTAAGCCAGCCAGTTCTAAATCCATACATATCTATCTAGTGCATAGTCAATTATCTTTTAAACTTGATGATGATACTGCTTTTTTATCAGGTTCACTGAATGTATACTGTATATATTTCTGTGTGTTTTAATCACCCTTGGTATTTTGGTAATAATTGTTGCCACAGTTGTCATGGTAACTGTGTAATTCTCAGCCTATATGTGTCACCAGGTGTGAACATGGAGGGGCATGTGGGCAGCACACTGCTCTCCCAACTGCTGTCAGTTTTCATGACTGGTGCTGCCACTTCTCAATCTAGTAGCTCCTTAAATGGCCTCACAATTGGTCAAAACTCTCACTCTCTTTAACTTTAAGAAGGTAATAGACAGGTGGTTTTTATAAAGCATACTACTCGATTGAAGAACATCTTGGAAGTAATTTGGGAGGAATGAATAAACAATGAAATAATGTAACTATCATTAACTAAACGTGTAAAACTGTATAATTAATTCTTGAATGCAAACTATATAATGATTATTACTGAAATCTTCTGATTAGTAAGAAGTTTATGTACTTATGTATATATGTAAAATGAGGATTTGTGCAAAATGCAAAAATTACTAACTACTAGAAAGGTGTATGTATATTTTTGCATAAGGTATAATGTTGTGTTGTTGTTGTGGTCTTCAGTCCTGAGACTGGTTTGATGCAGCTCTCCATGCCACTCTATCCTGTGCACGATTCTTCATCTCCCAGTACCTACTGCAACCTACATCCTTCTGAATCTGCTTGGTGTATTCATCTCTTGGTCTCCCTCTACAATTTTTACCCTCCACACTGCCCTCCAATGCTAAATTGGTGATCCCTTGATGCCTCAGAACATGTACTACCAACCGATCCCTTCTTCTAGTCAAGTTGTGTCACAAACTTCTCTTCTCCCCAATCCTATTCAACTATTCAACACCTCCTCATTGGTTATGTGACCTACCCATCTATTCTTCAGCATTCTTCTGTAGCACCACATTTGTAATCTTCTATTCTCTTCTTGTCTAAACTATTTATCTTCCATGTTTCACTTCCATACTTGTCTACACTCCATACAAATACTTTCAGAAACGACTTCCTGACACTTAAATATACACTCCTGGAAATTGAAATAAGAACACCGTGAATTCATTGTCCCAGGAAGGGGAAACTTTATTGACACATTCCTGGGGTCAGATACATCACATGATCACACTGACAGAACCACAGGCACATAGACACAGGCAACAGAGCATGCACAATGTCGGCACTAGTACAGTGTATATCCACCTTTCGCAGCAATGCTGGCTGCTATTCACCCATGGAGATGATTGTAGAGATGCTGGATGTAGTCCTGTGGAACGGCTTGCCATGCCATTTCCACCTGGTGCCTCAGTTGGACCAGCGTTCGTGCTGGACGTGCAGACCGCGTGAGACGACGCTTCATCCAGTCCCAAACATGCTCAATGGGGGACAGATCCGGAGATCTTGCTGGCCAGGGTAGTTGACTTACATCTTCTAGAGCATGTTGGGTGGCACGGGATACATGCGGACGTGCATTGTCCTGTTGGAACAGCAAGTTCCCTTGCCGGTCTAGGAATGGTAGAACAATGGGTTCGATGACGGTTTGGATGTACCGTGCACTATTCAGTGTCCCCTCGACGATCACCAGTGGTGTACGGCCAGTGTAGGAGATCGCTCCCCACACCATGATGCCAGGTGTTGGCCCTGTGAGCCTCGGTCGTATGCAGTCCTGATTGTGGCGCTCACCTGCACGGCGCCAAACACGCATACGACCATCATTGGCAGCAAGGCAGAAGCGACTCTCATCGTCTCCATTCGTCCCTCCATTCACGCCTGTCGCGACACCACTGGAGGCGGGCTGCACAATGTTGGGGCGTGAGCGGAAGACGGCCTAACGGTGTGCGGGAGCGTAGCCTAGCTTCATGGAGACGGTTGCGAATGGTCCTCGCCGATACCCCAGGAGCAACAGTGTCCCTAATTTGCTGGGAAGTGGCGGTGTGGTCCCCTACGGCACTGCGTAGGATCCTACGGTCTTGGCGTGCATCCGTGCGTCGCTGCGGTCCGGTCCCAGGTCGACGGGCACGTGCACCTTCCGCCAACCACTGGCGACAACATCGATGTACTGTGGAGACCTCACGCCCCACGTGTTGAGCAATTCGGCGGTACGTCCACCCGGCCTCCCGCATGCCCACTATACGCTCTCGCTCAAAGTCCATCAACTGCACATACGGTTCACGTCCACGCTGTCGCGGCATGCTACCAGTGTTAAAGACTGCGATGGAGCTCCGTATGCCACGGCAAACTGGCTGACACTGACGACGGCGGTGCACAAATGCTGCGCAGCTAGCGCCATTCGACGGCCAACACCACGGTTCCTGGTGTGTCCGCTGTGCCGTGCGTGTGATCATTGCTTGTACAGCCCTCTCGCAGTGTCCGGAGCAAGTATGGTAGGTCTGACACACCGGTGTCAATGTGTTCTTTTTTCCATTTCCAGGAGTGTATACTCAATGTTAACAAATTTCTCTTCTCCAGAAAAGATTTCCATGCCATTGCCAGTCTACATTTTATATCCTCTCTACTTTGACCATCATCAGTTATTTTGCTCCCCAAATAGCAAAACTCCTTTACTACTTTAAGTGTCTCATTTCCTAATCAAATACCCTCAACATCACCCTACTTAATTCGACTACATTCCATTATCCTCGTTTTGGTTTTGTTGATGTTCGTCGTATATCCTCCTTTCAAGACACTATCCATTCCGTTCAACTGCTCTTCCAAGTCCTTTGCTGTCTCTGACAGAATTACAATGTCATCAGTGAACCTCAAAGTTTTTATTTCTTCTCCATGGATTTTAATACCTACTCTGAATTTTTCTTTTGTTTCCTTCACTGCTTGCTCAATATACAGATTGAATAACATCGGGGAGAGGCTACAACCCTTTCTCACTCCCTTCCCAACCACTGCTTCCCTTTCATGCCCCTCAACTCTTATAACTGCCATTTGGTTTCTATACAAATTGTAAATAGCCTTTTGCTCCCTGTATTTTACCCCTGCCACCTTCAGAATTTGAAAGAGATTATTTCAGTCAACATTGTCAGAAGCTTTCTCTGAGTTTACAAATGCTAGAAACGTGGGTTTGCCTTTCCTTAATCTAGCTTCTAAGATAAATCGTAGGGTCAGTATTGCCTCACGTGTTCCAATATTTCTACGGAATCCAAACTGATCTTCCCCTAGGTTGGCTTCTACTAGTTTTTCCATTCGTCTGTAAAGAATTCACATTAGTATTTTGCAGCCATGACTGATTAAACTGATAGTATGGTAATTTTCACATCTGTCAACACCTGCTTTCTTTGGGATTGGAATTATTATATTCTTCTTGAAGTCTGAGGGTATTTCGCCTGTCTGATACATCTTGCTCACCAGATGGTAGAGTTTTGTCAGGACTGGCTCTCCCAAGGCCGTCAGTAGTTCTAATGGAATGTTGTCTACTCCCAGGGCCTTGTTTCGACTTAGGTCTTTCAGTGCTCTCTCAGACTCTTCACGCAGTATCATATCTCCCATTTCATCTTCATCTACATCCTCTTCCATTTCCATAATATTGTTCTCAAGTACATCACCCTTGTATAGACCCTCTATATACTCCTTCCACCTTTCTGCTTTCCCTTCCTTGCTTAGAACTGGGTTTCCATCTGAGCTCTTAATATTCATACAAGAAGTTCTCTTTTCTCCAAAGGTCTCTTTAATTTTCCTGTAGGCAGTATCTATCTTACCCCTAGTGAGATAAGCCTCTACATCCTTACATTTATCCTCTAGCCATCCCTGCTTAGCCATTTTGCACTTCCTGTCGATCTCATTTTTGAGATGTTTGTATTCCTTTTTGCCTGCTTCATTTACTGCATTTTTATATTGTCTCCTTTCATCAATTAAATTCAGTATTTATTCTGTTAACCAAGGATTTCTACTAGCCCTCATCTTTTTACCTACTTGATCCTCTGCTGCCTTCACTACTTCATCCCTCATAGCTACCCATTCTTCTTCTACTGTATTTCTTTCCCCCATTCTTGCCATTTGTTCCCTTACGCTCTCCCTGAAACTCCGTACAACCTCTGGTTTAGTCAGTTTATCCAGGTCCCATCTCCTTAAATTCCCATTTTTTTGCAGTTTCTTCAGTTTTAATCTACAGTTCATACCAATAGATTGTAGTCAGAGTCCACATCCGCCCCTGGAAATGTCTTACAATTTAAAACCTCATTCCTAAATCTCTGTCTTACCATTATATAATCTATCTGAAATTTGTCAGTATCTCCAGGCTTCTTCCATGTATACAACCTTCTTTTATGATTCTTGAACCAAGTGTTAGCTATGATTAAGTTGTGCTCTGTGCAATATTCTACCAGGCGGCTTCCTCTTTCATTTCTTAGCCCCAATCCATATTCACCTACTACGTTTCCTTCTCTCCCTTTTCCTACTACCAAATTCCAGTCACCCATGACTATTAAATTTTCGGCTCCCTTTGACTATCTGAATAATTTCTTTTATTTAATCATACATTTCTTCAATTTCTTCATCATCTGCAGAGCAAGTTGGCATATAAACTTGTACTACTGTAGTAGGCGTGGGCTTCGTGTCTATCTTGGCCACAATAATGCGATCACTATGCTGTTTGTAGTAGCTTACCCGCATTCCTATTTTTTTATTCATTATTAATCCTATTCATGCATTACCCCTATTTGACTTTGTATTTATAACCCTGTATTCGCCTGACCAAAAGTCTTGTTCCTCCTGCCACCAAACTTCACTAATTCGCACTATATCTCACTTTAACCTATCCATTTCCCTTTTTAAATTTTCTAACCTACATGCCCAATTAAGGGATCTGACATTCCACACTCCGATCCGTGGAACGCCAGTTTTCTTTCTCCTGATAATGACGTCCTCTTGAGTAGTCCCCACCCGGAGATCCGAATGGGGCATTATTTTACCTCCGGAATATTTTACCCGAGAGGACAGCACAGTAAAGCTGCTTGCCCTCCAGAAAAAATATGGCTGTAGTTTCCCCTTGCTTTCAACCATTCGCAGTACCAGCACAGCAAGGCCGTTTTGGTTAGTGTTTCAAGGCCAGATCAGTCAATCATCCAGACTGTTGCCCCTGCAACTACTGACAAGGCTGCTGCCCCTCTTCAGGAACCACGCATTTGTCTGGCCTCTCAACAGATACCCCTCCATTGTGGTTGCACCTACTGTATGGCTATCTGTATCGCTGAGCCACGCAAGCCTCCCCACCAACAGCAAGGTCCATGGTTCATGGGGGGGATGTATAATGAATAATGTAAAAATTAGTAACAACTATACTTTTATGAATATTTAAAATGTATTTTGATGAATCTAATTGCATGGTCAACATGTTGAATGGCTAATAAATAAACATATAAACATATGTAAACATGGGCTGATTGCACCTCGCTTGCTAACAGCACCCGGCAGACACAGATGGTGACCCATCAAAGTGCTAGCCAAGCCCGACAGCATTTAACTTCGGTGATCTGACAGGAACAACTTTACAAAAACCATTATCAAGTGTTGATATATTGACAAAGACAAGATCTGATTGATATAAACATTATAGTGGTGCAAAATTAGCATCCCTGAGTCCAAATAATCTCATTACTTCTAGGAAGACTCACTGGTAGGGTGTTGTTTTATGACTTTTTCTTTTTCTTTTTTAATTTCTGAGAATGATTTTCAGTTTCTTCCTTGATGTATGCTGGTAGCTCTTCAAAGACTTTTGCACCCAGTCTTAAAATTCCATTCTGAACCATTGATGAGGTTGCAAGGTCTGTAATGGAATTATTTTTTACTTGTAGTATCCCGGTTGTGAATTGGGCTGCTCAAAGCTAATTCACACTTGTTACTAATCACAAACACCATTAGGAAGTGCAGTGTTTATTGGTGTGTAATTGTGAGAATCCCATGGTCCTTGAACAGGCTTCTGCAAGATGTTCAGTTATCGACTTTACACAGTCTTCTTACTGCAGGCTGTTGTAGAATGAACATCTTTTTACCCTTGCCTGAATCACTCCATAATGCCATAAGACAGTACAGAATGAAAGTGTGCAAAGTGTGTTAGCACGTCTGTTTGTAGGCAAACAATATGAAACATATTTTGGAAAGTAAAGCAAGCAGAACTGATCTGTTTGGCAAACTTATCCTAGTGCTGGTGCCACTTCAGTTTACCATGCTTAGGAATTTCACACATGTAGTCTCATCTAATGTGTGCTCATTGATTTCTATTTCTAGTATATGCATTTTAGTCATTTGTTTATTTATATATGAAGAGCAAGCAGCTTGTTGGAATGAAATTACAGTGTTGATATAAGTCAACGGGGACAGCTGAAAATCTGTGTCCTGACCGGGACTCGAACCTGGGACCTCCTGCTTACATGGCAGATACTCAATCCGTCTGAGCCACTGAGGACACAGAGGATATTGCAACTGCAGGGTCTTATCTCTGGGATGCGTCTCGTGAGACCCACATTCACAACTTCTTGTCCTGCACCATATTCATAGTGCCCCTGCTCATCATATTCATTGCTTGCGGCTTTACCGCCAATTCCCGTAACAGATCAGGCACTATTCGTGCATCCACATAGAAGAAGATGGTCAAATGGCCAGTGAGCCTTAACTATATATATATATATATATATATGGTTATAATAGAAGGAAACGTTCCACGAAGGAAAAATATACCTAAAAACAAAGATGATGTGACTTACCAAATGAAAGTGCTGGCAGGTCGACAGACACACAAACGAACACAAACAAACACACAAAATTCTAGCTTTCGCAACCAACGGTTGCCTCGTCAGGAAAGAGGGAAGGAGAAGGAAAGACAAAAGGATATGGGTTTTAAGAGAGAGGGTAAGGAGTCATTCCAATCCCGGGAGCGGAAAGACTTACCTTATGGGGAAAAAAGGACGGGTATACACTCGCACACACACACACATATCCATCCACACATATACAGACACAAGCAGTTATGTGTGTGTGTGCGAGTGCACACCCATCCCTTTCCCCCCCCCCAAGGCAAGTCCCTCCGCCCCCGGGACTGGAACGACCCCCCACCCCCTCCCCCAAAACCCACATCCCCCCGTCCCTCCCCCCCCCCCCCTCCCCCCCGACGAGGCAACAGCCTGCCGCGAAAGCCTGAACCCCGTGTGTATGTTTGTGTGTCTGTCAACCCGCCAGCACCCCCACCCGGCAAGTCACATCATCTTTGTTTTTATATATATATATATATATATATATATATATATATATATATAGTTATAATAGAAGGACAGCAAACAAACAATGCTTTCAGCCCTCAGTTGCAAGGCAATTCCATTCGCCCACCCAGGCCTCGACTCCAGCAATGGAATCAGGAGATGTCTGTATATGTGTGGATGGATATGTGTGTGTGTGCGAGTGTATACCCGTCCTTTTTTCCCCCTAAGGTAAGTCTTTCCGCTCCCGGGACTGGAATGACTCCTTACCCTCTTCCTTAAAACCCACATCCTTTCGTCTTTCCCTCTCCTTCCCTCTTTCCTGATGAGGCAACAGTTTGTTGCGAAAGCTTGAATTTTGTGTGTATGTTTGTGTTCGTTTGTGTGTCTGTCGACCTGCCAGCACTTTCATTTGGTAAGTCACATCATCTTTGTTTTTAGGTATATTTTTCCTTCGTGGAATGTTTCCTTCTATTATAACCATATATATATATATATATATATATATATATATATATATATATATATATATATATACCTAAAAACAAAGATGATGTGACTTACCAAATGAAAGTGCTGGCAGGTCGACAGACACACAAACACAACACAAACATACACACAAAATTCAAGCTTTCGCAACAAACTGTTGCCTCATCAGGAAAGAGGGAAGGAGAGGGAAAGACGAAAGGATGTGGGTTTTAAGGGAGAGGGTAAGGAGCCATTCCAGTCTCAGGAGCGGAAAGACTTACCTTAGGGGGAAAAAGGACGGGTATACACTCGCACACACACACATATCCATCCACACATATACAGTCACAAGCAGACATATTTAAAGACAAAGAGTTTGGGCAGAGATGTCAGTCGAGGCAGAAGTGCAGAGGCAAAGATGTTGATGAATGACAGGTGAGGTATGAGTGGCGGAAATTTGAAATTAGCGGAGATTGAGGCCTGGTGGATAACGGGAAGAGAGGATATATTGAAGAGCAAGTTCCCATCTCCGGAGTTCGGATAGGTTGGTGTTAGTAGGAAGTATCCAGATAACCCGGACGGTGTAACACTGCGCCAAGATGTGCTGGTCGTGCACCAAGGCATGTTTAGCCACAGGGTGATCCTCGTTACCAACAAACACTGTCTGCCTGTGTCCATTCATGCGAATGGACAGTTTGTTGCTGGTCATTCCCACATAGAATGCATCACAGTGTAGGCAGGTCAGTTGGTAGATCACGTGGGTGCTTTCACACGTGGCTCTGCCTTTGATTGTGTACACCTTCCGGGTTACAGGACTGGAGTAGGTGGTGGTGGGAGGGTGCATGGGACAGGTTTTACACCGGGGGCGGTTACAAGGGTAGGAGCCAGAGGGTAGGGAAGGTGGTTTGGGAATTTCATAGGGATGAACTAAGAGGTTACGAAGGTTAGGTGGACGGCGGAAAGACACTCTTGGTGGAGTGGGGAGGATTTCATGAAGGATGGATCTCATTTCAGGGCAGGATTTGAGGAAGTCGTATCCCTGCTGGAGAGCCACATTCAGAATCTGATCCAGTCCCGGAAAGTATCCCGTCACAAGTGGGGCACTTTTGTAGTTCTTCTGTGAGAGGTTCTGGGTTTGAGAGGATGAGGAAGTGGCTCTGGTCATTTGCTTCTGTACCAGGACGGGAGGGTAGTTGCGGGATGCGAAAGCTGTTGTCAGGTTGTTGGTGTAATGCTTCAGGGATTCCGGACTGGAGCAGATTCGTTTGCCACGAAGACCTAGGCTGTAGGGAAGGGACCGTTTGATGTGGAATGGGTGGCAGCTGTCGTAATGGAGGTACTGTTGCTTGTTGGTGGGTTTGATGTGGACGGACGTGTGAAGCTGGCCATTGGACAGGTGAAGGTCAACATCAAGGAAAGTGGCATGGGATTTGGAGTAGGACCAGGTGAATCTGATGGAACCAAAGGAGTTGAGGTTGGAGAGGAAATTTTGGAGTTCTTCTTCACTGTGAGTCCAGATCATGAAGATGTCATCAATAAATCTGTACCAAACTTTGGGTTGGCAGGCCTGGGTAACCAAGAAGGCTTCCTCTAAGTGACCCATGAATAGGTTGGCGTACGAGGGGGCCATCCTGGTACCCATGGCTGTTCCCTTTAATTGTTGGTATGTCTGGTTTTCAAAAGTGAAGAAGTTGTGGGTCAGGATGAAGCTGGCTAAGGTAATGAGGAAAGATGTTTTAGGTAGGGTGGCAGGTGATCGGCGTGAAAGGAAGTGCTCCATCGCAGCGAGGCCCTGGACGTGCGGGATATTTGTGTATAAGGAAGTGGCATCAATGGTTACAAGGATGGTTTCTGGGGGTAACGGATTGGGTAAGGATTCCAGGCGTTCGAGAAAGTGGTTGGTGTCTTTGATGAAGGATGGGAGACTGAATGTAAGGGGTTGAAGATGTTGATCTACGTAGGCAGAGATACGTTCTGTGGGGGCTTGGTAACCAGCTACAATGGGGCGGCCGGGATGATTGGGTTTGTGAATTTTAGGAAGAAGGTAGAAGGTAGGGGTGCGGGGTGTCGGTGGGGTCAGGAGGTTGATGGAGTCAGGTGAAAGGTTTTGTAGGGGGCCTAAGGTTCTGAGGATTCCTTGAAGCTCTGCCTGGACATCAGGAATGGGATTACCTTGGCAAACTTTGTATGTGGTGTTGTCTGAAAGCTGACGCAGTCCCTCAGCCACATACTCCCGACGATCAAGTACCACGGTCGTGGAACCCTTGTCCGCCGGAAGAATGACGATGGACCGGTCAGCCTTCAGATCACGGATAGCCTGGGCTTCAGCAGTGGTGATGTTGGGAGTAGGATTTAGGTTTTTTAAGAAGGATTGAGAGGCAAGGCTGGAAGTCAGAAATTCCTGGAAGGTTTGGAGAGGGTGATTTTGAGGAAGAGGAGGTGGGTCCCGCTGTGATGGAGGACGGAACTGTTCCAGGCAGGGTTCAATTTGGATAGTGTCTTGGGGAGTTGGATCATTAGGGGTAGGATTAGGATCATTTTTCTTCATGGCAAAGTGATACTTCCAGCAGAGAGTACGAGTGTAGGACAGTAAATCTTTGACGAGGGCTGTTTGGTTGAATCTGGGAGTGGGGCTGAAGGTGAGGCCTTTGGATAGGACAGAGGTTTCGGATTGGGAGAGAGGTTTGGAGGAAAGGTTAACTACTGAATTAGGGTGTTGTGGTGCTAGATTGTGTTGATCGGAATTTTGAGGTTTTGTAGGAAGTGGAGCTGGAAGCGGGAGATTGAGTAGATGGGAGAGACTGGGTTTGTGTGCAATGAGAGGTGGTTGAGGTTTGCTGGAAAGGTTGTGAAGGGTGAGTGAGTTGCCTTTCCGAAGGTGGGAAACCAGGAGATTGGATAGTTTTTTGAGGTGAAGGGTGGCATGCTGTTCTAATTGGCGGTTGGCCTGTAGGAGGATGCTCTGAATAGCCGGTGTGGATGTGGGAGAGGAAAGATTGAGGACTTTTATTAAGGATAGGAGTTGACGGGTGTGTTCATTGGCTGAGTTGATGTGTAGGTGAAGGATTAGGTGGGTGAGGGCAATGGATTGTTCAGTTTGGAACTGGTATAGGGACTGATGGAAAGAAGGGTTGCAGCCAGAGATGGGAACTTTAAGTGTATATATATATATATATATATGAAGATTGTATATGTTCTTTCGGACATGTTCGAGAGGCATACAGGAAGCAGATTCAGTGGGATGTAGGCTGCAGTAGTTATTCGGAGATGAAAAGGTTCACACAGGACAGAGTGGCAGCAAACCAGTCTCTGGAGTGAAGACCACAACAATCACAAAAAATAAGAACTGAGTGTGTTAATTGATGAAAGGTTTATGGATTTAAAAATACTATGAAACAGAATATTTTTCTCTGGGAATAACTGGCTTGGCTTTGTATTTTTGTGACTGTGTGAATTTTAAATTTTTCAAGTGATAATGTAACTCACACTGTGCAATCAGAATTACATTAAATGAAGAGCAAGTGGTAAACAGTTACTACAATTTGTAGTTATCTTTGTGGGATGGTGGCAATGGCAACTATTCAAACTTCACCCAAGCCATTATTATGGTTTATGCAATAACAGTCACCGACTTCTCCACTTGGTAATCTGTTAGTAATAAAAGAGAGAGATTAATGTTAATAAATATAAAACAAGAGTCACTACTGGTACTGAATAGACAGTTATTCACACCAATATATTTACAACAGTACACACATCTTAACACACGAAGATCAGGAGGAGGGAAGGATATTGAGGAAAGTGTTATAAGAAGAAACACAGACAAATGATAAATATCACTTCAAAGATGTAAACGTAACCACTTTGTTTTGAAACAATATAGATTTATGTCTTACAAATCAGTTTCCTTTCTTTGTCATCAGCTGCTCAATGTACAACCAGTTCAGGTTATTTATCAAAGTTATCTTATTAGCACAGGGGAAAAAATTTTTTTTAAAAATCTTGATATGTTGTTATACTGCCTCCTTTGACTGATGCATGGAAATAATATTTACTTGACAAATCGGACTTAAAAAGTCTTTTGCTAATTCCAGAATGATAAATACTTAGCTCCTTAAATACATCAAAAGTTCAAATGAGAGTATATCTACAGGAAGAAATAGCTTTTCAGTATTCTCATTATCTAAACTACACATTATTCAGATAGATATAGACAAAAGGTAAAACTGTCTTTCATTATGTTGAAAAAAATCATTAAGTGACAACAGTTGGGCAATTACCACAGAGAATAATTGTTCATTACACTTAGTTCTTCTGGTTATTTAACATATAACACTAAATTTTTTCTTTAAAAGGTTTAGGTGAACTTGGCTCAGGTAAATTGTTTATTAAAGTTTCAATCAAGAGTATCAACTAAATAGGGCTGATGACCAGAGTATTGCAGGTCTCCTACCTTCCAAACTTTACAAAAGCTCTCCTGCAAACCTTACAGAATTAGCACACCTGAAAGAAATGATATTGTGGAGACATGGCTTAGCCACAGCCTGGGGGATGTTTCCAGAATGAGATTTTCACTCTGCAGTGGAGCGTGCACTGATATTAAATTTCCTGGTAGATGAAAACTGTGTGCCGTACCGAGACTCGAAATCGGAACCTTTGCCTTTTGTGGGCAAGTTCTCTACCATCTGAGCTACCCAAGCACCTAAGCACAAGCTGTGAGGACGGGGCATGAGTCGTGCTAGGGTAGCTCAGATGGTAGAGCACTTGCCCGCAAAAGGCAAAGGTTCTGATTTCGAGTCTCGATCCGGCACACAGTTTTAATCTGCCAGGAAGTTTCATATCAGTGCACACTCCATTGCAGAGTGAAAATCTCATTCTGGAAACATCCCCCAGGCTGTGGCTAAGCCATGTCTCTGCAGTATCCTTTCTTTCAGGAGTGCTAGTTCTGCAAGTTTCGCAGGAAAACTTCTGTAAAGTTTGGAAGGTAGGAGGTGAGATACTGGCAGAAGTAAAGCTGTGAGGACCAGGCGTGAGTCGTGCTTCAGTAGCTCAGATGGTAGAGCACTTGCCCATGAAAGGCAAAGGTCCCGAGTTCGAGTCTCAGTCCGGCACACAGTTTTAATCTGCCAGGAAGTTTCATTCCCCAACCTGCCACAAGTGAGTAATGCTTATGACTGGGCAGAGGATGCTGTTTTTATCAAAACTGACCCCGAGCGCATTTTGGGCAAGCCTTCCATCTCCCGAAACTTGTCCTCCAAATGCTCCATAAAAACTGAGGCTTCATGGACATGAAAGATACCCCATCAACTCTCGTACATATGAGGTACTTGGGCGAATAAGCTTCACTGCCATTCTTAGCCTGGCATTCCTCCCATGGTGTGGCCAGGGAGGGGAATGACTTGGAATCATATTTCTTAGCATTGAAGTTAGACTTTGCCCGCTTAGAGACTGCTGGTGGTGGACCACCAGCAAGAGATGATGTATTACGCTTCATGCTGTGTCATCCACCCTGATGCCACCCACTCTTACCAGGGGCCCTCCCTACGGGTGCCACCCAGCTGCAACAAAGGCCACCTGGCAGGATGGCCATAGCCAGGTGTCCCGATGCCCCAGGGTTATGGGCATCTACTCCTTAGCATATATGGGAAGTTAACTGTGCAAGCATCAGCAGAATGATCCCTGTGTCATCAGGGGGCTACAACCAACAGGGTACACAGTGGTGACGCCACAACAAACTGGCTACCGTGCTGGATATGAGGTGCAAATAAGTCCACGGTCACTGTTGGCACAGAAAGTGACACTGGATAGCGCATGGTGAAAAACACACCCAGGAAAGTGTCCTCACCCAAGAGATGGAGAATAGGTGGGACTGCAATGTGATGAGAAAGATGCACCATTTAAGGGGCCCTTCCCCAATTGGCTCGCCCTTTGAGAAAGTTTTGAAAAATGGAGGTCAAAGCCTAACAGGGACCATCACATGGAGGCCGAAACGTGTGAGACTCCTTTTAGTCACCTCTTGCGACAGGCAGGAATACCTCGGGCCTATTCTAACCCCTGGACCCTCAGGGGGATAAGCAGGGATGGCTAGAGTACAGACGTAAGGATGTAGAAGCATATATCACAAGTGGTAAGATAGATACTGCCTACAGGAAAATTAAAGAGACCTTTGGAGAAAAGACATGTCTGCTTGTGTCTGTATATGTATGGATGGATATGTGTGTGTGTGCAAGTGTATACCCATCCTTTTTTCCCCCTAAGGTAAGTCTTTCTGCTCCCGGGATTGGAATGACTCCTTACCCTCTCCCTTAAAACCCACTTCCTTTCGTCTTTCCCTCTCCTTCCCTCTTTCCTGATGAGGCAACAGTTTGTTGAGAAAGCTTGAATTTTGTGTGTATGTATGTGTCTGTTTGTGTTTCTATCGACCTGCCAGCGCTTTCGTATTATATATATATATATATATACTTATGAATATAATAGAGGGAAACATTCCACGTGGGAAAAATATATTTAAAAAGAAAGATGATGAGACTTACCCAACAAAAGCGCTGGCAGGTCGATAGACACACAAATAAACACAAACATACACACAAAACTCAAGCTTTCGCAACAAACTGTTGCCTCATCGTCTTTCCCTCTCCTTCCCTCTTTCCTGATGAGGCAACAGTTTGTTGCGAAAGCTTGAGTTTTGTGTGTATGTTTGTGTTTATTTGTGTGTCTATCGACCTGCCAGCGCTTTTGTTGGGTAAGTCTCATCATCTTTCTTTTTAAATATATATATATACTTATTTATAGCAGTTCTATTTAATTCATGGGCCTTCAGCGGTTTCAGAAATAAAGACTTTTCTGTCGAAAGTCAAGCTTAGAAGTTGCGCTGTAATGTTTGGACATCTAAATAAAGTGTTATGTTTGGAGTGTAACTGACAGCCTCTCATTCCAGCCTCCTTCCACAATTCGTACTACTTGTCCTGTCCTGTGGGTGCAGCAGGGCATCTTAATATAAATGCATCAGGTGAATTCTTAAATGGATGGTAATGTTAAACTACTCATGAGTGAGGCCAAAAGTTTATAAAGTAAGGCAAGGAGAAAGGAATAAAAACTTATTTAAATACAGTCCAAGCAGTTATTAGGGATATGTGCCTTTATAACTGTTTGTGGTAAACAAAGGTCCCGAGTTCGAGTCTCGGCCCAGCACACAGTTTTAATCTGCCATGAAGTTTCAAAGGTAACATGGTGGTAGGTGGTGACGTGAAATATTGTCATGCAAGAAAATAAATTAACTGTACCCTAATAAACTTTTTTATTATCAGGCACATATGTATTTCATGTGTGCAACTATTCTAATATGAATCTATCTATTTTTTCATAAAATCTACCAAATGTCATAATCTCCATGGAAGCCCCGTCCTGAGAGGAATCCTATCCACTAATTTCAAGCAACCTTCCTGGATGTTCCTGGCTAAGATGACTGGTCCAGGGACATCATGTCATTGTGGCTACAGTCTTACACCTGGTTCAACACCTGCAATGCTCTGGTCATCAGTCCTATTTAGTTGATACTCTTGATTAAAACTTTAATAAACAATTTACCTGAGCCAAGTTCACCTAAACCTTTTAAAGAAAAAATTATAAAAGTAACTGAATCATTTTATTTTAGTGTTATATGTTAAATAACCAGAAGAACTAAATGTAATAAACAATTGTTCTCTGTGCTAATTACCCAACTGTTGTCACTTAATGAATTTTTTCAACATAATGAAAGACAGTTTTACCTGTTGTCTATATGTATCTGAATAATGTGTGATTTTCAGCTGTCCCCGTTGACTTATATCAACACTGTAATTTCATTCCACCAAGCTGCATGCTCACTGATGGTATCTCTTCTTTCGGACATGTCCTAAAGAACAGATACCATCTTCATACATAAATAAACAAATGACTAAAATGCATATACTAGAAATAGAAATCAATGAGCACACATTAGATGAGACTACATGTGTGAAATTCCTAAGCATGGTAAACTGAAGTGGCACCAGCACTAGGATAAGTTTGCCAAACAGATCAGTTCTGCTTGCTTTACTTTCCAAAATATGTTTCATATTGTTTGCCTACAAACAGACGTGCTAACACACTTTGCACACTTTCATTCTGTACTGTCTTATGGCATTATGGAGTGATTCAGGCAAGGGTAAAAAGATGTTCATTCTACAACAGCCTGCAGTAAGAAGACTGTGTAAAGTCGATAACTGAACATCTTGCAGAAGCCTGTTCAAGGACCATGGGATTCTCACAATTACACACCAATAAACACTGCACTTCCTAATGGTGTTTGTGATTAGTAACAAGAGTGAATTTACTTTGAGCAGCCCAATTCACAACCGAGATACTACAAGTAAAAAATAATTCCATTACAGACCTTGCAACCTCATCAATGGTTCAGAATGGAATTTTAAGACTGGGTGCAAAAGTCTTTGAAGAGCTACCAGCATACATCAAGGAAGAAACTGAAAATCATTCTCAGAAATTAAAAAAGAATAAAAAAGAAAAAGAAAGAGTCCTAAAACAACACCCTACCAGTGAGTCTTCCTAGAAGTAATGAGATTATTTGGACTCAGGGGTGCTAATTTTGCACCACTATAATGTTTATATCAATCAGATCTTGTCTTTGTCAATATATCAACACTTGATAATGGTTTTTGTAAAGTTGTTCCTGTCAGATCACCGAAGTTAAATGCTGTCGGGCTTGGCTAGCACTTTGATGGGTCACCATCTGTGTCTGCCGGGTGCTGTTAGCAAGCGAGGTGCAATCAGCCCATGTTTACATATGTTTATATGTTTATTTATTAGCCATTCAACATGTTGACCATGCAATTAGATTCATCAAAATACATTTTAAATATTCATAAGAGTATAGTTATAACAGAAGGAAACATTCCATGAAGGAAAAATATACCTAAAAACAAAGATGATGTGACTTACCAAATGAAAGTGCTGGCAGGTCGACAGACACACAAACGAACACAAACATACACACAAAATTCAAGCTTTCGCAACAAACTGTTGCCTCATCAGGAAAGAGGGAAGGAGAGGGAAAGACGAAAGGATGTGGGTTTTAAGGGAGAGGGTAAGGAGTCATTCCAGTCCCGGGAGCGGAAAGACTTACCTTATGGGGAAAAAAGGACGGGTATACACTCGCACACACACACATATCCATCCACACATATACAGACACAAGCAGACATGTCTGCTTGTGTCTTCCCTAAGCAACACCCCGTCAGCAGAAAGGTTGTTTGTTCATCGAGCATGTGAACAAGCCGTGGGATAGTGGCACATACTGGAAAAATCTGATGTGTCGCCAACCCAGGGCCCGTGCACGGCTTTGTGAAGATCCATTGCCATCCATAGCTCACACATTAAAAAAATTTCTCTTTTATTTTATTGAAAATAAAGGACTCCCGTCCTCAAATCTGTCAGCACCTGTACATCTCCTTCCCCTTCGGCGGGAGTGAGGTTTTATGGTGAAAATTAGTTGTTGCTCATTGATAAAAGAAAACAATTTGCTCCCTTGGTCGGGTGTGCTAATATTTGCAAAAATGGGGGAGGGTTGAATCTAAGTTTTACAAAAACATCTATGTATACTGGAGTGGTTTTACAACAACATAAAAACGTCCCTTTGAAAAAGAAAAAAAAAACGATATTATACAGGAAGATTGTTGTCAGTTCAGTGATCCAAATCATAAAACATTTAGAGACATTGATCCTATCACACACAATTCAATACAATAATTTCCCATCATCATTACTGTATCAGAATGCAAATCTTAGCACAAAAAATTAAAAATATGTCAAAAGTTTCAGAGCACTGGAATGAAGTATTACAGATTCTGTTAATCATATATACTTGCAATACTAAACTCGGTGTAGCAGAAGTGTAGATGCTGGCTGAACTGAATCAGCACTGATCTTTTGAAGGTTACAGGTGTCTCTAGAAATGTGTAATTGTTTGTGTTGTTTGGCAAATGTTAAACTCGTTGCTACATAGTGGAATCAGTTTCAGAATATAAACTAAAATATGAAGGTGGTAATTGTAACAAATAAGTTAATTCCACAAAATAAAAGTATTCAATTGACAAACATAGTTAACATAAACAGAATATGAAGATAGTAAATAATTAGATAAAACATTGAAATTCTCAAACTGAGAGGTAGTTTCTATGGTCAATAGCTTCAAAATAATAATTAAAGACTTATTGAAACACTAACAACCTAAAAAATTGCTTCACATACACATAATAGAAAGTTAAAACATGTTCATAATGTAACATAAAAGGCATTTGCTTCTGTGTAGGGACACTGATTGCAGTTGGTTAAACACAATAGAGTTAAAGTTCTAACTGTTGATGGTATATCTTCCACATATAATATAGACAATCATTGAAAAATAAACAGAGTGAGAATCTTTGGGTCAGATGCGTTGCTGTGATGGGGTGGCCCATGTGTCACTGACGGAGAGCGAGGCATCACAGGGCGCCGCGCAGCGTTGGATACACTGTCGTTCCTTCAGATGGGGCGGTGGGAAGGAGGGACATGGTGGCAGCTGCTTATTGTGTAGGCAGGTACTGAAACACTCCCCCAGGGATCGTATCAGTAAAGTTTGCAGGGATGGGCTTCAGTAGCAAATAAACTAAGGTTTCCTACATTCAGTGGTCATCCCTAGTATCTTTACCCAAAATATTAGACCCCAAAAGATGATTACAATGCTAGAACAGTAGCTATCTTTACCAATAGTTTACATGATTAGATACATTGATACATGATAACTGTAGTAGTAAATGAACATAGGACAATACAAACTTTATTTCAGTTAAAGAGTGTGTTTCACTATGTAGACCATGCCTGACATTACTCTTGTCGAAATTCACCCTCGGGCTGTGCCTCGTGGACAGTTGGTTGTGTTGACTTAATGTGTTTACAATATCCTTTCTTATACAGGCACCAGAGAACAGCTCCTGCGACAATCAGGGTTGGAAAAGTCAGGGCACTAGGCAGAGTAACTGTATACAATTGTTTCTGTGTCCACCAGGTAGCTTTGTGAGCAACAGCTCGATCCAGGGCGATTTGGCCCTTTTTGTGAGCTAATAATTCTTCAATTGACTGAAGTAATCGAGCATCGGACTCGTTGGGTAGCCTGGGTACAGTATTGAGTGATGGTAGTACCACGGGTACCTCAGGTAAATAAAGTAAAAGGGGTCCAATGCTCAAATTTTCCACTTGTGTTAGGTGTGTTGACAGTTTGACAGTAGGTGTTATTAAATCACAGGTGGACATGTTGAACAGTAATCCACTGTTTTCTAGTGCGAAATCATACGTCTGAGACACGAAGACATGGTCATAGCATATTAAAGCAATTGTAGATGTTTGAGGTACAAAATATAATAAACTATCCCCTACTGGTTTAAACCAAGACATGTTGAACAGTAATCCACTGTTTTCTAGTGCGAAACGATACGTCTGAGACACGAAGACATGGTCATAGCATATTAAAGCAATTGTAGATGTTTGAGGTACAAAATATAATAAACTATCCCCTACTGGTTTAAACCAAAGGTCACGCAAGATCGATAACATACAAAGACGGGAGGGGGGGGGGGGGGGGGGGGGGGGAAGGGGGTTTGTTTCCTATAAAAACAAGGCCAACTCACAGTCCTTAGTTCCAGTATGAATGGATAAGTTCGAACACATATAGTAATTAGTGTGAAGGCACTGATGGAGGTCAGTCAGCTGCATGACAGAATGTCTTTGGCGATCTTTGCTAATAGCTAAGATATCATTAGTTTGTCAAGTCACTTGCTTTCATAGGGTAACCCAAGTAACCGGAAAGGTGTGTAATCGGTAGCATTCCAACTCACAGTTGGGGCATGTGATGGGTAGAGAAATCTGTCCGCACAGTCCTTGAGAAGTTCACACAAGATGTACTGTAGCTGCTGCATAATAATGGGGTAGTGAAGATTCCCATACGGGGTAAAACATTTGCATTGGTGATGTCAGATGAAACGAAACATTAGCCAGAGTTTGCAGGAACATTTCTGCAGGCATTAACGTAAGGCTAAGCTTATGCTGTAGTCCTAGCAGAGTAATAGTGTGGAAGGTGTTAATATGTAACTGAATGGCATGGGTGTTGTATAGTAAGATCTGTAGTGCTCTCGTTATCTCCAAAGTGTAGATCACATTAGTTATGGTATGATGTAAAAACTCAAGGTCCCATTGGATAACATTCCTGAATGTTTCGTACTGGCATACAAGGTCAGTTGCCATGACACGAATTTGCCTAGTAGCAGCTAATAAACTGTCTTCAATATGGGTGAGGCATAATTGCTGGTGGACCAGTACGTCCCGATTTTGGTTAGTAGTAAAAGTTACTTGGTGAAGGATTTGGTCCCAGCGGTTAGCGTCAGCATAGTCGGGGGTACCAAAGATAGTTTTGGGTATTGCACCTCCAACATTGAACCAGGCTATCTTAACCCGAGTTAGGGTCACAGTGTCGAAGATGCTTCGTAGTTGTTTTTGAGTGTTTAGCAGTGCTTGTTTTAAATCCCACAGAGTGCACAAGGTGGAAGTCTGTCCTGATTGTTGAAGTAAAGGTTCACAGGCCAATAGACAATTGATAAGTTGTTGTAAAGCTAGCTCTTCTTCCTTAATGGAGGTTAGTTGGATATTGGCATGTATTACCACTTGATGGGGGGTATATAGCAAGTTGTTCAAACGTTCAAACATGATGCCTGATGATGATGGATGATTACTAAAGGGTGGGAGACTGACAGCTCCAGTAAAAAGAATCAACAAAGTACAGCATCTCATGGTGTAATGTCAATATTCTCCTGGTAGTTATTCAACAACTCCAATAGATTGTGAGTAACACCGCAGAAGTGGCCGATGAAAGGACAGAGTGTAGTAGTGTCCTGCATTCAGAAGAGAGAGAAGGCATGAGAATATCTCTATGTGACTGTACGTGGTAATGACGACAAAATATATCACAGCAGTGCGTAATAGTGTTTGGTTAATATTTACCGTGCAACGGAGTTGGAGAGTAGTATGTTCCGATGAGGCGGATGCAACTTCTCTGTTAATACTGAACTGGCCAGTAAGTGAGCGGTCACGGGTCTTTATACAATAGCAAGTAGCCAAAAGAGGGTTGTCAGCATTGCTGACAAGTACCTATAGTCAGCAATCACATGTAGAAGACTAACATGACAATTTCACAATCTGACTGAGTGAATTAGTCAGCGGAATAAGCCCGTGGCTAAGTAAGAAGTGTGACTGAAAGGGGATCAGCAGTGCCTACATGTTATTTGTGTGTGTTTTTGTTTTATATATAGATATTTATGGGCCTTCACCCAGAATATTGGTGCGATATCAATGAGAGTCAATCTGTTGAGGTGGAAGGTTTCTTAGCCGCTAGGTGCAGATAAACGGTTAAGCATGTTGATGGAAGCACTTAACCATGTGATCAAGGACATGACTGCTTGTTTCCTTTGCAGAGAAGGTTACACACAGGTAGAGAATGGCAGTAATTACATTTTGTAAGTGATAACAATTTTCAGAAAATTCCATGGGCCCTTTATCTACGGAGTTTTTATTTTTGGGGTTCAGATCGCTGCAGCTACCCTAGACAACACATTGTGCACTATGTTGAAAAGCATTTTCTGCGTGAACTGTAACAGGTTTTCCCAGTGAGAAGTATTTAACGAATAATTCTCTCCAATTAAAGTGAGTAGATGCAAAGCGATAACCAGATAGAGGGTTTAACCGCCAAAAATGCAAACAAAACAAGTGCAGCTGAACCCTTTCAATACATCTCCTGTAGTAGAGTTTATACTCTCCCTTTCAGGGTGGGGTGAGTATGACTGTGTATATGTATCATGTGGATGAGGTGTCTGTGAATGTGTAAGGAACGTTGTGTGGGTGTTCATGAAGCGATAACATGTAAGTTCATACACTATGTCTGACAATATGTGGCTATTCTTTGCTATGGGTTGCCAAAGCGAGATGGGACTTCATCATCATACAAGCACCAGAGGTAATGAGAGGAAAAACCAATGATAGCGGCCATAAAAGAGATTCTGGTGTACAAGGTTGCGATTGCCAGATGGGCTGAATGGTAACTAACTTGAAGAAGGACTTGCTACTGCTGTTATTTAGTGGTCGAGATTCGTGGATTAAGCAAACCAGTGCATATTTATGAGGATAACAAAATGTTTCCCAGCATCAGGTAAAAGTAAGGCAGAGCATGGCAGAAAAGGATGAAATAGCAAGCATTTGCGGAGAGATGGTTATGTGAGAAGCATTGGCAACAACCAAGGACCACACTCGTTATGATATCAAGGCATTAAGCAATTAACAGCATGACTGAAGTGGTTACTACACCCCAATTGCTTCAGGCAAATTGGGAATAGCAACTTAACAAGACAGATACTTCGGCTCTTTACTCCTATGAAAACTTGAGATTCGCTGACATGACTGTTGGAGAAGAAATGTGCCAACACCTGGCATAATACTCGGGTTCTAAGAAGGCAACAAGATAATGCAGTATGTAATGACTGTAATACAAGAAAAGGCGGATCAACATTATAATAATGTATAGCATTTTAAAGCTCAGAGTGACTTACTACCCATTCTGTGGATAAAGATTCTGAGAGGTGAAGCATAGCTGAACAGGAAAGTTTACCGGTTACAATACATACACACGTGGCTGCAGGAAACCTCACCAGGCTTGGACACTGGGAAGGATTGACAGATTGATAGCTCTTTCTTGATTCAGTGGGTGGTGGTGCATGGCCGTCCATAGCCTGATAACTAGTCGCGTGACATCCTTCGTGCTGTACTTTTCTTCTTAGAGGGACAGGCAGCTTCTAGCCACACGAGATTGAGCAATAGCAGGTCTGTGATGCCCTTAGATGTTCTGGACCGCACGCACACTACACTAAAGGAATCAGGGTGTCTTCCTAGGCCGAAAGTTTAGGACAACCTGCTGAACCTCCTTCATTGGATTGGGGTTTGCAATTGTTCCCCATGAACGAGGAATTCCCAGTAAGTGCAAGTCATAAGCTCGCATTGATTACGTCCCTGCCCTTTGCACACACCGCCCGTCATTACTACGACATTATGTGATACGCGTGTCTGCTGATCAGGCATCTCATGCTCGCATGCACACATGTGTTGCACACTGCATTGCTTCACAGTAGTATGCGTGGGGAATAAAAATTCCCTCTTACATGACCGAGTATTGGCGTACTTAGTTTAGCGAGTTACGCTGAGAGATAATTTATGTTGGCACTAAGAACTGTGTGGTGGCTCTTCCAAGTACATATCTTATCGCTGCTATGACACAAATTACATGTTGCACTTGTGTTTAGTGTCACAAAAAGTCATGAGCAGCAAGGAAAAGTGAAAATGCGAACACGATGATTGTATTTATGTACTTTAAGGGAGGGACAAAGCTCTCCTTAGCAACAACTAAGTAATGCCCATGGTTACGTATTTAAAAATTTCCAATGCAGGTTTCTGCCTACTGTTGAAGGACACTGATTCTTCACTTAGCTAGATAGCAGAGACACGATTCTCACTTCACAATAGATCGTCGGAGAATAGTTTAAACATGGACACTGCAACGAGGGAGGAGCGATACCTCGATGAGAAAAATGGCTGGAAAGATGAATAGGACCGGTATTGTTGGAGTAATTTACAGTACCACTGGATACTCATCAACAAAATAAGAAAGCTAGGATGGATCTGAGAGCTCGGCAGTAGAGTAAGTGATAAAAGGGGAGAGCTTCAAAAATTAACTGCAATCACAGGCGACTGCAGGTATCCACCGATTCTGCAGCATGGATACCAGCATGTCATGTGTTGCCAGTAGCATGAAAAAACCAAGCCAATGAAATAGTTGTCCCTATTACTCATTGTCCATTGTGAGTGCTAATCTGCCTCTCGCTGAACTAGCCAGTTGTGATTCAGGCCAACTCAGCAGGCGTTCCTTTACACTTGGCCAATTACTACGTAGCGCTTGGGCCCATTCCTGAGTACCGGTAGTTTCCATAATTTACTGAGTCCAACCTATCAATCTGACATGTCAGTGACTGTGTCAGATAGTCTTCCATCGTTGCGGTGGCAGCGAAACATTTCCACAGACAAACAGGTGTATTAGCTTTTATCACGGAGCTGCTCCTTGTTATGCAAGGTAGCAGAATGACTGGCATGGCTTAGGTGCTATTTGATTCATAAAGGAAAGATTATAGTAAGTAACTATCCATTAATACAGTGAGGGGAGGGGCAGGGTTGAGACATTGCTCCGTGTTCCCTGCATATACAAACTGAAGGTATACAAAAAAATGCACACATACAACATTATCAACTGACATGAGGCATAATGCAATTAGCAGCACAATAAAATAATACAAAACAATAAAATGAAACACACAGCATAAATTAGCTTATGACTTAGATCAGTGAGCAAGCATTGCAAAGTGACTGGAAGGCAGTATAGTCATCTCAGGACTAATAGATGTGCAATCTGCTACGAGTTGGCATTAAGACATTTAATTTCAGATGAATTATGTCACTTGAAAGGAGACTGTCATGATCCATGGCTATGAATACTAAGGCCATCCATTACTGGGTATGTGAAAACATTACTTGTAATGCAAGGTGGTGTGATCGGTACAAAGTGCGTAAATGATGGTAATAGCAAATAGGAGCGAGTGGGACTGTGGTAATGTGAGTCAATGTAATTCATTGAGGTGTTAAATTGTAATAAAATCGTGGCAGTGAAATGATGAGATTCTCTCACTTGTTTTGTACCACCTATAACCCCTGCCACATCTCTAATAAATAGTTCTTTCCTTAAATCCACTTACTCTGTTATGGTAAAGTATGCATATTTTATCTATAGTTATGAACCATGGACCTTGCCATTGGTGGGGAGGCTTGCGTGCCTCAGCAATACAGTTAGCCGTACCGTAGGTGCAACCACAACAGAGGGGTATCCGTTGAGAGCCCAGACAAATGCGTGGTTCCTGAAGAGGGGCAGCAGCCTTTTCAGTAGTTGCAGGGGCAACAGTCTGGATGATTGACTGATCTGGCCTTGTAACACTAACCAAAACAGCCTCACTGTGCTGGTACTGCGAACGGTTGAAAGCAAGGGGAAACTACAGCTCTTATTTTTCCCGAGGGCATGCAGCTTTAATGTATGGTTAATGATGATGGCGTCCTCTTGGGTAAAATATTCCGGAGGTAAAATAGTCCCCCATTCAGATCTCCAGGCGGGGACTACTCAAGAGGACGTCGTTCTCTGGAGAAAGAAAACTGGTGTTCAACAGATCGGAGCATGGAATGTCAGATCCCTTAATCGGGCAGGTAGGTTAGAAAATTTAAAAAGGGAAATGGATAGGTTAAAGTTAAATATAGTAGGAATTAGTGAAGTTAGGTGGCAGGAGGAACAAGACATTTGGTCAGGTGAATACAGGGTTATAAATACAAAGTCAAATAGGGGTAATGTAGGAGTAGGTTTAATAATGAATAAAAAAATAGGAATGCGGGTAAGCTACTACAAACAGCATAGTGATCACATTATTGTGGCCAAGATAGACACGAAGCAGTAGTACAAGTTTATATGCCAACTAGCTCTGCAGATGATGAAGAAATTGAAGAAATGTATGACGAAATAAAAGAAATTATTCAGATAGTGAAGGGAGACGAAAATTTAATAGTCATGTGTGACTGGAATTCGGTAGTAGGAAAAGGGAGAGAAGGAAACGTAGTAGGTGAATATGGATTGGGGTTAAGAAATGAAAGAGGAAGCCGCCTGGTAGAATTTTGCACAGAGCACAACTTAATCATAGCTAACACTTGGTTCAAGAATCATGAAAGTAGGTTGTATACATGGAAGAAGCCTGGAGATACTGACAGATTTCAGATAGATTATATAATGGTAAGACAGAGATTCAGGGACCAGGTTTTAAATTGTAAGGCATTTCCAGGGGCAGATGTGGACTCTGACCACAATCTACTGGTTATGAACTGTAGATTACAACTGAAGAAACTGCAAAAAGGTGGGAATTTAAGGAGATGGGACCTGGATAAACTGACTAAACCAGAGGTTGTACAGAGTTTCAGGGAGAGCGTAAGGGAACAAATGGCAAGAATGGGGAAAAGAAATACAGTAGAAGAAGAATGGGTAGCTCTGAGGGATGAAGTAGTAAAGGCAGCAGAGGATCAAGTAAGTCAAAAGATGATGGCTAGTAGAAATCCTTGGGTAACAGAAGAAATATTGAATTTAATTGATGAAAGGAGACGATATAAAAACACAGTAAATGAAGCAGGCAAAAAGGAATACAAACATCTCAAAAATGAGATTGATAGGAAGTGCAAAATGGCTAAGCAGGGATGGCTAGAGATGATGATGATGATGTTTGGTTTTTGGGGCGCTCAACTGCGTGGTTATCAGCGCCCGTACAATTACCCAATCTTTGCTCAGTCCAATTTCGCCACTTTCCTGGATGATGATGAAATGATGAGGACAACACAAACACCCAGTCATCTCGAGGCAGGTGAAAATCCCTGACCCCGCCGGGAATCGAACCCGGGACCCCGTGCTCGGGAAGCGAGAACGCTACCGCGAGACCACGAGCGGCGGACGATGGCTAGAGGATAAATGTAAGGATGTAGAGGCTTATCTCACTAGGGGTAAGATAGATACTGCATACAGGAAAATTAAAGAGACCTTTGGAGAAAAGAGAACTTCTTGTATGAATATTAAGAGCTCAGATGGAAAGCCAGTTCTAAGCAAGGAAGGGAAAGCGAAAGGTGGAAGGAGTATATAGAGGGTCTATACAAGGGTGATGTACTTGAGAACAATATTATGGAAATGGAAGAGGATGTAGATGAAGATGAAATGGGAGATATGATACTGCGTGAAGAAGTTGGCAGAGCACTGAAAGACCTAAGTTGAAACAAGGCCCCGGGAGTAGACAACATTCCATTAGTACTACTGACAGCCTTGGGAGAGCCAGTCCTGACAAAACTCTACCATCTGGTGAGCAAGATGTATGAGACAGGCGAAATACCCTCAGACTTCAAGAAGAATATAATAATTCCAATCCCAAAGAAAGCAGGTGTTGACAGATGTGAAAATTACCGAACTATCAGTTTAATAAGTCATGGCTGCAGAATACTAACGTGAATTCTTTACAGACGAATGGAAAAACTAGTAGAAGCCGACCTAGGGGAAGTTCAGTTTGGATTCCGTAGAAATATTGGATCACGTGAGGCAATACTGACCCTACGACTTATCTTAGAAGCTAGATTAAGGAAAGGCAAACCCACATTTCTAGCATTTGTAGACTTAGAGAAAGCTTTTGACAATGTTGACTGGAATACTCTCTTTTAAACTCTGAAGGTGGCAGGGGTAAAATATAGGGAGCAAAAGGCTATTTACAATTTGTATAGAAACCAAATGGCAGTTATAAGAGTTGAGGGGCATGAAAGGGTAGCAGTGGTTGGGAAGGGAGTGAGACAGGGTTGTAGACTCTCCCCGATGTTATTCAATCTGTTTATTGAGCAAGCAGTGAAGGAAACAAAAGAAAAATTTGGAGTAGGTATTAAAATCCATGGAGAAGAAGTAAAAACTTTGAGGTTCGCCGATGACATTGTAATTCTGTCAGAGACAGCAAGGGACTTGGAAGAGCAGTTGAATGGAATGGATAGTGTCTTGAAAGGAGGATATAAGATGAACACCAACAAAAGCAAAATGAGGATAATGGAATGTAGTCAACTTAAGTCGGGTGATGCTGAGGGTATTGGAATAGGAAATGAGACACTTATAGTAGTAAAGGAGTTTTGCTATTTGGGGAGCAAAATAACAGATGATGGTCAAAGTAGAGAGGATATAAAATGTAGGCTGGCAATGGGAAGGGAAGTGTTTCTGAAGAAGAGAAATTTGTTAATATTGAGTATAGATTTAAGTGTCAGGAAGTTGTTTCTCAAAGTATTTGTATGGAGTGTAGCCACGTATGGAAGTGAAACATGGACGATAAATAGTTTAGACAAGAAGAGAACAGAAGCTTTCGAAATGTGGTGTTACAGAAGAATGCTGAAAATTAGATGGGTAGATCACATAACTAATGAAGAGGTATTGAATAAAATTGTTGAGAAGAGAAATTCGTGGCACAACTTGACTAGAAGAAGGGATCAGTTGGTAGGACACGCTCTGAGGCATCAAGGGATCACCAATTTAGTACTGGAGGGCAGCGTAGAGGGTAAAAATTGTAGAGGGAGACCAAGAGATGAATACACCAAGCAGATTCAGAAGTATGTAGGTTGCAGTAGGTACTGGGGATGAAGAGGCTTCCGCAGGATAGAGTAGTATGGAGAGCTGCATCAAACCAGTCTCAGGACTGAAGACCACAACAACAACATGCTATTCCATGCTGAATAACGAAGGCTGTGAGGATACGTGAGGGTCTCGTCATTTAATTAGTGATGCACATGAATGGATTGATGAGATCCTTGCTTCCTATCCACTATCTAATGGGACCACTGCCAAAGGAACAGACTGGAAAACGTTAGTAAAGAAAGAATACCCTATTGAACTTTACTCGAAGTATAGACTTGCATGAGTAATTATGCAGACCAGCTGTCATTAACTCTGCCTCTATTTTGTTAGTAGGTGTGTGTCTTGCCCTATCCTGTTTCTATCATGTATCTCCATAATCCTGGAGACTTAGCTGAGCACGTACTGTAGCACCACGGTGACATCTCGACGATCCATGACTTACCTGTGGCGTCTGCTCAGTGAGCCGCTGTTGCGATCAGTAAGACATAATTTTATAGGTGTGTCGTATTCTCTGAGTTAGCCTTCTATAATGATCACTTGTATGAAAGCTAATAGTGTTCTAGTCTTCATTAGCTAAGGAGAATGATCATCTGCATTGTAGAAGACAGCAGATGTGTATATGTGAGACGTATTTACACTAGTAGTGCAGAATCCATTTCATGGCATCTCACGGCAGTTGTGTATCTTGTAATTCTCATACGTGCTTGTTGAATGCCATAGGTTGCATTTCAGACAGCAAAAGAGTGTGAATTAGTTGCAAGGCTGTAGGTAAGGTAGGAATAATTTCGTTTAGTAGTGTGTTTTATGTAATTTGCATTTGGTTAGTTATAAGATACTTCATGTAATAGTGTAATTCATCGACTAGGACATGTGTGGTTCATTAGGTGTAACAAATGACAAAATGTGGTGCAGTGATTCATTCGACGTAGTGTGTACTGGTGTGTGGGTGTGTGTGCGGCTGCGTATCTAACGATATACGCTGCTCTGGCGCCTCCAGCACGGATGCTCTATCAGGCAGCTGTGCGCTCCTTCATACACTTAGTTATGTTTTGTTTTTGTCTGCGATGGCATTCCCTGTTATTTGTCACTATGTGGGTGAATGACTTTAGTACACTAGTGTTTGACTATACTGAACTAGTGAAGTTGCGATACTCAATACTTCAACTCTAACTACGATTCTGATTCTATTCTTCTTAAAATAGTGCTCTCTATCAGATGATTCTGAGCCCAGCTCCCTTCCATACATAGCCAGGTTGGATACAGAAATGCACATCATAGTGGTCGGCTACACTGAATATGTATGGCGAAGGAGTATGCCCAAAGACGCCCAAGAGCGGCACTACTTCCTTTTACTTGCAACCGCGAATGCCAATAGTCTCTTTAATGCTGGAACACAAAAACTTTTAATCCCTCTTTCCAAAAATATTATTGGCTGCTATACGAACTGAGATGCATTACATTAGAAATGATTGTGTCCTCTACCAATTACGTAGTAGTGCCAGTATACGTCAGCGCATAGACAACGATCTTTCTATGTGAACTTTGGCTAAATAAGTTACTTTTTCATCACATAGTATTGAAGAAATTACATTGAATATTCACTTGGTTTGTAACCTGGGAAAAGTTTTCACTAGCTTCTGCTAGGCAATCAATAAAAGTTCCTCTTAAAAGATAGCAATTTGTGTTGTGTACGTTGGTAGACATCATTATGAAAAGGTGTACTTTATTTGAGCATTAGACAAAATGATTTGTGGTTAATAGCAATTGCAACAATATTCAAAAGGGAAGTTACCAGTACTGTCGTATGGAGGATGAATGGCATAAATACTACAAGTGTAGTTCCCATAACCAGGTACCATAACACAGATCACTCCTATTCACAGAACACTTACCTTTCAACGTTCTTTGTCATACTCTCCAGCATTTCAGTGTAGGCATATGATGCACTAAAACTTCGGTGCAGCTACCAGCTCTCTTTCATTACAGTGGCATTAGTAGGTGTATTTTGTTACTGATTGTCATTTGTACTTTGCATGTGTGAAAAGAAATATAATTGAAATTGCTGTGTCCTTCCAGGATGAATGTTAGGTTTGTATGTATTGTGTAATTATTTCTTTTGATAATAAATGATTCCAAAACCACACTATTCTCATCCTGTTACCTTATTGATACATAGATTAAACTCTGGGGTAAACTCCATAGTTCAAGTGTGGATTTGTACTCTCAGGGTGGGAAACAGAGAGAGAGATGTGGTGTGATATTTACAACAAGGCAGATGAAGCTAGTATGAGAGTGACGCAGCAATTACAAGCATTGGGTCTGATATCCTCTAGTGTGATACACAGGAACTGCAGAAAATGTGGACAGCTGTAATCATTCCGTTATCTTAAGCTCTGGAGAATTTAATTACATGGAAGATACAAACAGTGGCTATAACTGATCTAATATCCCAGGATTGAGTTTTAAACTCACGTTAGTGTAGGATCATGATAGTCTTGTATTATTTGTCAATTACTTTTTCCATTCAGAAGTGGTTAGGAGCCCTTGCGACAACTTATCGTACTATTTGAGCAGATATCTCCTCATTGAATATAATTATACTGCCGTTCCAACCCATACTTCCAGCACTTCTCTTGTTCGCTACTTACTCTACACTTTGCACTTACATATTAGTAAGCTACACTTGAGGATGCAGCAGTGCATGCAACTGAACAGGTATTACATGAAACTTCAAATGAATATGAGTTAACAGCTACGCTTGATACACTACAAAACAAGATACAAACTTAGTCTCTTAACCTCAATGCATAAGGATGCTTGTTCGTTAAGGAATATCTAGGTGTGACAGGTAAAGGTTTTACCTTCTTTTTCTTTACTTTAGTCATTGTAGGTTCTGGCATAGTTGATATACTACTAGGCGATGGATTTGGCAAAGCTGTCGGAATGGAAGGTGTCCACACCTGGGAGCAATTTGTTCAATTCAAAAGGTGAGTTCAAAGGTTTGCCAAAAACTATCTCATAAGGACTATAGCCTGTTGACTCATGGACATAGCTATTATAGGCTGAAGTGACTATATTGACACAATGGTCCCAATCTGAATGTGTTCTGTTTACATAGTAACTTAACATTTTCTTAATTGTCCTGTGGACATGTTCCAGGCTTTGTCTTTGGATGAAACGGGGTGGTTCTCCACTTTTTGATTCCTAGAAGCTTGCACACTTGAACGAATAAAGCCGACATAAAGTTCGCCCCTTTGTCTGTTAGAACAGCATCAGCACTGCCGAAAGGCAAAACTAAGTGATTGACAAATTCTCTAGCAACTGTCTCTGCTGTCATATCAGCGAGAGGTACCAAAACAAGGTATCGGGAAAAGTGGTCCATAATGGACAGGATATATTTATTGTTTTGACTGATTTGTGGACAAGGACCAACAATATCCAGGGCAATATTCTGGAATGTTCTTGTCACCTCTGGAAGGCTTTGTAAAGGTATTTTGGCCCTAGGAGGGGGTGCTCTTTGAGCGTAAGGTAAACAATTTTGAATATACTTTTGAACATCTTTCTTTCTGTTTTTCCACCAATACCGTGCAGCTATCCTTGTATTTGTTGCTCCTCACCCATTATGGCATGTTCGCAAACTATCATGACATTGAGCTAATATTCTGGTTGCGATTCCTTAGGAATTACAACTCTATTACCACCCGGAGTCTTTCGGTATAAAATACCATCTTCAGTAATGAAATCTACACTGGTAACATACCTATGACATTAAACATCTTGGCTTTGTGCCTCTTTCAGTTCCTCAATCAAAACGTCATTTGTTTGAACTACCCTTATTTTACGACTCAGGGAGTCAGCATTAGAATGCAGTCTACCAGGTTTATGCTGAACCTCGTAGTCATATTCGGCAAGTTTTAAAGCCCATCTAGTTAAATGACTGCTAGGATCTTTCAGATTCAACATCCAAGTTAATGCCGCGTGATTTGTTATTACGGTGAACTTTCTACCATAAAAATAACGTTTAAAATAAAACTTCCTGGCAGATTAAAACTGTGTGCCCGACCGAGACTCGAACTCGGGACCTTTGCCTTTCGCGGGCAAGGCAAAGGTCCCGAGTTCGAGTCTCGGTCGGGCACACAGTTTTAATCTGCCAGGAAGTTTCATATCAGCGCACACTCCGCTGCAGAGTGAAAATCTCATTCTGGAAACGTTTAAAATAGTTTACCCTGAACATAAGTGCAAGCAATTCCTTTTCAATAGTACTATAATTTATTTCAGCCTGATTCATCTGGTGGGAGACATACCCAACAGGTCTTTCCTCTCCGTTATATTCTTGGCTAAGGACTGCACCCAGAGCTAAATCTGAGGCATTGGTTGAAAGAATGAAAGGTTTTTCAAAATCTGGATAGACTACCAGAGGTGAGCTTGTTAGTACTTCTTTAATCTTCTTTACAGCTACTTCACATTCTTCTGACCACTCAAAAACTGCACCTTTTTTCAACAACTTGGTTAATGGCTTAACTATGGTAGCATAATCTTTCACAAACCAGCGATAGTAATTGTATAGGCCAAGCAGTGACTGTAACTCTTTTACATTGGTTGGGGAGGGAAAATCTCTCACAGCCTTAGTCAACTGAGGATCTGGTTTGACACCTTCAGCACTAATGACATGTCCCAAGTACTGGACTTGTGACTGTGCAAATGAACATTTTTCTATCTTCAGACTTAAATGGGCACTCTGCAAACATGAAAAAACACACCTCAACCCTTCTGCATGTTCTTCAATAGTTCTAGAAAATACAATAATATTGTCAAAAATAAACTAAACATGTGGTGGGCTTTAAACCACTTAACAATAAATCAGTAAATCTTTGAAAGGTTGCAGGAGCATTCCTGAGACCAAATGGCATGCGTAAAAACTCATACAAACACAAAGGCACAATAAAGGCGGTTTTAGGTCTGTCCTTGGGAGCTATAGGAATCTGATGATACCCTAATCACATATCTAAAGTGGTGAAATATTTGCAGTTTCCTAATTGATCTAGGGTTTCGTCAATATGAGGCAAAGGATAAGTATCAGATGTTGTTACTTTATTCACTGCTCTCATATCAACACAGAGCCTATAGCTCTTCTCACCATTGATTGATTTCTTATGAGCCAGAAAGATTAGGGATGACCAGGGGCTGGCTGAGGGTTGAATGATCCCTGCTGCTAGCTGCTGTTGAACTGTGTCTTCCACTATTGGTTGTAAATGATAAGGGATCCTATATGCCTTTTGAGATATTGGTCTAGCATCCCCGGTGGGAATCTCGTGCTGTATGAGGTCAGTAGCAGGCAAATATTGCCTTTCCTCAAACAACCACGCAAATTCTTCCAATACGGGCCATATTAGCCTCTGCTCTGCTTTACTCAAATGCTCTAACTTTTCATTAAATTGCTTTTGCAAAGAGGGTATCTGGGTACGCACACTTCTAATAGGGAACTGCTTTCTATTTTGACTCTTACCTTCCTTTATCACTGAAAAATCATCATCTCCTATTTCCTGACCACTTGCTAAAACTGTTCCACGTGGAATCTCTATCTTTCTCAAACCAAAATTATCAACACATACAGGTACACAAAACTTCTTCCCTTTGCTCTCTACAGCACATACACCTGTCTTCACATGAACTTGTAACATGTCCAACACATCATTTTGATGGAGAGGATCCACCAAAATAATTGAACTAGTAGGCATTGGAGCTTTGATATCAATCCATAGAACCTTGCCTGTCCCACTCTCAATGGTAACTGGGCATAACGATTTAATGGGCCATGTACGCGGTTCTGTCGGATCCTGTGAGAGCGGCCATCCCTTACAGTTTCCTCATGCGCATTCGGTCCGAACGCCACTGAAAAAGTGAGTTTCCTCACCAAATTGCATCCTATAATCGATTACTCCTTGGTACTCATTGAGGAAATCATTATCTAGAATGATATCAAAATCCCTCCTACATTTCCATACAACCTCCATATTAAAACCATATGTTTTTTTACTTAACTGAAAACTTACGAAAGATGACCCGGCAGGAATGATCAGTCCCTCACCCAATCCAGCAATGTGATAGCGGGGCGGTTTCAACCTCCGCTTATCGTGATAGGGGACAAACAGCACGCTAATTTGTGCTCCCGTATCTACCAACACTCTAATTGTTCTACCCCTGAGTTTACCCTCTAGCAAAACATTTGCCACTTGATATTTCTGCTGTTTTTATACACCGGTTTCATTACTTTTATCGGGGGCGAGTGTCGGTGGCTGAGCCTGCCCCCCGACCATTTCCCTGTTGGTAACTACCCCGTTGCCTGTTTGTCTGTGGAACATTTTGGTGCCTTTGTCTGGTTACAGTGTTTTGGGGGCGTGTGACATTAGTATGCCCGATCTTGTGGCATCTGCCACAACACGGTGCACAACAGCATGCGGCAGTATGATTAAACTTCCCTCAGCGCTGACATTTTGCATCATTAAGAAACACGCGCCGCGACTCGTTACTTCACGATGGGTTAGAAACAAATCTCCCTGCTTCCTCACGTAGCAGTGCAATTTGCACAGCTTCATGCAATGTAGTAGGGGAAGCCATGTTCACTTCTGTCCCAGTTTGTGGGTTAATCCCTCGAATGAACACGTCTATAGCCCTTGCTTCTGCTTCCTCTATTAAAACTTCATTACGGGCCTGGCAGTTGCTAAGCACATAAATGCAACACAATACCGTGCAGATTTGGTCAGCAAATACTTCTAAATCTTCATTGGTTTTCTGTTGTAATGTAGACCACAAATCCCGATAATAACTGACACCTCTCTTATCGGAATAGCACTCTGCTAACCCTTTAGCCAAGGCTACAAAAGTGATAGCATCTCGCAGAGCATCGACTGACCCAACATATGTTCAAGCATCTCCTGCTAGTTTCAGCTTCAGCAAACTCAAAAGGAAACTATCAGGCCAGTCACAAGTCCTACCTAAATCTTTGACACACTGCAAAAATGTCGTTACATTTTCGTTAGTTTTACCCACAAAAGTCAGGATGAAATTTATGGCAGGGAAACTGCCAACAAGAGTGGACATAGGTGGAACTCGGCTAACTGCAGAGGCATGACTAGCACTTGCAGCTGCTTGTTCAATTGTAACTTTTTTGTTGCTTTCCGCCGCAATTGCATTGCACTGCTCTTGCAGTTCCATCTTTTGCACAATTAACTGTCTTATCAGTTCTTCTAACATATTGACAGGGTCTGCGCCAGGAATTTTGGCAGCAGCTCCTGCTTGCTTATTTGAATGGGTGTCAGGCATGTTTACAAAATGACTTCACAAACAACTCAAGGAATTGCTACAAAGATACCAAGGCCAGGCTACTGCAATTGCTTGCAACTTAGACTACTTCATTATGCTGCAGGCGGCGACGTTGGTGGTGGCGGCATAGGCAGACGAAGTGGCAGCTGGGCATTGACTGCAGGCTGCGCAGCGACACTACAGCGCCGGTGAGAAGTGCTGCCCTGGCAGCATCTGATACAGTGGCATCTGGCTGACTGCGGCTCGGCTGGCGGCGTGATGGTCAATGCGTGGCGATGTCGCTGTATCACGTGCGTTAATGCTGAAATAAAATGAGCCACCAGGGCCGATGTGATGGCAACAGGGACAGCTGCATGTAATAATGCAGTGTCGTATCGGTGCTTCCAGCACCACAAGAAGTTAATTTTCTGCATGGCCCCCAGTTCAAAGAAAATGTCCCGGCATCTAGGCGTAATTTCAATACTTGTTAGACCACATGGTGGGTCAGATCCCACTTCACTGACACCAGTTGTGAATGTCAGGATGTGGCTGAGGTGGAAGTGGGGTCCTAAAAAAGAACAAGTGTTAATTTTTCAACTCCAGTTGGCAAACTGCCTCCCATTTATTGAGAAAACATTTACTGATCGACCTAGCCGGTGTACATTATGTGAGTTTAGCGGCCCTAAGGTGCAAACAGATTGAGCCGGGGCTCGAAAAGTGCACGGAGGCAACCGGCCAATGCGTCTGATCTCGTCGGGGGGCCTGTCAATAAAAGAGGGCGATCCACACGCCTCATCGGTGCAGCTCGGCGCAGTGGGCACTCACATGTGATCTCCTGGACCTTTCTGATTGGTTGCTGTAGGAGCTCTGCCTAGGCAAGCAACACTTCCCTAAGCATCACCCCATCAGCAGAAAGGTTGTTTGTTTGTTGAGCATGTCAACAAGCTGTAGGATAGCGGCACATACTGGAAAAATCTGATGTGTCGCCAACCCAGGTCCCGTGCACGGCTTTGTGAAGACCCATTGCTATCCATAGCTCACGCATTTAAAAAAAATTCCCTTTTCTTTTATTGAAAATAAAGGACTCCCGTACTCAATCTGTCAGCACCTGTACACCAATGATGCCTTAAATGTTCTTTTCCAGACACTAAAAACCAAATTTGATGAGATGTTCCCACTGATACCAAAGAAAAGCCACACAGGTAAAGCACAAGGAAAACAGAAAATAGTAAATGCAAAAATATGGTACACATCTGAGCTAGCCAATCTAAAAAACATTGTTACAATGTGGATGACTGTGTCAAAGCAGCCACAGAACCAAATAGTAAACAATTGTTACACAGCAATTACTTAGAGGACAAGAGATTTTACAGAAAAAAAGTAGAAGAAGCTAAAAGTAGGGGGAATGATAGATTCATAAGAGAAGCCAATAATTCATGCAAAGCAGCCTGGACTCTAGTAAATGAACATATGAAGAAGCCTACTTCCTCTTCTAATGCCTGCAGTCCCGATGACTTCAATGACTACTTTATCAAAGTTATAGAAAACACTGTTGCTGAAATCCCAGACTGGGTTATAGATCCTGCTGTTTACTTAAAAATTAAAACTCACAGTAAATTTGAAACATGGAAAAAAGTACATGCAAATGACATAGTGAAAATAATAAAATCTTACAAAACTTTGGAGAGTCAAGATATCTACGGGATGTCTTGTACTGTCCTAAGGAAAATTATTGGAGTAATAGCACATCCATTAGCAACAGCTATAAACAACTGCCTATCTGCAGGAGTTTTCCCAGATTTCTTGAAACTTGCAAGGACAGTATTAGTTTACAAGTAAGGAAACCCAGATAATGCGTAAATTTTAGGCCAATATCAACCATTCCTACACTAGTAGAAGTGATTGAATCCATCATGAAAGATCAAATCCTAACTTATTTTAAAGAAAACAATCTCTTCAAAGACGCACAACATAGGAACCGAAAGGGAAAGTCCTGTATAACTGCAGCATTGTTAAGAAAAGTAATGCAGGCATTCGTGGAGACTGAGTTTGTGGCACTCACACTGTGCGATCTTAGCAAAGCTTTTGACTGCATCCCCCACAAGATCTTGCTCAAAAAACTACAATGCTACGGTGTGGGAGGTACAGCCTTAGTTGCACTTCAGTCTTAATTGGAAAACAGAAGGCAAATTGTTTCAATCCAAGGAGCAACACCCCAGGAATATAAGGTAGAACACGGCGTGCCACAAGGTTCAGTCATAGCCTCATTCCTCTTCCTCATTTTTGTAAATGATCTAAGTGAAGTTGGTGAGACACTGCAATTTGCGGATGACACCTCTTATTGCCAAAGGTGAAAATTCTGCCCAAGCAGTCATGAAGTCTGATGTACAGTTTGAAAACAATAAAAAATGGTTCATCACCAACAAGATGAAAGTAAACAAAGAAAAAACCCAGCGTATTGTATGCAGCCTTGGAAAAAACACATACTCTGATCATATAGAATCTGTGAAACTGTTAAGATTCACCATAGACCACAAACGCTCATGGAATGGATACACTGTGCATGTATGCAAGAAACTCTCTCGTGTAATATACCTTCTACGAAGATTAAAAAAAAGTGATTACAGACCAGTTTCTGATACCTGTCTGCTATGCTTTGTTCCATAGCCACAGTCTGTATGGATTACAGCTATGGTGTCATTAGGCAGGCTGCAAGGATGTGCTGCTACTGCAAAAGAAGGCGATAAGAATTATTACATCGAGCAGCAGCCAGGAATGACGGTTTATAGCCACTATGTATTATTATGCCTCATCCACATAAGGGAAAACCTAGACACCTACAGCAAGAGGCACAACATCCATAAAATTAATACCCGCAGCAAAGAAGACATAAATCTACCAACCTGCAGACTGTCCAAAACAAGAGCCAGTTTTCCAGTGATCGCTGTGAAGATGTTCAACAAACCACCTGCTAAATTGCAGACCCTGCCACTGGACAACTTCAAGAAACAAACTGCTGAAGGCCTAAAACAACGCCCACTATACTCAGTACAAGAATCCTTTGACTGTGAGGAAAGCGAATAGACACAGTGTACATGACATAGTGTGTATGCTTTACCTGTATAAAGTTCAGATGTTATTCTGTAATTCATTATATTGTAAATCACTTGACTGTAACTTTGATGCAGTCTGTCCAGCTGTGGCTGGTGAATGATGAAGACCTGGTAATAAATGGTAATGGTAAATGTATCCAGTTGAACAGTTTAGAACAGGATGAACCATCCATGGTATACAGTCACTGTAAAGGAACTTCTGAAGAAACAGAAATAACAGTATAATAAGTGCAAAGCAAAACACAGGGCTGTAGGTACCTGAGACACTGAATGAAATGCTTTTGGGTGTCAAGAGAATAATGAGTGAAGCCTTCAGTAACTTCTATAGCAGAATTTTGTCTAATGATCTTTCACAAAATTCATAGAAATGCTGTTAGTGGTACCACAGTTAGTGTCCAGACACTCTTCAATAAGGCAGGAACTGAAACTGAGTGTAGCAAAGCTAAATAAGAATTCCCTAATCCATTTTCAAATTCTCCTTTACACAGGAAAACTTAAGAGAACTGCATCAATCAAATTTTCGTGTCTCTGAAAAGATGAGTGAAATTGATGTCAGTGTCAGTGGCATTGAGAAACAGCCAAAATCCTTAAAATTGAACATAGCTCCAGACCTCAATGAAATCCCTATCTGATTCCATACTAAATTTGTGGTTGAGTTATCCCCTCTTATAACTATAAAACCAAGCCCGGTTCTTGGAGAAAAGCACTGGTCACACATGTGAACAAGAAGGGTAGTAAAAGAGGTCTACAAAACTACTGGCCAATACCCTCCAGATCAATTTGTTGCAGAACCTTGCAATGTTTTCTGAGCTCAAACATAATGAGATATCTTGAACAGAATAACCTCCTCAGTGCCAACCAGCATGGACTCCAAAAACGTCGCTCACATGAAACCCAACTTGCACTTTTCTCACACAACGTACAGAAAGCTTTGGATCAAGGCAATCACCTCGAGAAAATATTTCTCGTTTTCTGAAAAGCACCTGCCTCAGTACAATACCTACACTTAGTATCAAAAGTGTGATATTATGGTGTAGCAAACAATATTTCTGACTGGGTTGAGGATTTCTCAGTAGGCAGGACACAGCAAGTTATCTTGGATGGAGAGTCATTGACAGGTGTAGAAGTAATGTTTGGTGTGCCCCAGGGAAGTATGTTAGGATCCTTGCTGTTCATGCTGTATATTAATGACCTTGTGAACAATATTCATAGTAACCTCACACTTTTTGCAGGTGATGCATCTGTCTATAATGAAGTTCTGTCTAAAATATGCTGCATAAATATTCAGTCAGATCTTGATGAGATTTCAAAGTAGGCAAAGATTGGTAATTTGCTTAAATGTTCACAAATGTAAAATAACCAATCCTGAGAACCTATTTACAAGACTTTATAAATGGTGACTCTAGGGATACTCTACAAGTCCCTACATATCACTGCTATAGGGGTAATGCGGACAAGATTAGATTATTTACAGTATACATGGAGGCATTTAACAAATCATTCTTACTGAATTCCATGTATGAATGGAACAGGGAAAAATCCTAATAATCAGTATAGTGGCACAGACCTTCTGTCACACACTTCATGGGTTTTGTTGAGTACAGATGGAGATGCAGATTATTTGTTATGGATTGTAGTGGTATTTGTTGCTATAAAGTGTAGAAACACATCTCACTTTCGCTTCACTAGACCATTGAAAGATGTGCGTGATTTGGGTAGGCGGGGGGGGGGGGGGGGGGGGGGGGTGAGAGGTAGGATAGAATGAGTGATGAACAAATTACAAAGTGACATACTAATATAATATAAGCTAAGTTATTCAGAAGCACTAGTATAACACATAAATAACAGCAGTTTGAGAAACATAAGTGATAAGAGAAAAGAAGGATGTAAGAAATTAATATTTTATACAAACTAGAAGTAAGGTAACTATACGGAGGAGAAATCTTCAATATTAGAAATGGTAAAATCTATATGATCAGAGACTCTGCATATGATTGTAAGCATGAAGGTGGAGTGCATTCAGATTTGTAGAGCGATAGTAGGATGAGAGGGTAGGTTTACTGAGAAAAAAAGGGAACCTATAATTGGTAGGGATGACAGGATAGATTTGCCTATGAAAGAGGGAAGCTGTAACTAAGCACAGGTGGATTTAAGGAAGGAAGGACCAGAACCATTTTTTTAATTATATATATTCCTACTTGCAGTTTTCATTGAGTGTGTGTGTGTGTGTGTGTGTGTGTGTGTGTGTGTGTGTGTGTTTAGTCTGTGTGTACAAACAGAATGATAGAGCACTTATCTTGTGAAGGCGTACAGCATGTTCGTACCTGTCCAGAGACTTAGATGAGAATGTGGCAAATATGGAAATACAAAAGTAGGAAAGTAAACTCAATGAAAACAGGGAAGTATTCTTCAAAATATTTAAAGCATATGGATGTACCAAGACTTGATTGATTTTTCCTACTTGAATACACATTGAACCAGAACAGTTCTAAGATTTGTAAATGTGGAAAGTAAGATAAGATTAAATGCCAACATGTACCTCATTTTAAGGTAAATAACATGGTAAATTTAACATCTCATGGTAACTAAGCAAACCAAAATATTAAAATAATGTTCTTAAGCAAGTATAGCATGAAAGTTTGAGAAAAGGGACATGTCTGTCTATGAAAGAGAAACTGCCTCTTGTGCCCCAAAGCACGACCGCAGACTGCAAGCAACCCTCATTGGCCAGTCCAAATTATACATCTATCATTGCTCTGTGCTATGTGCCCACATTTTTCTTTCTCATATCTGCACATAAATTTCAAAAAAACCATCACAGTAAAAGTTCTTTACAATACTGCTAATTAGAGCCACATGTTTCACATGCACATCTTTCATTGCTCTAGTAAAAGGAAAATGAGACATGCCACTATGCTTTACAACTTACGCAACTAGAGACAGTGTGGCTTATCATATAGCAGTCCATAAATTAATTTCACTTTTATATTGAGGTCTCATGTGAACTAAATTCAATGCAGTCCTTTCAACAACAAATTGATTCATACAGTTGTCATCAATTACATTAGTCACCATGGCTTAAACCCATTTGCTTTCTGACCATGTAGAGGTTCCTGTCCCTGTATATCAGAAAGGTAGTTACTACCACACACTACAGAGGAGCTTTGGTGGAGGAGGCGTGGCGGGGGAGGGGGGGTGGGGGGGGGGGAGTGTTTGGGCTGGTGGAGAAGAGAGGTGTGTAGTGCTGGAATGGGGATAGGAAAGGGGATAGGCAGCTAAAGGAGCATGACTTACAAAGGTTGAGGCCAGGAGGGTTATGGGAACATAGGATATAATGCAGGGAGAGTTTCCACGCATGCAATTCAGAAAAGCTGGTGTTGGTGGGAAAGATCCAGAAGACAATGGCCATGAAGTAGTCATTCAAATGAAGAACACTGCATCAGACAGCATGCTCAGCAGCTGGGGGATCCAGCTGTTTGCTGGCCACAGTCTGTCAGTGGCCATTCATACTGACAAACAGCTTATTTGGTTGACATGCCCACACTGAATGCTGCGCAGTCGGAGTGTAGCCTGTAGATCACTTGACTGGTTTTGAATGTACCCCTGTCTTTGATAAGACAGGTGGTATTTGTAACCAGGCTAGAGTAACTGGTGGTGGGAAAACATATGGGACAGGTCTTGCAGCTAAGTCTATCACAGGGATATGAGCCATTAGGCAAGGGGTTAGAAGCAGAGGTTGTGTAGGTATGGACAAGGATATTGTGTAGGTTTGGTGGGTGGAAGAATACCACTGTGAGAGGGCTGGGAAGGATAGTAGGTAGCACTTTCCTCATTTCAAGGCATCACGAGAGTCAGTTGAAACCCAGGCAGAGAATGCAATTCAGTTGCTCCAGTCCAGGATGTACTGAGTCACGTGGAGAATACTCCTCTTTGGTTGGACAGTTGGACTTGGGGAAGTGGTGGCTGACTATAGAGATAAGGCAGAGGAGATCAGATCTGTTTTTGTACAATGTTGGGAGGATAATTACAGTCTGTGAAAGCTTGAGTGTGACCTTTGGTATGGCTTGAGAGGGACTGCACCACAGATGCAACAGCCATGGGTGGCTAGGCTGTATGGAAGGGACATCTTGGTGTGGAATGGGTGGCAGCTGTCAAAGTGGAGGTACTGCTGGTGGTTGGTAGATTTGGTATGGATGGAACTACTAATGTAGCCACTTTTAGGTCAAGGTCAACATCAAGAAAGATAGCTTGTTAGTTTGACAAGGGCCAGCTGAAGCAAAGAGGGGAGAATGTGTTGAGGTTCTGGAGGAATGTGGATAGGGTGTCCACATCCTCAGACCACATCACGAATATGTCATCCATGAATCTGATGCAAGTGAGGGGTTTTGGATTCTGGGTGGTTAGAAAGGGTTCCTCTAGATGGCCCATGAATAGGTACCCATAGCCTGTAACCCAGATTTGTTTGTAGGTGATACCTTCAAAGAAGAAGTAATTCTGGGTGAGGATATAGTTGGTCATGGCAACTAGGAAGGAGGTTATTGGTTTGGAATCTGTCAGGCTGTGGGAGAGGCAGTGTTCAGTGGCAGCAAGTCCTTGGGCATTAGGGATGATAGTGTAAAGCGAGGTGACATCAACGGCAACAAGGAGAGTGCCATGTGGTAAAGGAACAGGAACTGTGGAGAGTCAGTGGAGGAAATGGTCAGTATCTTATGTACAGTCAGATAGATTGCTGGTAATAGGCTGATGTGTTGCTCTATGAGAGCAGAGATTCTCTCAGTGAGGCACAGTAACCAGCCATCTGTCCTGGTTGGTTGGTTGTTTTGGGGAAGGAGACCAGACAGCGAGGTCATCGGTCTCATCGGATGAGGGAAGGACGGGGAAGGAAATCGGCCGTGCCCTTTGAAAGGAACCATCCCGGCATTTGCCTGGACCAATTTAGGGAAATCACAGAAAACCTAAATCAGGATGGCCGGACGCGGGATTGAACCATCATCCTCCTGAATGCGAGTCCAGATCTGTCCTGGATGTGTGGGTTTGTGGACTTTAGGAAGCATCATGTAGAAGGCCAGAGTGCAGTGAGTGGCAGGAGTGAGGAGAAGAAATTGACTCCAGGCAGAGGTTCTGAGATGGGCCTAAGGATTTGAGGAGACACTGGAGATATTTCTGGATTTCTGGAATGGGGTCACTGTGGCAGGATTTGTGGGTGGATGAATCTGACAGCTGGTGGAATCCTCCTGCCAGGATATCCTTGTGATTCAAAACAATAACAGTGGAGCATTTGTCAGCAGATATGATTATATGGTTGGGATCAAATGTAAGGTTAGCTTGGATGTTGAGGGATTTTGGGAATAATGGTGATGCACCTAGGGGCAGAGGAGGCGGACCACGGTTGGATGGATGAGTGAACTGAGTCATGCAGGTTCAACATTGGGCTTTGGTCAGTCACACTGGTGGGATTAGTGGCAAAAACATGTTTCCACAGTAGGGACTGTCAGAAGAAAAAGTCTTTAACATATCCTACATGATTCAGTTTGTTGGTGGTACAAAAGATGAGGTCTTTGGAAATGACTGATACATCTGTGGGACTAAGGCTTTTGGAGGAAAGGTACATGGCTGTGTTTTGGCTCTGACTGAGCACTATGGGACTTAACATCTGAGGTCATCAGTCCCCTAAAACTTAGAACTACTTAAACCTAAGATGTCACACACATCCATGCCCAAGGCAGGATTCAAACCTGCAACCGTAGGGGTCACGCAGTTCCAGACTGAAGTGTCCAGAACTGCTCAGCAGAAATTCTGGATTCTGTATAGTGGTGGGAGCGAGTTTTTGAGGTTAGGGTAAATGAACTAGGTCAGCAAGGTAGAGTTTGTCAGTTATGAGAGCTGGAGGAGGTTTGAAGGCTGTTGTAGAGGTGGTGGATAGTGGTAGTCCAAGGTGAAAATAGGAAGTGAACAGAGGGGAGAGCTTTTTAAGGTGGCATTTGCATGCTGCTCTATTTACTGGAGGACAAGACTTTGAATATCTGATATGGGGTCCAGGAATTTGGGACTGCATAAAAAGAAAATTTTATGGATAGAGATGAGGTATTGCAAAGTAGTATTTTGAGGTGGTTTGGGCCTGATTGACATGGTTTTGCTGGACTATTATGGTGAGGGTTATGGACTGGCAGAATCTGCACAGATGGAGGTCATTGTTGGAGGGGTTGCAGCCAGAGGTGGATAATTTGATGGTAAGGCCAGTTTAGGGGATTCCATAAGCCAAGCAACAATGCAGGAACAGTACATGGCATTGGATTCTGGCTAGGGATAAGGAAACTTTTCTCTATTTGTGTAGATGGAAGGAGCAAGGATTTATGGAGGAGGATGCATACATTTAAAAATACATAAATGACTAGAAATATGCCCCAAAAATTTCGCAAAGTACACCAAAACATGTGGGAAAAATCACGAAAAGGATGCAAAAGATGAAGTATCAGGAAACAAGATCATATCTGAGGCAGTATGCCTATAATGAAAGGCAAAAACCAACCGAAATCAATGTGAAAACACTATGAGGTCAAGGAAAAATTAACAATAAAAAGATTGAAATTGGGTTGTGTAGGTCTGTGGGTGGGTAAGTGTGAAGAAGTGGGGGACTGTAGATGCAACTAGATTAGGTAAAGTTAGAACATGTTAAATGAATAGAAAGAAGCATTGGAGGGTGGAAAGGGGCTGGTAGGATGAGATACAATTCGTGTGGCACAGGAAAGTACAGAAAACAACATGCAAAAAGATGTGACGGTTCCACAGGAAGAGTGATTAATTTGAACTCTAGGATTAATTATATTGGCAGGAGTAATGTGTGGCATGAGATGCTGCACCAACAATCAACACTGTCCTGTAGACATCTTTTGTGCATGGCCAAGATGATAGATATAGTGTGGTTTACAAGTGGAATGTGCAGTTTAGTTTGGAAAATGACAAATGAAACACAGGAAAGGATAGACACTGAGTACAGTAATGTGTTAGAAAATAGCGACAAAGAAAAACAGCTTTGCATTAGGGGCTGGAATGAAAGCCTTCAAACAAAACCAAACAGTGGAAAATTTATGATGAGATTATGACAATATTATGATAAGGATAGCTCCTGCTCACCATATAGTGGAAATGGTGAGATGCAGATAGGCAAAATAAAAAGACTGTCAACCAAAGCCTTCAGTCATACAGGCCTACTTCAGAATAGACAACACACACACATAAACGCAACTCATACACACACACTCACACTGTCAGGCTGCCAAGACCAGACAGAAAGCAGTAGCACATATGGGAGAGGGAAGCTTAGTGGTGGGGGTAAAGAACTGGCTGGGATAGGGGAAGCAGAGATCGGGAATGTGCTACTTGTGGGAGTATAAAATGATGAGATGGGGATAGGGTGGGGCAGCAGCGTCCAGTCAGGAGGGTAGGTGGAGAGCAGGAGGCTGCGGGACAGCAGCAAAGGAGAGAAGATAAAAGGCAGAGGGTGTGTTGGTGGAATGGAGGATTGTGTAGTGCTGAAATGGGGACAGGAAAGGTGATAAGTGGGCAAAGAATAATGTCTAATGAAGGTTGAGGCCAGGAGGGTAGTGGGAATGTAGGATATATTGAAGGGAGATTTCCCACATGTGCAAGTCAGAAAAGCTGGTGTTGGTAGGAGGTACACATGTGGCACAGAATGTGAAGCAATCATTGAAATGAAAAACACCATGCTGGGCAGCAGGCTCAGCAACTGGGTGGTCCAGCCATTTCTTAGCCACAATTTGTCAGTGGCTATTTGTGCGGAAAGACAGATTGTCAGTTGTCATGCACATGTAGAATGCAGTACAGTGGTTGTTGCTAAGCTGGTAGATCGCATGACTGGTTTCACAGGTAGCCCTGCTTTTGATGGGATTGGTGATGCTTGTGACTGGACTGAGTTGGTGGTAGTTGGGGAGTGTATGGGACAGATCCTGCATGCAGTTCTATTACAGGCATATGAACCATGAGGCAAGAGGTTGAGAGCAGGGATTGTGTACGAGTAGACAAGAATATTTTGTTGGTTCGGTGAGCAATGGAATACCGCTGTGGGAGACAGTGGGAGGGATAGTGGGTAGGACATTTCTCATTTCAGGGGATGATGAGAGGTAGTCGAAACCCTGGTGAAGAATGTGATTAAGTTGCTCTAGTCCTGGTGATACTAAGTCACGAGCAGAATGCTTCCTTGTGACCACATGGTGAGACTTTGGCTGTTGGTGGGTGACTGGAGAGATGGGACAAGGGAGATCTGTTTTTGTACAAGGTAGGAGGGTAGTCACAGTCTGCAAATGCCTCAGTGAGACCCTCAGTATATTTCGAGAGGCACTGCTTGTCACTACAGTTGCAACGGCCGTGGGCGGCTAGGCTGTACGGAAGGGACTTCTTGGTACGGAATGAACAGCAGGTGCCAAAGTGGAGGTATCTTTATTTTTATTTCTATTTTTCCTTTGATCTCATAGTGTTTTCATGTAGATTTCACTTGGTTTTCGCCTTTCACTATTGGTCTGCTAAATCAGATTTCACCTCATTTCCCCATACTGCATCCCTTTCATCCTTTTTGTGATTTTTCTCACGTGTTTTTGTTTATTTTTGAAAATGTTTCTGAATGTGATTCTATGTTGTTAATTAATGTTGTTAATTTTAGGCGTTTTTATCCTCCACAGTGACTGTTTCCTCCTTCCATCTGATTCAGTACAGAAAAGTTTCCTTAGCCCTAGCCAGAATTCAGTCCCACATACTGTTCCTGTGTTGTTGCTCGGCTCATGAAATCCCCACAAAAAGGCCTTACTTGCCATCAAATTACCCATCTCTGGTTGCAACCTGTCCTTCCACAATGACCTCTGTCTGTTCAGATTCCACTACGCTTTAACCTTCACCAACATAGACCTGCAAAACCGCATCAATCAGGTGCAAAGCTCCTTGCAGTACCTCCTCTCCACCTGTACCTCCTGCTATGCAATCCCAAATTCCTGGATCCCTTACCAGACACTGAAACTCTTGCCCTCCAGGAACTAGAGCAGCACACACAGTGCCATCCAGAGCCAGTCTTAACCAGGTGTGCACCACATCTGGGCTCCAGGGGGGCACTGAAAGCTGGGTGATTGATCACACAGCTAATAATTAATTTGTACTCTCAGGCTTCAAACCACCTGTGACTCATATCTTTATTTGGGTCTTCCTTTATGTAAATTGGATGTTGGAAATATTTGTATTTTGTACTGGATACACCCTCCAATTTTGTGCGGAGAGCGTAGGAAATGGCCGTATTGGGTGAGCCAGCTGAAACCAGCACCAGGCTGTGGACAGCATTCTGACAAAACTCGCATTCCTTCTGGTTCTGGTCCACGTGACACACGAGCTTTGGCATCGGGAGTGCATTCACATATATATAGTGCGACAGTAGCAGGTCCTGCAGGAACCTCAATGGGATATACATCATACAAAATATGTGGCATATGTTCTGAAATATTATGTAAGAATTTGCTGTCTCAATCATGGTTTGCAAACAAACACACGGTGACCTCGTTTTTGTATGGAAGTTATATTTATTATATTACTTAAATATCGATTTCACATTTCCTTTTATAACATTCATAATATGTACAGTAAACCCTACTATATAATACCAGTATAAAGTCCTGGCAAAGGCTGGACACAGGATCTTCCCAGTGCAATGCAACAATCATTACAGCTCTCTGATTCCATCATTCTTGATGATGAGCATGTAAGTGAGGCAGGTCTGGATCTAGAGGGGGAAAACCAGGGTATCTGCCCTAGGCAGCAACTTCAGGGGATGCAAAATTCATATTCTTGAAGAAGAATCTTGTTTCACAAAGCGCCTAGCATCCAGTTTTAACAATTCATGTGAATGTTACTTAACTTATGTTTGTTCTGCTTGGTCCATTAATGAATGAATGTGGAATTTTCATGCTTCGCAAAATTTATTCACATTAATTGGCATCCGAACTGCACACTTGTCATGTAAAAGAAACATAGACAGACTTTACTGATCTCTTTGACTTCCAAAAGTAGCTTCAAAACTGACTTGTCGCAGCATTGCTTTATATAGTATTTTAACAATAGCTTCCAAAATAAAGCATCATTAATTTTGTACAATTTTGATGTTACAATTAAAATTTACAAAATCTAAAGAACTGATGTTACAGCCAAATAAGGCATAAAATACAATATTGAATGACAATCTTTTATAGTAATATCTATAGTTTTCCATAAGAAAATCATTCTGAACTTTAATTACAATAATTTTTCTTGTATTCTTTTAGTTATGTAATTAATTACAGTTTGGGTTCAGTTACTAACATTCAATGGTAGTACACAACTCCTGCTTTATCCAATTACTTACATAAAATGCACAAATAAGGCCTCAGATTCTGGAAATGGGAAAACTGTGACATGTAAACAATTGGAGAGTTAATTAGAAATGTAATTACATTTATTAATTGCAGAGAAAGACATAAAAATAAATAACAAATGAAAATGCATTGCATGGTAAAAGCTTTTAAGCTGTTTCTCAAGTTAGTGAGGTCTTCTGTTACTGGATTTTTAGATTACAATTTTGTTAATTAGAAGCATTGATTTTTCATGCTAACATCTATGCAGTCTCTAGTTATTTATTGCTAAGGACTTATTACTTCAATTTCTTGATTAGTTACTTAATTTAGTATATGTACATAATTTTATCAATGATAACAATCCACCAATAATTATGACATTGCACGTCCTTCCAGAACATTCCACATGCCTTCACAATTAATATCAAAATATCAAGTTTTTTATCAAATAGGACAGAATGATATACATAAAGCCACTCTTACAAGTATTACTTGTATGAATGAAAGCTGAATACATACACCCAATCAAACAAATCAAAAAAGTTTTCTTTTCTTAGCTGTCACTCCAGCCACTGGTTCAAATTGCACATTTTAAGGAACTTGCATCTCACAATCATCAGTCCTTTTGCGCTGTCCATCTTGTGTCTGCAACCCCTCTTTTTCTGGCAGTCTCTATGCTGCAATAACACATTCCACTATTAGTTTCACAGTTTTTTTTAATTTTCACTTCCACATCAGGTAAGGATCTTGGATAGAGTTCTCTAGATAGGAACAGGGATGAACCTATTACTCAAGGTACTCGTGTAGGTTACAATTAAGGTCACATCAGGTATGAACATGTCAAAAGCATTCACATATTACCCTATACTATTAGCATATTTACAAAGAAAATCACACAAAATTAAGCATCTCTAAACTGTAAAGATTTAGCTATATACAGATTAAAGTCAATGAACTAAATCTGAATTATATATGTATCCTTTCCTTTTAATTAATATTTCAGTATATTGCACTATACAGTACATTTGACCCCCCAGATCTCTTTTAACTCTTTTCATATCAAACAAACTCACAGATTGCTCATCATCACACCATCTTGTAGAAATAAACTTTTCACAAAATGTCTTTTGTAACAGTGCAACTTGTACATTTAGTACATGTACATCTTTGCCATCATCCATTTGTTCATCTCATTAGCAAATTCATAAAATAATGACCATGACTGTAATTCTCAAAGAAGCACCCACAAATTGAATACGTGCTCTACAGAGTATAACTACAATAACTGGTCAATCACTATTGTAGGAAAGTCAAATTTAGTACACAGTTATTTAAAAAGAAAGATGATGAGACTTACCAAACAAAAGCGCTGGCAGGTCGATAGACACACAAACATACACACAAAATCTAGCTTTCGCAACCAACGGTTGCCTCGTCTGGAAAGAGGGAAGGAGAAGGAAAGACAGAAGGATATGGGTTTTAAGGGAGAGGGTAAGGAGTCATTCCAATCCCGGGAGCGGAAAGACTTACCTTAGGGGGAAAAAAGGACGGGTATACACTCGCACACACACACATATCCATCAACACATATACAGACACAAGCTGCTTGTGTCTGTATATGTGTTGATGGATATGTGTGTGTGTGCGAGTGTATACCTGTCCTTTTTTCCCCCTAAGGTAAGTCTTTCCGCTCCCGGGATTGGAATGACTCCTTACCCTCTCCCTTAAAACCCATATCCTTCTGTCTTTCCTTCTCCTTCCCTCTTTCCTGACGAGGCAACCGTTGGTTGCGAAAGCTAGATTTTGTGTGTATGTTTGTGTTTGTTTGTGTGTCTATCGACCTGCCAGCGCTTTTGTTTGGTAAGTCTCATCATCTTTCTTTTTAAATATATTTTTCCCACGTGGAATGTTTCCCTCTATTATATTCATATCATTAATTAGTACACAGTTACATTTTCAAATTATTCCTCAAATAACATCACTCAATAGTCATATTAAATACAGAAAACTTACACTACAGAGAATGGATAGTATTTTCAGTAAGAGGTAACTTCATTACAGATTTATAGATGAGTAAAAGATGTAGCATCTGAATCTGAAAAGAAGAAAATAGAATGCTACATAACTCGGAGACCTAGTGCTCACTACACACTTGACACAAAGATGTGTCCTCCTGAGGGCTTTTACATCATTTTAATTTTTCTTTGTGTTTGACACTTACTCCATTTATCGCTTGCACCTTTGTCCTGCATTGTGTGCAGGGCTGGCGTGGTTAAATTGGGTTTGGCATGTTAATTTGAAGGGGTGGCCGGATGCCCTTTCTGTCGCCACCCCGTACCCTGGGACGGAATCAGAGTACCCCATCCGTCTGTGTCTAGTGTAAATCATGCAAAAGTGTGGATATGCATCAAATGTCTGTGAGTCATGTAACTGAGGCGGGACGTGGGGACCAGCCCGATGTTCACCTAGAGGGATGTGAAAAACTGCCTAAAAGCCACATACAGGTTGGCCAGCACACCGGCCCTTGTCGTTAATCCGGAGGGTGGATTCGATCCAGGGCCGGCGCACCTACCTGAGTCCAGGAAGCAGCGCATTAGTGCTCTCGGCTAACCTGGTGGGTCTGACACTTACTCCATATGGTTTGATAAAAAATGGTTTGTGAGGTTTTATATTAAGTCTACATTCACAGTTTTTCACTTTTTCAGGTTTCTCACTAAACACATCTTTTTATTCCCACAACAGTATTCCCACAACAAACTACCTAATTGATCTGTCTGTTCTTCATCTAGACTTCCAGCTTATTTTAGTTTGGTGGCCACTAATTCATCATACTTGTCTTTACAGCATTCTTCTTCATTGTCTTCCTCATTAACGTCAATTTTTTCATTTACACCATTCTTGCCTGCACAATTTCTCTTACGTGTCTGAATTTTACTTAGAGCTACATCAGATGACTGCTTGATGTCATGTCCATCTTTTACAGACTGTTTACTTTTCCTGGAACTTATCTCATTGTAAGCCTGCTGATTGGTTCTACCTTCCCAGTTGGAATGCATTTCTTCACAAATAATCTTGATGACCTCTTTTACTTCATCGCTGTCACTATAACCCTTGTAAGTATCCCATAAAGTTTCTAGCATCACATATAAATCATAATGTCTGTCCACATGTTCCTTATCTGATGATACCTTCCCAGTTTCCATTAGTACAATCTGGTTCCCATATTCTCCACAAATACTACTAACATCATCTTTTTCACCATTAATTAAATCTTCTTTAACCTCCTTATACACCATGCTGTCTAATTTTTCCTTCCATTAATCATTACTACTGTCACTTTCACTATCAACATTGTCACACATGGTATCATCTCCAATACTAGGCACTTCTACAACATCTTTACAATGATCATCAGAATTGTTGACAAGTACACCAGTACAAATATCATCACTTAAGTGCTTAAGAGTGGTAGATTCTTCCTCCATTAATTTACCTAACCCAAACTCATCAAGATTATTATCAGAACCAACATTTTCTTTGCAAACTTCTTTGCCACACTGATTATATAGACTTCAGATAGTTTCCTCCTCTAACGGAATCTCTTCCACCATCTCACAGATGCAATTACTTCCATCTTCAACACTTTCATTCATACTTTTCCATAATTTACTGTCAAACTGTAATTTGCTAAATTGAAGTGCTCTTCTTACATTGATTCTGTCATTTCCATTCCAATATCTTTGATTACTCTGTCTTATGTAATTATTTTTGATGCTTCTAAGGCGGTGGTGTTTAGCCTGATTTTGGTACTTATTGCTCGCCCCAATCTGATAGGCTCTGAATGAGGCATCCATCAGTTTAAATTGCCTGGTCTTGATTGGTGATTATTCAATTGTCTGTTGTTATTCTCCCAAGGTCTCTCTCTGTTGTCATATCCTCTGTTTCCATCCCCATTTCTATAGTTATCCATTTATTATCACTTCTATAATAACCACTATTATTATTCTGATTTTCATTGTCACTCCTACCTTGACTCCTGCTCTGATTCCACCCCCCAGATGGTTGATTGCCAAATCTGCCATTATGTAACCTCTCATTTCTCTCAAAGGCTCTATCCAATTTATGTACATACTTTAAGAACTGATCTACAGAGTCATCTGGTCCTTAAATCAACTCCCACTATACTCTTTTTGGTAATCTCATTTTTAAGGCATCTATTTGGATTAGTTCATCAAAAGGTTTGTCTAAGTGAACTAATTTCCTCAATTGGTTTTCACAAAAACTCTTCTAGCTACCACCGCCTTCCCTATACATTTGACCATTCAGAAACTCACTTTTAATCTTAGCTTGCTCAGATTCTGACCAAAACTTATTCAAGAACTTTCTTTCAAATTGATCATATGACATGGTAGAATTAATATTCTGATTGGCCCATGAGATTGCTTCTCCATCCAAAAATCACTTAGCAAATTTAAGCTTAACATTGTCTGTCATGTAACTACTAAAATTATCCTGGCAATGCTGTAAAAAATCAACAGGCTGCAATTTCCCATATGCTGAAAAGCATTTTAAAGGTATTTCACCCCATACACAATTAATATTGCTACCAAAATTTCTTTGAGTTACACCCTCTTGTAATTCTACAACTTTCTTTCTTAAATCTACAACATAACTTTTACACAAATCTATTTTTTCATCACACTTCAGTGCTACATTACTTATTTGATTGGTAATGTCTGTAAATTTTAACTAAGAGTTCCTTTTGTAAGTTTCTTTTTTTCTTGTAAGATTCTCCTAGTCAGAACAACCTCTACTTTAAGTTTAGAATTTTCTACTTCTACATGCTTACGTAGTTTTTCGAATCTCTCCTCGTTTTTTGACAACTCTTGTGTGAAATTAGTTTCGAATATTTCTAACCTTCCTTCTACTGCTCCTACATGAGTATTGAGTTCACCCTGCCCTGTCTCAACAGTAATTTTTAGTGCTGCCAAACCATCCTGAATTTCCCTTGTATTACTAGTATCCTGCCTAATCTGCCCCATCTGTTCCTTCAGTTCTTGCCTAATCTGCCCCATCTGTTCCTTCGCTTCTTGCCTCATTTATTCCATCTGTTCCTTCGCTTCTTTCATATGCTGCATTAATAATATTAACAAATCATCTCCGCCTACTCTTCCCTGTGCAATTGAAATACTCATGGTAACATTTTAACCAGAACCCTCTCCACCAAAGCTTCAATCTACAATTTGATTACTACTGGGCAATAGTTTACTGATATTTGACCCTAGGTCCGAAGTGTTTTCCATTGGTTCACTGCTTACAAGTTTTTTCTCATAAGTTTACCTTGTTGTTATCAACCATGGTAAATTACAAAATATAAAAACTTCCCACACAAATGTTTGTCACTTTCACAAAACTATTTAATTAAAAAGATAAACTGTTACTCATCTGATGGTTGACAGTGCTGTCTGAGAATTTGGTCCTTTTTGTCCACACCAAATATTTCCATGTGGCAACATCCATTCATTCTGTGCGTCCATAACACAAAAGTTTTCAAGACAATTTATACTTGGCATCCACCTTACATTCACCCAAAACAGTCACTTGTTAAACATATTTCAACATTTCAAACATTGATCCCAGCTCAACTCCACCAAATGTAATGATTCATGTAAATGTTACTGAACTTATGTTTCTTCTGCCTGGTCCATTGATGAATGAATGCGAAATTTTCATGCTTCACAAAATTTATTCACATAAATTGACATCTGAACTACACACTCATCATGTAAACAAAACACAGACAGACTTCAGACTTCACTGATCTCTTTGGCTTCCAAAAGTAACTTCAAAACTGACTTGTCACAGCATTGCTTTATATAGAATTTTAACAAATGCTTCCAAACAAAAGCGTTATTAATTTTGTACAATTTTGATGTTACAATTAAAATTTACAAAATGTAAAGAAACTGATGTTACAGATGAATAAGGTATAAAATACAATATTGAATGACAATCTTTTATAGTAATATCTATAGTTTTCCATAAGAAAATCATTCTGAACTTTAATGACAATAATGTTTCTTGTATTATTTTAGTTATGTAATTAATTACAGTTGGGGTTCAGTTACTAACATTCAATGGTAGTACACAACTCATGCTTTATCCAATTACATACATAAAATGTTAATTTATTTTTATTTATTGTAATTTTTTTGCATGGAGATATCAACTGGTGTCTTTTGCAAACGTCATAGCATTTTTTTACAAGTTTAGTACAGTCTTATATACATATGTGATTACATATACATGATACAAGTGTACCATTGTACCTAATAAGGCATAATATTGGGTGTTACATTGTACCTATTACAAATATTCAGATTTTACACAACTTTACCATACGAAAGCGCTGGCATGTCGATAGAAACACAAACACACACACACATACATACACACAAAATTCTGCTTTCGCAACCAATGGTTGCCTCATCAGGAAAGAGGGAAGGAGAGGGAAAGATGAAAGGATGTGGGTTTTAAGGGAGAGGGTAAGGAGTCATTCCAATCCCGGGAACGGAAAGACTTACCTTAGGGGTAAGTGGAATGTTTCCATATATATATATATATATATATATATATATATATATATATATATATATATATAACATTCCACGCAGGAAAAATATATCTAAAAACAAAGATGATGTGACTTACCAAATGAAAGTGCTGGCAGGTCGACAGACACACAAACATACACACAAAATTCAAGCTTTCGCAACAAACTGTTGCCTCATCAGGAAAGAGGGAAGGAGAGGGAAAGACGAAAGGAAATGGGTTTTAAGGGAGAGGGTAAGGAGTCATTCCAATCCCGGGAGCGGAAAGACTTACCTTAGGGGGAAAAAAGGACGGGTATACACTCGCACACACACACACATATCCATCCACACATATACAGACACAAGCTGCTTGTGTCTGTATATGTGTTGATGGATATGTGTGTGTGTGTGCGAGTGTATACCCGTCCTTTTTTCCCCCTAAGGTAAGTCTTTCCGCTCCCGGGATTGGAATGACTCCTTACCCTCTCCCTTAAAACCCAAATCCTTTCGTCTTTCCCTCTCCTTCCCTCTTTCCTGATGAGGCAACAGTCTGTTGTGAAAGCTTGAATTTTGTGTGTATGTTTGTGTTTGTTTGTGTGTCTATCGATGTGCCAGCGCTTTCGTTTGGTAAGTCACATCATCTTTGTTTTTAGATATATTTTTCCCATGTGGAATGTTTCCCTCTATTAATTTATATATATAATTTGAATTTTGTGTGTATGTTTGTCTTTGTTTGTGTGTCTATTGACCTGCCAGCACTTTTGTTTGGTAAGCCTCATCATCATGGTATATGTGCGGATGGATATGTGTGTGTATGTGAGTGTATACCCATCCTTTTTTCCCCCTAAGGTAAGTCTTTCCGCTCCCGGGACTGGAATGACTCCTACCCTCTCCCTTAAAACCCACATCCTTTTGTCTTTCCCTCTCCTTCCCTCTTTCCTGATGAAGCAACCGTTTGTTGCGAAAGCTTGAATTTTGTGTGTATGTTTGTGTTTGTTTGTGTGTCTATCGACCTGCTAGCACTTTTGTACACAATAATTTATTTTAGTTTAATATTAATATTCCCTTAAAGAATATAGACACTTGTCAAACAAGAAATATTTCAGTTTCACTTTGAATAAGTTCCCTTTGTAGCACCTTATAAAGCTTGATAATCTGTTGTACCATATTTGACCACTAATGCATGGACTATGGTCTGTTGTTTTTAATTTTGTTCTTTGTCTGTAGTAGCAGTCTTTATTTCTTGTATTATAGGCATGCATATCAGGGCACTTTGTTGCTTTGTTTTGATGTGTCACAAAAAAATATTATTAATTTGTAAAGATACAGTGAGTAGACTGTGAGATATTTATGATGAACAAAGATTTCCCTGCATGAATCTCTACACCCTAATCCATGGATAATTCTGATTGCTCTTTTCTGTAGGGTTAATATTCTGTTCATATGTATGTCAGCAGCACAACCCCATATCTCTATCCCGTAATTAATCTGTGCAAAAATCTTTCCATAATAAACTGTTTTTAATGTCTAATGTGGGACTACTTTTGATAACTGGCTGATTAGATGTAATGAACTGCTGATTTTATTGCATAAAAATTTGATATGGTTTACCCATCTTAGATTTCATCTAGGTGAATGCCTAGAAATCTGCAGCCTTCTGTGTCCACTACTTCAATTCCACTACTTCATTTCCACCTATGTTACTGATAGAGGTTTGGTGTGAGTTTTTAAGTTTAAATGGCAATAACTGAGTTTTGCTGGTATTAACTTTCAAACCTTGATCTTGGAAATAAGTAGTCATTTGACGTAGTCCCTCAGTTGCTACCAACGTTAACTCATCATTTTGTTTACCAAGAAATAACAGTGAAGTATCGTCTGCATAGGTTACCAATTGGGAGTTGAAAGGTTGCTCTATATCATTTACGTACACTAGGAAAATGAAATGCACAAATAAGGCCTCAGATTCTGGAAATGGGAAAACTGTGACATGTAAACAATTGGAGAGTTAATTAGAAATGTAATTACAAAGAATATTAATTGCAGAAGAAGGCATAAAAATAAATAACAAATGAAAATACATTGCATGGTAATAACTTTTAAGCTTTTCTCAAGATAGTGAGGACTTCTGTTGCTGGATTTTTAGATTACAATTTCGTTAATTAGAAGCATTGATTTGTCATGCTAACATCTCTGCTGTCTCTAGTTATTTAGTGCTAAGGACTTATTACTTCAATTTCTTGATTAGTTACTTAATTTAGTATATATACATAATTTTATCAATGACAACAATCCACCAATAATTACGACAACACGTGTCCTTCCAGAACATTCCACATGTGTTTGCAATGAATATCAAGTTTTTTATCAAATAGGACAGAATGATATATATAAAGACACACATACAAGGCCTTAGGAAGCACTGAATTCTCCAATAACTATCCGGATGCATTAAAAAAAAAAAGGTGGTATCGGACATTTCATATGAGTCCTGGGAGGCTGTACCATTATACAGTGCCTGTTGGACTATCAATTATTCATGTGATTTTGAAATGCATCCTTGTTGGTTTCAGAATGTTTTTGAACACATTCTAAGTTGATTTCTGAATCATCATAAGTTGATTTTTGAATGCGTGCATAGTGTATGTGATGTCTCCGATGGGGAATCCTCATCACATCTAGAAATAAAAAGCTTTCCAGCAGACAAAAGGGGATGGGGGTATATGAACTGAGCTGAGCTGAATAACACCAATGGGTGAATGCCAATTGCTGTTTGTTTATGTGGTTGACTGGGTGTCGAATGATCAGCATTGTTATAATTATTAGTGAAATCCATAGTTTCCAGCTACCAGTGTGGAAATAAATGATTAACAGGAATAAAACGTAAGAAAGATTACATATTGATCGTTATGATGTATCCAAGAAAATGAAACTTTGACAGAAAATTTTTGCCACTTCGCTAAATTACTAAGGACCAGTTGCATGGTCCCCTGTTAGCAGCCACTTAAGTTCTGTTCTTGGAATAGCACAGCAACGTGTTGTATGAACACCTAATAACACCTAACCAGAGAACAAATGCAGGATAACTAAATATTCTGGCACTGTTATCGTGGTGTAATTGCTGCTACAGTCAATTCAAATTCTGTGTACCTTTTATTTTCTTTCTGAAGAAAGTGAAAACAATAGTCGGCAGGTACACCTTCACATCTTTTCTGCAGCAGTGTGTGTGTGTGTGTGTGTGTTTGCAAACCAATGAGATATCCCTGTAGCCCACAGTCTTAAAAGTTTTTTTGAATGAATATATATTTTGCTGTGGTGAGTGAAGTTAACTGGAGAATAAGTTTTAACAATCGCAGGAATAGGTACAGAATTAGTGATGACAAGATTGTTTGTTACAATGAGGAAAGAGAAGAACCAAGGACATCACATAAATTATATGGAAGAATATGATGATTTCAAATTTATTTAAAAATTTAGTATTACTTCTTTACAATTTCGTGCTTGAGAAACTGGAGCAAATAAATGAAACGTGAAACTATTTCCTGACATAAAACTTTTTGATTGTAGAAGACCTAATAGACATTTGATATTGGTACTTCATGAACTATATTCTGTCATGTTATTTATGTAAATGAAGTATGGTACTGTACTTTGTTGTGCCACTTTCCTACCACCACTATTCCCTGGTGGCAGTAATTCGAAACTCAAGAATTCTGGCACTGTTATCGTGCTGCAATTGCTGCTACAGTCAATTCAAATTCTGTGTACCTTTTATTTTCTTTCTGAAGAAAGTGAAAACAATGGTCGGCAGGTATACCTTCACATCTTTTCTGCAGCAGCAGCAGCAGTGTGTGTGTGTGTGTGTGTGTGTGTGTGTTTGCAAACCAATGAGATATCCCTGTATCCCACAGTCTTAAAAGATTTTTTGAATGAATATATAAACTTAACATTTGTAGCCAAAAGAGCAAGTCGTATTAACTTCATAATTTATGACACCAAGAAAATTATAAACTGTGGATTATATGCAGGAAATAGCTCCAGAGTGTGATGTGGCAGCTGTTAAAGCTAAAAATTAGTTACACTGAATGCCTATATCAATGAATACAGTAAGATTCTAATATCTTGGAAAAGTGGTGTGTCTGCAGATGATGTTTACATGCCAGCTGTTGGTTTGTTTGCCACTGCAGACAGCATTTTTGTCTCTGAGATTTATTTATTTAATAAATGTGTTTGTTCCCCCTCATTTATACATGTGCAAAATCTATTTTCGGATCCAACATTTGGGTTTTGTTTTCCTTGAATGTAACTCTTGGCACAGCTCTAAGGCCATAACCTGCACTATAACATTCATACCCACACATATGATTTCAGCTGACGCCATATTGAAAGCTGCACAACTACATAGAACTTGTGTCTTCCTGTGTGAACAGTAGCTCATGCTGCCACTACAGTAAGCCACAACTTTGGCGCCACATTAGATGCATGTGCGACAAATGATTATGATTGTAATCAGTCAGGTGTGCCTGGAAATGGAAATATTAACAACTACAACAATAGTGGCAATAACGACAGTGGGGAGACTACAACAACACTAATGGTATTAATCAATGCTACCAATACGGTAACGCACAACATGCGTACCATCCATAGGTACCATGCCAGGGGTATAGTGAGAACCATAATTTTGAAAACAACCAAAGAAATGGAAACAGAGACCATAAAGGCAGGGGATACGATCAACAAAATCATGGTTCTCAACACCGTAATAACCAGAATGGATGAAATTATGCATATGGCCTTAACAGAAACACACGTCAAAATTTTGGTAATAGTGATAATCGACCACTATGTAACTACAATAATAATAGTGGTTACAGGAGCCGGAGAAACCCAAAACAGGGTCATTCTGCCCCCAATCAAATACAAAGCTGTATGTGGAACAATTCTGAACCTACAATACACATGGCTGATGTGAGTAATCAGTTGGGCCAAGCCCCCTACCAGTAACTGTGAATGCAAATTGGGGCATAAGGCTTTTAACAGCTATTTTATAAGATATGATCAGGAAAATGACATGAGGGGTGATCTTTATAAAGATGAAGACATAGGTAATATTAAAGAATTAGAGAACAAAGTACAAGCTAGTATAATTGCCAAAATTGGCAACACAAATGTACAGGTTGTGTTAGACACTGGAGCAGCGGTAAATTTAATTTTGCAAAGTTGGTCTGAACTTTGACAAGCTGCAGAACAAACTTAATTTGCCTGCTTAATTCTCACATATTTCTGAAGAAAAATCCAATGTATCAAAGGGATACTAGTATCAAATTAAGGTATAGCCATATGAATCCAGTGGAATAAAGGGGTATGTATATCAAATGAAGGTATATCCGTATGTTGCATGTTATACACACACAATCCATGGACTAAAAAGGAGGCTGTCAGGGAAGAGATGATTAAGTGAAATATAATTGAACCATCACACTCACCATACGCAGTCCAATTTTAGCAATAGTCAAACCTAATGGTACGGTTCACCTTGTCATGAATGCTAGGAAAATAAATAAAATCATCATGCCTGTAAGAACCGGACCAGAGAATACTGAACCGCAGTTGTTACAATTTCACAGAGTTAAGTATTTGACCTCACAGCCTCATAAAACTCACAAATCTTACTTCATCCTGAAAGTCACCAGTGTACTGCCTTTGTGTGCAGTGTATAAGTTACCAATTTTGCATTCTGTCATTTGGCCTTAATGTGAGTGCCAGCATATTTATTGCAGTGTTAGACAGAGTACTTGGGCAGAACTTTCAGGTCAAGTCATTGTGTATGTTGATGATCTTATCACCACGTCCATGTGGGAATCTCATGCACAAATACTTAGGAAAGTCATAGAAAGTTTCTCTAAATATGACATTACCGATAACTTGAAAAAATCTGAATTTGCATGGGAAGAGATAAAATTTTTATGCCATGACCAATGATAAAGAGAATAGTAGGAAATTATTTTGTCCAAGTTGGCAAGCCAAAATCCAGACTCACTGACAATGCTACCAATTTTACAAGCTCTAAATGGAAAGAATTTATTAAATCTCATGGTATGAAACATATTTTTGCATCTAAATTCCAACCAGAAGCAAGTCCCATTGAAGCAGGTATTTTGAGAATTCATCAGAACATACATCCCCATTAAAGACAGTAAATGGATAGAGTACATAACACCTTTTGAACAAATACTAAACAATCTGCTTCACTTATCCACAGGATACACACATGCTGAATTAATGTTTGACAGGCTTGAAAGTGATGAAAGTGTCAAGCATTTACCAAAATTATCTGAAAAATACTATACCTTTGGAAGCAAAGGTACAGCAAGAGTTGATAGCTCTAGAACAAAATGCATAATACAGGAAGGTGCAGTATGATAAGAAGAATGACCAACCTTCGTATCGAGCAAGGACTGTTGTTACGAACACATCCACTATCAACAAAACGTAGGAAACTGAACCAAAACTAGCAATTAGCATATGTGGAATCTTATGTAATACATAAAATACCACACCCATGGTGTTATTTACTACGTAATCCAAAAATGGAAAAAATGCATGGATTGTACCCACATAAAGATCTTAAGGAATGTATATGATAAGGCAGAGGTCATGGACATTAAACATTACACAGATGATGATTGGGAGAGAGAGAGTCATTACCAATCACACATTAAGGCAAAATATGGAGATGAACAAAAATAGAACAAATTATTGTTAGGATGATATTTCTTACACACCTTAGCAACTTTATATAGGGAAAGATGGTGAAGGAACCGAGTAAAAATACACATTTGTATATGGATTGAGGTGTAAATATAATGTAAAGTAAGATGACTTGAAAGAAATTAGTTTGTAAGAGAATTTATATTTGTAACAAAATTTGAAAAGCTAAACATTCCCAGTGTGCTATGAACTGAACGTACAGTGCAGCAGTAAAGGGGACAGTTTGAAAGGTCATTCACCCCCTCCTCCCCCTCCCTCACAGACACTACTTCTCACTTGGTTACATGAGAACACAGTGATTATCTCACACATGCGCAGGACTGCAAACTACTAGCAATATGCCGTTCAGCTTCCTATGAAGTGGCAAGTGCTACTACGTACTACTAAAAGAGCAATTAATCTGAGCAATCATATAAAGATTTCTTAATTCATTTGAGAGTAAATGTAGTAAACAGAACTCTATTGGCTAGTGTTAACACATTCACCTGTAGTATTAAGTAGCAATAAGTAGTCTAAGCAGTAAGGACCAAATTATGTATATATTTATCCTAAAGAATATGGCACACTTGACAGCTTCAAGAGTGAGCTAATATTCTGGCTATTTGAATGACCTAATGTAGCACCAATACTGCTACTCTTCATGAACTTGTAGATAACAAAGCAAATAGATTAAGATAGTGGGAAGAAATATTATAGAAAAAGGGGAATGAGAATATTTACAAAAGGGAAACTAAATGTTAAAATGAAGGGACTATATACAAAAGGGGGAAAAATACACACACAAACACACAATTTACAAACATAGAAACACACAGAGGAAGGAAACCCTATTAACAACCAGATTATTAAGCAAACGAAAGAAAAAGTTATACTAAATCTACATACACTTTATGTCCCACTAGCTACACGTACTTAATTTAAGAACATCTCATGCTATGTTTGCCATGAGCTACAACCCATTAAGCTCCTCAACTACAAACTACGAAAAACTACAGCTGCCAAAACCAATATCTAATTGAATTACTAGTATGCTAAAACATCAAAATGAATGAGAATATACACATGAATGGATTCGATGCAGCACAGTGAGTGGGAGCAAGCTGCAAGGTAAGTTTTATTTATTTTATTTATTTATTTAGCATCCAATAGATCACACATCTGACGTAGGATTTGTCATTTGATTACACGTAACACATAACAACACATACACATAACAAATTGACAAACATATACAAACAGCAAACAAATTACATACACATAATACATAAGTAGTGTACAAGAACTTATTATACAAAAACAAAAGTACGTGCTCATGATAAACAATTATAGATCATGAACTACGCATTATACATAAAACATATTACGGATATTTAACAGGTTTTTCCTAAGTTCTATAATTATGAAGTTGAAAACATAATTAAATTAGTTTGAATTTAAAAAAATTAACTACAGGTTTCAATCCACAGTCTGAGGCAGGTATTCATTTACACTGCAGTAGCATTTTTCCATCAAGTATTTTTTTACTTCACGCTTGAAATTATTTTTGCCTTTCAATTCTTTAATTTGAGATGGAAGTGCATTTAAAAGCTTTATTCCTAAGTGGCTAACATGTTTCTGATTTCTAGTTTTTGCTACATAGGGAATGTGGAAGTCTTTACAATGCCTTGTATTGTGATCATGGTAGCTTGAGTTGGTTTGGAGATCACAGTTATTTTTACTGATCATTTCCAGGCATTTAAAAATATATATTGATGGTATTGTAAGTATCTTTAGTTGTCTGAATAAGGGTCTACAGTGAGTTTGTGGTGGGCTGTGTGTCAGGATACGAATAGCTCTTTTTTGCATAATCAAAATGTCATTTAGTCTTGACCTGGTTTTTCCCCAAAAACTTATGCCATAGCTTGCAACTGATTGGAAATAACTAAAGTACACCGCCCTAATACATTCTTTGCTACATACCTTGGATATTATTCTTAAGGCAAAACACGCTGAGCTAAGTTTCTGAGTAAGATATACACTGTGTTCATTCCAGTTTAAATCTTGGTCAATTTGCATTCCCAGAAACTTCGTGGTGCGCACTTTTTCTATTTGTTTGCTATCCAGCATAAGGCACGTATTTTCCCCTTGACACTTGCTTCCATACTGTATAAAGTTTGTTTTCTTTGTATTTATTGTCAGCTTATTTGAATAAAACCATGACTGTATGTATGAGAGCATTTTTTCTGCTGTAGTACACAACGATTCTTTTATATCACTAATTATGATACACGTGTCATCTGCAAATAGTAGAATTTTGGCTGAGCTGTCTGGAGCCTGTATATCATTGATATAAATTAGAAATAACAATGCTGCCCTGTGGAACACCTATTTCAATTTGTTTTGGTTCAGAAATGAGTTTAAAATTGTGAAGACTGTTGGATGACCTCAGCTCAACAACTTGTGACCTGTTTTGCAGATAAGATTCAAACCATTTTTTAACAGTACCCCTGATGCCTATTGTTTCAAGTTTCCCTAGTAATATTACATGGTTCACAGTATCGAAGGCTTTGGATAAATCTAGATTAATTCCAACAACCTGTTTATTTGACTCCAAATTTCTTACTATTTCTGTTGTGTAGTCCAATATGGCTGTTTCTGTACTGTGCCCTGCTCAAAAACCATGTTGACTGTTATTTATTAGTTTATGTTTTTCTAGATATTTTGTAACCCTGATTTTCATTAATTCCTCAAGTATTTTTGAGAAGGCTGGGAGGAGAGATGTAGGTCAGTAATTTTCTATTTTATGTCTGTCACCATTTTTGTATAGAGGTATCACTTAAGACATTTTAAGTTTATCCGGAAATATCCCTTCACTAAGGGACAAGTTTGCTATGTGCACTATAGGTTTGACAACACATGGAGCAATTTTCTTAATTATTGATACAGGTACATCATCCAACCCAGAGGACATTTTGGATTTCAAGCATTTAATGACTTTTAGAACTTCATGCATACCCACATAAAGGTAACCGGAGAACCGTCGTCCGCCAGCTGTTGAAGAGAACATTGGATCCGGTGCACAAAAGGGTGAACCGGATATGGATCACTGAGGCTCTGCATGGCACTCAGGGAATCAGAGCAGATGACGTAAGCAGAATGTCGGTGGCGGCAGATACAAAGAACAGCCTGATAGAGGGCAAATAGCTCAGCTGTGAAGACCAAACATGGCCATGGAGCCAGTATTTGAAACTGTGTGCCCCGACAATAAAAGAACACCCGACACTGTCATTGGTCTTAGAGCCATCTGTATAAATGAAGATTGTATTAATGAACTTCGAACGAAGTTCGACAAACAGCGAGCGGTATACCGAAGCTGGGGTAACCTCCTTTGGGAGCAAGCTGAGGTCCAGGTGAACGCAAACCTGAGCCAAGGTGACGTTTGGCTCTCGCCCACTCTAAAGGTTGCAGGGAGTGAAAAATCAAGGAGCTGGAGGAGGCAACAAAAGCGAACTGCAGGGGGTAGCAGGACAGATACATACAACCCATAATGATGGTCGAGAGAGTCATCAAAAAAGGAACGATAAGACGGGTGGTCGGGCATTGATAATAGCTGACAGGCATACTGACAAAGCAGTATATCGTGCTGGTAGGTTAGTGGCAATTCACCGGCTTCAGCATGAAGACTCTCGATGCGACTAGTATAGAACGCTCTGATCGCAAGACATAACCCCCGATGTTGTATAGAGTTGAGGCGGCGTAAGATGGACGGCCATGCAGAGGAGTACACAAAGCTCCCATAATCCAGCTTTGAGTGGACGATCGACCGATATAGGCGAAGTAGGACAGTTTGATCCGTTCCCTCCCACGACACACCACTGAGAACACGGAGGACATTTAGGGAACGGGTACAACAGGCAGCCAAATATGACACATGTGGAGACCAGCTAAGTTTCCTGTCACATGTACGACCTAAATATTTTGTTGTCTCCATGAATGGGAGAGCAACGGGACCAAGATGTAAGGACAGTGGGAGAAACTCTTTGTAGCGGCAGAAGTTAATACAGACCGTCATCTCGGCAGAAAAACAGAAGCCACTGGTGACACTCCAGTAGTAAAGATGGTCAAGACAACACTGAAGACAGTGCTCCAGGAAACATGTACGCTGCGCGCTGCAGTAGATGGTAAAATCGTCAACGAAAACGGAGCCTGATACATCAGCTGGGAGGCAATCCATTATTGGGTTGATCGCTATGGCGAAGAGAGCGACGCTCAAAATTGAGCCCTTGGCACCCCATTCTCCTGGCGAAAGGTGTCCAACAGGACAGAACCCACACGTACCCTGAACTTTCAATGCATTAAAAATGCACGAATAAAAAGAGGGAGGTGACTGCAAAGGCCACATGTAAGCATGGTGTGGAGAATGCCCGCAGGTGTCGCAAGCCTTCTCCAAATCAAAGAACACAGCCACTGTCTGGTGCTTCCGCAAGACGTTATTCTCAATGAAGGTTGACAAGGTAACCATATGGTCCAGAGCAGAGCGGTGCCTATGAAATCCACATTGTACACTGGTAAGTAGGCGTCAAGATTCGAGCAGCCAAACCAAACAAGAGTTAACCATTCGTTCCATCACCTTACAGACATAGCTGGTAAGGGAAATGGGTCGATAACTGGAAGGCAAGTGCTTGTCCTTCCCCGGCTTAGGAATCGGTACAACAATAGACTCACGCCAGTATGTGGGAACATGTCCCTCAATCCAGATGCGATTATAAGTACGAAGAAGGAAACCTTTACCCGCAGGAGAAAGGTTCTTCAACATATGAATATGAATAGAATCAGGCCCTGGAGCGGAGGACCGTGACCGGGCACGTGCATTTTCGAGTTCCCGCATGGTGAATGGGGCATTATAACTTTCACGATTTGAGGAGCAGAATTTAGGTGGCCTAGCCTCCTCTGCCTGTTTTCGGGGGAGGAAGGCAGGGTGGTAATGAGCGGAGCTCGAAACCTCTGCGAAAAAGCAGCTGAAGGCATTGGAGACATCCTCAGGGGCCACAAGGACATCATTCGCGACCATCAAGCCAGAAACTGGTGAGTGGACCTTAGTGCCAGATAGCCAGCACAGGCTATCCCATACAACAGAAGAAGGAGTAAAACCGTTGAAGGAGCTTGTGAAAGCAGCCCAGCTGGCTTTCTTGCTTTCTTTAATAACACGATGACACTGCACACGTAATCGTTTATAATTAATACAATTCGCCATCGTAGGGTGGTGTTTAAAGGTGGGTAAAGCACGTCAACGAGCACGTAAAGCATCTTTACATGCTGTGGTCCAGCAGGGGACCGGTACGCGACGTGGAGAAGAAGTAGTATGAGGAATGGAATATTCAGCAGCAGTGAGAATGACTTAATGGGTTAAAAAGACTGCAGCCCAACATTTGTTCCAATTTGTATCAGTAGAATACCAGAAATAAAGATAAATTTTACATCAGCAACGACAGAACAGCACTCTATGAAAAGGGTCCACAATATGCAGGTTTAAAAATAGCCAATGCACTGCCCAGTAAAGTTATGATCCTGCCTACAATGAAGCTTAAATTTCAGCTAATTTATTATTTATTTAGTATATGGCTAGAGATACAACATCTATTATGATTGAAATTTACAATTGTATGTCTAGATTATGAATGTAGTCATTTCAGTTAATGAAATTCCTGTTACAAAATCCATTTTACACATTAGAATAATACTATACTTACATGCACAATAAGAAGTGCTTTGAAAAAATATGTAAATAGTGTTAAGCAAACCATTTTATTTTTAATTTAATCATTTTGTTAATCAATGACATATTCAGAAGAATGTATTATTGTGCGAACTATCGAGAATTGTAACCTGTTTTTATACATATGCAATGAATTATTCAATGCTGAATAAATTATTATTATTATATTATACTATGTTATTATTATTGACTACTGCTTCACAGTATATTTATTCCTTCATGACATTTGCTGTATATAATCCATTACAGTTCAAATGAAACAGAGGTACATAATTACAATACCAGAAGGGAAAATGACATTCATTACTCTACATGAAGATTGTCTTTAGCACAGAAAGGAGTCCACAACACCGCAACAAAAATTTTCGATCACTTACTCAGTGATATAAAATGTCTGGCAGACAGAAAAACAGAATTTGATAACAAACTGGAAAAGTTTCTCCTTCACAACTCCTTCTATTCCATAAAACAATTTATTTTTCTCTGCAATGTGTAAAATGTGATGGGTAGGAATTATTAACTCCCATCTGTATATTTTTTTTCTTTTTGTAAGAAAATTTAGAAATGTTCAGAATGTAACTGTATGAACAAACTAATTTGCAATGCGAATGTAAAATGACTTGTTCCACATCATTATGATCTATCATGCAAAATGATTAATGGAACATGAATCATTTGCAGAAAATATTTGTTTAAACATGAAATCAAATCACTTTATACAAAAAATTCCTGCTTAAAAGAATGTCATATGATGTACATCTCGAGTTATCTGCATTTGTTAACAACTTAACAGTGATGATCAACATAATACAAAAAATTGAACATAGCTATAACAAAAGAACACTGCAATACACACACAGGACAGAAACACAAACAAGAAATCAGAACATTCAGTAACAATAATAACCAGAATGAAATACATGACATAGTACAATACACTGATCACTCACTCACTCTCTCTCTCTCTCTCTCTCTCTCTCTCTCTCTCTCTCTCTCACACACACACACACACACGAGAGAGAGAGAGAGAGAGAAAGAAACACAGCTGTTGGAGAAATGCCTCAAACACAACATTAGTACAAGAATAGATAAAAACTACATACAAAATCGGATTGTAGAAACAGAAAGCATCCTAACAGAGGAAAAGAAACAAGAAAATAACACTTTAAAAGTTCAGTTAACGTGAGAACTAGAGAAGAAATAAATAAATGACATAATCACTATGCACAAGAATGAGAAAAACAGGAAACTTAAAACAAAAAAATTACACCACTAAGAAATTAAAATAAGAGGAAACAGCACACTACAGACCAATAAAGAATGTTTATAGAGAAAACTAAAGATTACATACCCTCTAACAATATCACAAAAGTGAAATCAGATCCAACAGCATGTCTCCAAACGTACACAAAAAACAATCTCAAAGACAGCAAATACATATTCACAGACAAATAAAAACAACACATCACACAGAAGAACCGAAAAGCACCGAGACTCAGAAGCTAACCCAAGGTTCACAAAGCCCTCATTTCGTTGAGGCCTGTTATTAATTTCACTAATGCACTGTCATACCACGTGGCGAAACACAGGAACAAAATCATAATGCAACATTACGTAATGAAAGACAGCAGAACAGTGAGAAACACATATGAACTCATAACAAAAATAAAAGACTTACACATTGCACAAGCAGCGTAACTCATCACTTTTGACATACAGAATTTGTATACTTTGATACTCCCTGCAGACACAAAAAAGTAACTGAAGACAACCTACTGACATACAAACAACTACCTGCACATAATATTAGTGAAATCAGCAAAATCCTCAAAGCAATCACATCCCAAAATTACTTCGAATTTGAAAAGGAATTATACTTACACAAAGGTGGGCTTCCTATGGGATCCACAATATCAGGAACATTGGCAAACATCAACAACACAGAAAACACAATGTTCAATACAGTCTTCACAAAGAAATGATACAATTTTTTTTATTGGTACAGATATATGGATGACATAATCTGTATGGCAGATTGAATCAACAGAGAAAATAGATAACTTTCATACAGATATAAAAAAAATACACATAAAACTATTCAATTCACTATGGAAAAAGAAACACAAAAGGAAATACATGTCTTGGAGATAACAATAAAGAGAGACAGCAATAAGCACCCATTTGACATCTTCAGAAAGCCAGCACCCACAGAGGCAATTATACATGCTTTATCCAACCACCCGCAAAATCAAAAATTAGTGGTCTTACGACACATGTTACGCAGGCTAAATAATATCCCACAAAGTAAAGAAAAGTGTGAAAAACAATTACAAACAATACAACTCATAGCCACAGACAATGGTTACAACACTCATATAGTACAAGGACTCAACCAAAACGTCAAAACACAAACAAAGAAAAATGAAAACAAGCAGGGAACACAAACACCAAAGAATCCCACAGATACTACACCACATGCAGAAACAAAAACAGTGACATTCATGACATGACTAACAGAAAGAAGTGGCACACTTTAACATAAAAACACAAATCAACACACAGTATAGCAAATATATTAAAGAAACAGGGATTACACATTGCTTACAGAACTAGAAACACACTACAGTCACATTTACAAACAATAACAGACAAATCAGATAAATACCAAGGAGCAGGTATATACCAATTAGAATGCCAAGAATGTGACTCAGTATATCTGGGGATGACAGACAGGACTTTCAAAACTATATATAAAGAGCATATAAGAAGCTGGAAGTACGAAAATAGCCATTCTACATTTGCCAAACACCTCATAAAACATGGACATGAGCCACCCAACATGGAACATGACATGAAACTTATTACAGTGAACAACCACAACAAAAATCTCCTCACATTACAAGAAAACTTTCACACACAAAGAGCCCTTGCAATGAAAAAGAAAGTAATTAATGACCAAATCCATACGCGCAATAACTCACTGATCATGTTAGCCACTAAAACAATAACACAGCATGAAACTAGATGAATGTAGTAAGACACTTATTACTAGTCTTAGTCAGCTGAGGGAACAAATAAAACTATTTTAAAAATACGTGCAGGGTAAGATAATAATCGTATGAAGTTACTTGATGTCCAATAATAGAAATCAGTTGTTTCTTTAAAGTCTACAAGAACACCTCTTCTTGCACCTGTAATCTCAAATTACACACAAAGCTACAGTCTTCTTTGAAGCATTCAATTTTACCTTCCTTATTTTGCTGCACTTGTGCACATTACTCAAGTGTGCATAGAAAATATCTGCGTAAATTCATTATCGCACTGCATAGTACACACGGTCAAGTCCACCTTCAACAAGTGATTGTTGCCACTACTGAGTGACATCACTTTCACCAAAAAGACAAGTTACAGCCCAACATTAACAGATGGCATTAGCTCTAAACTTCTATGCCCTTTTATGATATCACGAACGTTAGCCAATCAGTGTCACATACTCATGTGCAACCTTTCACCACTGTCCCAGCCCAGCTACACTACACCTTGTAATGGATATGCAAACGATAGCATGAAAAATGCTGTTCAAGAAAGTAGACTCATAAATGATTGCAATACATGCACGACTGCCACCCCAAATGTGTGCTGGCAATAGTTCTCTGAATGTTGTGGTGACATCCTTCGACAGTGGTGAAGTCAATGATGCATCAGTCCATGTGAAAACAACAAATGGTGTGGTTCTTTACACAATACAATAATTTTTTGTATACTTATAGTAATAGTTGTTTGCACGAAAAATCCCAAATTAAAAAATTTTTGCCCTTTCATTTTTGAGTTATTAATTTTTAAAACTTCCAAAATTATGTGATTTTTGCTTGATTTTGAAACTTTAAAATTACCACCTCAAGAACTATTTGACTTAAAGATCTAAAACCACTTTATTCACCATATAGTGAAGGTGCTGCACACAGCAACACCATTGAAGAGGATCTTCAAGTAAGGGGAGGATCAGACCGTTTACCTTTGTTCAATTTAGTAGAACCTTTACAATTACCAGACAGAGACTCACGACGTTTGTTGGCAGACATAAAAAGTCTTCACAGGAATGTTCCTTTTGTCTTTCCTGGCCTGCAAGTTGTATAGTAAGCGATTTCACCGCCAGGGCGAAGATTTTGTGACTTGTTGCACAGCTGCAGGAGGAGATGGGGAAGCTACCATGATACTGTGCGATTTTATAGGGGCAGTGTTGGACTGGAGGTCACAAGTATACATGGCCATGTACTTCGTGGAGCAAGGCATAGCAAGAACAGCGCTATAAGTGCCGGATGGTAAAATGCAGCACTTTCAACTTGTCAACATCTTGCAAGTGAGAGGGTTGGGTACTTTTTCCTCCACCCAGATCTCCTGGGTTGCCTGCTCATTGATATTCATAGGACACTCACGGGATGAGGCAGGACAGCCACCATTACAGTTCGTACAGTGTGAAAGAGGAGGAAGACAGCTGTCCTCATGTGCATCTCTACCGCAAGTAACACATTTGGTCATGTTTTGATAGGATACATGTTTATAACATTGACACTGATAGCAATGCATTTGGTTTGGATTGTATGGTCAGACCATAATAGCTTCATAGCCTGCCTTAATCTTCGATGGAAGCACTACTCAATCAAATGTGAGAAATCGTGTAGGCACTAAGCTTGCATCAACCTTTTTTGTTACCCAATGGACCACAGTGACTCCCTGATCAGAGAGATAATGTTGGATTTCCCCCTCAGTCACACCATCAAGCAACCGAGTGTAAAAAACACGGTGGGAAGAATTCAGCGCACAATGAGCCTTTACATGAACAGGATAGCAGTGGGGGAGCAAAGCTGTAAGCAATCGTTGGGCTTGTCAGTCACAATTGGTCTCCAGAAACAAAGTCCCATTGCATAGGTAAGAGCAGGATTTCACAGGGCCTGCAACTGCATAAACACCTTTCTGAATAATAAATGGATTAATTGTAGCAAAAGACTGACCTCTTTCTGTACATGAAACCACGAGGAACTGAAATGCACAGGACAGAGTTGTTCAATCTTTAGCCTCATTCTGTTTATGTTTAATAGACATGGATTGAGATAAAGGTGATCGTCTCACTGCGAAAAAGTCCCTTACAATTGCCAGAATCTCCGATGGTGCATCCTTTCAACTCATGGGCCCTGAGAGGACAGCTTACCCACCTTAGGTGACTGTTCACACCTCCCGAACTCCAGGCAGAGGGGACATTTGGTAGCTGGGAAGGTAACAGCTCAGGCGGTCACCCTACCCTGGGGCTAGCCTGTACCAGGGCATACGTGCAAACCCTGCCAATCGACCTGGAACTGGGAATGATGCGTTATCCAGTCACCTGTTGCACATCAAATGCATGGACTGTTCTTCAGGAGTGCACAGGGAGGATGAAGAAACAAAGGGTGACCACAAATGCTGAATTTGAGGAAGGGGAGGAGATGGGGAATGAAGAAAGAAGGAAAAAACAGACAGGCTACTGAAACTTCAGAATGCACTCCTGAAACTACCCAAGATATGTTCCCCAGGGAGGTGAAAGCAGGATAGACACGCAGCAAGGAAAGGGAAGAGGTGTTGCAAAGGACAGCAACCCATGGTAGCCAAGCATGAACTCACCAAAGAGTGGTGAGTGGTGTACTGTGATGTTTGCACATTGTCAAAACCACCTCGAACAGCACGTGGTTCCTGCTTTGGAACAGTGCAACTTTGTGGAAACCACTCTTTTCATGCAAGATGGGGCAACACCTCATGTTGCTCACCCAGTGAAATATCTGCTCTATGCAACCTTCCGTGAAGGTGTTACCTCCAGAGGTTTTCCAGATATGGTCTGCAAGATCACCTGATCTCAATCCATGTGACTTTTTGCTATGGGGATATCTAACAGACGCATTTACCAGGGACTCATTAGGTCTCTACTCGATCTGAAGGCCATTATCCAGGAACGCGCTGCTCAGATTCCACCGCAACTGCTGCAAGCAAATGTTGATCACATCATTTTACAGATGCAGCAGCTTGTCACCATCTCTAGTGCTCGTATTGAAGAACCTTTGTAAGCAGCAGTTAATAATAAAATCAATATTACGCCTTTCTCACTTGTTTGATCTCTTCTGCCCACACCCTGTTCCTAATCCATTGCATATGGAAACATTTCTATGTCTTTCTTGCATTCACAACACCAGATTTGCATCTAATGGCCAACATTGGAACTCCCCCCCCCCACCCCCCCCCCCACCCTACATCAGTTCCACATTAACACGTTAGAATATCTACCAGGTTTCACTGCCATATGATAATTACAGCCCAAATTGGACCTCTCCAAGTAGCTGCACTTTAATGTAACCACACAGTATATAGGATGATAACAGTACCTCTAATGAACACTCACCATCAAGAATAATATGCTTGGTTCTCCTTTGACTGTACACTTCCAACATTTTTTGAGGTGATTACAACTTTTTGTACTCTGAAAAATATCATACAAACCAATTTTTGCATTTTCCCCGAATTCCATACTCTAGCGGTTTCTCTGTGAGTAATTCACGATTGATGAGATTTAAGGACTTCGCAGAATCAATGGATACTCCTGTTGCATGCTTTATGTCACTGAGTGCACTACAAACTTCATTCAGAAATAAACATAGGGGCCCATTTATTTAGCTCCCTTTTTGACAGCCAAACAGACAAGAGCTTGTTAAACAGTTGTTTTTCAGGAACTTAATAACACAGTCATATATTGCTTTCTTGAGAACCCTGGGTATGCTCGACACAATCAGAATGAGCCTGTAATTGTTAACATCATAATTTTTAAAAGCAGAAACTGCTTTTGCTGCCTTGAAAATTTTACACACTTGGCCCAACAGCAAGGAGCAGTTTATTATAAGTGACAGGTAAGTTACAAGACGTGATGGCATCTCTGTTTGAAAAGATAATTCAATGTACTATCAAAACTGCATGCATGAGAGTTTGGTTTCTGCTTTATAATACTTAAGATTTCAACTAGTGTGACTGTATCAAGAAACAATATTTTAGGGTGTAACTCTAGCTCTGACCAGAAACAGGGCACTAAGTGCCAATCCAAGAATAAAGTTTCGCTAGTTTTTGTGAAGTGGTTATTGAATACTTAACATATTTCTTTATAGTCATGTACAACACTATCCCCATTCTTAATATGTGTTATTGAGTGAAATTGCTTTCACACCCATTGTCTCACTGATAACTTCCTACATGACTTTTGATTTACTCCTCGAGTTTACTATTAATTGCCAGTCGTACAGTTTTCTGGTTTTATGAGTAACGTTGTTGAGAAATTTTTTAGTCTGAAATACTCATGAAATAACTTATTGTTCATAATTCTGCTGTATGCGAGCAACAAGATAGTTGTATTCCTAGAACTAACTTCTTACTGCATTCCCCCCCCCCCCCCCCCTACCAATTGGTGCCGTGCAGAAATAAACCTAATAGGAAATGCCACATCATAACTGTCCTGCAGAGTGCCCATAATTCATCTAGCTTACTGTCTACATCAGAAGCACTATGGACACACTTTCAGTCACCTCTATAGAGAAATTGTGTGGAAGTTGATACATTGTTTTTGTTGTTGCCCAATGATGCTCATTTGTATACACGTCAGTACATTTCCGTTTGCTTATTGGTGTTTAGTACAGCTATATTCCATATCAAACAATTATAATATGATATGCCACAGAAAATATTGTTTAATGTGCAATAATGATGAAATACTGGTATTAACAAAAAAGCTGTCAATAGCAGAAAGACTAGTAGCTGTTATTCCTGCAGATCTGTGGTTCATATTTTCCATGTTATAGCATTTTAGCACATTCACATGTTTTTCCAAGATGATGACCCTATCAAAAATTTGTGTTAAGGTCACCATATAGCAAAATATTAGGGTACTTTGAATTATAGCTTCATAGCACTAAGTTTACTGCCAAAGTAAACACCAGTATGATACCATCACTAATCACCAGAAACATACTGCTAAGTGCTTCTTGAATGTAATCACTACTGCTACATTTCAAAATGCTTTTCATAGCTTGGCTGTAAGTATGGCATTACAGTCTACACTGTCTCTGACAAGGATCAGACAGCGACCTCCCTTTTCGTCTTATCTGCAGAAATGATTAACATTGTGGTAGCCTGGAAGAGAAAAATAGTTAACTTCGTTTCTTATGCTTTGTAGATTTAGGAAGAAAACACAAAATTCAGATTTTATTATGGGTCACTGCTTTTAGTTGATGTTTCTCCCACACACAACTGTTTTTAATGTTGTTCATGAATTTTTAATCATTAAAAGGGGGATTAGATTATGTTCTTACTTGTGCTAAATTTATGTTCTTGTTGGGGCAGGACACCAAAAATTCTTAAGGGTTATGTGTTTCCTGCTTCTACGATTCTTTTGTTAATTTCTACTGCTGTTTGTGCTGACTGTAAAGCGTCTCCTGGTGTTGATGGTTGTGCATATAAAAATTCACACTTTTGAGTTGTGTGTTCTAATTATTTACAGTGAAATAATTAAGTACTCTTTTACAGATTATAGTGTCATGCCAACCACTGACAAAACTGTTATTAGCCCCTTGGATTGTTAGGTGATTAAGTACATCCAGTGGTGACAGTATGAATGGGAAATATGTAGTGCAGCTGAGGTAACTCTAAATTTCTTGCTTACATCTGAGGGTGCATCTAGTGGTCAATAGAACGATCCAACTATAAGTTTATGCCCACCCTCGATACTGTCTCTTGCTCAGACAACAGTATCCAGTTGCAAACAATGCTACATATAAACCTCCGGTGACATGTTGCAATCACCCATTCCCTTTCACAAGACTGTACCCTTTAATCTGGGTAAATGTCAGTTAGACCTTGCATCAGTCTTAGTGAGAAATAATACACACTGCTTCTCTCCAGAACACATTGCACACTAATAACACATCACTGTCATGCCATCCTTTGCGTTGTAAAGTTTTGGTGGTGAATAGAAACAGTTCCAGAGTTACATCTGAGGATTCTTCACTTGAATCCGTGAGTGTCTGCTTTGGTGAGCCTTTCTGCAATCCACACACTGTTCCACAAACATCTAATCTGACTCATAAATGTGTAACTGTTAACATTGTGTGTGGATCAGTCTCACACTCATGTCTCAAGTGCCTCTGAACAGTAGCAACATTGTCAAACACCAAGCACCACTTAATAACCTCCTCCTGCTCTTCAGAACTTTAATGCACCTCCTACCACTGATTGATTTTCACAGGTGAAATGAGTCTCCTTCCATCTGTTTACAAAACATTATTTAGTACCAGAAATTTAATCTTTTAGGTAGGAAAACAAAGTTTATATTATAAACAATATACGTAAAGCTAGATTACCACTTACTGTAAAGATGACACATTAAGTTGCAGACAGGTACAGTTAAAAGATACTTACACATTAGCTTTTGGCCACAACCTTCATCAGAAAAAGAGAGAGAAACTCACACCATTCAGTCACACAAGCAAGTACAATTCACACACACATGACCACCAACTGTGGCAGCTCGGACCAAGCCCAAGTTGAGTAACAAATTTGTGTTAGAATTTATAGTGATGCAGAGACCACAAATTGGTCTGAGAAGTGAGGAGGATGCAAGAGTTGCCACTTATATTTAGAAGTAAAACAAAATACTCCCTCCAATTTTGCAATGATTAGCTTTTTGAAGATTGTACTGCAGAAGTAGAATTGATGGGAATTTCAAAGTAATGGTCATGATACAATGGGTGCCACATTATGGTTTTGAGTAATTTATGAAATAGTTAAACACATGGTCAAATTTTTTAATTTCTAGACAGAATGATGCATGTAGCCTTCATACGGTAATGTTAAGAGGACACTTAATTAAATGTTCAGGACAAATCTATTATACTGTTATACTCAAGTCTCTTGTCATTTCATATAATTTAATTCACCTTCACACAATTTCAAAAAATGGTTCAAATGGCTCTGAGCACTATGGGACTCAACATCTCAGGTCATCGGTCCCCCTAAACTACTTAAACCTAACTAACCTAAGGACATCACACACATCCATGCCCGAGGCAGGATTCGAACCTGCGACCGTAGCTGTCGCGCGGCTCCAGACTGAAGTGCCTAGAACCGCTCGGCCACCAGCGGCCGGCTCACACAATTTAAAAAAAAAAAGAGTCATGGTAATCAGTAATGCTGTTATTGACAATATCTCTATAGATACACCAAATAAATTGCAGTTAGACAATAATACAAATGAATAAAAAGGGAACTGAAGAGTAGTACATGTGAAATGAATTGTATTGGCACACTGGAAAGATGTACATAATCCATTTGACATCAGTAGAAAAGGTAATATATTCTGTAAAGTAATAAACACTTCCCAAGAAAAGCATTTCTAAACAAGGTTAATAACTTATCATTCACATCTATTTACATTTACATTTTTGAAGTAATCGTGGGGATACGGAAATCAACAGCAACTGCAGTGAAGCATAGCTCTTTATTATCCCTAGCAAAACTTCTTGACAAAGTGATGTTCATAATACTGATTGCAATTGCTTGGCAGATCACTCATGTGTCAGGTCTTTAGGAAAGCGACCAATTGCTGGTGATATTCCATGAGACAGATCATTGCGATCCGTCACTCGTGTGTTGTGCCCTTTAGTGGCACTTCAACCAGAGGACGAGGAAAAAAATAAATAAATAAATAAATCGTCTGACAAAGTTGGGATACGTCCTAAATGTTCTTTCTGCCCTCTGAGGCGGAACATTCATTGCTAAAATGAACATTAGAGAAGTAGTTGTAGTTGACAAGGATTTGATGCTGTGTCACTGATAGAATTATACGTGGTACTGAAACTCTTTCTCATGTAATTCTTTGTTACATTTCATCTTGGCTTTTCCACTGTTTAATTCTTTTTATAGGCATACATGATAAGTGTGTTAATTTCCTGTCCAAGTTGTGATGTGCTCTCCTGTGGATTCATTGCAACATAAACAAGAATAATACCTTTGCCAGATTCTTCTGCACAAGTCCTGTCGTGATTGCAATGTCTTGGATTGAAACTTCTTGAAGACTCACAAGAAGACAAAAAAACGTCTCCCAGAAAAGTGGGTTCTTGTCAGGATACCAATCTCTGCAGAATTCCTCTGCCTGAGTAATGATGATGCAGTTTTTAATCAAGAACTGCCTTTACTCTACACAACATATCATTTTAAAACACTACCATGATGTAATAAATGTACCTGCATTGTAAATCAGAAAACATTATTGGGAATACCGTTCTGCCGACTTAAATCCTTCGTAGATGCACTCCCACAGACTTTCAGTGGAAAACAGACTCAATGACCAGTGCACATTTTCCTCATATTTCCATTTATTTACTGTTACCTCCAGTATGTGGACAAATTACAGTACCCCAGGTACCTGCACTGTGTACCAGTAATATAAGAGTCATACTCTGTTTTTAATTATGTCATGTTTACATGAATACTACACTGGGACATTTTTGAACGGGTATTGAGGAGAAGAAGTAGATTACCAAATAAAAAATATTGGGTGCTATCCAAGAAAGATGTACAGTTGTTCCATATATTTGTAATGAACAAAATTATAAGAAATTAATGACAGTCAATGTATCCTTATAGTTAAACAATATTTGGTTGATACATTTTTATTTTTTGCCTCTGGGCAAAAGTTATTTGACTGGCTTTGTCAAAAGCTTTGCAGTTTACCATTCTCTCTCTATACATGTCCATAGCGCAATATCTCTTCTGTTTTGTTAGTACTGATCTAGCCTCATATACGGATTATATTCAATTTCACATTTTCCAGTAATGGATGAATTCCTATGTTTATATGAACTTAAGTACATTTGTGACAAAATTTTAGCAGAATTTCCATATAATGCCCAATCCCATCACTCTCCATATTTCTGTGTCCCTGGGGAGACCATTCTTATTATATTGTCACCGAATTTTTACATCAGCTGTTTAAACCACCTGAATTCAGAATTGGACAGAGGAGTCAGGCAAGGCAATTTCCTATCACAACTATTCTCAGCAACTTTAGAGAGAGATTCTCAGGTCCTTAAACTAAGAAAACTGAGAAGCAACACTGATACTGACTAATTAAACATATCTGAACTAACTTTGTCTTGAAGATGGCATTCAACTGTTTGCTTCAAAGAAGGTAACTTCTACAATGAATAAAGTAATTTTATGTGGGTGAGTTAAGAACAGCACTAAAAGTCAATTGCAATAACACTAAAATAATAACAACGTGATGCATATTAAGTAACAAGTTTTAACTAACCAGTCTCTCCATAAACCTTGTTCGTGAGATTTGTATGTGCTGCAGATGGAATAACGAATGAACAGACATCAAAACAAATAAACAGAAATAAAGAGGGCCTGCAGTGATTCTGGTAAACTAAATAGAAATTTTAAAAGTAAACTTTCTACATGTCTGAAAAGAAACAAACTCAGTTTATATTATCAGTTCCAACTCTGGCCCAAGACATGGGCTTTTAGTATAAAATCCATTCAAAAACTGTGGAGAGCTCAGTGAGCAACCACAATATGTGTGTTGGGATTTACTGGGATGCAGAGGAACAGAACAAATAGATCATACAACATACTATAGTTAAAGACGTAATTATGTGTGTATACAGATTAATTTCAGAACAGTTGCTTGCCTTATGTTAATACATTCAGAAGGCCCTCCTCCTTGAAGGGAACTGCAAACCACAATTAAAGAATGAGTAATAATTACATTACAGGTACATACTCCAAACCTCTGTCTCTTACCAACTACTGTTAACCATTCTCTACCAGTAGATTTTTGTATCTGCTGCTGAAGTAGGCTGTTAGTTCATAGTAACTTTCTTCTAAACTGCCAACACAAAGAAGCCCTTAGCTATTTACTAGTAGTTTATATCAGTTGTGTATTAGAATTACAGCATGTAGGCTAACTCAGTAGAATTTACAGTACATGATAAGGATTTTATATAAGAATAATACATTTGTAGTGAACCAGCTGGACCTGGGTACTTTACTTGCACAAATTTGTATCACTATTGTATGCTGTCATAATGTTGGGTGGGAAAACTTTCCTGTCTGATAAAAGCTTTCTGGAAAAGAAAGTATTGGTAACCAACACTTGTGCAAGAGTGGTGCAACAATTTTCGAACAACCTATTCAAAAAGTATAATATAAAATGGGGTATTACACTGTCGTCATATTTTTGGTCAAATTGCAAGATGACAGACAACTTATTATGGGCTGCAGTTGCTAGTACCACAATTGCATTGTGTGTCTATTTGCAAGAAAAGCGGCAGAAAGAAGGGAAGCATACTTGGATGAAACGACAGGTATTACTTCGAGATAGTAAAAGCATTCAGCAAAACATGTATAAATCACTTACGAATGGATGAGTGTATATTTCAGAATTTGCTCAGTAAAGTGCCTTCTCATGTTACAAACAGAATACTCTCCTGAGAAATGCTACTTGCGCAGAAGTCAAGCAAATTGTGACACTGTGGTGTTTTGATACAGGAGAGAGCTTCTCTAGTTTACAACACAGCACTCTAATATAACATTGCACAATGACCAAAATAATTCCAGAAACATGTGAATCGAATTATACAGCACTGAAAAAGGAATATGTGAAGATAAATAAATGTTTCGTGGACTATGTGGGCAATAAGAACCATTTTTATTTTTGAATATGATATTAGTGTTCTACCAAATACAAAATTAATAAAAAGTACGAAACGGATGAAGCGCTTTTTAACTTATGGCATCCAGAGTTCAAAAATAGACAAACGTACAATGGAAAGCTAAGACTTGTTTAGAGTGTGACCACATTCTCTATTCCGGCTTGCTGAAAAGCTGCCTGGATGTTTCCAGATGTGGAGGTGGATGGCTGTAGCGGTGATTTTGGACATGAAGTTGCCTGCAGCATATTCCACCTGCCCACCAACACACACTTAATAGCATGCAATGTGCCCCTTTCTCTCCCCCTCCTTCCTCGTTGAAGCAAAATTTAAAAAAAATAGTCGAAGGAACACACGAACTTCGAAGCCACTAGCCATGTATAGTGTTTACAAACACACTATACAGCCGTCAAATAGCTGGAGGGACTCTGGAGCAACGCCAGCGCTCCAAGCGGATTACACTTCACATTGCAGCCAACAGAAGACGAACGACTTTGATGATCAAAGGTTCGTTTGAGTAGTTGCCAGCAGTCTCGTGCGCATGTGCAGAGCTTAATTCGCGTATGAGCAGTGTCTTCTCCCGCTTCTGGTTACTTGAAGCGTGGCTGTTTGGCGAGATCCTAGAATTGATTAGATTTATTTGACGACAGGCGAGTGACAAAGTATCGTGTTACACCATCAAATTTCTTTGGCTTAAATATTTGGCATATCAACTTTGACAAAGAAATATGTTAGTGTAATACCGGCCTAAAGGTTCATTCGAATAAAACTACCACAACCGAGCGCAACAGTTTTCAAACTGTTTCTACTGCGCATGCGCAACTTCCTGATAGTTCCGACCATCAGGAACCTGTGGGTTTACTCAAACGCACATTTCGCATGTTTAGTTGTCTGAACACCTGTAGCGCTAGTTGATACCACCACTGTCGTAGTAACACAAATGTTTCTAGTTTATATAATGAAACTGTGCACCGAGTACGTATTTTTTTTTCATACTTATCACTACGTATTTCGAGAATTTATCGTCAAAGACATCCAGGCACTGAAGATCAGATACACTACATTCGACAAATGGCGTCCCTCAGGGCTCTGTTCTTGGCCCTGTTCTTTTCATATTTCATATTGTTCATGAATGCTCTCCCAGAACACATACCAAATGCCAGCTCCTTTCTGTATGCCGACGACCTCAATATCCTGATAATCAGTAGAGGTGACACATTGCAAGATGCAGTCAATGAAACTACTTGACAATTACAATCTTGATTTGAAGCAAATAGACTACTCATAAATACTCAAAAAACTGTAAGTATGAACTTCCACATTAGACAAAATCTTACCCCATTCAATGCAGTTATAAATATTGGCAAAGATGACATTACAAGCATGCAGGACACCAAATTTCTTGGACTTACCATCACTAACACTCTTAACTGGAAACCACATATTGAGGCACTGTCACAAAAGCTTAATAAAACCTGTTATCTATTAAGATCATGAAAAGACACAGCCAGTGTAGATACCTTGAAGCTGGTGTACCATGCCATGTTTAAGTCTGTCTTGAGCTATGGTCTAATCTTCTGGGGAAATAGCTCTGATTCTCTCATAATTTTCAAGTTACAAAAACAAGTGGTAAGAATAATTAAATGTAAAAAAGAACTGAACACTGTAAACCACTGTTTCAACAGTTAAAAATCCTGTCGCTGTCATGCCTCTATATAATGGAAGTAGCTTGTTTTACAGTACAGCACTTGGAATCCCTCCACAGAAATGCAGACCGCCACACACATGACACCAAAAACAAAACCCAATTACAAATTATGGCACACAACACAAAATTGTATGAGAATGGGGTTAAGTATATGGGCATTAAAATATGCAGCCACCTCCCAACAGACAAAAAAACAAGCAGAAACTCAAAAATAATGAGAATTAAATTAAAGGAATTACTACTGAAACATTGTTTCTATCCTGTAAATGAATTTCTTGAAACAAAGTTTTAATTACTTGTAATACGCTGTTTATTCACTTGGAGGTATTTCCACTTAGTAAGATAATTTAATTATTGTATGTTATTCATATTCTGACTGTATCTCTTATATGTATTCTGCTATGTGTAGTATGTACCACCACAGTCATCTCTCATCACCCACCACCTTTTTATATTTTGTCTATAAATCCTATATGTATTCTGCTATGTGAGTTATGTACCATTACCATCATCTCTCATCATACACTGTCTCAGCATAATTTTCAAATTGACTTGTCCTATATCATGATGTGCTTTGCTGTACACATTGTATGATGTACAGGACCAATAATAAATAAATAAAATATCAACTGAAAATATTTAAGCAAGTATTTTCAAACAATGGAAAATCCAGGATAGAATGTAACAGTATTATGAAAAGCAAAGTTGCTACTCACCATATAGCAGAAATGCTGAGTCACAGATAGACACAACAGAAAGACTTTCTCACTTAATGCTTTTGGCCAATGGCGGTTGTCAACAATACTCACACACACACACACACACACACTCACTCACTCACGTAAATGCAACTTGTGTGTGTGTGTTGTTGATGAAGGCCATTGGCCGAAAGCTTCAAGTGTGAAAGTCTATTTGTTGTGCCTATCTGTGACTCAGCATCTCCTCTATATCTTGAGTAGCAACTTTCCTTCTCATAATATTGTTACATAAGCATTTTGTGTGTTGTGCCTCTCTTCCATCGTATGGTGTCGTCTTTTTTTAAGGTTAAGGTCCGGTGCTATGTCTATTACATTATGCACACACACACACACACACACACACACACACACACTCTTTCTCTCTCTCGCTGGGAAATTTTACAAAAATATGAGTAATGCTGTACATGTGCCGTATTTTCTGCATAACTGAGAAGGCAAAGGCTGTACATGTGTCGTATTTTCTGCATAATTGGGAAGGCACAGAAGCTTAAACCACAAAAAGACGGCGTCAGTCGAAGACAGGCAGCACAACACACAAATATTAATGTAAAAATTTGAGAATTAGAAATCTCGAAAACTCGTGCGAAGCATGAAAAAATATACATAAGCGGTGCAGTATTTCATTGCCGCATTTACGGAATAACAAGTCACAGGCTTTCCAAAAACATCGATTATGATTAATAAAACTAAGTCAAACGTTTCTGCTTCCCGTTCATAGTCGGCATTTCTTGGAGAACCAGTGATACAAAATGTTAACTGAAGATGTTTGTAATTGTTCCTGACACCACTTTCAACACCATCCTGTTTTCTTTTGCGTATTTGGATAATGTGCATATGATGAAAAAAATCGATCAGTTTGTCTCATTGACTTAAGTAACACAATTTTTGTTACTGATTGACAATACATTGCAGATGCTTAGTACCAATCTTAATAAACAAGGCAGTACATTCCCAAACATTACAAATGACGGAAATTATCTAATCTGAAGAACAATTATCATTGGTTTAGTCGGCAGGGAGTGACGCAATGTGTCCACTGGCTAAGAATCTAGAATTCAGCTTACTTTCACTAATATATGTATAAAAGCATAGCATGTAAATTCTACCTATACAAACTCCCTTCTAAAGTGAGCCAACTTAAAGTGCCCATGTCATTTGTAGCAGTGAGTATAGTATGTAACCTTCAATTATCAGGTCTTTCGATTGGATGGAAAAAATGGAAATGACCGAATGGCATTGTTGGCCGGGAGGCCCCCATTTGGGGGAGTTCGGCCGCCGTATTGCAAATCCTTTTTAGGTGACGCCAGATGGCGACTTGCGAGTCAATGATGATGAAGGACACACAACACCCATTCCCCTACAGGGGATATAACCCAAATACTTATTTAAAACAGAAAAATTTATTCATTTTGAAAGTGACGTCAAGGGACTATATGCAACGCATTTCTACAGAAAAACATCTTTAGGGCATAAAATTATGCTATGCTGTATTAAATTATCACAAGTCTGAGATATATAGTTTCTTTAAAACTTCTTACCTTCAACTAGATTCTTTTTTGGGGAACAAATGCACAAAATATGAACAGTTTTCAAACTCCAGAAAAGAGCCATAAGAATAATAACCAAAAATACTACTCGAGCGCAATGTAAAGAACTGTTCATAACACTGGGGTTTTAACTGTTCCATGTGAATACATTTACCAGTCAGTTGTACACATCAAAAAGAACATTGGTAATTACTGCACACACAGCTCTGTCCATGACCATGCAACAAGAGATAGACTCAATTTACATTTACCAAGAAAAAATAAACATAAATCTGAAAACAGCATTGTCTACCAAGGAATAAAACTGTACAATAAATTACCAAAAGGGAGTAAAGAAATTGTAAAAATACACTTATTCAAAAAGGCAGCTAAAAAGTACCTGCTATGCAATACATTTTATACATTGAAGGATGACTTAGCTAAAACAGAGTAGGGGTTTGATAAAAAATGTTATACAAATAAATAATAATAACAACGATTATAAAATATCCAACGTTCCACATAACGCCTTCACTTTGCTTTTTTGCCTTTCTTCTTTCCTTTCTAGAAATACTTACTCCCAGGCTGTGCGTAGCACAATACTAACACCTCTTCCTGTTTCTGAGTTCAACATCTCACTCATTATGGAGGGATCTGATAGAGGGATATGAGTAAACAGTGTGGCAATTACATTATTTAGCAAGTTATTTGTAAAAAAAGGTATTGTATACTAGGAGTAAATCTAATGATGGCCTCTAACTAGAAGTCTGTAAGTATGTGTATATACGAATTAGCATATTTCAAATTGATCTAAATTTGTAAATACTTTGACATGTCATATATCCTTGTAAAAAGAGATTAATGGATGAATAAAACTACTACTACTAGATTGCTACGAGACTGGACAGTGAACACAAAAAGCTCTGCACATGCGCACGGTGATCTCTTTGAGTCAGGCCTTTAAAAGGCTTTGGGAGCAGTCGGGAGCATTACCTCTGAATATCTGGAAGACTGGAACGAATGTATACTATTGCCATTATAAAAACATCATAACGGTGCCAATAATTGTTGGATCAGTCTAATAAAGAAATAAATTTTTGAAAGGGATGGAGGATACTTCATACTGTTCGTAGTGGCATCATAGTTTTGTCCGCAACAGTTAATAGCTAACACCAAATACCAGCAACCGCTGTGAAGCCCGTATCAGTCATAAATTAAAGCTTGAAAAGTAACAATCATGCAAAACGGAAACCCGATTAAAGGCACATTTTGAACAGGCAGGAGATAAGTTATCTACGTGAGAGTAGGAACTTTATCGTATCTTATCTATCAGTTAGAAAAAAAACTAATTTTTAATTATCACAGGTGCTAACAACACAACGCTCTGTAGTGTACTGTTAGCATCAGCATCAACATCTTTCGGCGTACACTGCTAAGGTTGGCTGTTCTCTCGTCTGCTTTCAAATCTAGTTTTTTTTTATTATGGTTCTTATTGTTGTTTATTTTGCTGTTACGAAGAAAATACTAATCTATTCTACAGACCGCTCTGCAATGCCAAAATTTCATATACGAAATTTCCGTCGCACAGTTCTTGCAAGTCATTGCAAGCAACTGTTTTAAACGCCACCTATCAAGATAGGACTTGAGCTAACCTACAGTTTAAATCGAACCGAAAGGTATGTCCAGACACACACACACACACACACACACACACACTGGATTTTGCAGTATTCATCCCATAATTACCTCGCCTTTTTAGCCCTGTGACTTTCGATTCTGAAAGCATATTGTTCTCTAGGAATATTATAAAGAAAAGAAGACAATTGTAGCTCGCTCAAGTAGCTAAAGTTCTCTCTAGAAGCGGATTAACTTTGGTTTTCATTGTAATCCTAATCACACTAATTAATCACTGATCTATCGCTTACAACCACCCGTTTCAAATAAAAATAAGTTGCTGTTGTGGGATTTTTGCTATGATTAGCTATTTTTATTTGTTTATTTGGCCTTTAGCGTGAGCCTACAATTTAGCCACCAACAGTGGAATCTGTAATTTCTTCAACTTACATATGAACATGCCTCATTAACACAACTATACGTTGTTTCAGCATTATTATGTAAACATAGGCAAACTTAATTTCTTGACACTAGTTTAGCACATCATTATCATCCCTTATTAAATGTAGGGAACGGAACCCTAAGATTGTTAAGATCTGAAAGGAATTGGCCTCTATGTTACTTGTACTTTGAGCAGATGAATATAATATGAACTATATACGCGATATGGAATCAAAGTATGGGAAACTCAACCATAACAGGGATGAAGAGACTATTAATACTACATAAGAAAATCATTCTAATTATATTGAAAAAGTCGCAGAAAGAATCTAGGAGAAGCTGTATCAAAGATCTTAATATTTTGACATTTCCATCACTTTCAAGACCATTGTGACTGTGTCACGAGATTCCATAATACTGGAGACCAAAGACTCAACAAGCAGAAAACAGTTGTGGTGCATTTCACACTGATCTCAGTTGTTTTTAAAAAGGAACTAAATGCTCTGTTATAAAACTAATTAATACAAACATTAACAAGGGACTTACAAAACCTCAACTCTGAGAAGATGCCCCCTTCAACAACCCCCGTCCCCCCTCCCCCTCCCCAAAAAAAGAAAAAAAAAACACAGAAAAACATTTGCAATCACAGTTGTCAGCATTTTTTAGTTGTAGACAAAATAAATGCATAGGAAAACTGCAAGTCTCATCCTCTTGATTGTAAGAGATAGCTCTGCAGTGTATAGAAAGGTTGTGAAACCACTGTAAGCTAGTTATGTAGGTTTGTATATGACTATAATATTTTCCTGTATTAACAGCTGTTGTCTTCCATTCCTCTTCCCACTGGGATCTGACATCCATTTTAATTTGGTGTAATAAATCAGTGTAAGGTAACTTGATATCTAAGACGGTTCTGGATATGGCAGCTTTGTTGGTCAACAGGTCTACAGTTTCGTTATACAAAATTCCTGTGTGAGCTTTAGTGCAAAGTAAAAAAATACAGGGTGACAATTATTGACCTATATGAAAAAAACCATAACTTAGTTACAAACTACAGCATGCACACACTTTATTCAGCATTTAGACATCACTACAGATATTCAGATTTAAGTTATGACATGTTCAATATGCCTGCCATCACTGGCAATGATATGGCGCAGGCAAATAGTGACATTCTGCATAACCCGGTCAGAACATCAATGCTGTCGATGACATCCTGAATGGCTTTTTTATGCTCAGCAATGGTTCTGGTTTTATTGCTGTACACCTTGTCTTTAATGTACCCCCCCCCCCCCCCCCCACACACACACACACATACACAAAAAGAAGTTGCATGTGTTCAGGTCTAGAGAATATGGTGGCTAATTGAGGCTCGTGCCAGTGGCCTATGAGTACCTCAGAGCCAGAATGCAGTCCCCAAAGTGCTCCTCCAGGACGTCAAACTCTCACCTGCTTCAATGGGGGTCAAGCTACTTCTTGCATGAACCACATCTTGTTGAAATCGGGGTCACTTTGGATAACGGGGATGAAATCATCTACCAAAACATTCACATATCGTTCAGTAGTCACCATGCCATCGAGGAATGTTGTACAAATTATTCTGTGACTGGACGTTGCACACCACAGAGTCATACGTTGAGGGTGAAGAGACTTCTTGACCTTGAAATGCAGATTCTCAGTTCCCCAAATGCACCAATTTTGCTTATTGATGAACCCATCCAAATGAAAACTGTTGGCTTCATTGCTATACCAAACCGTGCATGCGCCAATTATTTCCTATCATGGCTCATGGCCATCTGTGCAGTTTGAATGTCCTAACACAAACATTCAGAATTTATGACAATTTTATTTCATGTAGTTCAATAATTGTCATCCTGTATATTTGTTTCCTCCTGATCGCTCCATTATTTCATTAGCTATGCCAGTAACAAGCTTATTGCTATGTTTACTCAAATTTCTGTTCACTATAGCACTAGGGATGCTTTCATAATTAGAAATAATTACAATCCTTTTGTCGTTATTGGCTAAAGAGTACTTAATGGGCTTCATGACTGTTACTGCTTCCACCGTATATGAAGAGCTCAATGAAGGAAGCAATACTGACTGTGACCCATTTTTGGTCATGAGATAGCACATCCCACATTACCTTCTGATGCAGTTCTTGAACCATCCACATAGACATGTTGGAGCTTCGTTCCATTTTTTGTGGAGATATGTGCTAGTTATCACATTAAAGTTACTGCCATTGTGTGTTCTACATTCCAAATGAAGCAATGGAATAGAGAATGTGCAGAGATGAAATGGCTCTTCATACATAGGAAGTCTTATTGTTATAACACTTTTCAAAGACAGCTCAGCATCTGATAACTTTTAAACAAATCTGGAAGTCAATATAATATTCTGTTATCCAAGGTAGTGTGTAGTTGGTAGCAGTTGACCTCATCACTCCCTGAAAAGTTTGGAAATATCTATATTGTAAAGTATCTTCATTCACAGATACACTTGATGCTGGTATTCCCATATACTGTGCATCCATATTCGATCCTGCTCCCAATCAACATCCTGTATAAGGTCGATAGAACATCGAGGTTCGGTGCCATGAAACTCTGATTAAAGATCTGATGATGTTCATGATTGGCAGACAAGTATTTATAATGGAATTAATGTGAAAAATCCAACCGAACCTGGAATTGAACCACAGTCCCATAAATTTAGTTGACAATTTAACTCGGAATGAATAACCTCTTACATGCATTTCATCATGATGTACATATTGTCTTAAAATATAACAAGCAAAGATTTCGAAGGGTAAACTTCAAAGCCATTTGTGCATAACAAATCCTTCACTTCTGCTATTGCCTCTATCAGCCTGCCGACTACAGGCTCCTCTGCAGAACCAGTTAAATATAAACACACATCCTAAGCGTACTGCAGAAAGTGAACATTTGGAGAAATAATTTGTTCAAGATAACTAGAATAAATTGTGTATAATGAGGGGCTAAGGATGGGTGCTTGGGGTAAACCTCTGAATGAAACCAGAAGGCCTATAAATTGTTTCTGATATCTGACATTAATTGTTCTCTGTGTGAGGAAAGTACTAATGGCATAAGCCTAACTGATAGGAAGACCAATTCAGTGTAGCTTTTCTGGCAGGAGAGAGTCCTGGACGCTATCATAAGCTGATGTCACATCTCTTCTTGGAAAGCTGAGAGAATATCATTGCACAAAATTATTATGGTGTCCAGTGCTTGAATACTTTTAATGAACCCAAATTGTGATTGAGGTAGTAGTTTATCGGTATCTAGCCATATCTGAAGCTTTTGTTAGGTCTTTCAAGAGTTTTCCCGCTCACAAGAGGATAACACAATTGGTCTATATGAGGTATGAATTTTGGGATCTTTGACAGGTTTCAGTACAGCTGTGATAATTTGTGTAGATCATTCCTCTACACATTCCTCTCCTCCTCATGTTTCATTAAATATCCAAAGGAGTAGTTCTCAAGCATCTAGAGGAAGCTTTTTACCATTTCATAGTGAACACTGTGAATTCCTGGAGAGCTATTCAAAGAATTATTGATAACAATTTCTTACATGTGGTGAACAGAGATAGCAGGGGATGATTGAAATTTGTTTCCTGTGGAATAACCATGGGGACTTTAGAGCAAGAGAGAGGAGCTGCATTTGACACAAATTCCCCTAACCACACGGAATCCACTACTGGAGAAGCAGCTGCATTAGAATGTTTTAGAGATCAGGTTGTTCTCCAGATCTCAGAAATGTTATAGACCTTATTACAGTAGTTGACCCAAGCTTTCTCTTTTTCTTTTCTTCAGGAATCACCTAATATTCACATCTGTTTTGTACTCTAGAAATCACTGCAATGTCTGTTCCCTAAGATATATGGATAAGGCCAACCTTTGCTTAGCCACAGTTTTGGAATACTCAGAATCCCACCAGAACACATGTTGTTTTGCAGAGTAAATCTCTGTTTCCCACTGAGATGCTATGTATTAAGTCTATGGCTGTCATAAGTGCAGCATAAGCTTCCCTTGTCGTCCATTTCAGACTCTGCTTCCCGAGATCTTCCTGTATAGTTTTTCCTATTTTTCCCAGCATGTGTTCTTTATTTTCCATGGGCTGTTTGAATAATATCTGCTTCTCATACTTCTCTCTAGGCCCAATACTATTTTTGACCCCATAGAATACTTTAAGATCTTCTACTGAGAAATTTTGTAGAAATCAGGTGAAGCAAGACTTAAGTTCACAGCAGATGATTATTTATAAGGGAAAGGTAACATTGTTGGAGAGCTGTCATACAGAATGACCAAATCTAGTTCTTCTATTGCACGAAAGAGATGACAACTTCTGGGTCATTGCACCAAGCACTGTGATGAGACTTAAAATCCCCACAGATAAGGGATGGAGTTGAGTAACTAACTGACACTAGGTATTGCTACTGGTTATGGTTCATGGTGATTTATAAATAGATGTAATATAGAAGTTCCCATTCATTGTTTCTGTTTCTGCACCTGCCACTTGAAGCACCAGATTGCTAAGTTTAAGTGGATTTCATTGTATATGATGGTGTCCTTAATTAACTGTCCCACCACTTCTCCTGTACCATTTGGTCTATCTGAATTTACTAAATTGAATCCTTTGAAATGAACTTGAATTTGTGGCTTAAACCATGTTTCATGGAGAGCCACAATGGCAATATTGTTATTAGTTTTCTTTTCCACAGTTTCCCTGTTAGAGATAGCTGACCTCGCATTCCGTTGTAATATATTAAGGGCCAATTTGAAATCAGAAGATGCTCCTGTCCAGTTCTGGCCGGTATTTTATTTTCTGTATAAAACTAAGGAAACCATTTTGTAGATGTCTGCAAGCTATACACTGTTGTTATTAGAAGAGGTTAACTGTGTTATCAAATTTAACATTTCAGACACTAGCCTTTCAGCCAGTGATGTGTTCTTGTTGACCATATATGTCTGATTGTTGGGAAACAACATCCTTGGAAAGGATTCTCAGTAATAGGGCATGTCAGCAAGTTTATTGGTTGGTTGGTCTGGGGGAAGGGGACCAAACAGTGAGGTCATCAATCCCATTGGATTATGGAAGGATGGGGAAGGAAATCAACCAAGCCCTATCAAAGTAACCATCCCAGCATTTGCCTGAAGCGATTTAGGGAAATTGCGGAAAACCTAAATCAGGATGGACTGATGTGGATTTGAATCTTCATCCTTCTGAATGCAAGTCCAGTCTGCTAATCACTACACCACCTCACTTCGTAGCAAATTTATATTGGTAAAGAGAGGGGTAGGATTTGGTATATGCTTTGAAGGTTTCAGTATGTTGTTGTCATGAACCTGTGTTGCGAGGTTTGTGGGGAGGAAATTCCTTCTCCCAATCCAATCTGCTTTTACTGAGATCTCCTACTGCTGTAGTATATGGTCTGCAGTTCACATATTTCTTAGCTTCCTTGAATGAAATGTTGAGCATAGCTGAAGTATTTTTAACCTTGTGGTGTTTCAGGTGCATTGGACGAGATTTATCTCTTGATGTGTGCAATGTGCACAACAAGTAGTTTGGCTTGCACACAGTCTTGCCTCGTGGTTACCTCCAAATGTATTATAACGGACTTCTGATCAGCACTAAAAGCTTAGGTGACCAAATTGTAGACAATGGAATCACTGTTAATGTAAGGCTTAACTGTACATTGCACACCATATATCGTGAAATGATGTGGCAAGAACTGCAATGCAAATGTGAGAATGCACGTTTATCAAGGAAGATTTCATAGTGTGCCCAAGTGATTCATAAGTTTGAATATCCTATGAATATCTGTGACAGTTACCATAGATTGAATAGCATCCTTTAGCTCTTGCTCTGATATGTAAGTATCTACATTTCTTATAGCTCCCTGGCGGTGAGTTCTGTGGCATGGTATATATGCAACCATCCCCTTATGCCTCAATGGGTTGTCTTCTACAAATTCATTGGCAGCTTCTCTCATGACCAACTCAATCTAGAATCCATTCTTCCCAAAGCCCTTGATACTTGCAATTTTATTTTTATAATCATGGAGTGAAATGAACAAAAATTTCTCCTGAGCCATGGGATAGTACTTACCAGCATTCCCACTAGTGCCCTTGATGGACAAAGAAAAAGGGTCAACTGCATCAGTCTGATCCCTCTTGTATTTATTTTAATTTGTATTTATTTTGATTTTACATTTGGATGAGTTATAACTTCTCTCTGTGTGATCTGTGCTTCTTGCAGATGTTGTTCTCTAGCTGAATAATAACAAATGACTGTACTATTGTCTGCATGTAGGAAAGGGAACAGTATCTTTATTTAAAGGATAAATGCCAGGCATGCCTGAGCTGAAAGATGTCTGGTTCATTACCTCCGTAGTTTCTTGATGTTTGTCATGTTGAGCAGTGAGCACTAGTCTCTTTTCCTTTAGATCTTCATTCTGTTCTAACATACTCTTTGCCTCAGATCTTGTTGACTGACTGATCTCCATACTCAAGCACACAAGACTTCAGCAACCTATAACTCCATGAGTGTGCAACTGAACTTCAGAAGGGGGGACCTCATCCCTTCCCGAAAGGTCCACTGTCCATATCTAGTGTACCATTAGCTAATAAGATTATGACTCGTGGTATAAAAATCGCACTCTCATGAGTATTTGACACTAAATAACTTCAGAAGTTAACTGCAGTGATACTATTTATCTGTGTGCTAACCAAAGCTCTCATTTCACTAGTTTACATCTTCTGTGGATCTCATGCATGACAATAACAATAATAATAATAATGACCAATATTACATTTGATTGAACGTCGAATGATTCATTGCATGTGAACAAAAATGGCAAAGGTTACAAATCTTCATACACATCAAATAACACATTCTTCTGAATATGTTGATTAACATTTGATTACACAAGAAAGTTTTCCCAAAGCTTTTATTACATTGTATGCTGCATGTACCTATACAATTCTTCTAATATGTAGAGGCAGTTTTATAGAATTAATTTCTTAATCTGAAACTTAAGCTTCATTGTCACATGAGTCCTTAATTGAAACTTAAGCTTCATTGTCAGATGAGTCCTAAATGTGCAATGCTTTGACTAATTTTAATCCTGCAAATTTTGGACTCATATTTATTTATTTATTTATTCATTCTTCAACCATCCAGCACTATAATATATGATATTAATATTAAAGTTTTTGTTTTGCATATTTTTCATTAATTATTCCACATATATGTGTAATTCTGCTGTAAAATAATAATATATGTATTCAGATTGTAATTTACCCAGTATCTGCAATAGTAATGTATAATCTGTATAGTAATGTATAATGACGTATCCAGTATCACTCTAAACAGCAATCAGAGGATGAATAAATAAATGTTAGATACTGGTATGTTGAAGAAATAGTATATAAAATCTATGATCCCGTGGAGTGCAGATCTGTGATTGCTGATGCAAATTTTTCATTATTTTTTTAAACTGTGCTACATTTATTTCATTATTATTTTATTTATTCATCCATAGACAATGAATATTGCATTCGTAACAAAGTTCCTGAATTTACTGCCATCCATGACAGCTCTTGAACTCAAATTATTCTTGGGACTGAGAGCTGGCTGAAACCCGAAGTGGAAATCTCTGACATATTTAGCAAATCATGGAACATATATCAGAAAGATAGACTCGAGGCCATAGGAGGGGGAGTTTTCATTGCAGATGACAAAAATATTGTCTCTATTGAGGTTGAAGTTGAGTATGGCTGTGAAGTCATGTGGTCGTGTATAACAGGTGTAGGTGGAACCAAATTAATTGTTGGCAGTTATAGAGTCATTCAAAGGAAGTCTGTGGTCAATAGTACGTAAATACTCAGATAATGCAATATTAGTTGGCGGTGACTTTAACCTGCTGAGTAACCCATATCTATGGGTTCATTGCAGGAGGTACAGACAGACAGTCTGTCATGTTTTCTGAAAATTATCTTAAGCAGCTAGCTCGGCAGCCCCCATGCAATGGAAATATCTTAGACCTTGTAGGTACAAATAGGCCAGACTTTTCTGACAATGATGGTAAAGAAATGGAGATTAGTGACCATGATATCATTATATCAACTATGATTATGAAAGTGATTAATTCAGTCAAGAAGGCTAGGAGAGTGTTTCTGTTCGATATACCAGAAAAGCAGTTATTAACATCTTACTTAACAATGAATTGGTATCACTTAGTACCATATGTTGGATGTAGAGAAATTATGGACAAAGTTTAAGCAAATTGTAAATTGTGGCCTAGAGAGTTGTGTGCCTAGTAAGTGGATAAAGGATTGAAAAGATCCACCATGGTTTAATAACAAAATTCATAAGATGCTGAGGCAGCAGAGACTGTTGCACTTGAGGTTCAAAAGGAGACACACAATGAAAACAAGTAAAGGTTAGTAGAGATTCATGCATCTCTGAAAAGATCTGTGTGCGAAGCATACAACAACTACCATCGTCACACCTTAACAAAAGATCGGGCACAGAGCCCGAGAAAATTCTGGTCATCTGTAAAATTGCTAAGCAGGTGTAAGGCTTCCATTCAGTGCCTTGTTGATCGGTCTGGTGTGGCTGTTGAAGATAACAAAACGAAAGCCCAAGTTTTAAATTGTACATTCAAGAAATCGTTCACGCAGGAGAACCAAACAAACCTACTGTCATGTGATCATCAGACTCCTGTATGGATGGCATGGAAATAAGCATATCTGGTTCAGAAAAGCAACATAAAGATTTGTAAACAAATAAATCACCAGGTCCAGATGGAATCCCAGTTTGATTTTACGAAGAGTACTCTATGGCATTGGCCTCTTACCTAGCTTGCATTTATTGTGAATCTCTCACCAGCATAAAGTCCCAAGTGACTGGAAAAAATCACAGGTGACTCCAGTATATAAATAAGGTAAAAGAGCGGACCCAAAAAATTACAGACCAATATCCCTAACCTCCGTTTGCTGCAGAATCCTTGAACGCATTCTCAGCTTGAATATAATAAACTTTCTTGAGGCTAAGCAGTTTATGTCCACGAATCAGCAAGATTTTAGAAAACATTGCTTGTATGAAACTCAGCTTTCCCATTTCTCACAGGATACACTGAGAACTATGGATGAAGAGCAACAGGCAGATTCCATATTTCTAGATTTCCGGAAGGCATTTGACACAGTGCCCCACTGTAGGCTGTTAATGAAGGGATGAGGATGTGGAATAAGTTCACAGGTACGCGAGTGGCCCGAAGACTTCTTAAATAATAGAACCCAGTATGTTGTCCTCAACAGCGAGTGTTCATCAGAGACGAGGGTATCATCAGGAGTGCTCCAAGGAAGTGTGATAGGATTGCTGTTGTTCTCTACATACATAAATGATTTGATGGACCAGGTGGGAAGCAGTCTGCGGTTGTTTGCTGATGATGCCATGGTGTACGGTAAGGTGTCAAAGTTGAGTGACTGTAGGAAGATACAAGATGACTTGACAAAATTTCCAGTTGGTCTGATGAATGACAGCTAGGCCTAAATGTGGAGAAATGTAAGTTAATGCAGATGAGTAGGCAGATCAAACCTGTAATGTTCGGATCAGTATTACTAGTGTCTAGCTTGACACAGTCAAGTCATTTAAATATCTGAGCGTAATGTTGCAAAATGATGTGAGGTGGAACAAGCATGTGAAAACTGTGGTAGGGAAGGCAAATTTTCGACTTAGGTTTATTGAGAGAATTTTAGGAAAGAGTGCTTCATCTGTAAGGGAGACCACATATAGGACACTGGTGAGACATATTCTTGAGTACTGTTCAGGTCTTTGGGATCCATGCCAATTTGGATTGAAGGAAGACATCAAAGCAGTTCACAGGAGTGGTGCTAGATCTGTTACTGGTAGGTTTGAATAAAACATAAGTGTTATGGAGATACTTTGGGAACTCAAATGGGAATTCTTGGAGAGAAGATGGCATTATTTTTGGGAAATACTATTGAGAAAATTTAGAGAACTGGTATTTGAAGCTGACTGCCAAGCGACTCTGTTCCTGCCAACTTACTTCACTCATAAGGACAATGAAGATAAGATACGAGCAATTAGGGCTCATACAGAGGCGTACAGACTTGTTTTTCCCTCATCCTGTTTGCAAGGGGGACAGGACGGGAAATAAGTAGTGGTATAGGATGCCCTCCACCATGCACCTGACATTGGCTTGCGGAGTATGTATCTAGATGTGGATGTAGATATTGTCCAGATGTATGTGTAAATATTTGGGAAACGGAAGATACAAATATATGCATAAAAATGTGAGCACAATAGTACGAGATTGTACAGTAAAAGACCGTACAGTATTAAGTTGTAAAACAACTATATATACGTGTATGCTTATGTTGTTATAAATACATGGCCTGTTTATTTTTGTCTTCCTTAAACAGCAAGTGCTCATATATGCTACAATAATTCTGTATATATTTTACATCACACAAGAGCTGTCCTATAGATATACAAATATAATGAATAGTTTAGGGGCAAGATACATCATTTTTGGATTTACTGTGTATAAACATGGAGTTTCTTGGTTTGTGACTTTCAAGCTTAATGAAGTACTTGCATTGCTGATATAATCTAGCAAATCTTGTTTTTTAATATTGACATTTCCTACAGTTTTGAAAATGATATCCTGGTCTTCACATTTCTACCCTGTTTCAGTCTCCACAAGATCCCATATAGCTTCTGATTTGTTTTCAGACTATTTTATTAAGCTATCGTTATTAATAAAATTTGCCTTAGCAGTTATTTTTTGATATACCATCTTGTAATTCCTAAGATATTATATGAACTGTGGATCTGAGTAAGTTTCCAATTTTGAACTTAGTCTCTTTAGTGTTTGACAAGAAGTTTTGGTGCCAGGTGTGATCCAAGAGCTTGACTGTGTATTACCATGGGATCTGATTCTTGACAGCTTCTTTGGAATGCACATTTCAAAGTGTCCCAGGAAAGTTGAAGAAAAGGTGTTATCTGCATCATTTGTATTTGTTGGGACATTACTTCCACCCAGACTCATTAGTTAGGAAATTTCTAAGTTCTACACAGTTTTCTGTAGGAAAATTTCTTTTATACATGAAGCATGCTTTTCTTTTCTTTCATCAGTGTTGAAGAAATTTTAGGATAAAACATTGTGGCGTGGCAGTATTTGTAACTTCAACTTCTGAAGATCCTGCATTTGAAAATATATTATCTACAATACTGTTTGTATTATACATTTCGAGGGGCATTTGAAAAGTCCATGCAAAGTCTGAGAGATGGCACCACTGGCACATATCGAGGTCATGTTTAGTTATTAGCATCTTTGGAAAGAATGTACACCAAATTTCAGTCGTATTGGTGTATTTCTTTGTGTTTGGCATTAGTGTGAATCAAGGAAGTCGAGTGATTGTCAAAAATGGACGAAAAAGAATTTCATGTGTTGATTAAACATTACTTTATGAAAGGCAAAACGCCTCAGAAGACTAAAGAGAAACTTGATAAAAATTACAGTGACTCTGCATTTTCGATTAGAACAGTTTATAAGTGGTTTCAAAATTTTTGGAGTGGCCAAATGGGCACAAGTGATGCTGAATGTTCTGGACACCCTGTGGAGGTTACAACTCCAGAAATCATTGATAAGATCCATGATATGGTGATGGATGACACAAGAGTTAAGGTGGGTGAGATTGCTAGTGCTGTGGACATCTCAAAGAAATGGGTACATAATATTTTGCATAAACATTTGAACATGAGAAAGCTATCCGCAAGATGGGTTCCGCAATTGCTCACACTTGACCAAAAACAGAATCGTGTGAAGTGTTGCAAGGATGGTTTTGCAGCTGTTCAAGAAGAATCCGCAGGACTTTAAGCATCATTTCGTCACTGTGGATGAAACAGGGATACATTACTATACTCCTGAGACAAACAACAATCTGAACAATGGGTTACCAAGGGAGAATCTGCACCAAAAAAGGTAAAGACCATTCCTTCGGCCGGAAACATTATGGCGACTGTCGTTTGGGTTTCACAAGGGATAATCCTCATCAGCTATCAGGAAAAGGGTAAAACTATTACAGGCAAATATTATTCATTGTTATTTGACCGTTTGAAAACTGAGCTGCAAGAAAAACCCCAGCGATTGGACCACAAGAAAGTCATTTTCCATCACGACAATGCACCAGCACACACCTCAGCAGTTGTGGTCACAGAATTAATGGAAATAAGATTCCAACTCATTTCACATCCCCCCTGTTCTCCAGACTTGGCTCCTCCAGACTACTATTTGTTCCCCAATTTGAAAAAATGGCTGGCGGGGCAAAGATTTTATTCAAACGAGGAGGTGATTGCAGCAACTATTAGCTATTTTGCAGACTTGGACAATTCCTATTATTTAGAAGGGATCAACAAATTAGAACAGCATTGGACAAAGTGTATAAGTCTAAAAGGAGACTATGTCAAAAAATAAAAAAGGTTTACCTCAAGCATGTAAGTAGTGTTTATTTTTGCACGGACTTTTCAAATGTTCCTCGTACTCTTGTGGGTTCATGTATGTGCAAAAATAAGTTAAATCTACATAATAGCTTTAAGAACTGGTTCAAATCAGAATATGTGTTGTGGTGCAGTTTTCTGTTCTATTCTTTCTATTTTACTCTGTTCTGTTCTATTTAACAAACAACATAGCTTTTAGGAACACAGGTTTTTTTATGGGTAACATACCAATGTTTGGAAACAGTCCATGAAATTGTTTCTTATATTAAGCTCCACAGATGATACTCATAGCCCATTTTTGAGGAATCTGTAGCTTGTTGAAATTTTTTTTATTGTTGCTCCTCAAATTTCAGTTCCATAAATTATGTATAAGGAAAATAAAGCATGGTATGCAGTCTTTAGCACAACCGCATCTTTACAAAACTTCCAATCATACTGACTGTAAAATATGTTGTAACATATGTAAGCTAAAGAATCTATATCTACATCTATACTCTGCAAAACATCGTTAGGTGCATGGCATAGGGTACATCACATTGTACCAGTCATTAGGTTTTCTTCCTGTTCCATTCACATATGGTGCATGGGAGGAATGAATGTTTGAATGCCTCTGTGCATGCCATAATTATTCTAATCTTATTGTCATGATCCCTATGTGGGCGATATATAGCGGTTTTAGTATATTCCCAGAGTACGGAGGGCATTTGAAAAGTCCGTGCAAAGTCTGAGAGATTGCACCACCGGTGTGTATCGAGGTCATGTTTAGTTAGTAGCACCTTTGGGAAGAACGCACACCAAGTTTCAGCTATCTTGGTGTATTTCTTTGTGTTTGGCATTAGCGTGAATCAAGGAAGTCAAGTGATTGTCAAAAAATGGACGAAAAAGAATTTCGTGTGGTGATTAAACATTACTTTATGAAAGGCTAAACACCTCAGGAGACTAAAGAGAAGCTTGATAAACATTACAATGACTCTGCACCTTCGATTAGAATGGTTTATAAGTGATTTCAAAATTTTTGGAGTTGCCATATGAGCACAAATGTTGCTGAACATTCTGGACGCCTTGTGGAGGTTATGACTCCAGAAATCATTGATAAATTCCATGATATGGTAATGGATGACAGAAGAGTTAAGGTGCATGAGCTATCTGCAAGATGGGTTCCGCGATTGCTCACACTTGACCAAAAATGGAATCGTGTGAAGTGTTGCAAGGATAGTTTACAGCTGTTCAGGAAGAATCTGCAGGACTTTAAGTGTCGTTTCATTGCTTTGGATGAAACAGGGATACATTACTATACTCCTGAGACCAAACAACAATCTGAACAATGGGTTACCAAAGGAGAATCTGCACCAAAAAAGGCAAAGACCATTCCTTCGGCCGGAAAGGTTATGGCGACTGTCTGTTGGGATTCACAAGGGATAATCCTCATCAGCTATCTGGAAAAGGGTAAAACTAGTACAGGTGCATATTATTCATCGTTATTGGATCATTTGAAGGCCAAGCTGCAAGAAAAACGCAGGCAATTGGACCGCAAAAAAGTCATTTTCCATCACGACAATGCACCAGCACACACCTCAGCAGTTGTGGTCGCAAAATTAATGGAAATAGCATTCCAACTCATTTCACATCCCTTCTATTCTCCAGACTTGGCTCCCTTGGACTACTATTTGTTCCTCAATTTGAAGAAATGGCTGGCGGGACAAAGATTTTATTCAAACAAGGAGGTGATTGCAGCAACTAATAGCTATTTTGCAGACTTGGACAATTCCTGTTATTCGGAAGGAATCAACAAATTAGAACAGTGTTGGATGAAGTGTATAAGACTAAAAGGAGACTATGTTAAAAAATAAAGAAGGTTTAACCCAAACACGTAAGTAGTGTTTATTTTTGCACGGACTTTTCAAACGCCCCTTGTAATCATTTAAAGCTGGTTCTTGAAACTTTGTTAATTTACTTTCTCGAGATAGTTTACATCTCTCTTCAAGAGTCTTCCAGCTCAGTTCCTTCAGTATCTCACTGACAGTTTCTCACAGATTAAACAAACCTATGATTACTTGTGCTGCCCTTCTCTGTCTACATTCAATATCCCCTGTTAGTCCTATCTGGTGAGAGTGCCAAAAACCTGAGCAATATTCTAGAACCAGTCACATAGGTGGTATGTAAGCAATGTCCTTTGTATATTAATTGCACTTCTTCTAGAATTCTACCAATAAACCAAAGACTACCAACTGCTTGACCCACTACTGAATCTATGTGATCATTCCATTGGATATTTCCACAAAGTGTTACACCGAGGTATTTGTATGAATGGGCTGAGACCAGTAGTGACTTATTGATATTATAGTCATAGAATACTACTTTTTTTCACTTTGTGAAGTGCACAATTTTACAATTTTGAGCATTGAGAGCAAGTTGCCAATCTCTGCACCACTTTGAAATCTTATCAAGATCTAACTGAAAATTTATGCAGTTTCTTTCAGACAGTACTTCATTATAGATAACTGCATCATCTGCAAAAAAGCCTGATTTTACTATTAACACTCTCTGCAACATCATTAATATACAATGTGAGCAGCAAGGATCCCAACACACTTCCCTGGGGCACACCTGAAGTTACTTCCACATCTGACAATGACTCTACATCCAAGATAACATGTTGTATCCTTGCTGTCAAAAAGCCCTCAATCCAGTCACAAATTTCACTTGATACACCATATGTTTGTACTCTTGACAATAAGTGTATGCATGATACTGGGTCAAATGCTTTTTGGAAATCAAGAAATGCAGCATGTACCTAACTCTCTTGATCCAAAGCTTTCGGTATGTTATGTGAGAAAAGTGCGAGTTGGGTTTCACGTGACTGATGTTTTCGAAATCCATCCTGATTGGCATTGAGGAGGTCATTCTGGTGAAGATATCTCATTGTGTTTGAGTTCAGAGACAACAAACCAATGTCAAGGATATTGGATGGTAGTTTTGTGAATCACTACTACTACTACTGTGCCTGTAAACATGTGTGACCTGTACCTTTTTCTAAGAACTGGGCATGATTTTTATGGAATCCGTCAGGGATTCCATCGGACCCTGGAGCTTTGTTCAATTTTACATGCAAATGAACTGACGTTTTCTCTAAAGTTTTGGTTACATCAGGAGATGAGTCTGGTAGTGATAGAAGGATCCAATTATCATTTGATGCCCACCACTGATACTGAATCTTGCCCAAACAATCTCACATGTAACTTCAATTTCTACCTCAGCATGCATATCACATTTCAGATTTCTTTGAAAGGATAAATCAAGGAACTTTACACTATTCTTTTTTCATTTTTTCCCACTATCTATGTAACTATACAGTTTAATTTTATCATTGAATCTGCTGCTGTTGTTGTTGTTCCCCATGAGACATGTCTTACTACTAGTGCTGTCATTTAAGTGAATATCATTAAAGAACTTGACAACTTAGAGGATTTTTACTATGTTTCTGAAAGTATTTGTATGGAGTGTAGCCATGTATGGAAGTGAAACATGGACAATAAATAGTTTGGACAAGAAGAGAATAGAAGCTTTCGAAATGTGCTGCTACAGAAGAATGTTGAAGATTAGGTAGGTAGATCACGTAACTAATGAGGAGGTATTGAATAGGATTGGGGAGATGAGAAGTTTGTGGCACAACTTGACTAGAAGAAGGGATCAGTTTGTAGGACATGTTCTGAGGCATCAAGGGATCACAAATTTAGCATTGGAGGGCAGCGAGCATGGAGGGTAAAAATCGTAGAGGGAGACCAAGAGATGAATACACTAAGCAGATTCAGAAGGATGTAGGTTGCAGTAGGTACTGGGAGATGAAGGAGCTTGCACATGATAGATTAGCATGGAGAGCTGCATCAAACCACTCTCAGGACTGAAGACCACAACAACAACAACATGAAAGCTTTAAAAACAGTTGTGTTCTGTTAAATGAAAAAAAGAAATAACAAAAAACTGTTAGTATTTATATATTATTCCCAACACGTCTTCTTAAATTAGTATCAACACACAATGTAGAGTTCAAATGAACAGTCATATCCTAACTTATTTCACAAGATCATAGTTCCTTAGACATGTCTCGTGTCCAGCATTACTTAGGAATTTTGTGGTAGTATCAGCTAACATCTCTTCGGAAGGCAGATGTTCAATATTTGAGTACATCTCACTTAACATGCCTTCTTGTAAAATGATATTTTCTATCTGTACACTTGGATCTAGAATTTCTTATTAGATTCTTGTGTAACAAAATAGCTCCTTTATTATCACACCATACTTTCAGTGTTGCAGGAAAGTTTTTGTAGACTGTAAATACTTTAGGATCAAAGGAGACCACTCACCAAAAAGCAGAAACATTAAGTTGTTGATAGGCACACACAAATGAAAGAAAACTTGCCAGCTTTCATATGGAAACCAGTTACAGAGTATCTTCCATTAATTTTATTTCCTGAGTCAGCTTCACTAAGGGCCATCATTTCTCTATGGCTACCTCTAGAAAATTCTAGCTTATAGCCTATGGTCCACTTTAAATATCTAAACAGCCTTTTTACTGAAAACCAGTGGATCTTTTCAAACATTAGTTATGTATGGAAAGATCTGGTTGATATTTATGAATTATTTAGGAATAAAAGAGAAGACTCACTGAAAGAGAGAAGCGCTGCATCTTTGTAGGTACACAAACAATAGTTTCAGACTTAGCTAGCTTTCAGAATGAAATTCCTTTTTCAATCCTGTAGGAGAAACACACATATATATACACACACACACACTATTGGGTGGGGGGTGAGATTGGGTGTGGGGGACAGCAAGTTACCTTAGGTTTAGGCCAGGTAGGTTATGGAAGTGAATGATGTGCTGTAAGGTGGCTCCCATCTGTGCAGCTCAGGAAAGCTGGTGGTAGTGGAAAGGATCCAGATGAAGCAGCTGTAGAAATTTTGCATGTTGTGCTCTGCAGCATGTTGTGCCACTGGGTGGTCCACCTTGTTTTTGGCAACAGTTTGGCAGTCGCCATGCAGCAGAGCACAACATTGCTTCATCTGGATCCTTCCCACCACCACCAGCTTTTCTGAGCTGCACAGATGGGAGCCACCTTACAGCACATCATTCACTTCCATAACCTCCCTGGCCTAAACCTAAGGTACCTTGCTGTCCCCCACACCCAGCGCCACCCCCCACCCAATAGCGTGTGTGTGTGTGTGTGTGTGTGTGTGTGTGTGTGTGTGTGTGTGTGCGCGCGCGCTCGTGCGCGCTTCTGCCTTTTGGTGAATTGTCTTCTTTATTCCTAAACAATTCATAATTCTCAAACAGTAGTTATATCTGCTAATGATGTTGAAAGCAAAACAAAGTCTAAGTCAGATGTGTAGATTACCTCGTGTTAAGGTACACAGATGTCAGTTGATTTGATTGTCTCAAAGTTCAAGCCGAGTTCGAGTAGTATTTACACTGGCTAGGCTGCACTCATTATCTCCTGATAAGGTACACAGATGTCAGTTGATATGGTTATGTCAGAGTCCAAACCAAGTTCGAGTAGTATTTACACTGGCTAGGCTTCTTCATTCCAAATTTCTCCAGAACTTTTCTTGCTTGTGATGCCTGGGAGATCCAAATCATTCTTTTCAATGCAATCTATATTTGAAAATTGGTACATGGATCAGTGTTTGATGTGGTGAGTTTTATTTTTCTGAACACTTAATCAGTTTTCTAATTCCAGTTCCAACCAGTCCATTTAATTCCATAAAAATCTTTCGTCAGTCTGATACTTTTCCAGGTGCTACAAAATTTTCTGGTGGAATGACATAAATTTCTTCATTTAGGTCTTCAGAGAGACAAGCAGTGGTGACATCAACTTGGTTGATCTTCAGACTCTCTCGAGCTGCTTAGATAACAGACGTGTAATGGATAGATGCTTGACTGCTGGTGCAAAGGTTTCCTTATAATTAACTCCTTGAACTTATAAGTACCCTTTTATCACTTTGCATGTTTTAAATGTTTGTGGTGTAATGCCAGTCCCAAGCTTTATCTTTGTATTAGTCTTGAGAGGTTTGTGATCCCTGGGTACTTGTACCTCTTCAAATGTGTCAATACTAACAATGAGAATTATTTCTTCATTGCTTTTTCACATTCTTCCTTATTTATGCCCTTTGAAGCCTTTTTTGGCATCTGCATCTTTATGTGGAAGTCATCCTTGCAAGTAGTGAGTAAAATGGTCAAGCCATGCTTGACCTTTGAGGTGTAACCTCGATCCATATTTTTATTCTCATGTGCTTCATCCTTAGCTTCATTTCCCTATGGATCACTGTCAAAACTATAAAAAGGTACATTATTATTGTCTAGTGACTGAATTTCTTCATCAGTTTGTGAAGTATTGAAGTCATGAAATCCTGCTTCTTGTTTCAATCCTAAGGCATTGGCAGTTTTAGGTTTCTCTACCTTTAAACTTGTGAAATTCACACCCTCCAGGAAATTTACCATGCTGACAGTTATTTGGCATGACCTCTATTGATGAATTAATATCCTTTGTTTGCCTGAGAGCAGCCTACGAGTATCAATTTCTGTTACTTTTTATACCATTTCTTGTGATGGGGTTCAAAATTTGTACCATTGCACTGCATCCATAAATCCTAAAGTGCTATAAGGAAGGCTTTCTCCTATGCCAAAGATCATATGGTGTTGAAAGAATAGATGGCTACGCACCACATAGAGGAGGTGTTGAATCATAGAAGGCACAATGAAAAAGACTGCTAAAATATGAGGGTAAGTCAATTATTATCCGCAAAGTAGTTATAAAATTTTATTGTAATCAAATAGAAAACGTACAAGAACATCATTTTTTGACATAGTCTTCTTTTGTTTCAACACACTTGGTCCATCATTGTACAAGCTTCCTGATGCCCTCATAAAAGAAGCTTCTCGGTTGAGCTGTGAGTCAGGAATGCACCACTTCTGTCTCTGCTTCATACGAGGCAAATCAACGACCCCTTAATGCCTGTTTGAGTAGACCAAACAAGTGATAGACTGAAGGGGCAAGATTGGGACTATATGGAGTATGATCCAGTACTTCAAATTTAAGTTTCTGGAGCATTTCAGCAGTATGCAGACGGGCATTGTTGTGCAACAACACAACACCTTTTGACAGCAATCCTCGACATTTGCTTTGAATTGCAGGCTTTAGCCTGGCAGTAAGTATCTCACTGTAATGTACACTGTTTGTTGTTGTGCCCCTTTCCCCATAGTGTTCCAGTGCTGGACCTTGTGCATCTCAAAAACCGTAAGCATCAGTTTTCCTGCGGACGGTTGGGTCTTGAACTTTTTGTTGCATGGCAAATTTGGATGTTTCCATTCCATACTCTGCCATTTATTCTCCAGCTCGTAATGATGCATGCATGTTTTGTCACCAGTAATGACCCTGTCTAAGAAGTTGTCCCCTTCATTACCATAGTGATCCAGATGTTTTTTTCATATGTCCAAGTGTGTTTTTATGCAACTGTGTGAGTTGTTTTGGGATTCATCTTGGACAAACTTTATGAAACCCAAGTCTGTTGTGGATGATTTCGTAGGCAGAACCATGACTAATTTGCAGATGATGTGCCTCTTCATCAATAGTTAATTGTCTGTCTAAGAGAATCATTTCATGTGAACGCACAATGGTTTCTTCATTTGTGGCGGTAAATGGTTTTCTATCCAGTCATAGACACTCCTTTGTGGCAAAACACTGTTTCCGTGCTGTACCGAAAGTCTTTGATGATTTTCAGCCTCTGATACACCTTCCGACCACAAAAAATAGAACACTGAACGTTGCTCTTCTTTGGTGCAAATAGGCAGCGGAGCCATGATTAACATCACGGCAGCAATAATGAAACTAACCTAGCAGCTTGAAAATTGCAAAGATATAACAAATAAACAAAGCATGTGTCATCAACGTAAAATGACAGTAGTACTAAAAGAAACAAAAATATAACTAAACTGTGGATAATAATTGACTTACTCTTGTATTAAGCTTTCAAAGTCTTTCTTCCAAAATAGGAAGCGTACATGCATTTTTACATTTTCGTATTCCTACAAGCACAACTCACACACACATAGCCACTGTCTCTCTGGGCTCCAGCACCGTACATTAATGTTCGTCATGCTGCTGTACAATGAACAGTGTTACTTGCCTCAGTGGAAATGAAGTGCCTAGGGTAGACCACATTCCCCAGAATGACTGATACCTTTGGGAGAGCCAGCCATGAGCAAATTATTCCACCTGGCATGCAAGATATATGATACAGCTGAAATACTGTCAGACTTCAGGAAGGATGTAATAATCCCAGTAGCAAAGAAGCAAGTGTCATAGATCTGAATACTAACAAACCATTAGTTTAATAAGTCATGGTTGCAAGATATTTACAAAAGAATGGAAAAACTGGTAGAGGCTGACCTTGGGGAAGCCCAGTTTGGTTTCCAGAGAAATGTTGGAATATGGGGCAGTACTGACTTATTGTAGAAGATAGTTTAAGGAAAGGAAAACATACATTTAAAACATATGTAGATTTATAGAAAGCTATTGACCACGTGAACCGTACTACACACTTTGAAATTTATATGGTAGCAGGGATAAAATAATGGGATCGAAAGGTTATTTACAATTTGTACCAAAACCAGACTGCAGTTATAAGAGTTGAAGTATATGAAAGGGAAGCCACTGTTGGGAAAAGAGTGAAGCTGGATTGTAGCCTATCCCCGATGTTAGTCGGTATATACACTGAAGGAGAAATTTGGAAAAATATTTAAAGTTTAGGGACAAAAAGTAAAAACCTTGCTGTTTGCTGATGACATTGTACTTCTGTCAGAGGCTGGAGGAGTAATTGAACAGTAGAGACAGTGTAGTAAAAAGAGATTATAAGATGAACATAAGTGACAGTAAAACAAAGGTTATGGAATGCAGTTTAATTAAATCAGGTGATGCTGAGAGATTTAAAAAAAGGAAATGAGATAACAAAAGTGGTAGAAGAGTTTTGCTATTTGTGCAGCAAAATAACTGGAGTTTGCTAAAATAGGGGCAATATAAAATGCAAACTAGGAACATAAAGAAAAGCCTTTCTGAAAAAGAGAAATTTGTTATCATGTAATATAAATTAAATTGTTAGGTAGTCTTTTCTGAAGGTATTTGTCTGGAGTGTAACAGTTATAACCTCAAGTTGAACACATATATTTCAAAATGACACAATACATGTAAGTCACTAAGCAAGTTGACAAAGCACGAAATGTGAACACGGTGACATTCAAATGAGCACTGAGTCCAAGTCTAGCGGCCGCTGGCTGGCTGGCCGCTTAGGTGGCGTGGCTGCTGCATGGCTGGCAGACAGCGCTGCATGTAGAGGACGCGTGTAATTGCGCGGCGGTGCTTTGAATGATCGGCGAGTCACAACAGTAACCTTGTATGGAATTGAAATGCGGATGATAAAAAATTCATGCTAGAAGAGCATAGAAACTTTTGAAATTTGATACTGTGGAAGAATGGAAATTTACAATAACACCTATGACAAACAAGCCAGTGTGAAATACAGTGTGATCCAATAAGAACAGATTCTCCATTGTATGTAATATACCAGTGTCACGCAGATCACATCATATTGGATAATGGAAGATGTAAGATACATTTAAGTGTGATGGCATTAATAGAACTGCACCAAATCTACAAGGAAAATAATGTCTAATGTCACAGCAAATATGCACACCCCACTACAAAACTTACACAAAAATTTTATGAAAGATCATAAAACAGGCAAAAAGAATGCACAATAATAGGTACATAAAAATTCTGCAAGTTAAGTAAAAGCAGTGCAGGACTTCATAAACAAGGAAAAAAGCAAGGAAAAAACCCAATGAGAATATTGCCTTGTTTCATGACAGTAAAATTATTACTGAACCAAGCAAAACAGCAAATATATTCAACAGCTACTTCACTGGAATAGCTGAAAATTTAACAAAAATAAATTTTGTTGGAAATTAGTGCCCAGTAGAAAATCAGATTAACACCTGTAAATTATCAATGTTTGTGAATAATGTGAACAGGAGAAAACAGTCGAGGCTGTTACAGATCTAAAACCAACATACTCAGCAGGAATTAATGGCACATCCAGCAGAATCTTACAGAGGTCTCTCCAATACAGCATTTACCCCTCACTCATATATGTAACTGCTCATTAGAAACAGGTATCTTTCCTGAGCATTAGAGTTCCATAACTCTCAAGAGAATATTCTGCATGATCAAATAACACCATCAACCAACAACCCATCATCAATAAAGAAGTAACAACATTTCATAGCATTTGGATTCCAAGTGACCTAAAATGGGACAAACATATTGAACACGTTAATGCCAAGCTGAATACAGGCTGTTATCTTTTAAGGACTCTAGAAGGATGCATAAATGAACAGGCTCTAATGTCTGCCTATTATGCATAATTTATTGGACACCTAAAATATGGACTCGTATTCTGGGGGAATTCACAAGCAGCTCCAGGGCCCTTAGGAATCCAAAAAACAGCCATTAGAATTATTACAGGGAGCAGAATTAGACAGTCATGTAAACCAATATTGTAAAACACTGGAAGTGCTACCACTACCTCACATGTTTATTCTCAACACACTAATGTATGTTAAAAGAAATATAATTGCAAATGATAGCAGTATTAGAAAAACTGGTGACTTGTGTAATCACAATGCTAGATTAAAAGGTAATTTGCATTTACTCCCAGCTAATACTAGTTTATATCAGAAAGGTACATGCCAGTTGGGAATAAAATTATTCAATGAATTGCCAAATGATATATAATATACACTAAATATTAATACTTTTGAAAGATCTGTTTGAGAATATCTACAGCACACTACTTCTATTCAATAAATGAATGCTTGAACTGCAATAAAGGTACAGAGCTGTAACTTCTGTAACATTGAACCAAAGATAATTCTGGAAAACTGTCTACTTTAATGACTAGAATTAAGTCCAATATCATCATGTACATTGTACTACATATGATCAAAGGACTAAATATATAAATTGTAACCACAAATGTGTGGCTTGTGAAAATGGGCAAAGCCTGAACTAGTGAGCCAGTAAATAAGTAGGATCTTTGGTGTTAAACACTTAAAATTGTCTTTCCTTCACTATTTGAGGGTTGCGAGAAGCAACATACTGAAAGTTCTTACATTGAACCTGTTCACTGCATTTGGGATGTGGTCTCACTTTGCAGAGTTTACACCTCACACTGCCCTCCATTACCAGACTGACCATTCATTAATGCCTGAGAACATATCCTTCTTTTAGCCAGGTCATGTCATAAATTTCTTTTTTCTCCATTTCTGTTCTGTATCTCACAATCAGTTACTCGATCTACTCATCTAATGTTCAGCATTCTTCTGTAGCACCATATTTCAAAAGTTTCTAGTCTGTTTGTACCTACACTGTTTATTGTGCACATTTCAATTACACACAAGGTTAGACTTAAGTGAAAAACATTCAGAAAAGACTTGCTAACATTTAAACTTACATTAAATGTTAACAAATTTCTCTTTTCCACAAAAAACTTTTCTGCTATTGCTGATTGCATTTCACATCCTCCCTACTATAGCCACCATAAAATATATTGCTTCACAAAAAGCACAACATATCTAACACTTTTAGTGTTTCATTTTCTAATCTAAATCCCTTAGTGTTTATTTCATCTACATTTTATTATCATCATTTTACTTTTGTCGGTCTCTATTTTATAACATCTTTTCAAGAACACTGTTCAGTCGGTTGAACTGCTCTTCCAAATTCTTTGTTGTATCTGTCAGAATTACAATATCATCAGCAAACTGTAAAGTTTTTATTTCTTCTCCCTGAAGTTTAATTCCCTGTTCAAATTTCTCTTTAGTTTCCTCGAAGCTTGCTAAGTGTACAGATTTATTTATTTTTTATTCATCCAAAGATCATCTTGCATTCATATTGTTGTGGTAATACATTGAAAATCAATAGCTCAAAATATCAGTACACACAGAATATACGAGTATGCTTTACGGTGATAGAACAGGCGATTAGTTATGGCACTGATGATGGAACCATCCTGGCATTTGCCAAAAATGATCTAGAAAAACAACAGAAAACCTAAATCAGGATGGCCATGCACATGTGCAGGAAGAAAGGGGGGGGGCCTTGTTGCTTTCTACTACTGATGATAGTGTACAGGGGTCAAGTGGTCAGGACTTATCAGGTGGGTGTCCAGTGCTGACACTAAATGATAGAACTGGAAATAAGGTCAAATAAAGATAATGTATTTCAATGTGTGGAATACATGGGGTGCACCTAGGATGGAAAGTTACCAGGCACAGGCCAGTGTAGGAGATTGAACAACTAGATAAGGTGTGCAATGGGAGTTGAGGAGTGGGGTGGCAAGGGGAGGGGGTTTACTGTTAGGAACTGTTGGTGGCCAGCCATGGGGCACAGAGGCAGAGGTTCTTCCACCCAAGAAAGACATCCGTTCTGCTTGAGGTCGGGTCGCAAGAGAGAGACTGCAGAACCCTCCAGTGTCCATACATTTGACGTGCCTGCCTAGCATACTACTGACTGATCTGATGGCATGAATTCACTAGCAGTTTCAGCAGAGGACTGAAGGCATCTCATGTCAGCAGCTTTAACCAGACAGAACTGCTTCAGTTCTGGAGGGCTGGTAACTTGTCTCATGTAGGCAGAGCCAAAGTCACTCTGAGAGAAAACTTGTAAAACATTTGACTGGGGCCTATGAAATAAAATGTTTGAAACCAATTCCCTAAAATATTCTTTCACTGCCTGCCACCTTGTACATTGTTCTCCCTTCCAGAAGAATGTTGGCTCACAGTGTTTACAACAAGGTGTCATCCACCCCCGTGGAAAGGCAATTTGCACTATGAGAGGCCATACTGCCATGGGAGGAATCTGTTATAATATTTCATTCAGGGTAGGCGAGAGTTGACTTACATGTAATCAAGTTTCTTTTAATTGTTTACAGTTACAGCGCTAAACTCAGTGTAGTAAAGGAGTAGATACTGGCTGAAATTAATCAGCACTGATGTTTTAAAGGTTACAGCCCTCCTCCCTCCCCCCCCCCCCCCCCCCCTCCCCCAGAAATTTAATATAGTCTCAATGCTACATAGTGGAACCAGTGCCACAATACAACATATATCATCAGGATGACAGAATATTTTATTCTCTAAAATAAATGTATTGGATGACAAACATAACAAATCAATCTACTGCAAAACATGAGACCCAAATCGTATCATAACTAGATTAAGAACAAAGTTTCACAGGCTACAAAATATTAAGACAATTTCAGTAAAATGGAGAATACATTTAGCAAGTCCAGGAGAAGGTATACCATACAACATGTAGCCCAAACCTTACCTATACTAACCCATGTTAAAATGCAGAAGTACAAAATCTTTCCTTATATTGCACAGCACAACCCCATTCAGAATAATGGAAAAATTTCTAACTGCTCGATACAAGCAGATGGTTGATTTCGTTAGAATGGCAGGAGTTTATACTCTACCATAATAGTGGTGAACTATAACAACTACAAAACAACAACTCATGGAATACAAGTAGATTGTTCTGCTACAAGGGGTAATTCTGGTTTTAAGAGTGAAAAGAGGCTGCAAGAATGCCCCGCAGTAAATTCAATTGAAAATAGTAAGCTGCTTAAGGCACTTGAGTAAAAGTAAAATACAATTCATAAAGCTGTCACTAAAATATTTACCATGTAGGTTGATTTCATTAGCCTGGACCACTTTAAAAGACAATATACTGACAAAATACTGGAGCTATAGACAAAATTAGGGGATAATAAAGGGTACAAATGTGAGCTATGAATTTCTAACACCAAAATTCTACCTACTCATTTGAAAGAATTTACCTTATATAATAGCAGTGCTTCAGAACATGGCTTCGGAATACACAGTAAGAGACAGTGAAATATTAGATGTAGATCAAAGTTATTCATTGTTTTCAACTGGAAAAATGATAGCATAAACTAACTAGAGCATCTGATAGCCATCACTGTCTCGACTTGTATACAGCATTGGAAAAGATCAGTGCAGCCATATGTTAGTGTAAATCTCAGAAAGGCAAAATGCCTCATGTTCTTATGCATATCACTTATATAAAATGATAAAATAGTTTTATGTGTAGATTAATTATGCATAATTGAGGCAAATGAGAACTAACAATGTTGCAGTATGATCAAGCGTAACATTGGTTTTGTAAGTTGTCACCTTCAATATTCCTCCTAAGTTACCGGTACTGCTCAAGATACTTTAATACTGTCCACTTTAAAAATTAGAATCTAGTGTGACTGTACATGTTTGTGAAGGGAATGCACCTAGTGCAGGGACTTCATAGACATCACACAATTTCAGCTTAAACTCATTAGCTGTAGAAAACACATACTCATTTGAATACTTGTCGAATTCCTAGAACCACAAAATAAAAGCAACAACACTTCTACAAACCTGTTACTGTACAATAGTTATTAAGAAATTGTCCTCAAGGCCAAAAATTAAAACAAGAAGAACTGGAGGACAAGACCAGAAACAGCCCTTGTTGGATTATAAACTTAAAATTAAGATCGGTTACAACCTTAGTTTTTCCTCTAAGATGACAATATTCAAGAAAAATATCTGTCTTGTCAGCAGCTATTAGAGTCTACAATGACAAATTATCAGGGGACCTTCATATGGCTTAAAATAAGTTGGTCACCCAGAAGCCTCAACTGCCATTATGCCTGTTACAAAATCAGTCCAATTATAGCGAGAGTACAAAACATCAAATTAATGGCATGAGGAAACACAAAGCAAATCTATAGATAAAATAAATTATATAACAACAAAACAACTAAAAATATTCTGGGCAAGTTCATAAAACTTCACTTAAAGGTAGGAAAAGAATGCATTTTGTCTTTAATCAATTCACAAAATATAAAAACTTGGTTAGAATGCAGATAGGTGTAACTGAAGCACATTTGTAAACAACTTCCAACAGACAGGTAAAGAGCACATGGATTACTCGGTGGGGAAGGAGAGATATGCTCAGGCCCACGAGAAACATTGTGGGCCTCAAATATGTGTGTGTGATGTCAACTAATCTTAATGACAGCCCAGATGTATAGGAAGGGTACAGCACCGTAGGGTAGAGGACACAGATATTATGGTCAATGGGTGCTTATGGTGGGGGCAAAGGAGGGAAAACACTGTATTACTAAGATGAGCTAAATGAAGAGGGGAAACGGTGTGCCAATACTGAAGATGAGAGGGGCAGGCACTGCACAGCGCAGGTGTGAGAGGAGTGAAGATGTGGTAGTGTTGGAGAAGTAGATGCAGCAGTGTGGCTAAAGCAAGCGTGAAGTAAGCATATGCTTTTTAAAGCACAGATGCATGTTCCAGTTGTATTACACTAACTACACACAAAAAAGAGAAAGACAGTGCTGTTTAACAGGCGGTTGATCTCTAACAGTAATCCACACAGAGTGACGTAAGATTTGTCATTGAAAAGATCCTAAATTTTGTAGGACAAAACCAAAGGCAAGGCAGCACAGTAAACAATGTTTGAGAAGGCTCAGTTGCAGTAGCTAGTACTGTATTTGTTTTAATTTTGAAAAAGAAATAGGATGATAGAATGCATCTCTGTGTTGACTTTCAGCAAACACAAAATTCAAAAACACTGGTTAGTCATTTTAGGAATTTGTTGCTGCATAGAAATTGCAACAGTCACCTCAAAATGATGGAAATTCTGATGCAGAAATGTCAAAGAGTGATAAAGTAATGCATTTTGTACTTCATATACTGTGTAAATGTCAGGAAGAAAAAAATTCGTATTAATTTCACTGGACAAAAATCTTGAAAATTTTATAAAGAAGAACTGAAGGGGAACAGTCAATTCATTGGACTAAAAATACACAATTATTTTTAATCCTTATGAGTGGTGCCTTGATTGCAAAGAGAGGCTGCACATTACATATCTGACAACAAAACAAGACACTCAACAAAACAGAGCTGCAAGACAAATTACTGTAGAAAAACTTTAGTAAGGTAAATGTAATGCATTCTTTCGAAAGCCAAAACAAAATCCTTGTCAACAAAAGAGATCTACAAGGAAAATGCAGTACATTAAACTTCCACAACAAAGCTGAATAATGCAAATTGTCTAATGTCATCATATTTAAACCTTACATACTACTAGTAGGTGTGCACTTGGGCCATCTTTCTCACAAGAACCATTAAGGTTTACAATCATTTAAACACTATACACTTTATAAAAGTCATCTGAGCAGGTACATCGTCCCAAATAAATTATAATTACAGAAAAAATACAACTTAAAACACAGGCAATAGACAAAAGACTTTCAAAAAATGATTACACAGTTTCCCAGAAAGTTCACTGCTGCTTACAAAAATCTGTACCATATGAAAACTAGACTTAATTACAGCACACAAGACAAAGCAGGGGAAGACAAGTGTTAACGTGTCGATACTGTCGGCTTATCGCAAGGTGACAGCTGCGCAGGTCCATGTGTTTACATAATTCGGTCACTGCTTATAGTAAGCATTCACAGGTGACAAGAAGCTGAAATGTAAATGACCATAAAAACACATTGTTCTCTCAACTGGAAAATCACTGCACGTAAAATGGATCATGGTTACGGCTCTGCTCTGGCCTCTGTGAGTGACAGCATTAAAATACACTTTTTAGAATCACTGAGTCATCTCCACAGTATTGGAGAAGGTATCCTCTGCTTCCACCATTATATATTTTATATACAACAGAAACAACATCACTTAAAACAGTTGGCTCAGGAATTCTTGCCCGCACATAATAACCTTCAACCACATTAACGACAGGACATCTTGCATGTTCACAAATAACCTAAATAAAAACAAATTCATATATACAGGCTGGGGCAATAACAGTGACCCCGACAAGTGGATAAGACTGGAGAAGGGAAAGACCTACATTTACTTTCAACAAGAGGGAGCAAATGCCCATACAGCTGGACAAACCTTGGAGTACACTCATACAATTTTCATGCCTGACAGAGTTGTTATCAGAAGTCAGTCCAGTTGTGGCCCTGGCTGGCCATCCAGGTCACCTGATCACACAGTGTGCTATTACTTTGTGTGAGGAGCCACCAAGTCTACCATGTATTGCAATGAACCTCATAGTTTTGAAGAACTGCAGCAGTCCAGCTTCAATCTGCATTCAGCAACTTGCTGACTGGGGCCCAAAACTGTCAACGGGTGAATGGTGGTCCCATTCAACATCTGCTATAGTCAGGTTGATACGGTATTACCTTTTTTTCTGCTATGTTTCTTTGTATCCTGGAACTCTGTTCTATGGGCCACTTCAATTTGCCCCACCCTGTATTTTCATAGCAACAAAACTTTGCTATCCACTGGGAGGGGGGTGGGGGAGGGGGTAAGAGCCAAAAGTCATCATACACTGCTGGCCACTGTAAATGCAACACCCTGAAGGAAGCATCCGAATCAAGTGAAATTTACACCATGGGTTTGCAGCGATGAGATATGCAACTGATTAGAATTTCAGCACAGACGCACATCACGCGCGCCTGTGGCGCCACCTCATGGCGCCATTTAAGGCTTGGCGATTTCGATGAGTGTACGTTTGGCACGTGTGTTTACCTTGTGGTTGTTTCACAAGATGATCAGTTATGCCTCGTAGACAACAGCGAACATCGTTTGATCAAGTATCCAAGTTCGACAGAGGAAGGATAGTGGCTTACCGAGATTGTGGATTATCATACAGAGACATCGCTAGTCGTGTTGGACGAAACCAAACAACTGTAATGTGGATATGTGACCGTTGGATGCAGGAGGGTACGATGGACCGACGTGGTCGATCGCATTCACCTCGGTGCACCACTGCACGTGCTGATAGGCAAATTGTGCGCATGGCAGTGACGGATTGCTCAGTGACATCCCGAACCATAGCACAGCACATTGCGTCTGTAACGCATCATCCAGTGTCTGCGCGTACCATTCGACGCCGTTTACAGCAGAGTGGTCTGTCCACAAGACGTCCATTGCTTCATCTACCATTGACGCAGAACCACACACATCTCCGTCGCCAATGGTGTGATGACAGACGGATGTGGATGGCAGAATGGAATGACATTGTCTTTACTGACGAAGCACGCTTCTGTCTGCAGCACCACGATGGTCGGATTCGAGTGTGGAGACACTGTGGAGAGAGGATGCTGGACAGCTGCATTATGCACCGCCACACTGGTCTTGCACCGGGTATTATGGTATGGGGCGGTATTGGATATTACTCTCGCACACCTCTTGTACGCATTGCCGGTACTTTAAATAGCCGGCGCTACATATCCGAGGTGCTGGAGCCAGTTGTCCTTCCTTACCTTCAGGGCTCGGCCACAGCCATATATCAACAGGATAATGCGTGACCACACGTGGCACGCATTGTCCAAAGGTTCTTCGTCAATAAACAGATTGAAGTGCTTCCCTGGCCGGCTCGCTCTCCGGATCTTTCGCCGATAGAAAACATGTGGTCCATGGTTGCTCAACAAGTGACCCAGATTACATCCCCAGCTGCCACACCAGATGATCTTTGGCAACATGTGGAAGCTGCTTGGGCTGCTGTACCCCAGGAACACATTCAACGTCTCTTTGACTCAATGCCGAGACGTGTGGCAGCGGTGATCTCCAACAATGGTGGCTACTCTGGCTACTGATTCTGGCAGGAACCACATGTCACAGACATCTGTAAACATAATCATTTGATATTTGGTCAACATGTTATCTACAAAATAAATTTAGTTGTGCTACCTCTTGTCTTTCTTGGTGTTGCATTTACGGTGGCCAGCAGTGTAGTTTCACTTAACAACCTACAGGCTACAACAGATCAACCTTATATCATTCATTATAATTCTTATTACAATATGTCACTTATTGCATCATAGTTTCATGCATGGGCTTAACCAGTTAGGTACCAGCTACTGAGAAAACCATAAGACATTTAAAGGGAAAGACATCAAGATGGGGAGCAAAAATATAGAAATATATTGAAAATTGAGAAGATGGAGAAAGTTCCCAGTCCAGCATATCACATAGCATGCTAGCAGTTTTGGCAGCACATGCGCTAATCATGTAATTATGCTGTGTACGTGCTTGGGACCTCAAGTCATCTAGTCTCACTATTAATCTGATAAATAATGCCAAGATGGTCAGAATCTAATGCTTTGCCACTTTTTTTGAGAAGGTGTAGACACAAATTTCTGGCCTGTGTCTGGTCTTGCAATAAACACACATTCTCATCAAGGCACAAGGCTTTAGTATTCCGATTATTTCAGTGATCTTGCAGATGCGGTTTTCGAACAGACAGGGTTTGTGTGGCACCTAACAGTCTCGCATCTGTGAAGCTGAGCACAAGAGCCTACTGTCATTAGAGGGCACAGATATTATGCTTATAGAAAAGATGAAAGAAAATAGAATGGATCATGACATGAAAATGAAACAGAAGAAAATGCCATGAACGGCTGGGAGGCTGTGGGTGCTAGCCAGATTTTGCTAGCTGTAAATCCCTGGAGATTAACAGAAAACTCTCAATAATATACCTACAGAAACTTCTCATCATGACAACAATAAGCATGACATACTTCCGTGGCAATAGAGTTTAAAACAAGGATAAGAAATCAACTGCAGTACACAGGTGCAATGACATTATATGTCTAAATTACACAAGCATTAAGTATCCAACGAACCTGCATCCAAAGTGCTTATCTAGGAACAACTGCACATTCAACATACCTCACAGTAACTATACCCATAAAAATTTGAAGTTCAAATCATCCCTCTAAGTAAAGACACTTCCAAATGAAAAGTTGCAAAATTTGACTCTATACGGTGTACTTCTGAGTACCGAGAGGAAAAAATCTATATGTGCAGCAACACGAATGGGGCATAAAACTGCAGTCTAGTACCACAGTGTCCAGGAAAATTTTCTCTCTAAACATATTTGTGTCTGTCATAAGATGTTCTGTGACCTTCTAAGAAAATAGTTTGACTCACATTTTTACATTACAGGCAGTAGGAGTCAAAATAATAGCATGTGATACAAAAACTGAGCACTAAAAATCACAGTACTCCTTTATTTCAAAACTATAATTCACTTATCTGAGGGTCCCTATTAGCTCCCTATGTTCTCTTCTGAACAAATGACGGCAATACCTCAGTATGTACAACACTTACAGTACACTCGTCGGAACGTGTGGAACAAGGCGGCAGCGATGACAGGGCAGTGGCTGAGGGCTGTACTCGGGCCGTGTCTGCGTGGCTGCAGCACAGACAGAGGGGGCGATTGGCTGCACGGTGGCAAAAGTACGCACCCTGGGCATCGAGGACAGGACCCTAATGGAGATGACAGCGAGAGGCTGACCTGTGGCGAATGTGGGGGCAGTGCCACCAGGTGGTGCAGGGTGGGGAAGCCGCACCAGCCACGGGTTGCACGCCCACGCACAGGGCCGACACGGACACATCGCACATCTTTTTCCCCTTCTGTCTCAGCGCCTGGTTCGGGGTCAGCATGCGGCGACTGAGGAGCTTTGCCAGCTGCGACTGTCAAATGGGGTGCTCCATTAGACACAGTCACTCTGCAGTGGGCAGTGAAACAGTGCAGTAGACTTTGCCATGAGCACTGATATGTGTCTGACCGAAAGCATAACCAACACACTGCAGCTCAGGCTCAGCTCACAGTAGAATAACAGCAGTGAATACTGACCAGCCACACAATATCAAACATGAACTAAAAGTCAATGATTGCCCTACGGACTGAATGATGGGGCCGTATTATGCTTGTGATACAGATGTCTATGAGTGAGGTCATCTCATTGCTGACGACAATGTCCCAGAGGTTGAGTGATCAGGACTTACAAGGTCGGCATCAAGTTTTTACATTTAATGGTAGAACAGGAAATTAGGTCAAATAGGGAGAATATAATTCAATGTAGGGGATATGAGGGGTACATCTAGGGTAGGAAGTTACCAGGTATAGGCTTGTCTAGGAGGTTGAACAGCTAAATAAAGTGCACAATCAGAGTGGAGGGGAGGGGAGGGCTCTGCCTCCTGAGAAAGAAATCTGTTCTGCTTGAGGTCTGGATCATGAGAGAGAAGCAATGTGTTCTGCTCTGGAGAACCCTCCAGTGATCATACATGTGACATGCCTCCCATACATGCTATTGGCTAAATTGATGGCACGAATTCACTAGCAGTTTCAGAGAGGATTGAAAGCATCTCTTGTTAGCAGCTGTAACCAGACAGGACTTCCTTGCTCCTGAAAGGCTGGCAGCTTGTGTCACATAGGCATGGTTGAACTTACTATAGGAGAAAACTTGTGAAGAGTTGACTGGGGCCTTTGAAATAAAATGTTTTAAAGCAATTCCCTATAATATTTGTTGACTGGCTAATAACTTGTACAGCCAGACAGGGCAAACTCCAGCCTTCCAAATATATCATCATTTTAACAGCGGCACTGCTTCATTTGATGCATCCATGTTATATAGTGTTCTTTGATTTACATACAGTTTGTTTCTGATACAGTGTAGTCCTCCATCGCTGAACATACTGAAAGTGCATTTATCTTCGTGCCTCGCAAAAAGCTGCTGTGCGGCTGTTGCTTGCTCCAAGGTGCCCAGTGTGAATACGCGTCTGAATGGACTGACTTGCACACACATGTTAAGGAAGAGGTATGCAATCTACACACATGCCTTTACTTGTGTGTGGGGTAAGTACAGTCGCACAGTGACGAGCACAAAGCACACAGTTGTAAATGTACCTTAGGGACACTTGGTGACTCTTGTAACATGAATGTGCTGCTCTGTCCTTTGCACTAACTCCAGTCTCTTCAGAAAACTGTCTCCAGACCCTGAAACATTTAACTATGCCCTTTGCACATCCCCATTTCCTCCCCTTAGTCTACCTAGCGAACTAAATCAGCATCCCCCTGAGATGAATGATATATTGAACTCTAGAGGATGACATGTTGTTGCTGTCTTGACACACAATGTTTTTATAAAAGTGTTACATCATAGTTATGTATCATAACGTGACACAGTAATGTCATCCACCATCATTATTAACAACTACTCTGAGTCAATAAGTAATCTTTAATTGTGTAGTACACATAACATCAGCGATAGACTACAACCCAGTCAGTCCCTTCACAATTACTGCTTCTTTCTGATGTCCTTCAACTCTTATAACTGCACTTTTATGTATTATGGATGACACCTTCAGCTGTATTTATAGGTATAATTTAATTTTTATAGATTTTGGTGTAACATTACACTATCTTTAGGGCCATCTGTGATTACAGGTGATAATGTGTTTTATATATGTTGTAGCTAGTCTAGACAACAATTCTAAGTATTTACTTCTGGAGGAGATAAATAGATGATACAACATATAAAGAACATTACATTAGTTTCAGTAAAACACTTTAATACAGAATACTTAACTCAAGCAGAGATTCATGTCCATATAATTTGGTATAATAGCAGAACATGATGATAAAAGTTTAGTTCTTGCATTGAAAGGCAGTCAAATCTCACTTTACATTTAACTCTGAATTTTGGTACACAGTTCTGACTAGTGACACAAGCTCACTTCTGGATCTGAACTATGAGGATGCTGCTATCAAAGTGGGATCTCCAAGAGAAGGCCGAGTGTCTCCGCACTCTGACATAAGAAGGTTTTCAGCAACGGCAACTTATGGAACTTCTTTAGGACCTATTTTCATCATTATTTCTCGTTCCTGGGTGTGTGTGGCAGTGACTGTCCTTAGCTTAGGTTCTGTCATGTGGGGTCAACTTTTACATGGGACCTCACTCCTCAGACAAAACCACATTTCTCCTCTCCACCTTCCTTCTCCCTCCAAACGCCTTACCATCATTGTTTAGTGCTGGGTTACGTGATGGTAGTGAGGGGGAAGGCCTGAATACAGATGTAAGTGATGAGATAGGGAATGTAGCAATGGCTGATGGCAGGTTCCTGTCCTCAACCCAGTCTCCACCTTGAGAGAAATTGGGAACATTGGCTGAAAAACCAGCCACGGGTTGCATGTCTGCATCCGGAGATGCAAACTCTGTGTTCAGGAGGACAGCATGTTTAATTGCAGAGACATCACAGTAGCTGTCCCGAGGCAGTGCCTCCATGGAAATCAGCTCTGGCTGAGTTTGCATCAGTGGCGCAACACCATTCCCCATACAGCACTGACCACAATGGGTGGAGAGACAGTATGACTGCTTTGGATGACCCCAGTGACATTCTGGGTCTGTGAGCAAAAATTCTGCAACCCAGTCATTGATATAAGAGTGCCGCAGCTGATTCTGGTGGTGCGGGTGGAGCCCACATGAACCTTGAATGATGTAAGACAAATGACCCAATAGTTATGACACCATGCTCCCAATGTTGTTACTTACCAAAAACTTTGAGTAAAACTTTGTCCTGTGGCTGACACTTTGACTGACCTGCTGGAATAAACTGCTTCTGTGGTGGCCACAGAAGATACAACAGGGTACAGTTTCTGGTGAAAATTTCTGAGAAACTGCACGTGCTATGCACTGGTATGTCTGCCATAAGCAGACAAAATTGAAATATGCTTCTTTAGCAGTATTCTATCAATTAGGGCAGTTGATATTCTTAAAAATATTGGGAATCTGATGTAACGATATTTAAAAAATATAATTACCGACCATCATAATATTGAAGAAATTATCAATGTGTCGGCTGAAAAAGATATCGATGTACTGGCCTATAAAAATATTGGCTGCACATTGTAAGTATACTGCCAGTTTTAGAGCTGTATGTTTAAGTATTGATTTATTATTAGAGATTCTGTACATCAACAAGCTAGCAGCCTACTTATCCCCCTTTAGAACAAGAATTGAAAGGTAAACAATGCACGATCACACTTAGCGATAATCACTTTACTAACAATGGTAGCTACATGTAAGTGTCACAGGTCTCTGATGTGTCCATTGTTCGATTCAGTCACATATCGAATTTGTCAAAATTGCGTGGTGAAGTTAAATGCAGTTATTGTTGGTAACACCGAGCACTGATTATGTTAGCATTTCTCCTCATACATCTCCGTCCACTGCAAACCCCAAGATTCTCATTTATATTTATGTCCGTCATTTTCAGCAATTGTATTTGAAGAATGCCAATGTGAAGAAATAGCACAGTAATTGTTTTAAAAAAATTTTAACGCAACTGCTGTGCTATTTATTCTCATCCGGAATCTTGTTATTCCATTCACAGCCCCCCCCCCCCCTCCCCCCCCCCCCCCGCCATCCCTTACCACCTTACCATCGGACTTCTTCTTCGTGCCACCTATACTTCTTTGCTCTGGGAAAGAGAAAGTCAGGATGTGAGATGAAACCTCAAAAAAGTAGTAAGACTCCTTCACACAGTGAAAGTAAATTTATGATCTACTACATTTTCAAAAGAACAATCTCAAACATCTACCTAAAATTGCAAAAAATATAAAATAAAAATATTGGCACTCGATATTGCCATTTCGATATCGATATATTGGTGAAAAAATGTCATCGATATATATCTATATTTTCTGGAAAAAATTATTAATATATTGCCATTTTATCAGCAGGTCTGCTATCAATCATATCATAGATGTCATTATCTATTAAAGAACCAGAGAGAGCTGTGTCCAATTAAAAATTGAACTATCTTGTGAACCACTCTTAATTAGATAAAAGTTTGTTCTTCTGTCTGTGGACTGTGCCTTTAATGTTGTATGTAGAGAAGAGGCCTTCCAGTTGAGCACAACATTTGACCAATCTTCCTCCTTGCAGCTAAACTGTCAAAACTTGGATGCAGCAACCAGGGCTGGTGCTGTTTGTTGCGACAGTAAGTTTGTCATCTCTTGAACACTGAGCAGCAGTCATTCAGTTTGCTGTGTCTGTACCTGAGTAATTTTGTTTAAAAATAGTTCACACTGGGGCTCAGACTGGTTAAACACTTTATATTAGATACAAAAATACTGAAATATTATCACTGCTGTGACTAGCAATACACAAAGTACACCCACACAAGCAAGCGAGGGTGGAAGTTAGTCAAAATCACTTGTCCCCATGTTTATATGTAACGACAAGAAAACACACTTGAACACATCTGAGAACATACTCGTTGCCATTTATATGTGTGTCCTAGCAATCCTAGACAACAGTTCTAAGTATTTATTTCTGGTGGCGATCGAGTAGATACTATAACATACAATGAACATTAGATCACTTTCAGTAAAAAAACTTTAATACAGTACAACTTTAATACTTGGGCAGACATTTGTGTCTGCATTAGGGTCGGTATATATTTCATAGAATACAATGATAACAGTTTCATTCTTGCACTGAATGACAGTCAAATCTCACTTTACATTTAACTGTGAAATTTAGTACACAGTTGCGACTAATGACACGAGCTCACTCGTAGATCGAACTATGATGATGCTGCTATCAAAGAGTGGGCTTTTCGACAGTGGGCTAAGTGGCACTCCACTCTGATGTAAGTGGGCTTCCAGCACAAATGGTGTATGGGAGGACTTCTTGACAGTGTGTCTTCATTGACACCTTTCATTCATGGCCACAGCTGGCAGTGGCTGTCCTTAGCTCATGGTTCCATCATGAGGTGCCAGCTTCAACATGGGGCCTTGCTTTTTCGATGACACCACACCATGAATACTGCCCTATCATCACCATAAATTTCGTAGTGGTTACAAAAATGTTAGTTTCCATGATGATGAAACTGCTTTCTTGCTTTGTGATGTGAACAACAACAGCCAAAGTGTCCATCATTCACAGCATGAACAGGTAAGAATGTTCAGCATGGCAGAGATCGATTTTTGTAGCCTCTATAAGATGTGTGAAGGTGGTAGCTCAGATGTAAAGTGCCAGATTACATATCCAAAGGTTCCTGATCAATACTAGGAGTTTGGTCTGTTACTTATCACTATTTTCACCTCTGGAAATTTTTGCTGATGTGAAAAGTGTCGAGTTGCACCATTGTTCAAAATGCACATTAAACTGGATGGGTAAATCAGTTAAAAGGTCGAAGGAAGGCAGCAGCATACCACCTGCAACAGGACTGTACCTAGTAAATTGCTGTGATGTTGAAAACAATCTTCCTTCCCCTCCCCTCCCCCCCGCCCCCACCCCTCCCCGCCCCCCATCCCCTCTCTCACCCCCAGGGGGCTCATCATTCTTTGGTGAGTTTATACGTGGCTACCACTGGGGTCCAACCTTTGCAGCACATCTTCTCTTCCCATGTTGCACGTCTGTCCTTCTGTAATTTTTTCCCCTCCTTTGGGGAACTGTCTCTGAGATATTTCTGGGAGTGTGTTCTGAAGTTATAATAGCCTGACATTAGAACGGCCCTGCATCTATTTTTCCTTTCTTTCATCATTCTCCATCTCCTAACCTTCCTCTATATTTTTTCTCTCCCTGTGTGAGCTCCTGAAGGCTGGCGCACATGTTTGACGGGTAACAGGTGAATGTGTAACACAATTCCCAGCCCTCGGTCAACAGGTAGGGTTCACATGAACCCCCGTCACAGCCCAGGTCCAGGGATAGGTGATTTGCCTGAGCTGTTACCTTCCTAAATTGTAATTGGTCCCTTTATCAGGAATTCGGGAGGTGTGACCTGAGGTGTGAACAATCACCTAAGGTGGTTGAGCCACCCCCGTCCCCCCTTCCTCACAGTGAGGTCCTCAGTAGGAAGGGGCACGCCATTGAAGACACTGTCAATCATGGGGGATTTTCTCACAATGAGCCAATCACCATTTCAGGCTACATCTACTAAACATATAAGGAATGGGGCTAGAGATTCAAAGACTCACCCAGCCACACATCGGTTCCTCGTGGTATCATGCACTAAAGAAGGTCAGTCATTTGCTGCAGATAATCCATTTGTTACTCAGAAAGGTGTTATTGCAGTTGCTGGCCCTGTGGAATCTGCTCTCATTTATGTAATGGGATTTTGCTTTTGGAGATCAATAGTGATTTTCAAGCACAACAATGCCCATTGTACGCTAAATTCTTCATGCAGTGTTATTTACACTCAGCTGCTTGATGATCTGACCAAGGGAGAAATTGAAACTTACCTCTCTGATCAGGGCCTCACTGCAGTACATTGGGTGATAAAAACAGTTAATGACACCTTGTTTTAAATGCAGACTCTCTTTCTCACTTTTGATCAATTAGTGCTTCCATCAAAGATGAAAGCAGGCTATCATGTCATCACAGTCTGACCCTACATTCCAAACCCATACCAGTGTCAATGTTAAGCCACACTCAAATGTCCTCCAACGGCCAAGCGTGTTACTTGTGGTAGGGATACTCGTGAGGGTGACTGCCAGCCTCCTCCCCTGCTCTGTACCAATTGTAATGGAGACCATGCCAACTCATCTCGTGAGTGTTCCATGTATCTTGATTAATGGGCTATATAGGAGATCCAAGTGACACAAAAAGTACCTCGCCCCCTCACAGATAAGTTGTTGGTTAGTTGAAAGCTCTGCGTTTTACCATCTGCCACTTACAGTACTGTTCTTGCTACACCTCACTCCATGAAGGACATGGCTACAAAGACTTCCAACTTCAAATTCAGCACTGCAGTCATAAAATCACCAGTATCACAGTAGCATCCCTGTCTCCTTCTCCTCCAGGTGCACAATAAAACCACTAAATCCTCACCCCTAATGGGAAAATACCATGTTTCACAACCAGTCGACTGGAAAGGACAAAAGGAACACTCCCACAAATACTTCTTATAACCCTCCAGCGAACTTGCTACAATGCCACCTTTATTATGTGGGAGCTAGATCATGCTCTCACTTCATCCTGGTCTTCTGCTGGATGATGTTCCCATTCAGATGTTGTAGCATCCTTCTCTTGTGAGCAAGCAATTTCTCCTTCATATGTACAATTGGATTTGGGCAGATGGCATGTTTCCCAGACAATGGCATGAAGCCACTGTCACACCCATACCTAAGCTTGATAAGGACAAAACACCTTTCTTTTAGCTACCGTCTCATGTCTCTCACCAGCTGTGTTTGCAAGGTGATGAACATGTGATTCATGCCCAGCAGGTATGGTGGCTTGAGTCTTGCAATTTACTAACCAACCTCAATGTGGATTTCAAGTGCACTTTTCTGCATTTGACCATCTCATGAACAGTTTTCTGCAGAAATGCCAAACTGTGGCCATGTTTTTCGATTTGGAGAAAGCCTATGACACCTGCTGGAGGACTGCTATCCTCTGTACTCTCTACACATGGGGCTTCTGAGACCGCATGCACATTTCCTTGAAGTATTTTTCAAAGAACTCAATTTCTCTACACATCTCTCTACACATGGGGCTTTTGAGACCGCATGCACATTTCCTTGAAGTATTTTTCAAAGAACTCAATTTCAAGGTACATGTGGGTTCTGGCTTGTTGGACACCTTTATCCAGGAATATGGGATGCCTCAGGCTCCGTCCTGAGCATCGTGCTCTTTGCTATAACCATTAACCCTGTTATGGCCTGCCTCCCAGTGGACATTTCCGGCTCCCTTTTCGTCGACGCTTTTGAGACCTATTGCAGTTCTCCATGGACTTGTCTCCTTGAGCGGCATCTTTATAGGTGTCTCAATCATCGTTACTCATCGAGCATTGACAATGACTTTCATTTTTCCACTGACAAAACCATTTGTATGAATTTCTGGCAGTGCAGTGAGTTTCTTCGAGCAACTTTACATTTTGGACCTGTTGCTCTTCCATTCACTGAAACTAAAAAAATTCTGGGGCTTATGCCCAATAGGAAACTTTCTCATGTGTCTTACCTGGACACTTGCTGCACCCACTCCAATAATGTCCTATGTGTCCTAAGAGTTACTTTCTGGGGTGTGGATCAGACCATCCTCCATTTGTACCAATCCCTTGTCCATTCGAAACAATGGGTGTTTTGTTTATGCACCTGTATGTCCATCCATCTTACATCATCTTAATATAATCCACCATTGTGGAATCCGTTTGGCCATTGGTGCCTTTTACATTAGCCCAATTGAAAGCCTCTATGCAGAAGCTGCCGAACTACCACTGTCCTGCCAGCGTGATTTTCTACTCAGTGCATACACAAATCGTTTGTCTTCCCTACCCGTCCATCAATCCTATGCCTCCTTCTTTGACAACTTCTTTGACAGCCAGTATGGGATATGTACTCCTTCTCTGTTACCTCTTGGAGTTCACTTTCAGCTATAACTGTGGAAGGTTAACTTCATGCTACCTGCCACTTTCCTGATGGGTGTGAATCCTTCACAACCTTGGCTTTGTGCAGTAGTCTGTGTTCATCTTGGATTTGATTCACTTCCAAAGGAAATACCTCCAGATTCGATCTATCACTGTAAATTTCTTGATCTTTGCACAGAACTAAGTGGTAGAACTTTTGTGTACCAAGATGGCTCTCAGACTGACCATGGTGTTAGGTGTGCCTTTGTCATTAGCATGAATGATTTTCAGTTTTGTTCCCCAGCACACTGCTCAGTATTTACAGCAGAGCTCTTTTACCTGAATCAGGTCAGACTGTACATCTGGCAACACAGGCTTTTCAATTGTGTCATCAACTCCAATTTTGTCAATGCCCTTCAGAGATTCTGTGTGCTGTACACGGTCCATCCCTTAGTGCAACAGGTCCAAGAAAGCTTCCACATGCTCAGTCCTGAGGGAATCATGTGACATTTATGCAGGTTCCTGGTCAAGTTGATCTGATGGAAAATGAGGCTGCTGATGCTGCTGCCAAGGCTGCAGTCCTCATACCTCAGACTACTAGTTCTTTTGTTCCTTCCGATGATCTCTGTGTTGCCATCTGTCAGCAGGTGGTGTCACTTTGGTATCACCACTGGTCTTCCAATGATGGGAACAAGCTCTGGGGAATTAAACTCCTCCCAGTGGCTTGGCCAACCTCCTCTCAGCCCTCTCACTTTGAGGAGATCATTTCAACTAGGTTGTGTGTTGGGCACTTTCATTTTAGCTATCACCATTTCTTAAGTGGTGATCACCCAGCGCTTTGGGCTCATTGTCATGGACCTTTGGTGGTACGCCGTTTCCTGACAGAATGCCCTTTTTTAAACCACTTACATCCTAACATGCCCCCAGGGGGCTCGGCGCTCTTTGTCAGGTTCGTGCTTGGCTACCATGGGGCCCTAGTCTTTGCAGCATATTTTCCCTTCTGTGCTGCTTGTCTGTCCTCTTGCTATTCTTTTTCCCCTCCCTTGGGGACCATGTTTGGGATGTTGTTGGAAATATGTTCTGCATAATGAGTCGCCAATATCAGAACAGTCTCTCCACTGTCTTTCGTTCCTTCTTTAATCATGCATGCCCCTTTTTCTATCCTTCCAACACTTTGGCGTTTGAAGTTCCTCTTTTTCTCCTTACTAGCTGTGCACTCCTGAACCCCAGCCGATGCATCTGAGGCATAGCAGTTGACTGGATAATGAGTAATTCCCAGCCCCAGGTTGACAGGTAGTGTTCACACGTACCCCCTGGTAAGGCCAGGCCCAGGGAGGGGTGATTGCCTGAGCTGCTACCTTCCTACATTGCCTATTGGTCCCTCTGTCAGGTGTTCAGGAGGTGTAACCTGAGGTGTGAACAATCACCTAAGGCAGGTGCATCTCAGGGGGGGGGGGGGGGGGGGAAGTTGGAAGGAATGCACCATTAGAGATGCTGGCAATCATAGGGGATTTTCTGACAATGAGCCTAACATCTTCTCAGTCTATGTCAACTGAATGTAAACAGAATAAGGCTAACAGTTCTAAGAGCCTCCCAGATGCACCATGATTCCTTGTGGTTTCGTGTACTGAAGACAGTCAGTCGTTTGCTATGGTAAATCCATTTATTATTCATAAAAGTGTTGAAGCAATTGCTGGCCCTGTGAAATCCTGCCCTCTTTTATGAAATGGCACTTTGCTTTTGGAGACTACTTCTGATTCTCAAGCACAACAACTGCTTGCATCTTTGATCTTCCACGACTATCCTGTTCATGCCAAGGCTCATCGAATGCTGAATTCTTCCCGTGGTGTTATTTAACTAGGCTGCTCAATGGTCTTACTGAGGCAGAAATCCAAACATACCTCTCGGATGAAGGCATCATTGCCTTCAATTGGATGATGCACCCTTAGTGCCCACACACACTCTTTTCTCAGGTCCAAGGAAGTTTCAACTTGCTCAGTCTTGAGAGGGCTACATCATGTTAATTGGGTTCCTACTCATATTGGCCTGATGGGAGCCTCCTGATGCTGCTGCCTACGCTGCAGTCCTCCTACCTCAGCCTGCTAGTTCTTTTGTTCCTTCCAAAGGTCTCTGTGTTGCCATCTGTCAGCAGGTGGTGTCACTTTGGCAGCACCACTGGTCTTCCCATCATGGCAACAAATCTTGTGGAATTAAACCTTTCCCAGTGCCTTGGCCAACCTGCTCTCGGCCCTCTTGCAGTGAGGAGATCATTTTAACTAGATTGTGTGTTGAGCACTGTCACTTTAGCCATCACTATTTGTTTAGTGATGACCCCCACCACCTTGTGCTCATTGGCATGAACCTTTGATGGTATGCCATTTCCTGTTGAAAGCCCTTTTTTTAACTACTTGCAACGTAATGTAAGTTTGATGTCTGAGTTATCAGCTGTTTTAGTGAACAATGTATGGGTTGGCCACCATAACAATATGGTGAAGGACATTTAATCTTTAGATTGGGACCTCTACTGTCTCTATGGCATATTTTTTGGATCTTTCTCCAAGAGGAAGTCCTTGTTCTTAGCAAACAAACAAATGGCTCCATCCCCCAATTTCTCGCCTTACCATTGCAGATGATGTCATTGTGGATACTATTGCTACCTCTAATACTTTACCTGCTATCACCCCACCTTCCTCCTGCAAAATGAGTGGAGGAGGCTTGGGTGATACTTTTCTCCTCTCAGAATTGTCAATGCTACCATACCGCTTTTACTGTGAGGGAGCTAGATCATGCTTTCACTTCACCCTGATCTTACTCCCCATGGCCGGGTGATGTTCACATTGAGATGTTGTTGTATTTTGCTCTTGTGAGCAAGCACTTTCTCCTTGTATGTACAATCACATTTGGACAGATGACACATTTCCCAGATGCTGGTGTGAAGCTGCTGCCATACCCATACCTAAGTTCGGTAAGGACAAACGCCTTACTTCTAGCTACCACTCAGTGGCTCAAATCTTGCAATCTACTAACCACTACACAATGTAGATTTTGAGCATGCTGTTCTGCGGTTGCCCATCTCATCACTTTGTCAACCCATGTTGTTGTTGTTGTTGTTGTTGTTGTTGTCTTCAGTCCTGAGACTGGTTTGATGCAGCTCTCCATGCTACTCTATCCTGTGCAAGCTTCTTCATCTCCCAGTACTTACTGCAACCTACATCCTTCTGAATCTGCTTAGTGTATTCATCTCTTGGTCTCCCTCTTCGATTTTTACCCTCCATGCTGCCCTCCAATGCTAAATTTGTGATTCCTTGATGCCTCAGAACATGTCCTACCAACTGGTCCCTTCTTCTTGTCAAGTTGTGCCACAAACTCCTCTTCTCCCCAATCCTATTCAATACTTCCTCATTAGTTATGTGATCCACCCATCTAATCTTCAGCATTCTTCTGTAGCACCACATTTTGAAAGCTTCTATTATCTTCTTTTCCAAACTATTTATCGTCCATGTCCATGTTTCACACCCATGTAATGAATGATTTTCTGTTGAAATACCCGACTGTGGCCACGTTTTTTGATTTGGAGAAAGACCGTGATACCTGCTGGGGGACTAGTACTAGTATCCTCTGTACTCTATACACAAGGGGCTTCTGAGGCCACAGACCACATTTCAAAACATGGCCTTGTCAGACACCTTTATCCAGGAAAATGGGGTGCTTCAAGGTTGTGTCCTGACCGTCATCCACTTTGCTATAGTCATTAATTCTATTATGGCCTTTCTTCCACTAGGCATTTCAGGTTGCCTTTTCATCGATGATTTTGTGATCTGCTGCAGTTCTTCATGGACTTGCCTCCTTGAACAATGTCTTCAGTAATGTCTCGGTGGTGTTCACTCGTGCAGCACTCACAATGTCTTTTGCTTTTCCACTGACAAAACTGTTTGTATGAATTTCTGGTGGTGCAGTGGCTTTTTTCCACTGTCTTTATGTCTTGGGCCTGTTGTTCTTCTGTTCACTGAAACTACAGAATGCCATGGGCTCATTCTTAATACCAAACATTCTCTGCTCCCAGTCCAGCAATGTCGTGTGTGTTATAAATGGCACTTTCCAGGGTGTGTATCAGACCACCCTCCCCCATTTGTACCAGTCCCTTGTCCTTTTGAAACTAGACTATGGGTGTTTCGTTTGTGCATTTGTATGTCCGTCCATCTCGCACCATCTTAATACAATCCACAATCGTGGAATCTGTTGCACAACTGCCACTGTTTCCCAGTGTGATTTCCTCCTCAGTGGATACTCAAGTCCTTTGTGTTCCTTACCCAACCACCCATCCTGTGCCTCCTTGTTTGCTGACTTCCTAGACTGCCAGTATGGGGCATGTCCTCCTTGTCTGTTACCTTTCAGAGCTCTCTTTCAGCTATTGCTTCAGCAGTTTAACTTCACACTACCGCCATATTCCCAGTGAGTGCAAACCCATTATCACCTTGGCTTTGTCAACAGCCCATATTCATCTTTCATCTTCGACTTGATTCGCTTCATAAGGAAACTACTCCAGATTCTATCTACTACCATAAGTTTCTCAACCTTAGCATGCAAGTTAGTGATAGCACCTTTGTGTACACTGATGGCTCTACCACTGACCCTGGTTTCACTTGTGGCTTCATTGTTGTCACTGACTATTTCCAGTATCGTCTTCAGGAACACTGCTCAATATTTACAGCAGAGCTCTTTGCCCTCTACCGGGCCACAAAATACAAATGGCAACACAGACTTTTTAATTGTGTCATATGCTCAAATTCTCTCATCTACATCTACATCTACATCTACATTTATACTCCGCAAGCCACCCAATGGTGTGTGGTGGAGGGCACTTTACGTGCCACTGTCACTACCTCCCTTTTCTGTTTCAGTCGCGTATGGTTCGCGGGAAGAACGACTGTCGGAAAGCCTCCATGCACGCTCAAATCTCTCTAAGTTTACATTCATGATCTCCTCATGAGGTATAAGTAGGGGGAAGCAATATATTCGATACCTCATCCAGAAACGCACCCTCTCGAAACCTGGCGAGCAAGCTACACTGTGATGCAGAGCGCCTCTCTTGCAGAGTCTGCCACTTGAGTTTGCTAAACATCTCCGTAACGCTATCACGGTTACCAAATAACCCTGTGACGAAACACGCTGTTCTTCTTTGGATCTTCTCTATCTCCTCCGTCAACCCGATCTGGTACGGATCCCACACTGATGAGCAATACTCAAGTATAGGTCGAACGAGTGTTTTGTAAGCCACCTCCTTTGTTGATGGACTACATTTTCTAAGGACTCTCCCAATTAATCTCAACCTTGTACCCGCCTTACCAACAATTAATTTTATATGATCATTCCACTTCAAATCATTCCGTTCGCATACTCCCAGATATTTTACAGAAGTAACTGCTACCAGTGTATGTTCCGCTATCATATAATCATACAATAAAGGGCCCTTCTTTCTATGTATTCACAGTACATTACATTTGTCTATGTTAAGGGTCAGTTGCCACTCCCTGCATCAAGTGCCTATCCGCTGTACATCTTCCTGCATTTTGCTAGTGCCATTCATATCCTCTGTGTCCTGTAGCTGTACCCAATTGACTCCACAGTGCAATGGGTCCAAGAAAGCTTCCACTTGCTCACTCTTGAGGGAGCTGCTGAGTTTTTTATGTGGGTTCCTGGTCACATCAGCTGGTGCTGCTCCCAAGGCTACAGTCCTACTACCTCAGCCGGCTAGCTCTTCATTCCCTTCCAATGATTTCTGTGTTCTGTCTGTCAGTTGGTGGTGGCACTTTGGCATCACCACTGGTCTTCTCTTCATGGGAACTAGCTCCAGGGAGTTAAACCTCTCCCAGTGACTTTGTTGACCATCTCTTGGCCCTCTTGCCACTAGGACATCATTTTACACTGCTGGCCATTAAAATTGCTACACCAAGAAGAAATGCATATGATAAACGACTATTCATTGGACAAATATATTATACTAGAATTGAAACATGATTACATTTTCACGCAATTTGGGTGCATAGATCTTGAGCAATCAGCACCCTGAACAACCACCTCTGGCCGTAATAAAGGCCTTGATACGCCTGGGCATTGAGTCAAACAGAGCTTGGATGGAGTGTACAGGTACAGCTGCCCATGCAGCTTCAACACAATACCACAGTTCATCAATAATAGTGACTAGCGTATTGTGATGAGCCAGTTGCTCGGCCACCATTGACCAGACATTTTCAATTGCTGAGAGATCTGGAGAAAGTGCTGCAGCAGTTGAATATCTTCTGTATCCAGAAAGGCCAGCACAGGACCTGCAACATGCGGTCGTGTAATATCCTGCTGAAATGTAGGGTTTCGCAGGGATCGAATGAAGGGTAGAGCCACGGGTCGTAACACATTTGAAATGTAATGTCCACTGTTCAAAGTGACGTTAATGTGAACAAGAGGTGACCGAGATGTCTAACCGATGGCACCCCATACCATCACCCCGGGTGATATGGCAATATGGTGATGACGAATACATGCTTCCAGTATGAGTTCACCGTGATGTCGCCAAACACGGATGCGACCATCATGATGCTGTAAACAGAACCTGGATTCATCCGAAAAAATGACGTTTTGCCATTTGTGCACCCAGGTTCGTCATTGAGTACACCATCACAGGTGCTCCTACTGTGATGCAGCATCAATGGTAACCTCAGCCATGGTCTCCGAGCTGGTAGTCCATGCTGCTGCAAACATTGTCGAACTGTTAGTGCAGATGGTTGTTGTCTCGCAAACGATCCCATCTGTTGACTCAGGGATCGAGACTTGGCTGCACGATCCGTTACAGCCATGCAGATAAGATACCTGTCATCTCGACTGCTAGTGATACGAGGCCATTGGGATCTAGCACAGCATTCTGTATTACCCTCCTGAACCCACTGACTCCATATTCTGCTAACAGTCATTGGATCTCAAGCAACACGAGCAGCAATGTCACGATACGATAAACCACGATCACGATAGGCTACAATCCGACCTTTATCAAAGTCAGAAACTTGATGATACGCATTTCTCCTCCTTACACGAGGCATCAAAACAACATTTCACCAGGCAATGCCGGTCAACTGCAGTTTGTGTATGAGAAATCGGTTGGAAACTTTCCTCATGTCAGCACGTTGTAGATGTCACCATCAGTGCCAATCTTGTGTGAATGCTCTGAAAAGCTAATCATTTGCATATCACAGCATCTTCTTCCTGTTGGTTAAATTTCACGTCTGTAGCATGTCATCTTCGTGGTGTAGCAATTTTAATGGCCAGTAGTGTAGTTAGTTTATGTATTGGGCACTATTATTTAAGCCATCGTCATTTTTTAGGTGGTGACCCCACACCACTATGTGCTCATTGTCATCAACCTTTGACAGTTTGCCATTTCCTGACTGAATGCCCTTTTTTTTTAACCACTTATGTTCTAGTGTCTACTTGCCATCTGAGTTATTGGCCATGTTATCGAATGACACACAGGCAGTCAACCACGTTTTATCTTTTATCCATCGTAGCAATATGACAAAGGACATTTAGGGCTGATTGTATAAACATTGCTGAGTGGAGATAAAATTGATGTTAGATCAGGAAGAGAACTATGTTTAGGACTCAGCTCTATTGTATCATGCTGAACTTGGATCCACCAAAGCAGTTTCAGATTTGATCTTAGATAGCACATAACGTGCTTGGCAACATGGCTAAAATCAGGGCTATCAATATGATTACTGCACTTTGACTGCAGATATTTATTGTACATTGTAGATTTGCAGTATTTATTATTGTAGATGTCGTGATATGACCATAGGAGCAAGTGAACAGAAAACAGAGCAGACACCATACTTTTCTCAATATGAGAAAGATTTGCTGCTGGAAATTGAGTTGGGACGGTATAAAGATGTAATATAGTGCAAAAAGAAATGGATAAAGTCACTGGGGCCAACAAGGCAAAGGCATGGCGAGAAGTTGCTGTTGACTTTAATTCTCTCATAAGGCTGATACCTTATGGACATCTCTGCAAGCTGTTGCTATGTCTGCTTTAAACGGATAACCAACCACTATTTGACAGGTTCCTGAGGTATAAAATTTTAGGGTTAACAGCAAGATGCACACTGGAGTGAGCAGTTGGTTTCTTTTGTTGGTTTCATCAGATAATCTCTAAGCCTTAGTACTAATTGCTCAACAGTACCTTTCTCAAAATGAAACAGCTCAAGTGATGTGTTATTTAACTCCAAGAGTGGGTTCACCCTTTCACGGATTGTGTTGGGAGGTTGTTCGATCTCATCATGATCATCCTCTGTGAACACACCTGTATACATTGAAGTGCCAAAGAAACCGATAAACCTCCCTAATATCATGTAGGTCCCCTGCGAGCATGCAGAAGTGCTGCAACATGATGTGTGGCATGGACTCAACTAATGTCTGAAGTAGTGCTTGTGGGAACTGACACCATGAATTGTACTGGGCTGTCCATAAATCTGAAAGAGTACAATGGGGTGGAGATCTATTCTGAACAGCACGTCGCAAAGCATCCGAGATATTCTCAGTAATGTACGTGTCTGCGGAGTCTGGCGGCCAGTGGAAGTGTTTAAACTCAGCAGAGTGTTCCTGGAGCCACTCTGTGGCAATTATGGATGTGTGAGAGGTTGCATTGTCCTGCTGGAATTGCCCTAGTCCGTCGGAATGTACTATGGACATTAATGGATGTAGGTAATCAGAGAGGATGCTTGCGTATGTGTCACTTGTCAGAGTCATATCTAGACATATGAGGGGTCCCATATCACTCCAACTGCACATGCCTCACACTATTACAGAGCCTCCACCAGCTTGAACAGTTCCCTGCTGACATGCAGTGTCCATGGATTCATGAGGTTGTGTCCACACCCATGCACATCCATCTGCTCGATACAATTTGAAATCAGACTCGTCCGACCAGTCAATGTGTTTCCAGTCATCAACAGCCCAATGTTGAGCACAGGTAAGGCATAAAGCTTTGTGTTGTGCAGTTATCAAGGGTACACGAGTGGGCCTTTGGCTCTGAAAGCCCTTATTGATGATGTTTCATTGAATGGTTCACATTCTGACACTTATTGATGGCCGAGAATTGAAATCTGCAGCAATTTATGGTAGGGTTGCTCTTCTGTCACAGTGAATGATTGTTGTTGGTCCCATTCTTGCAGAATGTCAAAGATTTAATGTTTTACCAGATTCCTGATATTCATGGTACACTTGTGAAATGGTTGTATGGGAAAATCATTGCTACCTCAGAGATGCTGTGTCCCATCGCTTGTGCGCTGACTATAACACCATGTTCAAACTCTCTTAAATCTTCATAACCTGCCATTGTAGCAGCAGTAACTGATCTAACAGATGTACCAGACACTTGTCGTCTTATATATGTGTTGCCGTATTCTGCCTGGTTACATATCTCTGTATTTGAATGCGCATGTCTGTTCCAGTTTCTTTGGTGCTTCAGTGTATAATATACAATACAACGAGAGGCAGGATAACAGATCACAGACCCAAATAACATCTCTGTTGATTTAAATAAGAGGCTGATTCATAGCAGAGACAACTGAGTCACAGAGCTCAGCAAAACAATCAAGGTGGCAAGTTGAGATAGCAACTTGCTTAAAGTTTAATGATATGACATTTTCACTTACTTCCCCATCTGGAACTAAGAAAATAATGAAGCTCTTCCAAAATCAAAAGTTCATACACAGTTTTGGAGGAAATTCAATACAATTTATTGCTGATTACTGGTTTCAACTGTTAAGATTGTCATTATCTGATCTGTAAAGTGACGTGTGTACATAGGGTACATGTACTATCATTATTTATATTTGCCATTACAAATGAAGAAAAGGAAATTCAGTGTTTTCCTGCCTTTAAAAAATTTATTGTTGTAACTGCTGTTCTGTTTAATAGCACATTCTACACATGTTTGTATAAAAAAAAAAATCGCTTTTGTCACAAATGAAAACAATGCTGTTAAAAAGCACCTTGTGTAACTGGGGATTTCCACACACCTAACAATCCACTGATTCTTATTAAATGGTGAATTGCATAACAGTACACATTTCTGCATTGTTTACGTTTATGTGGTGAGTTAAGTACATCATGGAGCCACATTCTGTGAAGTACACAGTTTAACTGACTGACAATAAGGCATAGATTGCAGACACTTGATGGCTCTTACATAGGTATCAGAAAACCAGAGCATACTTTTCTTTTCATTTCTTTTAAAATTACAAATATCTTTGAGAGTAAATCCTTAACATATGGGAATTATACTGATATTTATGTAACACTTTTTATACAATTCTACAAAATGTTTTTATTTACAATAATCTTAATAGATACTGTAGGATTTTAGTATTTGTTTTGTTATATTACTGTATATATGCAATTTTTACTAAAATGTATACATATGTACAGCTGGGATGCATGATCCACTGAAACAAGATATAACAAATGCATGTCCTCAGTATTGTTTCTTACACTTATGTGACTTGTGGTACAGGATCCAATTTACCAATTCCTCAACTAAATTGTAACTTAAAATTTTGTGCCCACATTCCAGCACAACATGTGTTTCATGATTCTGTCATTATGTCACATAGACTTACTTATACATTTTAAATCTCCTGCTTAGACTATTTCAAGTCATCTGTGTAACAAAGTAGAAAAATGCCTTATTATCTTATGATTCACAATATTTGTTGTTATAAATTCAAGTTGAACAAATATATTTCAAGGAAGATGCAATACATGAAAGTCATGGATCAAGTAAACACAGTAAGACATGTGTACACTTTAACAGTCAAATCATAACTGAGTCCGAGTCTAGCAGCCGCTGGCTGGCTGGCCGCTTAGGTGGTGCTGCTGCTGCATCGCTGGCAGACAGCGCCACATGTAGAGGATGCACGTAACCGCTCGGCGGCACTTTGAAAGATCGGCGAGTCACAACACTTTTCCCACCTTTGAAGTCTTTGCACAGGTCTTGATGGAGGTGGCCTGTAGATTGCTAACGTCCATATGCGTTGTTTGACTGGCCGTGAAGTCTCGAGGAGGAGGCTTTCCGTATGGACGGAAGTGTCCCCAATGATAACGGGTCGAGATCACAGGAGACATGGGGGTCAAATCTGCTGGGGCCCCATGCACCAATCTGCCCGTTGCGGTAAGTCTGGTTGTTATAACAGGAGACATGGGCGATGTGTCTGTGTCCATAGGAGAAGGAGGCGAGTAGAGTTGCTCCAACAGATGATGGTCATGTGGTTCCTGCATGGGCACGTCTCCTGGTGGGGTCAGTTCGTGTGCTGGCACAGATATGTTAGTGAGAGGACTGCGTTGTGAGTAATGAGAGATTCCAGTATCCCGAGTGTCAGGTAGAGCCGAAGGTGGTGTAGTGGCATCTGGAACAGGTGTTACCAGCACACAAGGCCGAAGCTGGTCCAAATGACGCACTGCAACACCCGTGTCCGTCTGGATTTCACACAGGTGTAGGCCACGGTGTCGTAAGATGCAGCCAGGACTCCATTTTGGCCGCCTGCCATATCCGCGTACCCATACGAGGTCCTCGGCAGTGAACCGGCAAAGCGAAGGCACCCGTGGCCGTGAGGTGGAAGGCCGCAGAAGATGAAGTAGCGTGCGGGGCTGTCAGCCATGTAAGAGCTCAGCCGGGCTGTTGTCACCCATGGGGGTGAAGCGGTAAGAAGTCAGAAATTGGAGAAGCGCATCATCAGCAGCAGAAGAAGTCAGGAGTTTCGTCATCTGAGCCTTAAATGTGCGGATCAGTCGTTCAGCCTCACTGTTTGACTGTGGATGGAACAGAGGGGCCGTGACATGCACGATGCTGTGACGGGCACAAAAATCCGAAAAATCGGACGAGGCAAATTGCAAACCATTATCAGTAACAAGAGTTTGGGAAGGCCTTCCAAAGAGAAAATGCGAGCTAGAGCATTGGTGGTTGCTGCGGTGGTAGGCGACGTGCAACGGACAATGAAACGAAAGTTAGAGTAGGTGTCAATAACGAGAAGCCAATAAGTACCTAAAAAAGGTCCCGCAAAGTCAGCATGAATAAGCTCCCAGGGCTTCTCAGGCGAAGGCCACGGTGACAAAGATGACTTCGGGTGGCGGCCTGTGACGCACAAGGGCCGCAGGCAGCGCCCATATGTGCAGTTTCAGAGTCGATGCCGGGCCAGTACACATGATGGCGTGCCAGAGATTTTGTGCGAGAGACACCCCAGTGCCCTTGGTGAAGGAGGTGTAAGACTGAAGCACGCAAAGACGCAGGTACCACAACGCACGGCAAAGCATTTTCGGTGGAAAGGAGGATAACACCATCCCTAACCGTGAGGCGATAACACAAAGCGTAGTTGTTCTGCAATGGATCAGAAGTCTTAGCGGACGGATGATCTGGCCAACCCTTCTGAATACAGCATAAAAACCCAGGAGAGGGTAGGGTCAGAACCCGTAGCAGCCGCCAGCTGGTCCCCGGTGATGGGGAACTCGTCCACAACCCACTGCTCGGCAACATCCAGGTGGAAACACAAAAGTTCGGCCATATCGAATGCCAGATCAGGACCCATGGGAAGGCAAGTCAGTGCATCAGCATTCGCACGTTGAGCTGTCGACCAGAAATGAATCTCATAATTGAAACAAGACAAGTAAAGAGCCCAATGCTGGAGGCGGTGTGCAGCCTTGTCGGGAAGTGACGTTGATGGATGAAACAAGGAAACAAGTGGTTTGTGATCCGTAACAAGATGAAATTTGGATCCATAGAGAAAAACACCAAACTTATGAAGAGCATAAATAATGGCCAAAGCTTCTTTTTCAAATTGAGAATACTTTTGTTGGGCATCTGTGAGCATTTTGGAGGCATAAGCAATGGGTTGTTGAGAACCATCAGAAAAACAGTGCACAAGGACTGCACTGGCCCCGTATTGAGAGGCATCTGTGGCAAGAACAAGATGTTGGCCAGGTCGATAAGTAGCCAGGCATGGGGCCTGTTTCAGCATAGTCTTCAATTTCTGGAAAGCCGCATTGCATGATGTGGACCAGTGAAAAGGCACATTTTTATGCAACAGGTGATGTAACGGCTGAGCCACCGAAGCAGCAGACGGTAAAAACTTGTGATAGTATGCTAATTTCCCCAAGAAGGCCTGCAGTTCCTTAACAGATGTAGGGCAAGGAAGGGCATCGATTCCAGCAACAGTTTGCTGAAGCGGACGAATACCATCCCAAGAGAGTTTAAACCCCAAGTACGTGATAGAACCTGAAAAATTTTGATTTCTGAAGATTACACTTAAGACCGGCAGTCTGTAAGACATGAAAAAGTGTGTGGAGATTTTGAAGATGTTCGTCAGTGGTGGACTCAGTGACAACAATGTCATCCTGGTAATTTATACACCCAGGGACAGTGAGTAATAATTGTTCCAAGAATCGCTGAAAGAGAGCAGGGTTGCTGGCAACCCCAAATGGCAATCATTGACATTGATAGAGGCTGAAAGGCATGTTAAGGACCAGAAACTGCTGGGAAGCAGTGTCGAGAGGAAGTTGATGATAAGCTTCTGACAGGTCAAGTTTAGAAAAATACTGGCCTCCAGCAAGTTTAGTGAACAATTCTTCAGGTCGAGGCATAGGGTGAGTGTTGATAAGGAATTGAGCATTTACATTGGCTTTGAAATTGCCACAGAGACGAATATAACCATTTGGCTTAGCAACGACAATGACAGGAGAGGACCACTCACTGGAAGTGACAGGAAGCAAGACCCCTGAAGCAGTGAGACGATCCAGCTCCCATTTGACCTGATCACGAAGGGCCACAGGAATGGGCTGAGCCCAAAAAAACTTAGTCCGAGCAGTGGGTTTGAGTGTGATATGAGCTTCAAAGTCGTTTGCATGGCCTAACACAGGAGAAAAAAGGAACAAAAATGTTGTCGACAAGGAGTCCAATTGAGCATAACGAATAGCATCAGAGATGATATTGACAGAGTCATCTATGGTGAACCCAAAAACACGAAAGGCATCGAAACCAAAAAGATTCTCCACATTACTATGGTTGACCACAAATATGTGAACAGTGCGAATGACAGATTTGTAAGATACCTCAGCATCAAAGTGTCCCAAGAGAGAAATCTTCTGTTTATTGTAAGTCCGCAATTGCCCAGTGACAGGTGACAGGATTGGAGAACCCAACTGCAGATACATCTGAGAATTGATGATAGTGGCAGCAGAACCAGTATCCACCTGCATGCGAACATCTCGACCAAGTATTTGGACAGTGAGGAATAATTTCCCTGAAAGGGAAGAAGTACAATTGACAGACAACACAGAATCAGAATCAGTGTCATGTTCATAAACATCATGTATGCGGTCGGATTTGCAAATGGATGACACATGACCCCTTTTTTTTGCAATTTTGACACGCGGCCCAACGTGGACAATCTTCTCATGAATGTTTCGTAAAACACCATGGACATGAAGGAAGTAGCCGTGGGTTTTGCTGCAGTTTCTTAGAGGTTTGTTTACGGTTAGGCCGAGGCTGTGATTGGGAACGTACTGCGACCACTTCGGATGGCGGGGACATGCCACATGCTTCGTCAACATCACACAGACGTTTTATTTCCCCAACGTCACCCCATGCCTCTATTTGCACTCCTGCGGCGCGAGAAATTTCAAAAGACTGAGCAATGCAAAGGACTTCACCTAGAGCCGGATTTGCAAACTGAAGGGCATGTTGCCTAACTTCTTTGTCGGGTGCCGATTGGATAATAGCATCCCGTACCATGGAATCAGTGTACGATTCTTTGTGAACTTCAGTAACAAATTGACACTTTCTACTGAGGCTGTGAAGTTCAGCAGCCCAAGCGCAATAGGAGTGATTTGGTTGTTTTTGACAATAAGAAAAGGCAACATGAGAGGCTAACACATGTGTTTGCTTTTGAAAATAGACGGACAGAAGTGAGCACATTTCAACAAAGGACAAAGATGCAGGATCTTTCAAAGGAGCCAATTGCGACAACAACCGATACATTTGAGGTGAAGTCCATGAAAGGAACAGAGACTTACATGATCGTTCATCTGTGACATGAAATGCCAAGAAGTTCAGTCGAAGACATTTTTCGTAATTAGACCAGTCTTCCGCTGTCTCATCATAAGGAGGAAAAGGAGGTAGAGACAACAACGAGAGATGCCCCGCATTTGATGCCGCGATGAAATCACGAATCGAATTTGTGAGATGCATTTGCTGTTCTATGACACCTTGCAATAGTTGCTCTAGAGTAGCCATGGAAACATGTGGGTCAATGATGGAAAAGAAAAATCCCATCCTCGTCACCAATTGTTATAACTTCAAGTTAAACAAATATATTTCAAGAAAGACGCAATACATGAAAGTCACGGATGAAGTAAACAGAGTAATACATGTGTACACTTTAACAGTCAAATCATAACTGAGTCCGAGTCTAGTGGTCACTGGCTGGCTGCTGCTGCATGGCTGGCAGACAGCACCGCTTGTAGAGGACATGCGTAACTGTGTGGCGGCACTTTGAAAGATTGGCGAGTCACAACATTGGTAACACATAAAAAACATGTTAAATAATGGTTGACCTTATGTACTGATTATGTGATGTTTGTGATATAATCCTGTTTGTCTTGTTTGTACTGTAACAGAAGAATTTGTATATTTTGTGGTGAAAAATAACATAGCTACACCAAATGCTGCACAGTTTTTTAAAGCACAGTTTAATAATTCTTATCTATAACAGCTCTACATGATGCCAGTGTAAAGTTGCATTAATCCTTCAGTTGCAGTTTGCTTCAGTTTCCTACATGTCACTATATAACAAATTTCTTTATTGAAATTAAATAGTATCATAGTGAATGGCTATGCTGCAATATTTGTTAGCCTATAGTACTCATAAGAGACAGTGCAACAAAGTTATAACAGTATAGTTATGTACCCCCCACTTTAGATAACCATGCCATATATATTGTCACCAATTGTGTCCATCCTATCAGCCCCCTGTCCCTGCCTTGGTTATTCTCTTCTTCCGCCTCTTCTCCTTACCTCATCCCCCATCCCACCCTTTACTTAGGTATGAACACTGAAATTTCCAGTTTGCAGTGCTCAGGCTATTTGTATATACCCCCCCACACCACCTGTCCCTGCTCACCACTTTCCCTTCACCGCCTTCCAGACAGCTCCAACATGTCACGACTCTGTCATGTTTTACTGGTCTTGTGGGAGTATTGGGTATCATGCAGAAAAAAATCAGTGATATATGAATCAATAACATTGATATAGTAATATAATGTTGTTGTTGTTGTTGTGGTCTTCAGTCCTGAGACTGGTTTGATGCAGCTCTCCATGCTACTGTATCCTGTGCAAGCTTCTTCATCTCCCAGTATCTACTGCAACCTACATCCTTCTGAATCTGTTTAGTGTATTCACCTCTTGGTCTCCCTCTACACTCCCTTCCAACACTAAATTGGTGATCCCTAGCATTTGCAATAGAATACTGAAGAGTTATTGTCAACATGTATCATTGTTTTTGAAATACGTAGTTCATGACCAAGTCAGAGTATTTTACCTATTTTATCAGAGAGATTAAAGAATGCAGTGTTTAAACCCTTTCATAAGGAGTTTTGTCAATAATTACCATTAGAAAATATGAGAGTAGTGTTCTACCTCAGGAATAATGATGTGCTTAGCAAGTCGCAGTTTGGAATTCAGAATGCTTGGTAGTTTACATAAATAATGGAAAGTCCAGGTAGAATTATCAACAATGTAGGAAAAGACAGGTTGCTACTTACCGTTAGGTGGCAGAGAGGCACAATTAAAAGATACTTGCATAAAACTTCTGATCACAGCCTTCATCAGAAAAAGAGAGACACACATCATTCACACACTCACGCAGGCACATCTCATGCACACAGGACTGCCAACTCCAGCATTTTGGGCTGGGATGTCCAAGATGCTGGACTTGGCAGTCATGTGTGGATGAGGTGTGCTTTCTTGTGTATATGAAAACACATTTTAGACCTTCTTAAGCATCTCAGTTTAGTCACTTTTGCATTTGGTGTTGTGGCATTCATAATAATTTACTGTACCATACTTTGCTTCTATTTCCAGTCAACATTGCTATATGAAGCACATATATAGGAAATAAACTTTTCTTGGCACAAAAGTGTGCCATAAGAATACTATGTGATGTGCACACACAATCATCTTGTAGACTATTGCTTGGCAAGTAGGTACCAACATTTTATGCACAGTATTGTCTCCCATGAAAGTTTTTATGAATAGTCCCAGTTCAGGTGAAATAATGACATTTATACAAAATACTGGACGAAAAAAATTACTATTCTCATCTTTTATTGAAATTAATCTTAACTCAAAAAGGGGTGAATAATGCTGCCAAAATGATACTTAATGCCTAAGCAAAGCCAGACTTGAAAATTACTTAAAAAGAAGAAGCTCCGCACAGGGTAGTTGAAACAATTACTCTATACTCTTTAAAAACTATGTGATTGACTTTTTTGTATGTAAAACAATCTGTGAACATCATTTTGTTATCTTGGAGGTGGCTCTTCATGAAGTGTTTTCAAATTACCTGTCAAGGGAAGGATATTATTGTGGAGCCTGCAAAAAATGGTTTGTGAGGGCACACCAAACAACTTGAGAAAAAATACTTCGAGAAGATGTATCAGAGACAGAGAGAATGACAATGAGTTAATAAACAAAGTAAAAAAGAATCTTATATTATAAAATTGGTGAACCGTGGGCTCTGTAATAGCACTCCCATCTCATGATAATCTTACGTTATTGGCTGGTACAGTTATTCTTCAGTTTCTGTGCTGTTTTTGAAGTATCCAGATTTTGCAACCTGTTTGAGATTCAATTGAAATGAGTTTGTTTAAATGAACTTATGACCTGCATCTTTTCAGGATTCATATATAGGAAGTCAGAATGACAGCAGAATTGTTGCCTGATTTCCTGCCCAGCCCTCTAGATAAATACCGTAGAGCATCTACTTTTAACTGGAAGTCTATGAGGCTACTCCTAGAAGATCCTGAAATGTTGGAATACAAGGTAATTTGTCTGGTCTGAAATACCATTTGTGATAATTAAATTGATGAATAAAATTGTAGTCTTTTTGCTTGTGACTGCATTAATGTGTTTCCAGGAAATCCTTAACCATTTACATGAAATGTTGTGAATATGTACAACTGTCAGCTGTGTAGTAGAACAAAGACAATGAAAATGTTTTCTGAACCAGGACTCGATCCTGGATTTCCCACTTATCAAGATCAGTGCAAAACCTGGGTTTGAGTCATAGACTGGTACAATTTATCATTGTTATCATTTCATCACACAGCTGTTGCTTGCCCATATTTGCAAATGTGAATACATTTCACGTATTTAATAACAGCTGTAGTCGCTGCAGTGCCCATTCCTTTGGACATGCACACATTGCACTTCTGAACAACAAAGGCACTGTAATGTTGTATCTTAACCATTTGTTTTTCATCATGAGGTATTTGGTACACTGTACTTGTATATGTGCCATTACTTGTGCAGATATGAGGAAGTGGCATGTCAAATGGAGAGAACAATATGTCTCAGCAACATGTTCTTATTTTTTGGTTTGTTAGAGATGTAAAGACTTTCAGAGGCCATTCACAAATTCTGTGCGAAATTGAATCAAATGTTTCTTTTGTTTCATTGAGCACCTGTTCAGTATGAGCAATTTGTTACATTCACAGACTGTTTCTCATTAGTGAAGGGAAAGAAGAAAAATTAGGCTTTAGTATCTCATCAGTGCCGTTAGAAGTGGAACTCAAGCCTATATTGGAGGAGGATTCAGATACATCCTTTTTAGCAGAATATTACCTGCATTTGTCTTAAACCATTAAGGGAATTTGTGGAAAATCTAATTTCATATGGCTGGGAGCGGTTCTGGTCCTCTGTTTTCCATGTACAAGTGCAGTGTCTTACCATTGCTCCAGGTGGCTGGGACCAATGAAGGTCTTATGAATACAGTAATTCATTCCATTATGGTTTGTGTAAATGATCTAAGTAAACTGCAAAGGACATTAATTGTGATAAGTTAATGATCACTTGACATTTGAATGTTGTAACAAAGGATAAATCTATTAGGTAGATGCTTATAGTGAAAACAGAATTTAGCAGATGGAAATTGATTTATCACTGCATACTCAAATTGCAAATGAGAATAGGAATTGCTCAGAACTTACTAAAAATTTAACATCCTGCACAAAAGTTTCAGTTCTTGTATGGGGCAAGTGTTAAATATTTTGTGGGATACATAAAGTGAGAGTTTTTGTAAACTGTTTCCCATTAATATAACTGCTGAGATTTTTTGTTAGCAACTTCAATGTCGTGTTGTAGTTGAAGAAAAGGAACAAGAAGTGCTACTGTAATACAGTAGCTTGTAGGAGGGTTTTTGATATGCAATTCCACATCCTTGAGCACTTCATAACCTCATCTTCTCAAGCTTCCACTTTTTCTCTTCTGTATTCTATCATCTTTGAGGGCACTCTTCTGGAAACAAAGATAGTTTTCAAACCTAGCTCAATGATTAGTTCAATTCCAAATTTTCAAATTTCATCAGACATGAAATTTAGAGACTATCTTAATACAGCCAAAGAGACAGGGACATGGAGGATACAAGTTATTCATTAATTTCTGTACATTGTGATGTCGAATAAAAACTTAAATCACTAACAAAGTAGACTACAAATCTATGTATCAACGCAATGTAAATTTCTGAGAACAATAATCTATCACTTGTTCCTCTGAAAAAAACAGATGAAAATATGGAAATTCTTTGAAGAGGATCCAGAATTTCAACATCCAAGTAAGAAACTAAGTTTAGACGAGGAGCGACATTTGGCTATAAGGAGAATGTATAGATTAAAAAAACTTCAAAACTTAACAGTGGAGGAGATGATAGAAAATCCGCGTAAGGTAAGATATTTACTACTGCAATTACTATTATGTTCTGAAGTAAGTATTAATATAGAAGTTGTTCTCAGTAACTAATGGAATCAGCTTTACATTTATAATACTTGATGTCAGTGAACTGTGTGATTAATTTTACTGTAGAAATGCTGGTTACATTTTATAAACTTTCATGTTTTACAGCTGACAATTTTGCATGATATCCTTCAGGTATCAGACGTTCACTGTCCTTATAGATTGGCTGATGTATGATATACCATCCTATTAGGACAGTGAAGGTCTTCTGCCAACAGAATAAACTCCACAAATATTTGGTGCAACCAAGTAAATCAGCTGTTGATTAATACTGTTCATGACTTCAGCACTCTACAAACTTAGTGAAATAGAATTTATTGCAAAAGGTGCTGAGCCTCAGACATTTTCATAGGTGAGGCAGCTGGGGTCAGATTAACAAAAAACTTTATCTCAGCAAGATCTGGGACTGGTGCACAGACAGGCACAGTGAAAAACACAGCTAAACATTTAAGCTTTTGTTGTTATTTCCTCCTGGTCTTTCAATTGCAAAATCTGGTATGCTTTATTAATATTACTGGAAGGGTGATGACATGTTCACTTGAGTCTTGAAACAAGGGAACCCATTCTTGAATATCCATCTGTACATCAGATGTCATATTCTTCATATTTAGAGGATTATATGGACTGGGAGCACATGTGGATGAATCACAGACAGTAGTGCTGATATCACAGAAAGGTAAAGGCTATGGTAACTAGTGTATGTAACAGGAGCAGCAGCTTCCCTGGATCCCACGGTATGCCATAAAGCATGTGGTAATGGTAAGTTACACTGTCAAAATATTTTGAAACAAAAGAAAAAAGAAAATAGGATCCAAATGGCATATATCAAAAAATCTTATTCTTACATTTTATTAGGAATATATGTGAATGATTTAAATATTGGTACGTATTAGTCTCCTGCAGTAGCGCATCTAGTGATTCATGTGAAAAGGTTTTCGACATGATTATGGTTGCACGGCAGCAATTAACAGACTTTGAACACGGAGTTGTTGTTGGAGCTACATGTGAGGGACACTTAATTTTGGAGTTCCTTAGGGAATTCAATATTCTGAGATCCACAGTGTGAAGAGTGTGCTGAGAATACCAAATTTCTGTCATTACCTCTCACTACAGATAAAGCAATGGCCCATGACCTTATTTAATGACTGAGAGCAGTAGCTTTTCTTAGAGTTGTCACTACTGATAGACAAGCAACAGTGCATGAAATAACCACAGAAATCAATGCAGGATATTACATGATCATATCCATGAGGACAGTGTGGCCAAATCTGATGTTAATGGGCTATGGCAGCAGATGACTGACACAAGTGTCTGTGCTAACACCATGACCTCACCTGAATTGCTTCTGGGTCCATAACCATATCGGTTGGACCCTACATGACTGGAAAACCATGGCCTGGTCAGATCAATTGTGGTTTCAGTCAGTAAGAGCTGATGGTAAGGTTCAAGTGTGGTGCAGACCTCACAAAACCATGGACCTAAATTGTCAACAATGCACTGTGCAAGCTGGTGGCGGCTCCATAATGGTGTGGGCTTTGTTTGTACGGAATGGACAGGGTTCTCTGGTCCAACTGAACCCTCAGTGACTGCAAATGGTTATGTTCAACTACCTGGAGATGATCTGCAGTCATTCATTGACTTCATGTCCCCAAGCAACAGTATCATGTCACTGGGCCACAATTGTTCACGACTGCTTTGAAGAACATTCTGGGCAGTTTGAGTGAATGATTTGGCCAACCAGATCACCTGACATGAATCCCATCAAACATTTATGTGACGTAATCGAGAAGTCAGTTCATGCACAATATCCTACACTGGTGACAGCTGTGTAGTTAAGGATGCCTAATAGAGGTAGCATGGCTCAATATTTCTGCAGGGGACTTCAAACAACTTGTTGAGTCCATGCCACAATGAGCAGCTGCATTACACCAGGCAAAAGGAGGTGCAATGCAATATTAGGAGGTACTCCCTTAACTTTTGTCTTCTCAGTGTACTTAATGCTCGAAGAAGACATCCACCAAGTACTGCACTTATGCTTTTATGCAAGAATGCAAATTTTGTCATTGGAACCTGAAAGGATAAAGCACTCGTAGTAAAATGGATTTGATTCCCTCCAATCTCCACACAAATGTATGTTTCTAGATTGAGTAATGATCAGTTTCAAGCTTCATATAATTTTAGGTGTTTAATTCATTTACTGCATATTACATCCATGTACATTAGATGCCAATGAAAGTGTGCCATCCCGACATCACTAAAAAAAAAAAAAAAATTTAGAAAGTTAGAATCTAAGAATTACAATTATTGGAACAGTCTATTGTTGATCATAAGTACATACATGAGATGGATTAAAATATTTCTTTTCTAGAAATCCATATTTTTCTAGACTGAATTCATTCACACCTACAATTAGAGTATTTTGGAACCTGAAAAAATTTTAAACATGCACTCATATTGTAGAAGAAAAAAGGTGTTTGTTTAAGATTAGATTATATTAGATTAGATAAACTGTTTGTTACACAGACCTACAGTTAGGAGATCCTGAAGGATGTGGAATATGACAGAAAATTCATAATACATAAGCACTAATATGCTAAAGCTCCTTCCCCAAAAAATGTTATACTATTCCTGTCATACTCCATCTGCTCACTAAGTGAGGTAGAAAAGACCATCTGTAAGTCTCTGTGCATATCAAAATCTCTCCTATCATGTTTGGATGGTATTTATGTGAGGTATACAGTGACAACACATAATAGTCCCAGTCTCCTGTGACTACAGATTCCATAAAAATCAACAGAATTGCAAAAATGTCATCTTTTTTTGTGAAGGTTTCCAATTTAATGTCTCTGAGCAATTCAGATATGCTGTCATATGGAAAATCCAGACTGGAATAATGACAGTATTATGAAAAGAATAGGCTGCTTCTCACCATATAGTAGAGATGTTGAGTCACATACATGATGAGAGAAGCAATCTGGTCAGTGGGGGAGTTGAAAAGGAGAGAAGTAAAAAGACTGTGGGTGTGCTTGTGGAATAGGAGGCTTTGGAGTGTGGACAGGGAAGGGGATAGGTGGGTGAAGGACAATGACTAATGAAGGTTGGGTTCAGGAGAGTTATGGATATATTGCAGGGAGAGTTCATACTTACTCAATTCAGAAAAGCTGGGTTGGGAGGAAGGATCTGGTTGTCACAGTCTGTGAAGCAGTCATTGACCCTAGTTGGGCTTGGTCTGTGAGACCCACTAGCTTTTGTGTCACGGATATATTTATAGTTGCTGACTTGACTTGAGCACTCTGCTAGCTTCCTGTAACATCCAAGAGATAGCATTCATGTCATGAATGAGGTTTTGCTTTGTTCAATCATTGCTTGGTAGTCTTCCAAAAAGTACACGAGTCTGTCAGACCCCGCTCGACCATCTACCTTTGTAATATCTACCAGAGCGATCCCATTTTTATTTTGGTGTAGGTTTTTCATTGAGTTACTTTGCAAACTGTTTGTGATGTCCTAAAACCAAATTATCATGGTCAATAGTTTACAGTTTAAGATGGCATGAGAAAATCTTTCAAACAGTAAAATTTACAGAATTTGGTATGCTGATGAGAGTGAGGTAAATGATTCTGACATGGATCCAGACTTTGGAATGAACAGTGATCGTGACAATAATAGTGAAATAAGTGGTGGTGAAGAGGAAGATGTTCAGCCTTCTGCCAACACTGATGCACCTGCTGTTGTCAATTCAAGTACATCTCCCATAACTGACTCGGGTATGTCACCTATGCGATTTTATAAAGGAACAAATGGAGCAACTAAATGGAGAAAAACTTGTTTCCCACAAAGTGTTTGAAGAAGACATCACAACATAGTTACAATGCATTTGCCTGCAAGCATTTGAGCTGTGGTGGATGTACATTCACCATTAGAATTGTGGTCATTATTTTTTAGCAATCCAATGATTGATTTAATTCTTGAATCAACCAGTATCTATATTGATTCAGTTCAAAACAAATATACAAGTGACCCAAATATGGCTACACCCACAAGTTTTGGTGAACTGAAGATATATTTTGGACTACTTTACTTAGCTTGAACATTGCATGGTGGTAAAATGAATATCGAAGACTTTTGGAATACAGACAGGACTGGAATAGAAATCTTTTGAGCAAGTATGGTATTGAAAAGGTTCAGATTTTTGACTCGATTTATCAGGTTTAACAACATCCATATGAGGAAGAGAGAAAAGCACAAGATAATCTTGCTGCCATAAGATCCATTCTTGATATGTTTCTCTCCAACTGCAGTGCCTATTTTTCTCCATCAGAAAAAGTTACTTTGAACAAAATGCTTCTTCCCTAAAGAGGCAGGTGCAGGTTCGTAATATATATCCCAAATAAACCTACCAAGTATGGGATGTAGGTTTTCATCCCGATTTATTCTAAAACATACTATGTAAAATATTTGTAAGTCTACACAGGTGCACAACCACAAGAACTGTACCAAGTCAGTAATAAGGGAGATGATGTCATTTTGTGTCTTTTAGACCCAGTAAAAGAATCTGGAAGAAATCTGACAATAGATAATTGGTTTACTTCTTACCAAATTGTCAGAAAAGTACTACAAGAAACAAATATCACTGTTGCTGGTGCATTAAAAAAATAAATGTGGAATTCCAGTTGAGTTTTGCCTAAAAATCTAAAAAAGAGTAGTCAGGTATGTTTGGATTTCGGGAAGACTTCACATTACTCTCATATGCACCAAAATGAAACAAATCAGTATTGCTTATCTTTTCAGTGCATCATGATGGTGAAATTAACAGTGACATTGGTGAAAAGAAAATACAAAGTATAATAATGTACTACAACAAACAAAGAGTGGTGTAGATTTCATTGATGTTGTGTGTGGTGAAGAGGGACAAGACAGTGGCCTCGCCATCTCTTCTTTCAGTTGTTAAATATTGCAGCTCTGAATGCTACATTGTCTTCAAAGCAAACAAAAATGTTTCACTTAGAAGAGGATACCTCAGAATCCTAGGAAAGTCTGTCATAACACCACATTTGAGAATGTGTGCAACCCTGACAAACCTCCTGCGCAAAACTCGCAGGCTTGCCTCTAACCTCTCTGGCACCAAAGAACAAAGAATAGTTGAAGATTCACAACCAGGAAAAAGAGGACGATGCTATAAATGCAAGTACAGCGAAACTAAAGACTTTTGCAAAGTTTGCAAGCTGTGGTTATTCGTGGCACATGTTGAAATGGTTTGTGGCAACTGCTTCAAAAAATGTTGATTGTAGAGGGTGATATCTCACAAACTGTACATTATGTTCACAATTTCCATTTATATATTGAAAATTCCACATTTTTGCTTCTTACTTCTACAACTTATTCTCATTTATAGTTGTATTTCAATCAAATTTACTTGTATTTTCAGTTTACTTATATTAAGCACTACAAAGAAATACATTTCTCAGTTTTTTTACAGTTATTGTATAATTCAGAAAGTTAAAATAATGTCAGTATAGAATTTAGTAGTACCTGAACGAAATGAAAATTCATCATTCACTGTAAATATACTGTTTGTCACTAGTTATAAGTGTTTTATTTCTTGGGTCCCCCAAACCCAGCCTGACCATTCTTGAAACCATTTTTCACTGGACCATTATAGGGATAAAATGAAGAATGTTGTGTTTGGAAGTGTGCTCAGGAACTGGATGGTCCAGCTGTTTCTTGGTCACAGACAGGCAGTTTGTTGGTTGTCATGTCCATGTAGAATGACGCACAGAGGTTGCAGCTTAGCTGGTAAATCACATGACTGGTTTCACAGGTAGATGAGATAGGTGATGCTTGTGAATGGACTGGAATTGGTGGTGGTAGTGGCAAGATGTATGGAACAAGTCTTGTGTCTAGATCTATTACAGGGATATGAGACGTGAGGCAACGGGTTGGGAGCAGGGGTTGTGTAGGGATGGACAAGAATACTGTGTGAGTTTGCTGGATGCCAGAATACCAGTGTGGGAGGGGGATGCCAGAATACCAGTGTGGGAGGGGTGGGGATGATTTCAGGGTATGACAAGAGGTAGTTGAAATCCTGGCAGAGAATATGATTTAGTTGCTCCAGTCCTGCGTGGAACTGAGGTTTGATCCTCTGTGGCTAGATGGTGGGACTTTGGGGGTGGTGGATGACAAGAAAGTTAAGGCACAGGTGATCTGTTTCTGTACAAAGTTGGGAGAGTAATTACAGTCTGTGAAGTCCTCAGTGAGATCCTTGGTATATTTTGAGAGGGACTGAAACTCAATACACATATGATGTCCACAAGTGACTAAGCTGTGTGGAAGGGACTCCTTGGTATGGAATGGGTGGAGTTGTCAAAGTGGATGTGTTGCTGGTAATATGGTTTGATATGGACGGAAGTACTGAGGTAGCCATCTTTAAGGTGGATGCCAGCATCAAGGAAGGTTGCTTGATGGGTTGCGGAGGATCAGGTCAAGTGAATGGGGAGAAAATGTTTTAAGGTTCTGGACGAATATCAGTAGGGTGTCCTCACTCTCAATCCAGATCACAAAGATGTCATCAATAAATCTGAACCAGGTGAGGGATTTGGGACTCTGGATGGTTAGGAAGGATTCCTTTGGATGACCCATGAGTAGGATGGCACAGGATTGTGCCATGCATGTGCCCATTGCCATACCCTGGATTTGTTTGTAACTGATGCCATCAAAGGAGAAGTAATTGTGGGTGACCAGGATGGAAGTTGTGGGTTTGTAATCTGTAGGGCAATGGGAAAGGTAGTCTTTGATATCTGCAAGGCCATGGGCATTAAGGATGTTAGAGTAAAGGAGGTGGCATCAATAGTGATGAGTAGGGTGGGTATTAAGGATGTCAGAGTAAAGGAGGTGACATCAGTAGCGATGAGTAGGGCAGGAACAGGGACGGTGGAGAGTCAGTGGAGGAACTGGTTGGTATCTTTTATACAGAAGGGTAGTTTGAGGGTAATAGGCTGAAGGTGTTGCTCCACGAGAGCAGAGATTCTCTTAGTGTGGGCCTAGTAACAAGCCACAATGGGGCAGCCTGGGTTGTTCGGTTTATGGATTTTAGGAAGCATGTAGAAGGTAGGAGCATGGGGAGTGGTAGGAGTGAGGAGATAGATAGATTTTGGGAAGAGTTTCTGGGAAGGACCTAATGATCTGAGGAGAGACTGGAGATCCTTCTGGTTTTCTGGAATGGGGCCACTTTGGCAGGATTTGTAGGTGGATGAGGACAGCTGATGGAGTCCTTCTGCAAGATAATCCATGCTATTCAAAACAGCAGTGTAAGGCTGGCTTACATGTTGAGGGATTTGGGAAATGACAGTGAAACAAGGTTTGAGGTTCAGAAATTCTGGAAAGTTAACAAGGAGTGATTTGAGGGCAATGGGGGTGGAGCACAGTGTGAATGAGTAATGAACTGAGTCAGGTAGGGTTCAACATTGGTCTTAGTTTCAGTCTGACAGATAGGGTTGGTGGCAAAAAAAGTATTTCCATTGTAGGGACTCAGAGAAGGAGAGAAGGTTTTTAACAAATCCAGGAAGGTAAGGTCTTAGGAAAGGACTAATACTTCTGTGAGGCTAAAGCTTTTGGGGAAGCGGTTTGTGACTGTGTTTTGGGTCTGTTTAGCTTCTGGATTCTGTACAGTGGTGAGAGGAAGTCTTTGAGGGTGGGATAAATGTATTAGGTCTGCAAGGTAGGGTTTGTCAGCTATAAAGGTATGTGGGGGATTTGGAGGCTGTTGTAGAGGTGCAGGCAGCTGTAGCCGAGCGGTTCTAGGTGCTTCAGTCTGGAACCTCACTGCTGCTAGTCATAGGTTCGAATCCTGCCTCGGGCATGGACGTGTGTGATGTCCTTAGATTAGATAGATTTAAGTAGTTCTAAGTCTAGGTGACTGATGACCTCAGATGTTAAGTCTCATAGTGCTTAGATCCATTTGAACCATTTGTTGTAGAGGTGTTGGATAGTGATAGTCCAAGGTGGGATTAGGAAGTGAACCACGTGGAGAGTTTTTGAGGGAGCTTTTTGCATGCTGCACTAGTTCATGGAGGACAAGATTTTCTGTGCATGGGATGAGCTCCAGGAATTTGGGATTGCGCAGTAGGAGAATCTTATGAATGGGGAGGAAGTAATGTAATGAGTTTTTGGCCTAATTTACACGGTTTTGCAAGACTATGGCAGAATCTGAACAGATGGAGCGCATTGTGGAAAGAGGGGTTGCAGCCAGAGATAGGTAGTTTGATGATAAGCCCATTTGGGAGTATTTCATGAACCAAGAACAATGCAGAAACAATATTTGGGACTGGTTTCTGGCTAGGTGTATGGCACAGATGGAAGGAGCAAGTATCCAGGGTGGAAGACAAAAACATATATTTATCCTCCATCAAAACTCATTACATTACTTCCTCCCCATCCATAAGATTCTCCTACTGCACAATCCCAAATTCCTGGATCTCATCCCATGCACAGAAAATCTTGTCCTCCATGAAAGAGGAAGCAGCCTGGTAGAATTTTGCACAGAGCATAACTTAATCATAGCTAACACATGGTTCAAGAATCATAAAAGAAGGTTGTATACATGGAAGAATCCTGGAGATACTAAAAGGTATCAGATAGATTATATAATGGTAAGACAGAGATTTAGGAACCAAATTTTAAATTGTAAGACATTTCCAGGGGCAGATGTGGATTCTGACCACAACCTATTGCTTATGAACTGTCGATTAAAACTGAAGAAACTGCAAAAAGGTGGGATTTTAAAGAGATGGGACCTGGATAAACTGACTAAACCAGAGGTTGTACAGAGTTTCAGGGAGAGCATAAGGGAACAAATGGCAGGAATGGGGGGAAGAAATACAGTAGAAGAAGAATGGGTAGCTTTGAGGTATGAAGTAGTGAAGGCAGCAGAGGATCAAGTAGGTAAAAAGACGAGGACTAGTAGAAATCCTTGGGTAACAGAAGAAATATTGAATTTAACTGATGAAAGGAGAAAATATAAAAATGCAGTAAATGAAGCAGGCAAAACGGAATACCAATGTCTCAAAAATGAGATCGACAGGAAGTGCAAAATGGCGAAGCAGGGATGGCTAGAGGATAAATGTAAGGATGTAGAGGCTTATCTCACTAGGGGTAAGATAGATACTGCCTACAGGAAAATTAAAGAGACCTTTGGAGAAAGGAGAACCATTTGTATGAATATCAAGAGCTCAGATGGAAACCCAATGCTAAGCAAAGAAGGGAAAGCAGAATGTGGAAGGAGTATATAGAGGGTCTATACAAGGGCGATGTACTTGAGGACAATATTATAGAAATGGAAGAGGATGTAGATGAAGATGAAATGGGAGATATGATACTGTGTGAAGAGTTTGACAGAGCACTGAAAGACCTGAGTCGAAACAAGGCCCCGGGAGTCAACAGCATTCCAGTAGAACTACTAACGGCCTTTGGAGAGTCAGTCCTGACAAAACTCTACCATCTGGTGAGCAAGATGTATGAGACAGGCGAAATACCCTCAGACTTCAAGAAGAATATAATAATTCCAATCCCAAAGAAAGCAGGTGTTGGCAAATGTGAAAATTACCGAACTATCAGTTTAATAAGTCACGGCTGCAAAATACTAAAGCTAATTCTTTACAGACGAATGAAAAAACTAGTAGAAGCCGACCTTGGGGAAGATCAGTTTGGATTCCGTAGAAATATCGGAACATGTGAGGCAATACTGACCCTACGACTTATCTTAGAAGCTAGATTAAGGAAAGGCAAACCTACATTTCTAGCATTTGTAGACTTAGAGAAAGGTTTTGACAATGTTGACTGGAATATTCTCTTTCAAATTCTGAAGGTGGCAGGGGTAAAATACAGGGAGCGAATATCTATTTACAATTTGTACAGAAACCAGATGGCAGTTATAAGAGTCAAGGAACATGAAAGGGAAGCAGTGGTTGGGAAGGGAGTGAGACAGGGTTGTAGCCTCTCCCCGATGTTATTCAATCTGTATATTGAGCAAGCAGTAAAAAAAACAAAAGAAAAATTTGGAGTAGGTATTAAAATTCATGGAGAAGAAATAAAAACTTTGAGGTTCGCCGATGACATTGTAATTCTGTCAGAGACAGCAAAGGACTTGGAAGAGCAGTTGAACGGAATGAATAGTGTCTTGAAAGGAGGATATAAGGTGAACATCAACAAAAGCAAAATGAGGATAATGGAATGTAGTCGGATTAAGTCAGGTGATGCTGAGGGTATTAGATTAGGAGATGAGACACTTAAAGTAGTAAAGGAGTTTTGCTATTTGGGGAGCAAAATAACTGATGATGGTCGAAGTAGAGAGGATATAAAATGTAGACTGGCAATGGCAAGGAAAGCATTTCTGAAGAAGAGGAATTTGTTAACATTGAGTATAGATTTAAGTGTCAGGAAGTCGTTTCTGAAAGTATTTGTATGGAGTGTAGCCATGTATGGAAGCAAAACATGGATGATAAATAGTTTAGACAAGAAGAGAATAGAAGCTTTCGAAATGTGGTGCTACAGAAGAATGATGAAGATTAGATGGGTAGATCACATAACTAATGAGGAGGTATTGAATAGAATTGGAGAGAAGAGAAGTTTGTGGCACAACTTGACTAGAAGAAGGAATCGGTTGGTAGGACATGTTCTGAGGCATCAAGGGATCACCAATTTAGTGTTGGAGGGGAGTGTGGAGGGTAAAAATCGTAGAGGGAGACCAAGAGATGAATACACCAACCAGATTCAGAAGGATATAGGTTGCAGTAGGTACTGGGAGATGAAGAAGCTTGCACAGGATAGAGTAGCATGGAGAGCTGCATCAAACCAGTCTCAGGACTGAAGACCACAACAACAACAACAACAACAAGGGTCCTTGCTTTCCTTATTGGGGCAGATGGGTGCAGCAAGATCCTAATCCCAGTTGTATTGAACTGCGAGGACTGTCTGGGAAGGACTCTGCCAGCTGTCAGATTCATCCACCTACAAACTCTGCTACAGTGATCCCATTGCAGAATTTAGCAGGACCTCTAGTCTCTCCTCAAATCCTTAGGCCCATCCCAGAACATCGGCACAAAGTCTGTGTCATCATCCTGCCACTCCCCACACTCTACATGCTCTCTAAAGTCCATAAAACGAACCACCTTGGATGCCCGATTGTGGCTACTTACTCTACCCCCACTGAGAGACCCTCTGCTCTTGTAGACTGCCACCCTCAGCTTATTACCAGCAACCTATCCTCCTATATGAAAGATACCAATTCCTTTACAAACTCTCCACAGATCCTGTTTCTTTGCCACATGGTGCCCTGCTTGTCACAATCGATGCCACGTTCCTTTACACTAATATACCTAAAGCCCGTGGCCTAGCCACTATGCGACACTATCTTTCCTTATGCACTGTGGATTGCAAACCTACAACTTCCTTCCTGGTCACTGTGACCAACTTACTTACTCACAATTACTTTTTCTTTAAAGGCATCACCTGGAAACAAATCCAGGCTACGGCAATAGGCATCCTCATGGCATTATTCTATACAAACCTATTCATTGACCATATAGGGGAATCCTTTCTAACTGTCAAGAATCCCAAACCCCTCACCTGGTACAGATTCATTGATGACATCTTTGTGATCTGGATTGAGGATGAGGATACCCTTCCATATTCCTCCAAAATGTCAACACTTTCTTCATCCATTCACTTCACTTGGTGCTCCTTAACCCACCATGCCACTTTCCTCAATGTTAACCTTTACCTCAAAATGGCTACATAAGTACCTCTGTCCATATCAAACCTACCAACCACCAACAATATCTCCACTCTAACAGCAACCACCCACTGCAAACCAAGAAGCCCCTTCCATATAGCCTAGCCACCCTGGCTGTCACATCTGTAGTGACTAGCAGTCCCTCTCAAAATATACCAAGGGTCTCACAGAGACCTCCATAGGCTGTAATTACCCTCCCAACCCTGTACAAAAACAGGTCTCCTGTGCCTTATCTCTCCTGTCACCCACCATGTCCCAAAGTCCCACCATCCAACCACAGAGGAGTATTCCCCTCATGACTCAGTACCACCCAGGACTGGAACAACTGAATCACATTCTCTGCCAGGATTTCAACTACTTCTTGTCATACCCTGAAATCATCCCCACCCTGCCCACAATGGTATTCTGCCATCCACCAAACCCACTCAGTATCCTTGTCCATCCCTACACAACCCTTGCCCCCAACCACTTGCCTCTGGCTTATATCCTGTAAGTGACCTAAATGCAAGAAGTGTCCTGTCTCCATCTACTCCAGTTTGGTCACAAGCATCACCTATCCCATCAAATGCAGCGCTGCCTGTGAAGCCAGTCATATGAACCACAAGCTAAGCTGTGATCACTGTTCTTAATTCTGTGTGGGTATGACAACCAACAAGTTGCATGTCTGCATGTATGGCCACCAACAAACTGTGGCTAAGAAACAGCTTCCCCACCCAGTTGCTCAGCATACTGCCCTACACAACATTCTTCATTTTACTGACTGCTTCACAGCCTGTGGCATCTGGATCCTTCCTACCAACACCACCTTTTCTGAATTGTGCAGATGATAGCTCTCCTCACAATATATCCTATGTTCCCATAACTCTCCTGGCCTCAACCTTAGTCAGTAATTGTCTTCACCCACCTATCCTCTTCCATGTTGACACTCCACTGCCTTGTTTCCGATAAATGCACCCGCAGTTGTTTTACTTCTCTTCTTTTCCACTCTCTCCCCCTCCCTCTCTGCCCTCTGTCTAACCTCCAAACTAACTCTAGCTACCCTACCACTCTCCACCTCATCCCTGTCTTCTCCCATCATGCGCAGTTGCTCGCAGTCTGGCTCCGGCAGCCAAGGACTGTGGTAATATGTGTGTGAGCTGCATCTGTATGAATGGGTGTGTGTGTATGTTGTCGACTGCAGGAGAAGACTTACTGGCCGAAAGCTTACTTATTTAGTTGTCTTTTTGTTGTGCCTGTCTGCAACTTAACATTTTCACTATAGCGAGTAGCAATCTATGCTTTTCAAGATATTGTCATGCTTTCATGTGGACTACATCATCCTATTATGATTCAAGCAGTGCATCTCTGAAGCTGTGCAAAGTCCGCTGTTGAGCCATCGTGACAAGGGCTCCAAACACTGGAACAATATTTTAGAATTGAACAATATTTAAAGGTTTGTTGCAGTGGCTGGTGTTTTGTGTGTAATTGTGTTTGCAGGCACACTGCACTTCCTCAGAACACTTCCTGCAAGCTTAAGTCTTTCACTTTCTGCCCCGAATATTGAATGTACATGACTGTCATTTTTGGGTCACTTCTTAGTGTTACCCCTAAATACATTGATGGTAAAAAAAATGTAATACTCTCAAGGACTGTACTGTGTAGCAGGGCAGTGCACTGAGTAAATTTAAAGCTAACAAGAATTGTGTGTGTTGATTGTAATATAAATTTCAAGGAAAACTCAAACAAAATACAAAATCTCATAATGATTCTTTCAACATATAGTTTACAGACCACTATAAACTCCTCCACTAGAATTACAAAAAACGTATGCATCACTATTGACCAAATAATTACAAATACAGAAAATAATGACTTCTGGGCTTTATTGCTTTCCATACAACACCTAAAATCACAATGCAAACAGACTTAGTCACACAAGAGGAACCCCTAAGTGAACAAAATGTAGGCACCTTCAGAAAACTGTTAGGAAATACAACATGGAATGCAGTCTATGAGCATGGCATTACATGTAAAATATCCAAAAGATTTGTGGAAATATTTACTACAATGAAACTGATTTCCCTATGAAGGTACACAAACTAAAGTCTATAATAATAATAATAACAAAAGTAATAGGCCTCCGGTATGTTCTGCCAGTTGTAAAAGACGACAAAAAGAACAAACCACTAATAGGGCTAACCCCCCCTTTTAGTGTGATTAGTTGGTTCAGGACAGAACTAAAGCAGCCTCCGACAAGTGCCGTCATGGTTGGGGATGACGCTTGAACCCTATGCCCACCCACAATGGTAACGACACTGCTAGCCAACTGGAAAATGATTTAAATCCAAATAGAGGTGTTTTGCAGGATATGCTTCCTGCAACCACCCTAGAAGGAAAACAGACGGAGGATGAGATGGTCAGATGAAGTTTACCGACACCTCATGTTCTGTTATTACCAAGCAACAAACCTAGGAACCAACACAACTGGATACAGATCACAAGTATACACAACATTTATTACCAGATACCCAGGATTAAAATTTTTAACAGAACAACGACTAGCTTATCAGATCTGTGTAATAATCAAAAATAACAGGATACCCCAGTCAGAATCAGAAAACATCAAACAAGTACAACAAATACTGGAACAAAATAATGTGCAATCAGAAGAAGAAGAAAATACAGTAATGGACTCAAACATCCCAGAGCAAACAAACAAAGAACAACACGCTTCAATTAAACAATCAGAGGAAAACAAAATCTTAAGACAGCCACCAGAACAAGCACAAATAGAACACGAAGTGACACACATGTTAGATACAGAAGAAAAATTTCAGCTGACATATATAGAATACAAAGACACAAATACAGACATTAGATCATTCTTGCATAGACCACCAAACAACCCACAAGTCGAAACAACAATAAAAACTATCAACACAATCATACAAAATAAAATAAATGAAAACACAACTACGGAAGAGTTACAACTACTGGTTTATATAGGAGCACTCACTACACTAAATATACACACTAGGCAGAGATCAGAACCAACCAACACATAGAAGAAACCCACAAAACCAGGGTGGCAACACTGGCTACAGATCAGAATAGAAAAACTGAGAAAAGACATCGGACAGCTAACACAATTTATAAGAAATGAAATGTCAGAAAAAAATGAAAAAGGTTAGGTAAAATCTCACAACAAGAAGCGATAGAGCAATTAGATGAAAAGAAGCAGAAATTACAAGCATTGGCCAAACGACTTAGAAGATGCAAAAAAAGTGAAAATAGAAGGAAACAAAACCAAACATTCAACACAAACCAAAAGAAATTTTACCAGACAATAGATAACACACACATTAAAATAGACAATCCACCAAACATAACAGACATGGAACACTTCTGGAGAAACATATGGTCAAACCCGGTACAACATAACAGGCATGCACGGTGGATACAAGCAGAAACAGACACATACAAGATGATACCACAAATGCCTGAAGTGATAATTTTGCAACATGAAGTCACCCAAGCAATTAATTCTGCTCACAATTGGAAAGCCCCTGGAAAAGATAAAATAGCAAATTTCTGGCTAAAGAAGTTCACCTCAACACATTCACATCTAACTAAATTATTTAACAGTTACATTGCAGACCCATACACATTCCCTGATACACTTACACATGGAATAACTTATCTGAAACCTAAAGATCAAGCAGACACAGAAAACCCAGCTAAATATTGCCCCATAACATGCCTACCAACAATATACAAAATATTAACTTCAGTCATTACACAGAAATTAATGACACATACAACACAGAACAAAAAGGCTGTTGCAAAGGAGCACGAGGATGTAAAGAGCAACTGATAATAGATGCAGAGGTGACATATCAAGCTAAAACTAAACAAAGGTCGCTACGCTATGCATACATTGATTACCAAAAAGCTTTTGACAGTGTACCCCACTCATGGTTACTACAAATATTGGAAATATACAAAGTAGATCCTAAATTGATACAGTTCCTAAACATAGTAATGAAAATTTGGAAAACCACACTTAATATACAAACAAATTCAAATAATATCACATCACAGCCAATACAGATTAAGCGTGGAATATACCAAGGAGACTCATTAAGTCTTTTCTGGTTCTGCCTTGCTCTGAACCCACTATCCAACACGCTAAATAATACAAATTATGGATACAATATTACTGGAACATACCCACACAAAATCACACATTTGCTATACATGGATGATCTAAAACTACTGGCAGCAACAAATCAACAACTCAACCAATTACTAAAGATAACGGAAGTATTCAGCAATGATATAAGTATGGCTTTTGGAACAGACAAATGTAAGAAAAACTAAACAAGAAGATTAAATATTGGATAGCCACAGTGACTGCATAGAAGCGATGGAAAAAACAGATGCCTATAAATATCTAGGATACAGACAAAAAATAGGAATAGATAATACAAATATTAAAGAAGAACTAAAAGAAAAATATAGACAAAGACTAACAAAAATACTGAAAACAGAACTGACAGCAAGAAACAAGACAAAAGCTATAAATACTTGTGCTATACCAATATTGACCTACTCATTTGGAGTAGTGAAATGGAGTAACACAGACCTAGAAGCACTCAATATACTTACATGATCACAATGCCACAAATATAGAATACATCACATACATTCAGCAACAGAAAGATTCACAATAAGCAGAAAGGAAGGAGGAAGGGGATTTATCAATATAAAAAACCCACATTATGGGCAGGTAGACAATTTAAGAAAATTCTTTCTAGAACGAGCAGAAACTAGCAAAATACACAAAGAAATCACTCATATAAATACATCGGCTACACCACTGCAATTTCATAACCACTTCTACAACCCTTTAGATTACATAACATCAACAGATACGAAGAAAGTAAATTGGAAAAAGAAAATACTACATGGCAAGCACCCGTATCATTTAACACAGCCACTCATCAATCAAGACGCATCCAACACATGGCTAAGAAAAGGCAATATATACAGTGAGATGGAAGGATTCATGATTGCAATACAGGAACAAACAATAAACACCAGATATTACAGCAACCATATTATTAAAGATCCTAATACCACAACAGATAAATGCAGACTTTGCAAACAACAAATAGAAACAGTAGATCACATCACAAGCGGATGTACAATACTAGCAAATACGGAATACACCAGAAGACATGACAATGTAGCAAAAATAATACATCAACAGCTTGCCTTACAACATAAACTTATAAAACAACATGTTCCCACATACAAGTATGCACCACAAAATGTACTGGAGAATGAAGAATACAAATTATACTGGAACAGAACCATTATAACAGATAAACCAACACCACATAACAAACCTGACATCATACTCACCAATAAAAAGAAGAAATTAACACAACTAATCATAATTAGAAATGCCATTATCAAACTATGGCATGATGAAGAGGAAATAACAGACCCAAGGAAAGCAGCAAATATCTTCAACAGATATGTTACAAATACAATGAACAACAAATCAGTAAGATTAGCTCACATAACCAAAATGCAGTAGCATTATCAGTTAAGATCAACATCTTTTCTACCTCCTTGTGTCTGTACCCAACATATAAAGAAAAAATTTTGACTATCAAAAAAATCTTTAAAATGAAACAGTCTTTGGGAGTATATGGTATCCCTGATAAAATAATAAAGAGGTGTGGTAAAAATACTAACATATTTATTCAATAGTTCACTGGTGTCATGGACTTTCTCTTTCTGTCTAAAAATTATAAAGCTGAAATTAGTAAACAAAAAAGGAAATATAGAAGAAGTTGGCAATTCCAGGCCACTTGCACTATTGTTTGGTTTCTCAGAACTTTTACAGAAGGTCTTCCGCAAAAGACATACAGTCTTTATGCAAAAATACCAAATACTGTCTGCAGCACAACATGGGTCTAGGAAGAACTGCTTAACCAACACTGCTATCTATGAATTCCTGAGTGGAATTTACCAGAAACTGGGCAGTAGTGAATATATTACTAATGTACGCTTTGAATTGTTGAAGGCATTCGAGTTATAGATGATAAGGTACTACTACAGAAATTAGAAGAACAAGATAGGCATCAGACGCACACCTAATGACTGGCTCAGGTCACACTTTTGTGAGTGTACACAAATGGTGTAAATAGTAACAAAATTACAAACCATTATTCAGATTACCAACAGATGAAATATACTGTTCCCCAAGGATGAGTACTGGGACTGGCGCTGTTCCTCTTATCTATAAATGACCTACAAACAAACATACATAGTCAAAATGATTATGAGTTTCCTAATGACAAAGCTTTCTCATCAGTGCAAAAACGGAAAAGTTACTGCAAGAAAACATAATGAAGACAATGGAGAACACAGCAAAGTGAAGGAAATACTATAGCACTCAACTTCCATAATGTCATGAAGTTTCTCAGGCTCAGGATAATGACAGATGGGAAACTCATACTGACATCGTCAGAAAAACTGAGCATATCCTGCTATGTGATGAGGATTCTTGAAAGCTGCTGCAGCAAAGACTGTCTCAAAAGTGTGTACTGTACAAATGTTCAGTCAGTTCTGAAGCTGGAATCTTTTTTTGGGGAGCTTCCCCAACAGTATTGAGCTATTCAGAATCCAGGAAAGAATCACAAGAATATTAGAAGGTATCACACACAGAAAATCTTCCAAGCCACTCTCCAAAAAACTGTGAATCTTCACACTTCCATACCTGCATGTATATGAAACTTAGTATCCGTAAAGCAGTATGCGACTGAAAATCCTGTGCTCTTCCTCAAAAATGAAGATTTACGTACCCGCAATAATTGAAAACTGCCAGATAATATACAATCAGTAAACAGTGTTGCAGGAATGAAAGCTGCAGTGTCTAATTGGCAGTTGCTTGAATAGACCTGAAAGAGTTCTTTGATAAATAAATATATGGTAGTGGATATATAACATAATGGCAGTACAAATGGTCAGAGGTTTGTTTGACCTGTGGGAGAGTGTCATAGATATGCTGGGGAAATTGAATTGGCAGACTCTTGAAGATAAATGTAAACTATGCGAAGGAAGTCTACTAACAAAGTTTTAAAAACTAGCTTTAAATGATGACTCTATGAATCTACTGCAACACCCTATGTCTCTCTCACACAGGGATCATGAGGACAAGATTGGAATAACTGCAGCACACAAAGACGCATTCAAAAATCATTCTTCCCATGTTCCATACATTGATGGAAAGGGAGGAAACCCTAATAACTGGTACAATGGGACACATCCTCTGCCATGCATTTCACAGTGGTTTTCAGAGATAGATGTAGAAACCCAAAGTTTTAGCAGAATTAAATGACAAGTAGCTGCAAAGCAAAACAAAAAGTTCATCAGTACATTTCAGCTGCTATCATAATATGCCCCCCCATGAACCATGGACCTTGCCGCTGGTGGGGAGGCTTGCGTGCCTCAGTGATACAGTTAGCCGAACTGTAGGTCCAACCACAACAGAGGAGTATCTGTTGAGAGGCCAGACAAACGTGTGGTTCCTGAAGAGGGGCAGCAGCCTTTTCATTAGTTGCAGGGGCAACGGTCTGGATGATTGACTGATCTGGCCTTGTAACACTAACCAAAACGGCCTTGCTGTGCTGGTACTGTGAACGGCTGAAAGCAAGGGGAAACTACAGCCATAATTTTTCCCGAGGGCATGCAGCTTTACTGTATGGTTAAAAGATGATGGCGTCCTCTTGGGTAAAAGATTCCGGAGGTAAAATAGTCCCCCATTTGGATCTCAGGGTGGGGACTACTCAAGAGGATGTCGTTATCAGGAGAAAGAAAACTGGCATTCTACAGATCGGAGTGTGGAATGTCAGACCCCTTAATCGGGCAGGTAGGTTAGAAAATTTAAAAAGGGAAATGGATAGGTTAAAGTTAGATATAGTGGGAATCAGTGAAGTTCGGTGGCAGGAGGAACAAGATTTTTGGTCAAGTGAATACAGGGTTATAAACACAAAATCAAATAGGGGTAATGGAGGAGTAGGTTTAATAATGAATAGGAAAATAGGAAAGCGGGTAAGGTACTACAAACAGCATAGTGAATGCATTATTGTGACAAAGATAGATACGAAGCCCACGCTTACCACAGTAGTACAAGTTTATATGCCTACTAGCTCAGCAGATGACAAAGAAATTGAAGAAATGTACGATGAAATAAAAGAAATTATTCAGATAGAGAAGGGAGACAAAAATTTAATAGTCATGGGTGACTGGAATTCATCAGTAGGAAAATGGAGAGAAGGAAACGTAGTACGTGAATCTGGATTGGGGGTAAGAAACGAAAGAGAAAGCCGCCTGGTAGAACATTCCACAGAGCACAACCTAATCGTAGCTAACACTTGGTTAAAGAATTATAAAAGAAGACTGTTTACATGGACGAAGCATGGAGATACTGACAGGTTTCAGATAGATTATATAACAGTAAGACAGAGAATTAGGAACCAGGTTTTAAATTGTAAGACATTTCCAGGGGCAGATGTGGACTCTGACCACAATCTATTGGTTATGAACTGTAGATTAAAACTGAAGAAACTGCAAAAAGGTGGGAATTTAAAGAGATGGGACCTGGATAAACTGACTAAACCAGAGGTTGTACAGAGTTTCAGGGAGAGCATAAGGGAACAATTGACAGGAATGGGGGAAAGAAATACAGTTGAAGAAGAATGGGTAGCTTTGAGGGATGAAGTGGTGAAGGCAGCAGAGGATCAGGTAGGTAAAAAGATGAGGACTAGTCGAAATCCTTGGGTAACAGAAGAAATATCGAATTTAATTAATGAAAGGAGAAAATTAAAAATGCAGTAAATGAAGCAGGCAAAAAGGAATACAAACGTCTCAAAAATGAGATCGACATGAAGTGCAAAATGGCTAAGCAGGGATGGATAGAGGATAAATGTAAGGATGTAGAGGCTTATCTCACTAGAGGTAAGATAGATACTGCCTACAGGAAAATTAATTAACTTTTTGGAGAAAAGAGAACCACTTGTATGAATATCAAGAGCTCAGATGGAAACCCAGTACTAAGCAAAGAAGGGAAATCAGAAAGGTGGAAGGAGTATATAGAGGGTCTATACAAGGGCAATGTACTGGAGGACAATATTTTGGAAGTGGAAGAGGATGTAGATGAAGATGAAATGGGAGATATGATACTGCGTGAAGAGTTTGACAGAGCACTGAAAAACCTGAGTCAAAACAAAGCTCCAGGAGTAGACAACATTCCATTAGAACTACTGACAGCCTTGGGAGAGCCAGTGCTGACAAAACTCTACCATCTGGTGAGCAAGATGTATGAGACAGGCAAAATACCCTCAGACTTCAAGAACAATATAATAATTCCAATCCCAAAGAAAGCAGGTGTTGATAGATGTGAAAATTACCGAACTATCAGTTTAATAAGTCACAGCTGCAGAATACTATTTTCTTTACTGATGAATGGAAAAACTAGTAGAAGCCAACCTCGGGGAAGATCAGTTTGGATTCCGTAGAAATATCGGAACATGTGAGGCAATACTGACCCTACGACTTATCTTAGAAGCTAGATTAAGGAAAGGCAAACCTACATTTCTAGCATTTGTGGACTTAGAGAAAGTTTTTGACAATGTTGACTGGAATACTCTCTTTCAAATTCTGGAGGTGGCAGGGGTAAAATACAGGGAGCGAAAATCTATTTACAATTTGTACAGAAACCAGATGGCTGTTATAAGAGTCGAGGAACATGAAAGGGAAGCATTGGTTAGGAAGGGAGTGAGACAGGGTTGTAGCGTCTCCCCGATGTTATTCAATCTCTATATTGAGCAAGCAGTAAAGGAAACAAAAGAAAAATTTGGAGTAGGTGTCCAAATCCATGGAGAAGAAATAAAAACTTTGAGGTTCGCCGATGACATTGTAATTATGTCAGAGACAGCAAAGGACTTGGAAGAGTAGTTGAACGGAATGGATAGTGTCTTGAAAGGAGGATATAAGATGAACATCAACAAAAGCAAAACAAGGATAAAGGAATGTAGTCGAATTAAGTCGGGTGATGCTGAGGGAATTAGATTAGGAAATGAGAAACTTAAAGTAGTAACGGAGTTTTGCTATTTGGGGAGCAAAACAACTGATGATGGTCGAAGTAGAGAGGATATAAAATGTAGACTGGCAATGGCAAGGAAAGCATTTCTGAAGAAGAGGAATTTGTTAACATCGAGTATTGATTTAAGTGTCAGGAAGTCGTTTCTGGAAGTATTTGTGTGGAGTGTAGCCATGTATGGAAGTGAAACATGGACGATAAATAGTTTGGACAAGAAGAGAATAGAAGCTTTTGAAATGTGGTGCTACAGAAGAATGCTGAAGATTAGATGGGTAGATCACATAACGAATGAGGAAGTATTGAATAGGATTGGGGAGAAAAGAAGTTTGTGGCACAACTTGACTAGAAGAAGGGATCGATTGGTAGGACATGTTCTGAGGCATCAATGGATCACCAGTTTAGTATTGGAGGGCAGCGTGGAGGTTAAAAATCGTAGAGGGAGATCAAGAGATGAATACGCTAAGCAGATTCAGAAGGATGTAGGTTGCAGTAGATACTGGTAGATGAAGAAGCTTGCACAGGATAGAGTAGCATGGAGAGCTGCATCAAACCAGTCTCAGGACTGAAGACCACAACAACAACAACATCATAGTATGAGTAATAGTAGAATGGCCAAATCATCATAATGCTACTTATTTCATAGTTCAAAATCCTAAACACCACAATTAAGAAGTGGATTGGCAAGGTGCAAATCTTAGCAAAACACTCAACAGATAAAGGCATTGCTTATTCATTGCACATCAGTCTCTGCACCAAACAAGACAAAAAGCATCAAATAATCATCAAGCAGTTGTAATACAACATTAATACTTGCATAATATGGACTGAAGCATCAAATAATCATTAGGTATTTAGATGGCAGCAGTAAAGCACACATTTAGCCCAACTCAACACAATCAAAAGTTATTACCAAAATAGAGAAAAGATCTTTAAATTCACTGTAAGAGAGAAATTTTTGTACCTCACTTTTGTTATTCTAAGACACAGTCATTAATCTGGTGTGTTTTCTTTTCACTCTTTTTATGAACATACATACTCCTGCTTTGATGTCTCTCAGTTAGCTTTTTATCCTGAAGTCTGTTGTCAAACCAAAACTGTAAACCTTTTAGACAGAAGTAAACATAACTGTCTTTGCAATCTACAATCACTCTTTCCATGCAAGACATCATCATTTACTACATTCACAGAAAATTCTTTTGAATTTAGTTTAAACTGTTCATAAAATCTGTTCCTGTGCATCCCTGATCAAGTAAGCTGCATTCATGGCAAATCTGGATAACCTTGTAAGGCACCCAACAAAGTTTCTGTAGTTTCTGCATTGTATCCTCAGCAGCACATCCAAGTTTTGTCTTGAAGCTGAAAATCTTATTGAGTATTTGGTGATGTTTGTCCAGGATAATGTACTCAACACCACAGTTTAAGTTGCACTTTTCCACACATTTTATTTACTTCAAGATTAAATTGTTTGGACAATGTCTTTTGCCTTCATGAGATTATTAGTGCCTATTATCAGGTTGGTATCCACAAATAACTAAGAGGTACAGTGGCAGAAATATTCGTACAATTGTAAAGCCATTAAAACACACATTAATGAAGCACTGTCCAGTAGTCAGTGATAGTCCTAACAAGTCACTGAACAAAAGTAATTATGAGTATAGCTCCAATAACTCACATATCACAGGCAGTACTGTGTTGTAGAAATCTGTCAGATAAAAGTGCAATGCAATGGCTCACTAATTAAACATCACAACTGTCATCAATACTTTGTTCACCTGGCAATGATAGTCCATGCCTTCTACCAATCATTATACACTCCAGGATTACAAAAATCATTTGAAAGGTAGCAGACATCATTACTTAGTTGCATAACTGTAACATGAACAAAAACCGGGAGCGTAGGTGTTACAGGTTTGGTAACTTGACCAGAACTGAGAGCAGACTGAGAATAAAGTCCTCTTCTTTAATGATGTCTGACTATTTAAAGGCTGTCAAATAAATAAATTGTTGTTTTCGAAATTAATTATACTGATGAACCCGGTAATACTTTGTAATTGCTAAATATGTATGAAAATTATATGTATGTCCTAACCTCTTTTCCCTCCTCTCTGCCCACCCCTCAAACACTCAAAAAGTCAGACAGTTTCCAAAATGCTCAAGCCAAGCCTCTGTGCTGTCATAATTGACCCTCAGTCAAACTCAGATAGATTACACACCTACCCCTTGCTACACAAGGACAGCACACTTACTGATACTACATGCACTGTACATATGTCTGACTAGCGGTCATTCCTCACCAGGTGACACTGCGTGCATGTCAGGATGGTAGCAGGTAGGCATCCGAGGTGTTTCTCCTACATGGAAATTGATAAATGCCAGGATTCATGGAAAAGCTGGGCTTTATTCCAAAAAACTACCACTAAGGGATACAGCATTTATGAAAACTGCACACAGTACAGAAAGAGCGTTTCACCCTCAATAGGAAGGACTGGTGTATACATCCAGAGGGTAAAGAAGCTTCCAGGCAAAAGAGCAACCTGCTGTTGTGGCCGCTGCCTCTCAGACCATCTCATGTACCTCGCGTGATGGCACTCAGTCCTCGCATTGGCAGATCTGAGGCAGAAAGTTGGCATCTCTCAGTTAGCAATACTGTGGTGGCATCCCTAGCTCAGCATAATAGCATGGGAGCCAGCCACAAGCACTGCGGAGTAGTTTACGTAACAGCTGACACTACTGCCTGAGGCTAAGTTGAAATGATGGAAGTGGACTACAAGAAAAAGTTTGTACCATTTTTACCTGTTACCACGCACAATTCCTTCCCTCTTACATGAGAGCCTGTTACAGGTCTGTGATTGTTACAATAGTTAACACTAATCACTGTAATGACCAGTTCGAAACACAAAGGTTTTTCTTTTGATGTACATAAAGGCAACCGACATTTAGTGTTTCTCATTAAAAAAGGGTTCTTAAAGCTAATGGGGATTGAATTCACTTTTTAAAAATTGATCATAAAATATGCAATAGGGACAGGGAGTACAAAGTTTATGCTTTTACTTTACAATATTATTATCCCTTGGTGTCACTTGGGTGGCTCATAATTGGAAGTCTCTGTTAGTACAATGTCTTTTCCTACACACTTTGTGAAGCCACTGGAGTCTGTGCAGCAGTCAGTGGTTCAACGCATGCATGGAGCCAAGGCACTGGTAGGCTGGTAGGAATTATCATCTAGGCATCATAATATGGACCTGGAATCGAGGTGGATAGAGGGACAACTGGTCAAATGAGAGCACATCGACTACCAGCGACTGCAACACTCAGAGGCAGGAATCGTGTCAATGGGGGCTCAAGTGACTCAAAATAAACAGGGGGGGGGGGGGGGCGGCAAAATAAACGGGGGTGGGGGGTGGGGGTAATTTAATAATAAGAGATAGATACAAATACAGAACAAGCCTGTCAGGGATGTAATTGGCGATTAAAGAAGTGAAGTATTAAACAGTTTCATTACAAATAGTTAGTTTGCTTTTACTCATGGTATCAGAAAACTACTTTGCAATAAACTAGCTTTAACAAAATTGTTTAAAACGTAAGTAGATAGTTATACAAAGCTTGGTAGCTTAACCTATTGGGAGGGCCATGCCTGTGAAATGATGTGACTCGTTATATGTTACTAAAGCTGTTCACCGTTTGGCTTGGGATCTGGCACAACCTTTGGCGTTGGCTCCCGGGATATACAATAGCTATTTGTATACATAGTTTGCGCAGTAATGGCAATGACCAGTAGAACTACAGGCACAGATGTAACGCTTGGAATGACCACTCAATTGTACACACTAGCAAGTGGAGTGGCAAAGGAACACAGTTTCGTGACAACCGACAAGCAGTGAAATTGTACTTTTATTGCTAAAGGTTAGGCACATGTTACCGAAGTGTGAAGCACTCATTATCTTTGTAAGGCTTTGCTTTCTGGCATATACTTGGTTAATTAATTAGGAAATTGTTGACACCTTATGGCAAGATGTAAGTAAGTGAGAGGGATCACTGCAACTAGAGAAGAGCGATACCTCGGTATAATGTGGCTGGAAAAGAATGTGATAGTTTTAGTACTGACAGAGGGCTTAGTACTGATTAATCTGGCTAGCTCCTCATTGACAGAAGAAAGAAATACAGATTAGGGTTGACAGCACAGAAAATTAACTGCAGCAGCATGCAATCACGGGAACCCACTGGCAATTCCAGCAGAGTGGACGCACAAGCACTGTGCCCCATCAGTAGTGCAAATAACTGCATCATCAGTAATGATCTGAGCTTACTCAGTCTCCTGTGGAAATTGACAGGTATCTAGTCTCGTGTCAATTGATAGATAATTCATTTTGGCTTTTCTGTTTACCTAAGGCCATAGTGGCATGGCCATTGAGCAAGTTTTTGTGCCTTATTTTACCATCTGCAGTAGGGCTTGTGGCATCACTGAGACAGTGGTCCTGAATGTATTTTAGTGCACATAACTACTACCAGTCCTCATGGGCTAATCTTTTCCTATCTCCATTTTATGGCGATTGCTACTGTACCTAAATTTTTGGAGTGCTGTGCATCATTGTGCACAGTGTGCTTGGATTCAGCATGAAAAGTGTATGTTGCATAAAGAACACTGTGTGCATGTCTCTCAGTGAGAGCAAATAATTATTTACAATATTTAGATGAGGGGCTGTGCCCTCAGGTCTGGAATATTTTCCCAAAGTTCTGTTTTTAGATGAGCAAAGTTACCATAATATGAATTGTCTACATTTGCTACTTTTGAGTAGCTCAGCTTGAGCACCCTCTAATTGAAGTGAGCATTTCTATACATGATACAATAGAATAAAAATAAAAATACACTCCAAAATCTTACACTAAACACAATAAACATTTTCACATATATTTTTCAGTACTGGCTAGAGCAGGGGCAGTTCCGATAACTTTTCTCTCATTATCTCTGCTGTCATTTGCTTCTGCTTATTGGTTGGCATATCTCGTGTGAAAGTAAGGAGTAATGCATGCCTAATTATTTTCTGTACACCTTAAGGTGCATCATGAATTCCGATATTACTTCCACTTCTTGCTAAGACACAATCTTCTTAACAATTTTTGGCTCTATCAAAAGCTTTAATACTGGGTAATATATTCATTGATGACGTTGTATCACTATGTGTTTTGTTTCTTTCTGCCTGTACTCTTTGTTACTGTAAGTCCTCATTGATGACCTTTGCAGTCATTCATTCACCCTACCTGCAATATCCAATGAGTCATTACAATGCATCAAAGATTCTCACAGATGGCAACAGTTGATTTTCCAGCAATTAATTTACCTTGAAATCTGAAAGCCACAAGCCGGAGTGGTAAATCATAATGAGGAGCTTGAAGTGTGTTTTTCTCTCTCTCTCTCTCTCTCTTCTTTTTTTATTTAATTTAATTATATATATTTTTTTTTTGTGAGGACACATATAATTGTGTGTGGTAAAATCAGTACACTATTATGGTGTGGGAAGGGAAGATAGTGGTTATATTCTAAAGCCTTGCATCTATAACAATATGAGAGAAGGGAAGTTGCTACTCACCATATAGAGGAGGTGCTGAGCCGTGATAGGCACAATAGAAAGATTCACCCAATCATAGCTTTCGGCCATTAAGGCCTTTGTCAGCAGTAGACACACACACACACACACACACACACACACACACACACACACACACACACACACACACAAGCACAATTTGCACACTCATCTGCAGTCTCAGAGAGCTGAAACTACACTGCGAGCTGCAGCACCAGTGCATTATGGGAGTGGCGACTGGGTGGGGGTAAGGAAGAGGCTGGGGCGGGGAGGGGGAGCGATAATATGGTGGGAGTGGCGGACAGTGAAGTGTTGTAGTTTAGACGGAGCGCAGGAGAGGAGGTGCGGAGGGGGGAAGAGGTATGTAGCGGAAAGGAGAGAAATAAAAATAAAAATAAATTAAAAGACTGGATGTGGCGGTGAAATGATGGCTGTGCAGTGCTGGAATGGGAACAGGGAGGGAGCTGGATCCACTAGTTTTTTGGCCACAGTTTGTCGGTGGCTGTTCATGCGGAAAAACAGCTTGTTGCACCATGTACCATCTTTGGTCTTGTGCATATAGTTTCTGGCTGCAGCTGCAGAGTGAACTGCACATGGTACAGAAAGAGCATTTCACCCTCAATAGGAAGTACTGGTGTACACATCCAGAGGGCAAGGAAGCCGCCAGGCAAGAGAGCAACCCACTGTGTTCAGCCGCTACCTCGCTCACCCTCTCACGTACCTCACAAGATGGAACCCGGTCCTCCCATGGGAGGGTTTGAGGCAGAAAGTTGGTGTCTCTCACTCAGCAATACCGTGGTGGCATCCGTAGCTCAGCATAATAGTGTGGGAGCCAGCCACAACTACTGCAGGGTAGTTTACATAACAGCTTATGTCACTGCCTGAGACTAAGTTAAAATGATGGAAGTAAAATACAATAAAAATTTCTACCATCTTTACTCGTTACCATATACAACAGCTATTGCCTGGATGGTTTATATCAATGGTAGGTCAGTAGTCATAATATTCTGACTGATCAGAGCACATCTGTACGAATACTCATTAGGGCAACGAGTAAAAATTTGAAGTAAATAGGCCAAGACCTTGTGAAGATTTTTGGTAACAATATTTACCATTTGTATATTACATATGTATTTACATCAAACAATGGATAATCATGGATGGAATAATGACAGTAATATAAAAAGGATATATTGCTACTCATCATTTAGAAGAGATGTTGAGTCATAGAAAGGGACTACAAAAAGACTGCTAAAAATGAGAGCTTTCAGCCAAAAGGCTTTCTTCTAAAGTAAACAACACACACATGTTCACACAAGCACAACTTATACACACAAAACCACTGTCTCTGGCCACCGAGTCCAAACTCAGTGGCCAGAGACAGTGGTCATGTATGCAACTGATTGAGCCCGAATATATATTTAGGAAAGTTTATAGACTCATTTTATGCATCCACACAAAGAATACCCAGCTTATGAGTAGGCCTATTAGTGGTGTATTAAAAAATTATTTCACAAAATGGCAAATTATTCAAAATTTGGTTATTGCATTAGTTAATTAGTGAGAGGTGTTATCTGATTCAGAAAATATAGAGTAAAAAAAAATTACAGTCTCATACTGCAGAATGTAACTTGTCCAAAAGCAAAAGAAATTTTGACTGTTTGTAAAGTTTAATGTCAATTATTCCATCAATTAATTGGTTTCACTGGATCTGAAATATATTGAACTGCAGTCTTTATAACTAGTTGTGTCATTGAGCACAGCAACACTTATTAGCTCACATGATGTTGGGAAAATTATATTAGTTTTTAAATTGTAATTGCAGATATTAAAAAAAAAAAAAACTTAAATTATGAATTCATACCTTTTTACCACATGGTGTGGTTTTTCTGATGTGTTTTGTTTCTACAGTGACCATTTTGTTCCACAGTTTGTCATATGCAACTGCTTATACATTAAAGAAGACAAATTGTTTAACCCAAAATTATGATTTGAAAACTTGTAATAACAAGTGTGCCTGAAATTATTTAATTCTATGTGTGTGTGTGTGTGTGTGTGTGTGTGTGTGTGTGTGTGTGTGTGTGTGTGTGTGTGAAAAGGGGGAGAGAGAGAGAGAGAGAGAGAGAGAGAGAGAGAGAGAGAGAGAGAGAGAGTGACAGTAGGTTTTAGAATTTTTTTCTTTGTGTGTGTGTGTGTGTGTGTGTGTGTGTGTGTGTGTTATTACCTGTAATCACCAATAATTGTGTGGATATTCGAACACACTCACTTAGAAACAATAGCTCGTTACATGATAACACCTCAGTATCTCTTATTCGACTGCCGTGCTGTGACATGCGGCCAGCGCTGTTCATAGCTAGGTGGCGCTCCTGCGCTCAGCCGAGTTGTGGAGCGCCTCTATCGCCGTTTGCGCGTACTGTCGTGGCGGCACTGTTAAATGTCATGGCACTGTTACAACACTTTTCCCCCCTTAAAAAAAAAAAAAAAAAAAAACACTCACTATCTTGGAGACACGAACAGTGCGGAGACATCCATGGTCTCTTGTGAGGCCCCGAGAAGATTCCGCAGAGAGACACAAGAGTATGGTCGAAAATGTCCAGGACGGAAGCTTGTGTGTGGAACGTGCCTCCTGGATGAGATGATGGGTGAAAACTCTGGAGCAGCATCCATAGGTGTCGTGGACCTGGGGGTGTGCTCCAGCGAGATGGGTCCCAGAGAAGGCGGCGTCATGACTGGGGCCGGTTCCGGCGTACTCGGAAGCGGTAGCGATGTCAGCTACATCAACACGTACGGTAGATCGGCAGCAGCGACAGGACTGGCTTCTCGGGCTGGTGGAGGCGAAGGAAGGGGCGGTGGCACCGGCATGGCCACCCCTCGTGGGCGCATCTGGTCATAATGGCGAACAACCATGCTGTCGTCCGTACGTATTTCACAAAGCCGGCGGCCGCGAAGAGCCTTGACCACCCCTGGAATCCATTTAGGGTGAGATCTATACCCTCGCACCACATGTCGGTGCCCACCGAGTATTTTCCCGCACTAGGGGACACACCACAAGGCCTGACAGGGTGAAGCAGGTGCAGTAGAGTGTGCGGTTGGCGGCCATGCAAGAGTTCAGCAGGGCTGCGATCACCCAGAGGCGTGAAGCGATAAGAACTCAGAAATTGCAGCAGAGCGTCATCTGTGGAAAAATCACTATGGAATTTTTTCATCTGGTTTTTGGAAGTGCAAACAAGGCGCTCGACCTCCCCATTCGATTGAGGATGGAAGGGCGGTGCTGTAACATGATGAATCCCTTGTCCAGTACAAAAATCACGGAATGCCTGCGAAGAGAACTGAGGGCCATTGTCCGTGACGATCATAGATGGAAGACCTTCTAGCGCGAAGATTTTGGACAAAGCCAGCGTCGTCGCCGCAGTGGTGGGCGATGGATATTGAACAACAAACGGAAACTTCGAGAAGGCGTCAATCAACAGGAGCCAATAAGTACCGAGGAAGGGGCCGGCAAAGTCAGTGTGCACCTGTTCCCGTGGCTGCGCCTGATCGGGTCACGGAGAGGGCATTGTACTAGGTGCAGCCAGTTGTTGAGCACACTGACTACACGCAGCAACCATGTGGGCGATGTCCAAATCAATACCGGGCCAATAAACGTGCCTGCGGGCCAGGGACTTAGTCCGAGAGATCCCCCAATGGCCTTCATGCAACAGTTTGAGAACATCTTTGCGAAGAGAGGCTGGCACCACGACCCGTGGAGATGCGCCATCCGTGGCCAGAAGAACAACACCATCACGAAAAGACAGACGAAGGTGCAAGGCATGGTAGTTGCGAAGGGGATCCGATGCCCGGTCCTTGGGCCTGTCTGGCCAAACCCGTTGAACAAAACCGATCACCTAACAAAGGACCGGGTCCTGCGCAGTAGCCGACGCGACCTGCGAACCGGTAAGTGGAAAACTCTCGACCGCACGACGTTCTTCCTCATCAATGTGGAAACAGAGTAGTTCATCACGATCTAAAACTGGGTCGGGGCCCATCAGCAATTGTGACAATGCGTCAGCGTTGGCGTGCTGGGCCGTGGGGCGATAGTGAATCTCATAGTGAAAACGAGACAAGTATAAGGCCCAACGTTGCAGGCGGTGAGCTGCCATATCCAGAAGCGACACCGATGGGGTGAACAGAGAGGCCAGTGGCTTGTGGTTGGTGATGAGGTGAAACTTAGAACCATCCAAAAAATTGCTGAACTTTTTTTGAGCATAAATGATAGCGAGTGCCTCTTTTTCGATTTGAGAGTAATGCCATTGCACATCGTTGAGGGTCTTAGAAGCATAGGCGATGGGTTGTTCCAACCCATCCTCATACCGATGGGCGAGAACAGCCCCTAGGCCATACTGTGACGTGTCAATCACCAGAACCAAGTGCTGACCTGGACGGAATGTGGCAAGACAAGGCGCCGACTGCAAATGAGCCTTCAGGCAGACAAAAGCCTGCTCACACTCGTCGGACCAACAGAGAGGGATGTTTTTGCATAACAGCTGATACAGAGGATGATCTACCGCCGCCGAAGATGGAATGAATTTGTGATAATAAGCTATCTTGCCTAGAAATGCCTGAAGTTCTTTGACCGTAGATGGCTGGGGTAGAGCGTTAATGGCCACAATGTGCTGACGTAGAGGACGTATACCCTCACGGGACAAGTGGAAACCAAGATACACAATGTAGGGTTGGAAGAACGGTGACTTGTCCAGATTGCACCTCAACCCAGCCGAATGCAAAACCTGAAACAGTGGCCGCAAATTGCAAAGGTGCTCCTCAGTGGAGGCCCCCATGACAACAATGTCATCCAGATAGTTTATGCAGCCAGGAACGGAAGCCGTGAGCTGTTCCAAAATCCGCTGAAAAATGGCCGGCATGCTAGCGACGCCAAATGGTAACTGCTGGTACTGATACAACCTACAAGGAGTGTTGATGATGAGAAATTCCTTGGAATAAGCATCCAATGGCAACTGATGGTATGCCTCCAATCAGTCAAGTTTGGAAAAGAACTGGCCCCCACCAAGCTTGGTAAATAACTTCTCAGGACGGGGAAGAGGATAAGTGTCAATGAGGCTCTGAGCGTTGACAGTGGCTTTAAAATCACCACACAATCGCAGACTCCCGTTTGGTTTCGAAACCACCACGATTGGCGATGCCCATTCGCTGGAGGTAACAGGAAGGAGAATCCCTGAAGCTGTTAACCTGTCCAATTCAGCCTTGACAGGTGCACGCAACGCCACCGGAATAGGGCGCGCCCGGAAAAACTTAGGGCGAGCTGTAGGTTTAAGAGTAATGTAGGCTTCAAAATCCTTGGCACGACCCAGACCAACAGAGAACACGGACGAAAATTCAGAACACAATCCATCCAGCTGTTGATACAGAATATCCTCAGATATAAGGTGCACATCATCATCAATGGAGAACCCGAACAATTGGAAAGCATCATAACTGAACAGGTTTTCAGTGCCCGCATGATCCACCACATAAAACGTGAGGGGCCTAACAACAGACTTGTAGGCAGTGGAAGCATCAAACTGGTCAATGATAGGAATTTTCTGTTTATTATAAGTTCTCAGATTTCGCGTAACTGGAGACAAGTGAGGGGAGCCGAACTCCAAATACGTGCGAGAATTAATGAGAGTTACTGCAGAGCCAGTGTCCACTTGCATGCGAATGTCTTTTTCCAGAACACGAACAGTAACAAACAACTTATTTGTTTGAGAAAGCACACAGTTATCATCCATGTCCGATGCCTCGTCCTTGTCGACAGGAACTTTAGGGGACTGACACACAGAAGCAATGTTTTCCTACATGAATTACACATGGCCCAACGTTTTGGACATGCGGCCCTGTCATGCTGTATGAAATAATGTGGACAAGAAGGAAGTGTGGAACGAACATGCTTCTGTGGTTGCTGTTTTCGCTGCGAGTGTTGCAGCCCAACGCGACATTGCTTATGCGAGTGAACCGCTGCCACATCTTCGTTCTCCTGTGAAACAGGCAAATTGTCCGTGTCGAAAGTTGACCGTACAGCGCCTACATCACACCACGCGTCTATTTGCGTGCCAGCAGTGTGAGACACTTCAAAGGATTGAACGATGCTTAGAACTTCCGACAACGACGGGTTTGGCAGTTGTAGGGCACGTTGCCAAACTTCTTTATCAGGAGCAAGCCATAGAATAGCATCCCTAACCATTGAATCAGCATAAGACTCATGATGAGTGTCTGTGACAAACTGACATTTCCTACTCAGACCGTGTAGTTCCCCTGCCCAAGCCGGTAAGATTGATGGGGCTGTTTACGACACCGGTAGAACGCCATGCGGGCGGCAACAACATTGGTGTTTTTTCAGTAATAGTTAGACAATAAGTCACACATTTCTTGGAAGGACAGAGAGACAGGTTCCCACAGAGGGGCTAACTGAGATAGCAGCTGATAGATCCATGAGGAAATCCAAGATAGAAATAACGACTTACACATAGGAGCATCGACAACGCCGAAAGCCAAGAAGTGTTGCCGCAAATGCTTCTCAAAATCCTCCCAGTCTTCAGTGGCCTCGTCATAAGGAGGGAATGGAGGCGGAGAAGAGGAAGACAGATGATGAGTAAGCGACGTCGACAACGCCTGAATAGCAGCCGTCAGCTGTGTTTGTTGTGCCTGAATAGCAGCCGTCAGCTGTATTTGTTGTTCAATGAGCGCTTGCCTAAGCTATTCCATGTCTGCCCTGTCACGAACACACAAATCCACAATGCAGTGAAAATATCCCATCCTCGTCGCCAAAAAGTGTTATAACCTGTTGGTTGGTTGGTTGGTTTGGGGAAGGAGACCAGACAGCCTGGTCATCAGTCTCGTCAGATTAGGGAAGGACGGGGAAGGAAGTCAGCCGTGCCCTTTCAGAGGAACCATCCCGGCATTTTCCTGGAGTGATTTAGGGAAGTCACGGAAAACCTAAATCAGGATGGCCGGACACGGGATTGAACCGTCGTCCTTCCGAATGCGAGTCCAGTGTCTAACCACTGCGCCACCTCGCTCGGTTTATAACCTGTAATCACCAATAATTGCGTGGATATTCAAACACACTCACTTAGAAACAATAGCTCGTTACATGATAACAACTCAGTATCTCTTATTCGACTGCCGTGCCGTGACATGCGGCCGGCGTCATTCGTAGCTAGGTGGTGCTCCCGTGCTCAGCCGAGTTGCGGAGGGCCTCTATCGCCGTTTGCACGTACTGTCGTGGCGGCACTGTTAAATGTCATGGCACTGTCACAACAGTGAGAGAGTGAGAGAGAGAGAGAGAGAGAGAGAGAGAGAGAGAGAGATAGTAGGGTTAGGGATTTATTATTTATTTTTGTTTGTTTGTGTGTGTGTGTGTGTGTGTGTGTGTGTGTGTGTGTGTGTGTGTGTGTGTGTGTGTGACAGAGAGAGAGAGAGAGAGAGAGAGAGAGAGAGAGAGAGAGAGAGAGAGAGAGAGAGAGAGGTGAGGGTGAAAGTAGGTTTTAGGATTTTTATTTTTTTTATTTTTTTATTATTTGTGTGTGTGTGTGTGTGTGTGTGTGTGTGTGTGTGTGTGTGTGTGTGTGTGAGGGGGGGGGGCGCTGGGGTGGTGGGAGGGGTGTGAAAGCTCTATAGGTTGGTCTTCTCTAATAATTCTTTGAGAGCAGAGAACAGAGTGCCATTGCAGAGAGCTATGTATTCGTTTATCACTTGTTTGCCTTCCACTATGTCTTTTTGTATCTAATAATTTTCTTCAATTATTAGTTTTTGTGGGGGGCTGTTGCTGCATTTGAGAATTTTAAAAATCCATACTGATGTTTGTTGAGTTATGTTTCTTGTCCATGACGTGTTCAGCAAATGTGAAATAACAGCTGTTACTTTTTAATGCTCTTCTGTGTTCTGTGTATCTGGTATTAATGTTTTTGTTTGTCTCCCCTATATAAAATGCTTTGCAGTCCTGTGGCATGTTAGTTGGTAAATACCAGATGTGTTGTGTTTGTCTGTGCTTCTGTTGCTTGTCCTTAGTTTTCTCTGTGTTGCTTTGTCTGTTCTGTAGGCTATTTTTACTTTTTACGCCTTGATTTTTTAGTATGTTGCCTATTCTGTGGACTGTTTTGTTGTTATAGGTGAGAGTGAACCATCTGTTTGTCATTGTGGGTGTTTCCTGTTCATGTGTGCTCATTAGTGTGTCCTGTATGTTTATAAGTTGATGAGGAGACTTTTGTTTTTGCGTGTTGGGTGTCCTTTTTAATTTTGTGGTTCAGTTTATCTATGGTGTTTGTGTCATATCAATTCTTTACTGCTATTTTTCTGATTGTCTGCAATTCATTCTTGTAGTTGTTTTCAGTGAGTGGGGTTTTGTTCACTCTGTGTAGCATATACTAGAAGCTGGCTAGTTTGTGTGTAATCAAATGATTAGAGTCTTTGTGAATGGTTGTATCGGTGGTGGTCACTTTCCTGAATATAGAGAATTGGTGTTGGTTGTTGCGTCTGTATATTGTGAGGTCAAGGAAGTTTAACCTTTTGTCATGTTCCATTTCTATGGTGAATTTTATTTTTGGGTGTACTTTGTTTACAACACTGTGGAGTTGTTGGATGTGACTTGGTGTTTCATCTATAAGGCATATGATGTCATCTACATAACAGTACCAATATATTATCCAGTATTGTTTTGGTCTTACTATTGTTTTGAATATTTTATTTTCAATGCAAATGAGAAAAATGTTGGCTAGGAGTCCACTGACTGGTGAACCCGTTGGAAGCCTGCCTTCTTGTGAGTAGAACTGATTGTCAAATGAGAAATTGTTTTGCTCTGTGATTAGTTTTAGAATGCTAGCTACTTCTTTTATGTAGGGTTCAGGAATTTTGGCTTGTTCTTCTAGTTGTTGTTTGATGATGTTGATGGTTTCTGTGGTGGGGATATTGGTGTACATGGATGTGATGTCAAACTATGTGAGTGTGGCTGTTGTGAGTATGTTAATGTCTTTGATTTGTTGTATCAGCTCTTCAGTGTTGTGTATGCTTCTGTTATTTGTGTATATGTTTCTGTAACTATGCGTGCATTTCTCTGGCTAAGTATGTGGGTGCACTTCCGAAATTATCTCACAAATCAGAAAGCAAAATTGTTGAAACAAAACAAACCCCAAGCACCCACACTGAACAGCTTACTAAAGCTCCACAAGGATGGCATTCCGATACGCCCTATAGTCAATATTTGAATTTTTGGAAAATCAACGGTGGGCCTTCATCCACTTATGGCCTTATTCTCAAAATTTCCCCTTAAGCAAAAACATTGCAGCCTTCTGCCTGAAAAGATTATGGTAATATATTTTAAAATTTTGAAATTTAATTGTGGCCTTCAGCTGTTGGTATTGCATCCCATATGGTTGTTTTATCCACTTTTGCCTTGAGGCTTTCAGCCTGGCTGTTATTTTTTTGCAATTTTCACTGCACATCTTCAGTCACTTGAAATTTATTTTGTTGATTTTTAAGATTTCTTGCTTGGAGGCCTTCAGCTGAGAAAGAATTGGATTTTGAAACTCATATCTGTAAAGTTTCAGCTATGTGCCGTTTTGGTTTGAGGATTTTCATTTATCATTTGGAGCATATCCAGCAAGTTCTTTTGATGTTACAGCAAGCTGGTCTAACTGTTAAACCTAGTAAAATTACGCTAGCCATGCAGGAGGTATCTTCCTTAGGCCATATAGTCTCAGGTCAGAGTATTCTCATTGACCAAGAGTGGACAAAAGCCCTGCAGGCATTGCCTCCTCCTGTTGTTAAGCAGGGAACCACTAGATTCATAGGCATTGCAAATTATTTTAGGCATTTTGTGCCTAATTTTGCTGAGTTGGTGGCACCCTTAAATCAGTTATGCCATAAAGGTGTGGGTTTTGAATGGGGACCTGTCCAGGAGAATGCCTTTCAGCATATTGAGACAGCAATAGCCAACACCCCCTTGGGGTACCCAATTTCAGCAAAATGTTTGTCATGCAGACTGATGCTTGTAATGCTGGTATTTCAGCTGTTCTCCTCCAGGAATTTGAGGGGCAGAGACAACCATTAGCTTATATGTCTCGGCAGTTAACTGATGCTGAGCTTAAGCACTCTGTCTATGAGTGCGAGGCCTTGGCCGTTTTATTTGCATTAGAGAAGTATCAGTTCTACCTTGAGCATCAAGTTTTCAATTGGAAACCAACAATCAAGCATTGAGCTGGGTACTGATGAGGCTGCGTAAGACTGGTCGTATTGCCAGGTGGGCAATAAAAATTTTGGCAATTCAGTTCGAAGTTAAACATGTTAAATCTGAAAATTTCTTGGCGGACGTTCTCAGCCAGATGTTTACCAAAGACGTGTCTAGTCAGGGAAGGGAGCAGGTAGATGGTGACAATCTTAATTCTATGGTGTTAGGTGAAATTCCCCTTTTGTTTGAAGACATTGTGCACCATCAGGATCACGACCCTGTGTGGACTGGTATTAAGCAATGTGTGTTGGCAGGAGAGCTCTCGGAAGAATATGAGATTAAGTGGGGTATTCTTTGCAGGAAGGTGGTCGACGCTAAGCAGTATAAGATCTGTTTGCCTGCTACCTTGGTGCGTCTGGTCTTCCATAATTTTCATGATTCATGGTGGGTGGCCGTTTAGGGACTTATAAGATTCTCCAAAAGGTCGAAGAGCATTTAACTTGGCCCTCTATGGACCAGGCTGTTAGACAAATGATAGCTCAATGCCACTTGTGTAACATAGCCAAACCCAGCAATGCCCTTCAACAAGGTTGGTTGAGTTCTGAATGAGAGTCCTCTCCCATGCACAAGCTCTGTATTGATGATTTGGGGCCTTTAGCTCGGACTAAAAGAGGTCATCGATATGTACTCATTATGATTGATGCATTTTCTAGGTTTACTTGGCTCCTTCCGAGCTGTAACGTTACCGCTACCACCACGATTAATCACTTGACTAGTTTCTTTAGTGTTTTCAGGCCACCTAAGCAGCTGGTTAGTGATAATGCTCCTGCCTTTCTTTCAGGCTCCTTTAAGGCCTTCTGCTTTCAGAATGGTGTTAAGCATGACACCACCACCCTGTGTTATCCCCAGGGATCCTTTGCGGAAAGGCTTAATCGGAATCATAAGTCTGCTTGATTACTTACCATCAGAAAACACCCAGCAAATGGGACTCCAATCTTCCCTGGCTCAGTTTTGCCTTTAATACTGCCATTCATGAAGCCTCGTGAGTTACACCTGCATCCTTGATCTTTTCCTACCCAGTTAATTCCCCTATTTCCAGCTTGTGGGGAATTCCGGATCTTATTCCACCTGATGTTAAACTGCAGGTCATCAAGGAGAACTGGAACTGAGACAGGCATAATATACTCAGAGCTCACAATAAGCAAGCTGAGTGTTATAATCGTAATCAGGTAACCTTTAAGGGTAGGCTGGGGGATCAAGTTTATGTCCACAATTTCCAAGGGAGGCAGGTGCACAGTGGTAACCTTAGTAAATTTACTCCTCGTTTTCTGGGGCCTTGCACTGTTATGCACATATTAGGCCCGGTAAATCTCTTGGCAAGCAATATTGTGTTCACGTTAGTCAAGTTAAGTTCAAGCAGCTCAGGGTTTGAATTAACCCTTCCTCGGTTAAGTTTGAGGGGGGAGGGGGGGTGGTTGAGCCATGCTCACTCCAAACTATGTATTTTCTTGAACTTGGCTGTCTGTCTGCATTTTGTGCCCACCGTTGTTGCGGTTATGCCACGGTTCTTCCTCATTCTTCATGTGGCAGCAGCTATGTGTATTGATATTTGCACCGTGTACCATCTTTGGTCTCGTGCATATAGTTTCTGGCTAGGGTGTGTGCGGGCAGTCGGTCGGTTGGTGCGGACCAGGGAGGATACCTCCATGCAACGCGGTCTGCTGGAGGTCCCTGCGCAGTGTCGAAGCACGTGTGGACCTGTCCAATTGCTACAAGCTTTGTGGCTCACCGACCCAAGACATCAATGTTGAGTGGTGTCAAGTACTCGAGCCATGTCCGTTCATGTTGTGTTGTTTCTTTTGGTGGTTCACTGTTGGGGAGCTTTTCCTGTGAGCAACACTGAGTATTTATAGTGGTGAAATTGAGCCACCGTGCAGTGGAATTAACTACATTGGTTCACTACAATTCAAGTGCACCAGCAGAATTTTCTGCCTTGTAGCCATTAGTGTTCTGGTTATCTACCCTGGCCACAGACGTAAATTCAGGCAGTGTTCATTTTTGGTGGTGTTAACTATATTACCTTATTTCAAATTCAAGTGTAGCAGCAGAATTTTCTGCCTTGTTGCTGTTAGTGTTCTGGTTACCTGCCCTGGCCACTAACATAATTTCAGGCAGTATCCTATCCTCAGGTGTTGTCGCTGTCCAACACGATGCTTAGTTTTGACAGCTTAATACTTATTTCATTGTGGATAATAACATCTTGATAATAACAACTTGACCAGAAGAAGGGATCGGTTGGTAGGACATGTTCTGAGGCATCAAGGGATCACCAATTTAGTATTGGAGGGCAGCGTGGAGGGTAAAAATCGTAGGGGGAGACCAAGAGATGAATACACTAAGCAGATCCAGAAAGATGTAGGTTGCAGTAGGTACTGGGAGATGAAGAAGCTTGCACAGGATAGAGTAGCATGGAGAGCTGCATCAAACCAGTCTCAGGACTGAAGACCACAACAACAACAATAACATCCGTAATAGTTTGGACCTCGAGTTCAAGTACCGATTAGTGGTTAGCAAGTCATTTGGTCAGTCAGTCCATGACTGTCTCTTGGTTGGTTTACTGATGGATCAAGTGTAGTTGAGCCCACCTCCTGGAGGCATCTGAGTGCCATTGTCTTTACTGTCCATTTCATGGGTGTTTGATGGTCTGTTAGTAATCTATTATAGCCATTGCTTTAAAAGAAAATTTTTTTATTGTGTTTTATGTAATTCATGGGCCTTCAGCCCATATAAGTAAGTTTGAATTCTGGCAAGTGGATATTTTGCTGAAAGTTACTGCTGTAGTGCTATCTCTTCATTTAGTGCACTTTCAGCCACTTAAAACTTAAAGGTTTAGGGTATTTTGAATTTTTGAAAAGTCAGTTGTGGGCCTTCAGCCACTTAAAACCTTATTCTTAAATTTAGTTGTTGTTGTTGCATTGCTTTTTCATTTAGTGAGCTTTTGGCCACCTAAAACTTAAAGGTTAAGGTATTTTTTGAATTTTTGGAAAATCTGCTGTGGGCCTTCAGTCACTTAAAGCCTTATTCTCAAAAGTTCACCTTGAGCAAAAACAATGCAGCCTTCTGCCTTAAAAAATTATGGTAATATATTTTAAAATTTTGAAATTTAATTGTGGCCTTCAGTCGTTTGTATTGCACCTTGTATATGTTTGTTATATCCACTTTTGCCTTGATTTTAATTATTTTTTTGCAATTTTAACTGTGTGTCTTAAGTCACTTGAAATTTATTTTGTTGATTTTTAAGATTTCTTGTTTGGAGGCCTTCAGCCATGGAAGAATTGGATTTTGAAACTCGTAGTTGTAAAGGTTCGTCTATGTGCCATTTGGTTTAAATGTGTTATTAAATTGCAATTTTGAAGTGAAACTGACTGCCACCTTATTTGGCACTTTCCACGATCCTAATCACCTGTTCTGCACAGCGGGTTTAGCAAGCGTTTCATGTTGTACTCAGTACAGTGAAAGTAAATAACTGAGTAGTAAATTTAGATGGTGCAAACTCCAATTCAGCTTTCCAACTAGTGTGGTAACAGTATGATAATTGACACATTGTGTCTGAATCACCGCCTCTTCTAACATCATATATACAAGCTAGTTGTTTACAAGGCTAGTGAATAACAGCAGTTTCAAAATATCATATTGATACAGAGTCTTAAGAATGCTACATACTTCATGAACATATTGTACCAACTAAATAAAACATGAGTCTTCCTGGCAGATTAAAACTGTGTGTCAGACCGAGACTTGAACACATGATCTTGCCTTTCATGGGCAAGTGCTCTACAAATTGAGCTACCCAAGCATGACTCATGACCCATCCTCACAGCATTACTTCTGCCAGTACCCCATCTCCTACCTTCCAAACTTCAGAGAAGCTCTTCTGCAAAACTTGCAGAACTGGCACTCCTGGAGGAAAGGATATTGTGGAGACATGGCTTTGTCACAGCCTGGAGGATGTTTCCAGAATCAAATTTTCACTCTGCAGTGGCGAGTGTGCTGATGAGAAACTTCTTGGCAGAGTAAAACTGTGTGCCGGACTGAGACTCAAATTCAGGACCTTTGCCTTTCGTGGGCAAGTGCTCTATCAACTGAGCTACACAAGCATGACTCACAACCCATCCTCACAGCTTTACTTCTGCCAGTACCTCATCTCCTACCTTCAAAACTTCACAGAAGCTCTTCTGCGAAACTTGCAGAACTAGCACTCCTGGAAGAAAGGATATTGTGGAGACATGGCTTTGCCACAGAAGGCGGATGTTTCCAGAATGAAATTTTCGCTCTGCAGTGGAGTGTGTGCTGATATGAAACTTCCTGGCAGATTAAAACTGTATGCTGAACCAAGTTCGAGTCTCCTTACAGCACATAGTTTTACTCTGCCAGTAAGTTTCATATCAGCACACACTACGTTGCAGAGTGAACATTTCATTCTGGTAACTAAAACATGTTTATACTTTTTAATTTTACAAAATTATCACTTATATAATTTTAAAATGATAAAATCAAACAAAGGGAACTCCAGGTTGATTAAAGCTTCAAAGTAGTATTTATTATGGCAGTATATGAGAAGGCAGCTCATCCTATACAATGAAAGACTCCCATGACCTGTGGTTCTGGGTGACTTTTACAAAATTTACACCTTTTCCTGGACCTCTCTTTTTCCTTCAAACCTCTTCCCTCCCCTTCAGTCCTTTGTGCAGGTGGAGGAGACACTGGCTCTGAAAACTTGCCTTATTATAACCTCCTTTTACGTGTGTGTTCTGACGCCACTTGGTGAGTAGATTTTCTATCTATCCAATAACATTTATTATGGCAGGGAAGTTACAGATGAAGAGAATCGGCAAGTCACCTGATAGAAAACAGGAAGGTAACTGCAATACTTTGTGTGAAGGACAGAAATGTAAATAGAACCATTACTGCACTCTGGCTGAAGAAGGAAGAACAGGATAGCAAAGGGAGCTGGTTGATAGGATAAAATGAAACACCCCCAAAAAATAAATTCGAGTGTGGGAGCGTAGTATCACAACCGGTGACCATAGCATCAGAATGGCCATGAGACTAAACAACCTAGTGACAACATTGTAAAACCCTGGTCCCCATAAGTATACTGCAATGACCACAAGGAAATTAAAAAAGTGACTAACCTAAAGAACGAAATGATAAATGAAATCCATAATATACTTTATAGATTACAATATAGTATAAACATAAAAATGCAAAACAAAATCTGAAAGTATGAATACGTACATGTCAGTTGCCACATATTGTGGTCCTTCACGTAATTTATGGTAGTGTTCAATTAATGGGACATAATAGAAGTAATCTCATGATGTTACTCAGGACTGTAAAGGTTTGATTAGGGGGTTGAATCTTATATAATTATTATTAATAGAAGGGTTAAGTATTATAAGTAATTCAGTTCTCTGTTTGCCTTGTAATGTGTGAGGCAGTTGTGTTCAACAGAGATAATTGACTAATTTGCCTTCTGCCATCTATTGTGACCAGCTTTAGATGCCTCATCTGCTAGGCACAGAACCACATGGCAATTGAGGAGGAGGGACCAGAGATACAGTGAACAATGAGACATATTAAGAGACAAAACTGAGGTCATCAAACCAAATATGCTGCTCTACATGGTGACTCAGATGGAAGAAATCACTCGAACTGGAATGATATTGGCTGTCTGTTACTCAGAGAAGACACATCAGTTTGTGATGCTACTTGCTTTCTGGTCTCAATATCAAATTTCAGTTACTTACATTATATGTAGTGATGGAGTTCCAGCATCATATTTTATTTGGATCTCCATGTGGGGACTCCTCAGGAAGACATTGTTATCAGAAGAAAGAAAACTGGCATTCTATGGATCAGAGCATGGACTATCAGACCCCTTAATTGAGCAGGTAGATAAGAAAATTTAAAAAGGGAAATGAATAGGTTAGTAAGAATTAGTGTGAACTTCAGTGGCGGGAGGAACAAGACTTCTGGTCAGGTGAATACAAAACTGGATAGGGGTCATGCTGGAGTAGGTTTCATAATGAATAAAAAATTAGGAGCATGGATAAGCTACTACAAATGACATCATTGTTGCCAAGATAGACAAGAAGCCCACACCTACAACAGTAGTACAAGTTTATATGCCAACTAGCTCTGCAGCTGATGAAGAGATTGAAGAAATGTATGATGTGATAAAAGAAATTATTCAGATAGTTAAGGGAGACAAAAATTTAATAGTCATGGGGGACTGGAATTCAATAGTAGGGAAAGGAAGAGAAGGAAAAATGGTAGTTGGATATGGCTTGGGGCTAGGGAATGAAAGAGGAAGCTGCTTGTTATAATTTTGCACAGAGCTTAACTTAATTATAGCTAAAACTTGGTTTAAGAATTATGGAAGAAGATTGTATATGTACAAGAGGCCTGGAGACACTGGAAGATTTCAGATAGGTTATGTAATGGTAAGATAGAGATTTAGGAGCCAGGCTTTAAATTGTAAGACATTTCCAGGGGAAGATGTGGACTCTGAACACAATTTATTGGTTATGAACTGTAGACTAAAACTGAAGAAACTGCTAAAAGGTAGGAATTTAAGAAGATGGGACCTTGATAAACTGAAAGAACCATAGGTGGCAGAGAGTTTAAGAGAAAGCATTAGGGAACAATTGACAAGAACGGGGGAAATAAATACAGCAGAAGAAGAATGGATAGCTTTGAGAGATGAAATAGTGAAGGCATCAGAGGATCAATTTAGTAAAAAGGTGAGGGTTAGTAGAAATACTTAAGTAACAGAAGAGTTATTGAAATTAATTGATGAAAGGAGAAAATATAAAAATGCAGTGAATGAAGGAGGTGAAGAGGAATACAAACATCTCAAAAATGAGATTGACAGGAAGTGCAAAATGGCTAAGCAAGGATGGCTGCAGGACAAATGTAAGGATGTAGAGACATATATCACTAGGGATAAGATAGATACTGCCTACAGGAAAATTAAAGATACCTTTGAAGAAAAGAGAACCACCTATATGAGTATCAAGGGCACAGATAGAAAACCAGTCCTAAGCAACGAAGAGAAAGCAGAAAGGTGGAAGGAGTAATTATGGAAATGTAGGAGGACATAGATGAAGATGAAATGGGAGATATGATACCACATGAAGAATTTGACAGAACACTGAAAGACCAAGGTCAAAAAAAAAAAGGCCCCTGGTGTAGACAACATTCCATTAGAACTACTAATAGCCTTGGGAGAACCAGCCAAAACAAAACTCTACCATCTCATGAGCGAAATGTATTAGGCAGATGAAATATCCCCAAATTTCAACAAGAGTATAATAATTCCAATCCCAAAGAAAGCAAGTGTTGACAGGTGTGAAAACTACAAACTATCAGTTTAATAAGTCGTGGCTGCAAAATACTAACATGAATTCTTTATAGACAAATGTAAAAACTGGTAGAAGCCAACTTGGGGAATATCAGTTTGGATTCCATAGCAATATTGGAACACGCAAGGCAATACTGAACCTATGGTTCATATACTGACCCTACATTTATAGCATTTGTAGACTTAGAGAAAGCTTTTGACAATGTTGAGTGGAATACTCTCTTTCAAGTGACAGGGGTAAAAGGCTATTTACAATTTGTACAGAAACCATATGGCAGTTATAAGAGTTGAGGGGCATGAGAAGGAAGCAGTTGTTGAGAAGGGAGTGAGACAGGGATGTAGCCTATTGCCGATGATATTCAATCTCTGTATTGAACAAGCAGTAAAAGAAACAAAAGAAAAATTTGAAGTAGGAATAAAAATCCATGGAGAAGAAATAAAAATGTTGAGGTTTGCCGATGACATTGTAATTCTGTCAGAGACAGCAAAAGGACTTGGAAGAGCAGTTGAACGGTATGGACAGTGTCTTGAAAGGAGGATATAAGATCAACATCAACAAAAGCAAAATGAGGATAATGGAATGTAGTTGAATTAAATCAGGTGATGCCAAGGGAATTAGGTTGGGAAATGAGACACTTAAAGCAGTAAATGTGTTTTGCTATTTGAGGAGCAAAGTAACTGATGATGATCAAAGTAGGGAGGATGTAAAATGTAGACTGGGTATGGCAAGGAAACCATTTCTGAAGAAGTGGAATTTGTTAACATCGAGTATAGATTTAAGTGTCAAAAAGTCTTTTCTGAAGGTATTTGTGTGGAGTGTTGCCATGTATGAAAGTGAAACTTGGATGTAACCAGTGTAGACAAGAAGAGAATAGAAGCTTTCAAAATGTGGTACTACAGAAGAATGCTGAAGCTTAGATGGGTAGATCACATAACTAATGAGGAGGTATTGAATAGAATTGGGGAGAAGAGGAGTTTGTGGCTCAACCTGAGCAAAAGAAGGGATTTGTTGATAGGACACCTTCTGAGGCATCAAGGGATCACCAATTTAGTATTGGAGAGAAGCATGGAAGGTAAAAATCGTAGAGGGAGACCAAGAGATGAATACACTAAGGAGATTCAGAAGGATGTAGGCTGCAGTAGTTACTTGGGAATGAAGAGGCTTGCTCAGGATAGAGTAGCATGGAGAGTTGCATCAAACCAGTCTCTGGACTGAAGACCACAATGACGACATTTTAAATGACACTGAGGCTTTTTTTTTTTAAATTTTAGTCATAAACTTATAGGGAAAAAAATTACATAGCTTGTTATGAAGGGAGTGGGAAAAAACTCTAATGCAAAGAGAGTCAAAGGCATAAGTGATAATATTGTATTATGCAGCTGGCCTTGTTTATCTCATCTAGTTGATGAAACTGAGCAATTTCTGCTCATCCCAGTCTCTTCTATTTCTCTTCTTCTCATCTCTCAGCATCTTCATCCATCTTTTGTTATACCTCATATTCTTTTTGATTCTTTACCTTAATTCAGACAGTCTGGAATTCATTATGTTATTGTCTGACACACTGTGACACTCTGGCTGTGGCTCTTTCCTGTTTTTAGTCTCTAGTTTTTATTTTTCATTTATGTTGAGAAATTACTCTATTGGTATAAAAGTGTGAACAGAGAAATAACTTGTGATAATTTGTTTTATGGTATGTGTGTAATATTATTTTGTGTTTACTTTAGCCTGGTGCATATGTGGCTGCAATATTTCACTATGATCCATCACTTGCTGTTAAGGCCAACATAAACTTTGGATTTTACATAAATACTATTCGAGGCATGGGTACTGCAAGACACTATGACTTTATTGAAGAAGTTGAAAAAGGGAAGGTATGTGTTGTTTATGTAAGATAGTAAGTACTGTGTGATGCAGATAATATATGTCTGTTTGTCTGTGGGAAGTTTTATATAATAATATATTGAACACGCAAAATTATAGTGAAGAGTATACAAGCCTAAGTATATAGCGGGTCTGTTTTTATACTACACTCCTGGAAATTGAAATAAGAACACCGTGAATTCATTGTCCCAGGAAGGGGAAACTTTATTGACACATTCCTGGGGTCAGATACATCACATGATCACACTGACAGAACCACAGGCACATAGACACAGGCAACAGAGCATGCACAATGTCGGCACTAGTACAGTGTATATCCACCTTTCGCAGCAATGCAGGCTGCTATTCTCCCATGGAGATGATCGTAGAGATGCTGGATGTAGTCCTGTGGAATGGCTTGCCATGCCATTTCCACCTGGCACCTCAGTTGGACCAGCGTTCGTGCTGGACGTGCAGACCGCGTGAGACGACGCTTCATCCAGTCCCAAACATGCTCAATGGGGGACAGATCCGGAGATCTTGCTGGCCAGGGTAGTTGACTTACACCTTCTAGAGCATGTTGGGTGGCACGGGATACATGCGGACATGCATTGTCCTGTTGGAACAGCAAGTTCCCTTGCCGGTCTAGGAATGGTAGAACAATGGGTTCGATGACGGTTTGGATGTACCGTGCACTATTCAGTGTCCCCTCGACGATCACCAGTGGTGTACGGCCAGTGTAGGAGATCGCTCCCCACACCATGATGCCGGGTGTTGGCCCTGTGTGCCTCGGTCGTATGCAGTCCTGATTGTGGCGCTCACCTGCACGGCGCCAAACACGCATACGACCATCATTGGCACCAAGGCAGAAGCGACTCTCATCGCTGAAGACGACACGTCTCCATTCGTCCCTCCATTCGCGCCTGTCGCGACACCACTGGAGGCGGGCTGCACGATGTTGGGGCGTGAGCGGAAGATGGCCTAACGGTGTGCGGGACCGTAGCCCAGCTTCATGGAGACGGTTGCGAATGGTCCTCGCCGATACCCCAGGAGCAACAGTGTCCCTAATTTGCTGGGAAGTGGCGGTGCAGTCCCCTACGGCACTGCGTAGGATCCTACGGTCTTGGTGTGCATCCGTGCGTCGCTGCGGTCCGGTCCCAGGTCGACGGGCACGTGCACCTTCCGCTGACCACTGGCGACAACATCGATGTACTGTGGAGACCTCACGCCCCACGTGTTGAGCAATTCGGCGGTACGTCCACCCGGCCTCCCGCATGCCCACTATACGCCCTCGCTCAAAGTCCGTCAGCTGCACATACGGTTCACGTCCACGCTGTCGCGGCATGCTACCAGTGTTAAAGACTGCGATGGAGCTCCGTATGCCACGGCAAACTGGCTGACACTGACGGCGGCGGTGCACAAATGCTGCGCCATTCGACGGCCAACACCGCGGTTCCTGGTGTGTCCGCTGTGCCGTGCATGTGATCATTGCTTGTACAGCCCTCTTGCAGTGTCCGGAGCAAGTATGGTGGGTCTGACACACCGGTGTCAATGTGTTCTTTTTTCCATTTCCAGGAGTGTATATCATTGTTATATTTCACTCTCATCACACACACACACACACACACACACACACACACACACACACACACACAAACAAACAAACATACAAACACACACTGCTTCTCTCACTTCATTTCTTTAATTTCATTTGCAGGCTTTATTTCTGTTGACTGATGTGTAGTTGAAAATTTACATCATCAAACTGTAATGGTCCTTTTTGTTAATGATTAATGTTCTCATGAGGTACGTTTTTCTCTTGAGCTGTGCTTGCAGAATATTTTGTAATTTACATCTAGTCTTGACTGTGGATAAAGCTCAGACTTCGTCTTCTAGTTATACAGTAAATATGGCCCTCCTCAGATTTAAGTATTAAAGAGAACGAATGTGTGTTTCAAAACTATTGTTTTGTTTGATTTTACTGCTTTTCCCTGTCATCACCTGTGGTTCTCCCTCCAAAGCCAATGTGCCTGTCTGGCCTAGGGTGATAATCCACAGAATGTGCATAAAGGCCTCTGCACTTACTGCCACTTGTATAGTGAAAGCAGTAGTCATCCCACCTCAAAGACACGTGTCTTTCCTACGCATTACTTACCACTTGCAAATATATATGAAAAAATATACCATAGTTGACCTCTTGTAAATATTAAAATATTATGCCTTTTTATAGTTGCGAGCATCATTCATTGAAAAGGTAGATGTAGGGTTACACATCACTTTTCCAGAATGGTGTGTAATGTCACATAGTCCCCCTCTTCAACAAGTGATCTTGTGACAGGTTCATTAATCATACTTTCTATGCATATTTTAGTTCTGCACACAATTAATTATCTTCACAATTATAGTTCATACCTTATTTTAAATCTCCAACAGAATAACATTTTCCTTTTCAGAATGTATAATTCTGATCCTTCCTTTGTTTTATTTGTTGTCCTAAGACATTTCTTTTTTTATTCAATATACACTAGTCATCCTTTGTTGTACATTATACATGTACTCATTTTTCTTAGGATAAATTACATCCAGACTTAAGGTTTACTAGTTCTTTTATTTAATATGTATTTTGTATTTTGAATAATTTTATTATGTTTTTCTCTACAAAAAATAACAGTGTGGTTTGTGACACTTATTTCCAAATCCTATGTATAAGATATTCTTCACAAAACATGTAGTTATATGACAACATAATTAGTTGTGGCTGCTCCATAACATAAAGGTGGAGTTATATTTTGAGTACTTAATAATCATAAAGTTACTTGCTGTTTTTATACTTTTATTCTTTTGCTGCATAAACCTTTCATATTTGAAACATACAAACACAGACACTCTCTCACATTCTCAAAAACTCTTTACTTAATTATATTCAGCTATCTAATAAAATTTATGTAAGTTTCTCCCTTTACAGCATTGAAGTTTTCCACATTTGTAGAAACTACCAGTAACACCTCTTTCCTCAAAAAAACATTTAATACATAATTCCACATCTCTCACAGAGATAGTAACCCTGTATCTTACTTGCTTTCCTCCACACATGTGTAGGTCCTCCTTCATTGGTACACCTTTGCCATTTCTTTTCATATGACATGTATTATGGTACAGAGCCCTGTTCAAACCTTTACAACCTGCTCACTTCTTTATATTTATTGTTGTGAGATAACCGTACTACCACATGAACAATAAAAATATACTGGTTGCATGATTTTACATAATATCTACCATCCAAGTATTTATGTACACCACATTAGCCAGTAATCGTAACTGACTTACAAGCATTTTATATTAGTGTTTAGTACTAGCAAATTATGCATTTCAAAACTTGAATCAATATATTAAAGAAAAGGTTTAAATATGAATAATGTAGGAAAAGATAGATAAAGATAAACACTAAGTTGCAGATAGGCACAATTAAAAGACACTTACACAGAAGCTTTTGGCCTCAGCCTTCATCAGAAAAAGAGAAATACACACCATTCATTCACACAAGCAAGCACACATTACACACCAATGACTGCCAACTCCTGCAGATCAGGCCACAATGCATTCTGGAGCAAGCTGACACAGTTGGCAGTAATTGGTGTGTAATGTGTGCTTGCTTGTGTGAATGAAAGGTGTGTATTTCTCTTTTTCTGATGAAGGCTGAGGCCAAAAGCTTCTGTGTAAGTGTCTTTCATTGCACCTGTCTGTGACTTACAAGGGAAACTCTCCACTGCACCCTCTTCAGATTTGTTGTTAAAATGGCCCAGTGGATGGCCCATAAAAAACTGAACACAGTTCAAGCACGAAAACAGAAGAAGGTGTACTGAATTGTTGAAAGAAGAAGCAAAACAGAAACACTGAATGAGAAACTCAAGATGTGCAACATTGAGTGAATGGCAAGAACCAGCACATCTCGGTTCTGTGGTTATAGTGTTGGACTGCTAAGCGGCAAATCCATGTTCAAATCTCCCCATGGCCCACTCACCCTCTGCCTTTTCTTTTTTTTTTTTAAAAAAAAAAAAAAAAAAAACCTTCCCATTCGGGTTGTAGAATAACAGTCATGTGGTAAACATTTAGTGCCTGTGTAGAACAGTAGAGCATGAAGAAGATTTGATGATGCTTCTTCCCCTTCATAATCCAACACCATGACCATGTAACAACGGCTCTGTGGCTGTTAAGATTTTCTCAGTTTTGCATATCTGTAGCTTAGACTTTTCACTGTTTATTTTGCTTCCTTTCTCACAGTTCAGTAAACCTGCTTCCTGTTCTTATGCTCAATCTGTTATCAGTTTTTCATAGGCTATCACTGGGCCATCTTACCAGTATATCTGAGGGAGTGGAGGAGGGGGGGGGATACAATGGGGAGTCTCTCTTGTTAGTGTGTTATCTTTGTGGTAAGTAGCAATCTATCTTTCCCTACATTGTTGATATTCCTACCTGAAGTTTCCGTTGTTTGATTATGTTTCTTGGGGAACATTTAAAATAATGTGTTGCCATGGAAATGTTTATCTTTGTGAGAAGGTAATCCTGAGAAGTGTCTCCAAAGGAATAACTTCATTGGGAATCAGACTGACGGAAAAAGAGGAAAATCAAATATGGGAATAGGGAACACAGAACTACTACCAAAGAGGAGAGTAAGAAAGGAAATAAAAAAATCAGGAATGTTGAGACCAAAGAAGGAAATATGAAAGATCTAAAGATAAATACGCTTACCATTCCCCACCCAAGGATCCCTCCCTGGGGTAGGCGAGGGGGGAGAGACTTCACTGGTGGGTCAGAATAGTGGTCTTCATTGATTCTATGAAACAGACATTACCAGCTTCACCCTTACATGTGGTCTCGACACCCCACACTATTTCAGATCAATGTCGACTACTTGCTCACAAAGTTTGAAAATATTCACAAGTAAAAAAAAAGTGCACTTCATTACACTTCGGATGCTTGTTTCCCTTATAAAATACAATAACTAGGAGAGTAGAAGAGAATGTAATTAAAGTTTACAGAATAGTGAGAGAGGAGGATCATTGTACAGAAAAGGAAACATGCAGAAATATAAAGATGCCTTGTAGGCATCTTACTACAAATTTTGCAAAGGAAGCAAATCTTCTGGTGATTCATGGCACGTAACTATAACCACTTTCTGCCAGTAGCAATGAAAAGTGTATTACAATATATAATTTTGGGTGCTCCTGTTGACACATACACATCAGTTTGCTTAATATGTGCATAAGGTCATCTGCATCTTCACCTACATCTGCATGTCAATTTAATATTTAATAGACATAATTCTCACATTTTTGTTTGTGTCAGAAAGTAAACCGATTTTCTCACATATTACAAGTTCCTAATCGGGAGCGAATTATTTGGTCTTACCTAAATGCTTTGGTAGGTTAGTTTTTTAATCTCTGCTTGTTAATCTAATTTATTAAAAACAGTTCTTGTTTTTTGTCAGTGTCTACAGTAGAACTGTGTAGCGTATGTTGATAGTCCATTTATGTATTTGTGGTGTAATTTTTTACGGTTTAAGAATGGATAGGGACTGTGATTGCTGTATGTGGATGCAAGCCGAATTGGTAACACTTTGCTCTCAGCTCTAGGCTGTGAAGGCTTCAGTTACACAGCTTGAGACTGCAGCAGATGGGCATTCCTGTTGCAGGCCAGCTGTAGGGATCTGACAGACATCCAATATGTCACATGAGCCCGCTGATCGGTCCACACCGATGGCCAGCCCTGTTACTACTCACATTGAGGTTGACCCTTCTCCTGTGGTCAATTGGGAGATCATGTTGGGGCATGGCAGATGGTGAAAGACTTCCCAGGGAGCCAAATAATGCCTCCTCAGTTAGTGTGACAAATCGCTTTAAGGTGCCATATGCGGCTGTCACTGTCCCTCAGCCAGATGCACTCAGTTGTTTTGTTTCGGAGGAAACTTCTCAACCTGCAAGATTTGGGCAATAAAAGGAGGTGGGATTTTTGATAGTTTGGAGCACCAATGTTAGGCATGTTATGGGGTCCCTTAGGACCATGGCTGCCAAGGAGGGCAAGAAAGCCAATGTGCACTCCAGGAGATGCCATGAAGAGCACAGGGTGCAGACAAATGCATATGGTGGCCATGTGGGTATCAATGATGTGTAATGCTTAGGATCTGAAGAGATTCTTTCTCATTTTGACTGGCTGTCAGAAGTGGTAAAGGCTGCCAGTTTGCCTGCAGGATTAAAACAGAGCTCAGCATTTGCAGCATAGCCAACAGGACTGATTGCAGACCCCTGTTACAGAGCCGGATGAAGAGTATAAATATGAGGCTCAGATGGTTCTGCGACCATGTAGGATGCAGATTTCTTGCCTTGCACCCTAGGGTGGTGAGGTTCAGAGTCCATTAAATGCAAGAGGTGGCTGTATGGGTCGGAGGGGCTGTGAGATGTGGACTGGGTGGTTTCTTAGGTTAGAGGGTCTCAGGGAAACATAGAACAGGCTTCAGTCTTGAAGGGTGAAGGTCAAATACAGGAAGAATGTAGATCTATGAACTATTTGTATAACAGCTGTTAATTGTCTTAGTGTGTGGAGAAAGTCCCAGTACTCCAAGTGCTAATAGACACATCAAAAAAAGTTTTGCATCACCTCAGTTCCAAAAGTTCCAAAACCTGTACAGAAAATTGGAATAGAGATCAACATAAACATCATTTCTGCCCCTTTTTTTGCTCATGAAAACCACACATTGCATGTTGTACCACTATACAGTGAGACCTTCAGAGGTGATGGTCCAGATTGCTGTACACACCGGTACCTCTAATACCCAGTAGCACATCCTCTTGCATTTATGCATGCCTCTATTCAGTGTGGCATACTGTTCACAAGCTCATCAAGGCACTGTTGGTCCAGACTGTCCCAATCCTCAATGGGGATCTGGCATAGATCCCTCAGAATGGTTGGTGGGTCACATTGTACATAAACAGCCGTTTTCAATCTATTCCATTCATGTTCGATAGGGTTCATTTATGGAAAACAAGCTTGCCACTCTATTCAAACAATGTCAATATCCTGAAGGAAGTCATTCACAAGATATGCACAATGGGGGTGGCTTGTCCATGAAGACAAATTCCTTGCCAATATGCTGCCGATATGGTTGCACTATCGGTTGGAGGATGGCACTCACGTATCACACAGCCATTATGGCACCTTCCATGACCACCAGCGGCATACGTCAGCCCCACACAATGCCACCCCAAAACAGCAGGGAACTTCCACCTTGCTGCACTCGCTGGACAGTGTGTCTAAGGCATTCAGCCTGACCGCATTGCCGCCAAACATGTCTCCAACGATTGTCTGGTTGAAGGCATATTCGACACTCATTGGTAAAGAGAACATAATGCCAATCCTGAGTAGTCCATTCGGCATGTTGGTGGGCCCATCTGTACCATGCTGCATGGTGTTGTGGTTGCAAAGATGGGCCTCGCCATGGACGTCAGGAGTGAAGATGTGCATCATGCAGCCTATTGCGCATAGTTTGACGTCCTGTGGCTGCACAAAAAGCATTATTCAACTTGGTGACATTGCTGTGAGGGTTTCTCTGAGCCATAATCTGTAGGCAGTGGTCATCCACTGTCCGTAGGTAGTGGTCATCCAGTGCAGCAGTAGCCCTTAGGCGGCCTGAGCGAGGCATGTCATCGACAGTTCCTGTCTCTCTGTATCTCCTCCATGTCTGAACAACATCACTTTGGTTCACTCCGAGATGTCTGCATACTTCCCTTGTTGAGAGTCCTTCCTGGCACAAAGTAACAATGCAGACATGATTGAACCGTGATATTTACCATCTAGGCATGGTTGTACTACAGACGACATGAGCCATGTACCTTCTTCCTGGTGGAATGACTGGAACTGATCGGCTGTCAGACCCCCTCTGTCAAGTAAGCACTGCCCATGCATGATTGTTTACATCTTTGGGCAGGTTTAGTGACATCTCTGAACAGTCAAACTTACTGTCTCTGTGATAAAATATCCACAGTCAATGTCTATCTTCAGGAGTTCTGGGTACTGGGGTCATGCAATTTTTTTATTTATTTTTGTAGAAAGCACTGATGCTAAAATTGTTATAAGTACTGAAAGCTGGCTAATGCTGGAGATTAGATCAGCCAAAATTTGTGTGAAGGACCTAACAGTTTTCAGAAAGAATACAGTCGTGTGTTTTTTGCTGTTAGTAGTAGTTTATCTTGTAGCGAAATTGAAGTAGATAGTTCCTGTGAGTTAGTATGGGTAGAGGTCATTCTTGGCAACAAGAATAAAATAATAATTGGATCCTTCTACAGATCTCCCAACTCAGATGATACAATTGCTAATAGATCCAAAGAAAACTTGAGTCTAATTTCAAAAAGATTCCTGACGCACGCAGTTATAGTTGGTGGTGGCTTCAATTTACCCTTGATGTGCTGATGAAAATATGTGTTTAAATCCAGAAGTATGCATGAAATATCACACAAAATAGTTTTAAATGCATTCTCTGAAAATTATTTCAAGCATTTAGTTCATGAGCCCACTTGAATAGTAAACACTTGTGAAAACATAACTGACCTCATACACACCTGACCTCATAGCAATAAATAATCCTGAGTTAACATCAAGAATCAAAATGGATACAGGAATTAGTGAACACAGGGTTGTTGTAGTGAGACTGAAAACCATAACTCCATATACTCCAAAAATAAACGAAAAATATACCTATTCAAAAAAGCAGATAAAATTTCATTTGGCACTTTCCTGAGAGACAATCTCCACTCCTTCTAAATTGACACTGTAAGTGTAGACCAGATGTGGCTTGAAGTCAAAGAAGTAGTATCAACAGAAAGTAAGAGATTTTTACTAAGTAAATTAACAATTGAGAGAGCTGATCCTCTTTGCTTTACAAAACAGGCCGGAACACTGTTGCAGAAAAAAAAGCATGCCATATTTAAGCAATTCGAAGTCCCCAAGATTGGCAATCTTTTGCAGAAGCTTAAAATTTAGCATGGACTTCAATGTGACATGCTTATAATAGTTTCCTTAATGAAATGTTGTCTTGAAACCTGACAGAAAATCCAAAGAGATTCTGGTCATACATAAAGTATGCTAGTGGCAAGACACAATCAATGCCTTCTCTGCATGATACCAATGGAAATACTATTGATGACAGTGCTGCTAAAGTAGAGTTGTTAAACATAGCCTTCCAAAGTTCCTTCACCAAAGCAGACAAAGTAAATATTCCAGAATTTGAGCCGAGAACAGTGCCAACATGAGTAACTTAGAAGTAAATAGCCTCAGAGTAGTGAAGAAACTTAAATCACTTAATAAAAGCAAATCTTCTGATCCAGACAGTGTACCAATTACGTTCCTTTCAGAGTATGTTGATGCAGTAGCCCTGTACTTAACAATCATATACAACCACTCACTTGATGAAAGATGTGTAACCAAAAACTGGAAGGTTGCAAAGACCTCCATATTTAAGAAAGGCACTAGGGTTAATCCACTAAATTACAGGCCCATGTCACTAATATTGATTGGCAACAGGATTTTGGAATGTATATTGTGTTTGAACATTATGAATTACCTTGAAGAGAATGGTCTATTGACACACAGTCAATATGGATTTAGAAAACATCTTTCTTGCGAAACACAACTAGCTCTTTACTCAGGGGAAGTGTTGAGTGCTACTGGCAAGAGATTTCAAATTGATTCCATATTTATAGATTTTCAGAAGGCTTTTGACACTGTACCTCATGAGGGGCTTGTAATCGATTCTGTACTTATAGAATATCATCTCAGCTATACAACTGGATTTGTGATTTCCTGTCAAGGAGGTCCCAGTTCATTGTAATTGATGGAAAGTCATTGAGTAAAACAGTATTGATTTCTGGCATTCCTCAAGGCAGTCTTATATGTCCTCTGCTGTCCCGTATCTGATGATAATTTTGATGTCCCATACTCCGAGGAGCGTTGGGGATGATGGAGACTCGCGCCACCGTACTAGGCAAGGTCCTGGTGGAGGTGGTTTGACATTGCCTTCCTCCAACCATAATGGGGATGAATGATGATGATGAGGACAACACAACAACATCCAGTCATCTTGAGGCAGGAAAAATCCCTAACACTGCTGGGAATTGAACCTGGGACCCCGTGTGTGGGAAGCGAGAACGCTACCACAAGACCACGAGCTGCGGACATCCCTAATCTATATAAGCAATTTAGGAGACAATCTGAGCAGTGGTCTTGGGTTGCTTGCAGATTCTATCTTTTATCATCTAGTAAAGTTATCTGTGTGGTACAAAAATTGGCAATTTACCCTAAATAATGAAAAATGTGAGGACATAAACATGAGTGCTAAAAGGAATCCATTAAACTTTGGTTACATGATAAATCAATCAAATTTAAAAGCTGTAAATTCAACTAAATACCTAGGAATTAGTTACAAACAACTTCATTTGGAAAGAAAACATAGAAAATGTGTGGGGAAGGTGAACCAAAGACTGTGATTTATTGACAGAACACTTAGAAGATGCATCAGATCTACTGAAGAGACTGGCTACTCTACACTTGATGGAGTACATTGAGAAGTTCAAGGAAGAGCAGCATGATTTGTATTATTGAGAAATAGGAGAGAGAATGTCACAGCATGATCCAGGATTTGGGGTGGCCATCATTAAAACAAAGGCGTTTCTCTTTGCTGCGGGATTTTCCATCACCAGCTTTCCCCTCTGAATGTGAAAATATTGTTGATGCCAAACTACACAGGGAGAAACAATCATCACAATAAAATAAGGGAAATAAGAGCTCACATGGAAAGATATAGTTGTTCATTTTTCTAACATGCTGTTTAACAGTGGAATAATAGAGAATTATTGTGAAGGTGGTTTGATGAACCCTATGCCAGGCACTTCAGAGTGATTTGCAGAGTATCCATGTAGATGAAGATGTGTGCATGTAGAGGACCAATTTTGACAATTCTCTGTTGCCATCTCTGGATCTGCAAAAGATGAGACCAGAAATGCTAGATACAGCAACTAATATAACAACATATATAATTGTATCAAAAACTTGCAATAAATAGAACAACAGCATACCAATGTTTATATTATTGCACAGCCTCCCATTTCTGTACAGTGTCTGCCACCGGTAGCTGAGTGGTCAGCGTGACAGAATGTCAATCCTAAGGGCCCAGGTTCGATTCCCAGCTGGGTAGGAGATTTTCTCTGCTCAGGGACTGGGTGTTGTGTTGTCCTAATCATCATCATTTCACCCCATCGACGCACATATTGCCGAAATGGTGTCAAATCGAAAGACTTGCACCTGGCAATGGTCTACCTAATTGGATGCCCTAGTCACACGAGATTTATTTATTTCAGTACAGTAAGTGGTGCTCTACAATGTATGTCCATGTTGATATTGTGAGCTATATTAGAAGTGAACATGCCAATTTTAAAATACACACATAGCTACATACACATATAACCGATTACAAGTGCTCACACCCCTGGCAACTCCATAACTGACAGATCCCAGTGTAAACTTTCTTAGTGATACATAAGTACATGTAATGGTGCAATGGTAGTATAAATCAATATTATTGTCTCACATTAGATTAAGGTATGGATCTACTATTTGATATAATTACATATGCCTAAATAATTATCATAACATATAAGCCAAATCAGTATTGTACATTTTCTTAAAAACTATCTGTAAAATTATGTGAAGCATTTATAAAACATAATTTATACATAAACCTTTTGGTATCATTTTATAAATAATTTAAAAACACTTTATAAGCGTTCTTAATAATCCTTTAACAAATTTTCCTTTCTGCGAAATCACAACCAATATGACAATTTATGACCACTTAAAAGCTCTCTATGTACAGCTAAATGTATCATATGTACAGTTAATACGTTATGTGGAATTTCAATTGCTCTTAGACTGAGGTCATGATCTTGCATTACCAGCTCACTCTTACATATGCCCATGCTAGAACAAATAAGTTCAAGTGATATTCATCTTAAATGACTGATGTCAAAAGTGCCATCATATAACAGAACATGGCTAATGTTAAACCATCATAATATTAAAAATCCTTTTACACAATAAATTCTTAAGCCATTTTTATACAGAATTACATTATATGCCAATCTTTATCTAAGAAACTTTTCCTAAAAATATTTGTAAGATTTTTTAAAATATTTATTAATATAAAATTACATAAAAATAAACCTAAGACTTTTTAAAAATTCTTATGAATCTCTTGTAATGCCATATGTGAGCTAGTTTTATTACATCCATAATTACTTGAATTCAGAGCTGCAATTAATACTTTATGATGTTTTTATTTTGGAAAATAAATATTTTACCTATTTACCAATGGAGCTACAATTAATATTTTTTCATTTTTGTTAGCAAACATGCTGTTTGTACTAGTTTGTATACGGCAATCTGTCATTTAACATCTAGGTGTGGGCCTGTTACCTGATGTCTACTTGCAATTTCATCACACAGTGTCCGGGAGAAATTTCTTCCATTGTTTGATATGATCAGTGCGCAATTACAATCCCATGTACATTAAAAATCTTCATAAAATAGCCCATGACCTAATGTTGCTGATCATTAATGTATAACTGTATGTAATAATTATGAAAACAGCAGAGATGCTGAGTTGCAGATAGGCATAACAAACAGACTCTCACAAAATAAACTTTCGGCCAACAAGGCCTTTGTCGAAAATAAATGACAGAAACACACATATGCATTATATTGTTACGTTCCATCCTGGAGTTTCCATTGTTTGATTGTACGTAGTAATTATTATATTCATAGGTTTTTCCCTGCATGACCATTATCAGTGTGTCATCATGTAAATCTAATAATATCATTTTGATTAGTTTTATTCCATCCAGAATTACTTGGAATCAAAGGCAAACATTTCATGAAAGAGACAACATAGGGTTATAAATAATATTTTACAATCCTGTTAGTAAATATACTGTTTACATGAGCTTTTATGACACACTGTCATTCGTTGTCTAGGTAAGGTCTCATTACATGACATTTACTTGTAATATTGTCACCCCATTGTTTGATGTGTCATGTACTATTCTATCACATGGAGTTACAATAGCTTTTTTGAGCCTGTGATCTATTTATTTAACATTTATTTGTGTTTTTAATGTGATGCATAGATGTGCTCACTTATGACGATGTGTCATATGAAGAGTTGGTGAAATTGTGGCACCTGACATCCATATACAATGTTGTCTCCTGATGTCTAACAAAATTCATCCATAAGTTTTTCTAGTTTAATGGTGATCTGAAAGAAAAGCAATATATGTTGAGGTTTTGTTGATGAGGTCATTGCTTTGATAAAAGGTGATGAAACTGAAGTACAAGAGGATCTAGCAGTGTTAAACAGGATGCATAGTAAAATCCAGTCTATGTTAGATATAGAGAAGAACAAGGCCATCAACTATTTAGATATAACTATAAATAAACAAAATGTTAAGCACTGTTTCAGCTTTTTATAAAACCTACTCACATGTATATGATTGTAAACACTGAATCATGGCACCCAATGTGATATAAGATGGCATACTTTAATACCATGTTACACAGGATTGTAAGACTACCGTTAGATAAAGGAAGTATAGGCAAATAGCTGATTACATGTAGACATGTTACTATTGTCAATGGCTGCCACGATGGCCTTGTAGATGACCTGTACAGGAAGATTAATAAATAAAAAATTAGTAAAAATAATTCATATACTCACACTGCAAAAGAAAACGATGTAAAATCAAAATTTAAGACAAAATTGGTTCCTATTGCATATAGAGGAAAAGTGTCAGATAAAATAAAATGGCAGTTTCCAAAAACTAATGTCAGACTTGCATTTAATACTGTTAACACATTAAAATCAAAATTGAGACACAATATTGAGAAAAGTGGAGACAAATATACAAAGACTGTAGCATATAAGTTACATTGTGGCAAGTGCCAAGGATTTTAAATTGGAGAAACAGGTAGATACTTTTTTTACTAGATATAAGGACCATACCAGTAATCACAACAAAACACCCATTGGAGGTCACCTACGTGACAAGAAACATAATATTATAAGTATAAATGTAACATGAAACTCATATGTAAAGCCCCTTATCAGAGGACGTTAAACATTTTAGTGAACCTGCAGATATACAGCAACAGAAATCATGATGCAGAACATTTGTTGATTGATCAGTAAGAACATAGTCGAAAAAATTTTTTTACACTTTCTAATCAGCAGTAATAATTTTAATTAGATTGAATTGGTAGAGCTCTTGCCCATGAGAGGCAAAGGTCCTGAGTTCAAGACTCGGTCCGTCACACAGTTTTAATCTGCCAAGAAGTTTCAATTTTAATTAGGTCCAAACACACCTTGAAACTGGTGATATGCATACTTAGATGTCCCATGTCAGTGGATTCTTGGACTTCTTCCAGTTGTAAGCATCTATGGCTACAAGAGAAATGCTTGTTGATCTATCTTGGGTTCCAGTGTACTTGTTGCTACAGTAAAAGATATCTAGCCATATATGCTGATAATAATAGGCATTAAATTAAAATCTGTAATAAAAAGGTTTAGTATGGAGTAGATCTCATTCTACTGCCAGTGATCTAAAATTTTCTGACTAACAACCTTATGTATTCAAAAATTTTGTAGATTTGTTTCAGTCAGTTACATCTATCCTGTTGTGTCCTATAGCAATAACTATTAATAAACCATAAGGCATAGAAAGATTAAACTAATCATTGGCCATATTGTATTTCATGATAGCACCTTTGACTTAGTCATCTAAAGAGAATATCTCTTGAAACTAGTAATTTTACTATAATAGATATGTACAAATGGTTAGTAATATGAAATTACAGCATCACATTAAAAAGGCAAATAAATGTTAAATAAATAGATCACAGGTTCAATAAGAGGTATTGTGGTTTCATAGCACAATGTTATCTGTTTTGTGTAATTTTTACCTTTGATTCCAAGTAATTCTGGATGGAATAAAATTAATCAAGATGATATTATTTGATATACAAGATGGCACACTGATAATGGTAATCCAGGGAGGATACCTATGAACATAATAATTATCACATACAAATATCCATGAATGATTAGCAGCATTAGATCACTGGTTATTTTGTGGGGATCTGTAATCTAAATGGGCTTGTAACTTTGTGTTGATCATATCAAACGATGGAAGAGATTTCACCTAGACACTGGCAGATGAAATTGCAAGTAGACATTGGATAACAAGATGCCACCTAGATGTCAAACAACAGACTGACATATACAAACTAGTGCAAACAGTGTGTTTGCTGACAAAAATGAAAATTTTTAACTGTAGCTCTGTTGGTAAATATGTAAAGCGTATATTTTCGAGAAGAAAAGCATCATAATGTATTAATTGCACCTCTGAATTCAAGTAATTATGAATGTAATAAAACTAGCTCACATAAGGTATTATAAGACATTCATAAATTTTTTTAAAAACGTTGTAGGTTTATTTTTATGTAATTTTATATTAAGAAATATTAAAAAAATTCTTAGAAATATTTTTAGAAATAGTTTCTTAGATAAAGAGTAATGTATTTTGTAATTCTGTGTAAAAATGCCTTAAGGATTTATTGTGTAAAAAGGTTTTTAAAATTATGATAATTTGAACGTTAGCCATATTCTGTTATATGATGGTATTTTTGACATTAGTCATCTATGATGAATATCACTTGAACATATTTGTTCTAACATGAAGTGAGCTGATATTGCTAGCTCATGGGCTCAGTTTAAGACTGATTGCGATCCCACACAATGTAATAATTGTACATTGGTAATATTAAACACTGGAAGAGTGTTTACCTAGATATGAGGTGATCACATAGGCATCAGGTAACTAGATTCCACCCAGACCTCGAGTGACTTGTTGTCTTACATAAGCTCATGTACACATTGTAATTGACAACAAAAGCACAAACATTAAATAGCTTCATTGTTGGTACACCTATCTTGAATGTATTCTTGATGAAATATTCTATCTGTGCCTGTAGATGTTGAGCTGTTCCAGGATGTACTAAAATCAACTGATATATGATACAGTTACCTGTACATTGAGAACTTTTAAATGGCTATAAGTTGTCATATTGGCTGTGATTTTGCAGAAAGGAATATCTGGTAAAGAATTATTAAGAATGTTTATGAAATATGTTTAAAACTTTTCTAAAATGGTACAAAAAGTTTTATGCATAAATTATGATTTGTGAATGTTGCACATTGTTTTACAGACTTTTTTTAAAAAAAATGTACAATACTGACTTGGCTTATATGTTATGCAGTCTCATAAACTGACATATGGATGGGAGAGCAGTGTACTGCCCACATGCCACTCCATATCACATCCAGTGATGGCTGTGGGTTGAGGATGACATGGCAGTCGGTTGGTATTTCAGGTCTTCATGGCCTGTTCAGACAGAGTTTAGTTTTTATATGGTAAGATAATAATTTGGGCATATCTAATTATATGGAATAGTAGATTCATGCCTTAATCTAATGTGAGATGATAGTATCTGTTTTTACTACCATTGCACCACATTATGTACTTATGTATCACTATGAATGTTTATGCTGGGATCTGTCAATTGTTGAGTGGTGATGAATGTGAGCACTTGTAATCGGCACAATAATATGTGTGTACATAGCTGTTATTTTAAAATTGGCATGTCGACTTCTGGTGTAACTAACAATACCAACATGGATATACATTATACAACACCAGTTACTGTACTGAAGGAGGAGACTGTGTAATTAGGTAAAGACAGTTATGATAGTATTCCATTTATTGCAAATTTTGGATATTATTATATGTGCTGTTATGTTAGTTGCTGTATGCTAGCATTTCCAGCCCCATCTTTTGCAGACCCAAAGATGGCAACAGAGATTGCTGAAACATGTCATCTATGTGAATAAATGATTTTAATGATGTTGGCAGTTGGAAATTTATTCAGTGTTCATAAATGTTAACCATTCAGAAAAAAAATTCATTTCAAAACATGATACAAGTTTTCACTTCTCAGCCATAAATATAAACACATTTTTCATTTCAGAAAGTGAAGAAAAATTTTCATTTCTTAGTCATAAACACAAATAAATTTTCCATTATGTTGTGAGATTATACTTAATGACTTTCAGCATTTGTTCCCTTGCTACCTAATGGAATGATTTCTATATAATGCAAAGAAGACAGAAAAATAGAAAGAGATAACTTGATAAGATATACAGAAAAGTGGAAGAAATAGTGAAACACAGTATAATGAAAATCAGAAAAATAGTGTTACATGGCTCAGGATCCTGTGAATGCTACTCACATTTCGTGTAAACAACTCATGACCTGCTGAGAGGTCAAATGTTAATCTATATCATCATTGTGCTTCTGTATGTAATTGCTCCTTTGGTATCATGTTGCAAGCCAATCAGGCATCTGCTAACCATTGCCATGAGCAAAGTGCCATGCAGGAGGGTCCCTCCACCTTTACTGGGCACAGTACATGTGTTGCAAATGTCCCACCACATGCCAAATCTTCCCCCTGTTTTGTTTGGGGCATGTGTGAAGTTTTAAGGCACTCAACCATGAATATTAATCTGAGTTTGGGCGTACTACATGGGACTGAAAGGAGATGATTGCTTAACATCTAGAAAGAACTAGAAATTTACACTCACAAATAAAGCAAGATCCAAATCTAATTTTGAACAATAAGAATGAATTTGATCACAGTGCCCACTTTAACATTTGTGATGACTTGTTTGAGAGGTGATTTTGCATATGGATGTTGGAGTGATAGTGGAAGAGCAGGTGTGCAATGAGATAGCTGGAATGTGTGTTGCGCTTGGTAATGGTGAAGGGTACCCTCCTGCACAGCCTTGTCTCAGCAATGATGATCAGCAGATTACTTAAAACCTTGCAGCATAACACCAAAGAAGTGATGTTTTTGTAATGTTTCGTACCCTTGACAACCAACGAGTTTTAATTCAGTATTTCCAAGAAAGTATTGCCAGTAAACAGACAAAAATTATTATTAATTCTGTGTGGGTAAATATGTTTTATGCAAATGTGACAAAGTTGTCAAATGTTCCTTGTTGGCTGCTTACAATGTGGTGTTATGAGACCATTATTTATCCTGTGACATAGCACATAAATTTTTCTGATAACTTGCTTGGGCTGCACTTGTAACCAATATTTCATAGAGTGTTTGTTGATTCATTATTTTAGCGTTGTCTACAGATCTCAGGAAGATTCATATTCAATTACAAATGGTCATTTAAATAAATAAATAAGTAAATAAATAAAGAAAGCAATTGAGATTTTCAATAAGAAATATACTTTTGAAATGTTAACTGAATGAACGTCTCCTACTTTCATTTTTCAATCATTTTCCATTTTCAAGAATAAATGATGGGATCACAAACTTTTCCTGTAAAGTGTTATACTTATGCATTGCACAAAACAGTATTCCCAAATAATTTTTTCTGTAAAATATGAACCATATAAACCCAAATAATTACTCCCATGTGAACAATATGCATATAAATATGTATCGAAAGCTGAATATAAGATCTGGTATTGAATACTTAGAATTTTTCATATAGACTGATACATTATAGATCTTGGTGGTCTAGTGGGTAGAGTGCTAGACTCTGTCCCTGGAGGTCCCAGGTTCAGTCACAGTTAGGGGTGGGGATTTTTTCTCGTTCTGTCCCTCCAGGATGGCCCCAGGTTCACTGAGACTGGTGTCAAAATGAGTACCAGCAGTATACCCCTGGGGTAATGGGAGGTGGCCAGGGTGAGTGATCCATGTACACCACAGTTATTCTTCCAGATTATATACATCAAACTCTTTTAAATCTCTATAAAAAACAAAGATGCTGTGACTTACCAAACGAGAAAGCGCTGGTAGATAGACACAATAAAAAGCACACAAACACACACACAAATTTTAAGCTTTCGCAACCCAAGGTTGCTTCATCAGGAAAGAGGGAAGGAGAGGGAAAGACGAAAGGATGTCAGTTTTAGGGGAGAGGATAAAGAGTCATTCCAATCCCGGGAACGGAAAGACTTACCTTGGGGGAAAAAAGGACAGGTATACACTCGCACACACACACACACACACACACACACACACACACACACACACACACACACACACACACACACACACACATCCATCCGCACATATACAGACACAGGCAGACTCATCCCTTTTTTTATGAACTTCTGTACAACAACCTGTGTGAAGTTATATGTCCTTCCCAGGTTTCCATTACTATGAGTACATTTTCTACATACCAAAAGCCTTTCTCCAGTAATACGGGTTAAAATACTTTTCCGAACCTTGCATGAACACAGGTAGAGACACATTCAGTCCTTCAAATAAGAAAGCTGCATATTGGCCATGGTACCTGCCTGTATCCAACTGGTAGGTCCAAACTGCTCTGACATACTGACATGTCCATTCTGGTTATGATTTGTTCCATGGTGAGAAGTCTCTCTTTTTCCATTTCATCGCTGCTGCTTCCTTCCATGTGACTTGGATATGATTTTTTTTAAAGTTTGTTATTTTCAATTTTTAACTTGTTTACATATTCTGAAATTATTACCATTTTTTTGGAAAAGATTCATTAAAAATAGGTTAACAATATGATGAGCTGCAATTTTCTTGTTCTGAAATGTTTCCTTAACATTGCACACAATATGTTCATTAGGATTAACAGTGTAAAATAAAAGTTTATCTCATGGGGAAGTTTGCTTGGCTCAGTGGATATAATACTATTACTCACATTAATACTTTCTCTTCCCTTAACTTCTAAGGAAAGCATTTCTGAAGAAGAGAAATTTGTTAACATCGAGTATAGATTTAAGTGTCAGGAAGTCGTTTCTGAAAGTATTTGTCTGGAGTGTAGCCATGTATGGAAGTGAAACGTGGACAATAAATGGTTTAGACAAGAAGAGAATAGAAGCTTTCAAAATGTGGTGCTACAGAAGAATGCTGAAGATTAGATGGGTATATCACATAACTAATGAAGAGGTATTGAATAGAATTGGAGAGAAGAGAAATTTGTGGCACAACTTGCCTAGAAGAAGGGATCGGTTGGTAGGGCATATTCTGAGGCATCAAGGGATCACCAATGTAGTATTGTAGGGCAGTGTGGAAGGTAAAAATCGTAGGGGGAGACCAATAGATGAATACACTAAACAGATTCAGAAGGATGTAGGTTGCAGTAGGTACTGGGAGATGAAGAATCTTGCACAGGATAGAGTAACATGGAGAGCTGCATCAAACCAATCTCTGGATTGAAGATCACAACAACAACTTCTAAGGCACTTACCTCAACGAGTCCTGTTTCTTCATTGTTATCTATTGACATAGAAACTATGTTTCATTTGAAATCTATGACAGCATTATTCTCACCTAATCCAATCTACTCTGATTAACAAAGAAATGTTTAAATTAGCCACTACTAAGAACTGGAGTGTAAACTTTGTGTAGTCTTTGTAAATATCAATTATATTTCTTTCTTATTGTCTTAAACTTTTGTACTGTAATTTCTATTAGTCTTAGCCTGTTTACTGGGAATTAGGGGACACCTCCATTTTTTCCTTCTACTTTCAAAACAACTTTGGTCTACAACACGTGTTTATTTCAGTTCCCTTACAGACTACCCCTTTGACTATAGATTTCACGGGTTGTTGCCCGTCGAGTAGGTTGGTTTCCACTAATAAATCTCCCCTTGGTAGTCTTTATTGTTTTAACATTTTCTCTTTTCAACTTTCTCTTTCCTTAATTTTTAAGGGAACCTTGCTTTAAAAGTCACTGCTACTTCATTGTTATCTATTGACACAGAAACTATGTTTCTCTTAAAAGCTATGATAGAATTATTCTGATTTTGCTTGTGCTCAATAACCACTGGTTCCATCAAATGGATATTTTGAATCTTTTTTAGTATAAATAAGACATAAAGTCATGCAGGAGGCAGGTGACCATTATTGCAATAATCAGCAGTCCCACATTGTCGCTGACTGAGCACAATAGTGTAAGTCAAACATTGGGCAAGGAACTACTTTATTGCTCATATAACATGTTTCAGAATTTATCCATCATCAGATATCCAGGAGCAATAGCTGCATAAGATATGATGTTTGTAGTTGTGTGTGAAGCAAACATTTGCAGACTATATCTGTCCCGGATATCTGGTGACAGATAAATTCCAAAGATGTCGTATGAGTAATAAAGGCATTCCTTGACTGATGTTTGACTTATACCATTGTGACTCAGTCACCTAAATGCAGAGGTACTGATTAATCTTATTTTCTTTTATATAAATTTTCCATACTTTGTTATCTTGGTAATTCTTACTTTGATATGATTTTCTAGCTTTACAGTATCACTTGTTCTGATTTTTGGGGTTGATTTGCATCCCTTCTTCTATCATCATATTCATTTTGAGACCATTGACGATCATGATTCTTAATCAGAACGTCTAATTGATCCAGATAAGTAAGGATGGATCTAGTTTTTACCCGTTCTCTACCCAGTCTTTTCTCTTTAACATAAATGCACATTGTAGTTAGCCACACATTAACACCACTACCACTTGCATCTCAATATACATGAACATTTGAGTAGCATGCCATTCAGCTGCTTCAGGACACCATCTGTGGCCACTGATGTGGGTCTGGAGTCTCTGTCACCTTTAGCCAATAGCGAATGGCCTCTGGCTGGCAAATGCTTCTTATATGGCCCATGCACTAGCTCTGGTCAGCAGATCCTGTATACATTCTCTAAACTTCATTGTACTTATGCTATCACACCACAATTTAATAAATAGTTCTTTCATATGACTGTGTTTTTTATTGTGTTCGGAGTTAGAACACAAGAAGTGACAAGTAGGACTTTTGTGCACTCAAATTCAGTGACTTTTTATCTACCTTTCCTGTGGAAGCAGTACTTCAATCAGTTCTCCAGCAGCAGCTTACTATGGCCACCTTAGAAAAGCTGCTGGTTACAGTGAGTGTTACGCTCTACCATGTCACGTGCAGCTGCTTCCATTACTGCCTTACGCTTCAGTCTGCTATGGTCGCAGGTTCGAATCCTGCCTCAGGCATGGATGTGTGTGATATCCTTAGGTTAGTTATGTTTAAGTAGTTCTAAGTTCTAGGGGACTGATGACCTCAGATATTAAGTCCCATAGTGCTCAGAGCCGTTTGAACCATTACTGCCTTAAGGCGTCCCTGCTGAAAACTCGGACGCTTATGAAAAATGGCTATGCCAGCACCTCGTTGCATTTAGGGTGACTGAAAAAGAAACTTTGTAAGGCTTTGTTTTTATCATGGATTCCTTCTCACATGTACCAGTTGTGTCTATTAGCCCCTTTGCAGGGACTGGTCTCACTCTGATGAAATATATAGTTTGTTGTCTGCTTATGATCACAAGCACCACCTGTGACATTGCCACTCACATAAAATTTTACCAGTACCACAAGCAGCCCTGTGAGTCTTACAGGGTTTGGCCAGTGGAGCTGCAGGGTTTGAGCCAGAAATGTTACTTTATTACTAAAACCTATGTAGGTGCCATGGTTAGAGATGTGATTATCTGCCTAGCACCCAGAAAGGAAGTTTATCAGAGAGCCCTTCAGTGTGAGAGCCTATCCTTGGAAGAGGTTTTAATCACTGCTCAATTCTTTGAAGTTTCCTATGCTGTAGGTTGACCAAATCAAAGCACGTGGTGATGTTATCATCATTGACAGTGAACCTTATTGGTGCACAGCCGTAAGCTCACCGAGAGAAGAGGAATCTGATGCTGTTCAAATCGGAGAACCTAGCGATATTGGACAAACCGACTGGCAGCAATGTTGAGGACACCGTGTGACACTTCTGTCACATTCCTCTTGCTTTTTGTAAAGTGAAAGATTTGCACGCTCTCCCTGTCATGCCTCAAGTGTCGTAAGAAAGGCAGTTTTTTATTATCAGAGTTCTTCACAACAAATGGATGTTGACTTTCATTCTATTTCATCATTGTCTTCAGGTCAGAATAAGCTGTTTATTGCAGTGTCTCCAGTGACAAACGTTTATCACTACAAGAGGACACTAGAGCAGCTGTTTTGCTCATCAGCTCTCAAATGTAATCGCAGATGGGCTCCTCACTGTTGACTCCCATCAAACACCGTCTGGTAAGCTGCAAAAAACAAAATATTCCTGTTCTTTGCAAATTTATTGCCCACATCTGAACAGGCCTGACTGGCCGACATGTCATCCTTGGCCTGCAGGTGTCACTGGATGCAGGTACGGTCGACACACCGCTCTCCTGGCCGTTGTCAGTTTTCATGACTGTGGCCATTACTACTCAGTCAAGTAGCTCCTCAGTTGGCCTCACAAGAGCTGAGTGCACCCCACTTGCCAACAGCACTCAGCAGACCCAGACAGTGATACATCCAAATGCTAGCCGAGCCCACCAGGACTTAATTTTGACGGTCTGATGGGAACTTGTGTTACCACTACGAATTTACTGCCACTGTGACCTACAAATCTGTAATCCGTCCTGTCACATATTTGGTTGATGACAACCCTCATACTGAACATTTATTTGAGTTGAACACTTTTGTTTCTTTTGAATTTTTATTATTGTTACTACTGTACATCTTGTATCAGATCATTGTTTTTTTGACAGATTAGGATGTGTGAACACCTACAAAGCACATATCATGCTTAAACCTTCACCTTGGCCATATTTTTTTCTGGGCATAGCCCATACCGGTGTCCTTACTCAAACAATTTAAGTCCGAGTTGTATCAGTTGACCTTTTCCGAAATTTACTTACCTTAGGCCCACCTGCCAGTTCCATTAGATGATGCATCAAAACAATTGCCTTTAGTGAACACACCTTTTGGTCTTTATCAGTATCAACAAGTAATAAGTTTGTTTGCATGGCCACCATCCACAGCAAGCACACAAATATTCGTTTTGTAAATAAAAACTGACTTTTCTTGCTGAAATGTATTTTATTTTTTCCAGACATGTTTCACCTTTTACTTCAAGGCATCTTCAATGGAATCTGCAATGAAAGAGTTTTGTTTTGATATGCAGTATTTGTAGATTATAAAACATTTCCAATCTTATTTCTTACATAAATGAGTGATCACATAAAGTTAGTCAAATTTTTGGTTGGGGTCTTCGTTTCCTCTCATCTGATCACATGTTGGAGGTTGCACTATAAGTTCACTAACAAAACATAAGCAAATTTTCATGTTATGAATTTTTTTCTGCACAATTTTCTTTTTCTTTGCACTGATTGTTGTTAAGAGCTCTGTCTTCTATTACTACCATAAATTGTGATTTAAAGTGGTAACTACTATGTGTTCACTTTATGTCTCTTCCTGTTTTGTATTCGTTACATCCATGCTGCCAACCTAATAGAGAATTGGAATGTGATGGGTTACTATCCCAAAATCAAACACTTCCACTTTATATTTTGATACAGAAGCATTTACATCTGTATGTATGCCAAGTCACATAAACAGACTGAATCATCTCAAACTTTTCATCCAAAGAACTCTCAAGTGGAGAGAGTTTCCTGATTTGTGGGCCAATGTTTGTATCGACACCACATAGTCCCCCACCCAGTATAAAGTACTTGTGATTAGCCCCCCACCCCTGGGAGGGGGGGGGGAGGGGGGAGGCTGTAGCATCTGTGTCATATTCAAGGATGTCCTGGGATCCAGGAGCTGAATGATTGGTACCTCCATGTTGTCCAGCGATGAAATCAGTGGTGGAACATGAAGTGGTAGGTCCATCACGAAGTCCTGCAGATGGTGGGCTCGAGAGAAAGCCATTGGGCTGAAGTGTGAAGAAAAACTGAAGTGTGGTGAGACAATTCTAATCTTGCAGAGTGGAGAGATGGAGGTGTAGGAAGGCGGAGTCTTAGAGAGATGAAGGCATGTATGAGGACGTGGTCACAGTGTTGAGAGAGGGTGAAACACTTTAGTACCTTGACTTCCAGGCACTCATCTGATAATGAAGGGTTCGAGTCCATCAGAAGGCTGAGGATGTGGCCGTTATCTACTAGCAGCAAGATGTCTTCCACGCAGTGTGGCAGAACTGAGGTGTGGAATGTCTTCATAGGAAGGTTGACCTCAGTGTGGGTGATGTGAATTGGAAAGCCCATGAAAGAGAGTCACTTTAGCTGTCTGGGAAGCCAGTAAAAGAAGAATCACTAGGGCTGAACACTGGTGAGGAACCATGGGCCTGAGTGACTTGTGCCTTATCATTCAAGGAGTCCGAAACATGGCGGGGGCCCAGGTCATCAGCCGTGTCAGGACAGCCTGATACTAGAGAATTTGAGTCCAAAAATGCAGGTTTGACGTGATGCAGTGAAACTGTGGGGTTCCTTGACAAGACTGTAGCATGTTGAATCTCCATGTTGCTGAACCTTGAAGGGGCCGTGATAGGGGGGCTGTAAAGGTTGGCGTAAGGTGTCATCCCGTAACATCATGTGGGAACAGTCTCAAAGAGAAATGGGCACATAGGAGACTGGCAGGATATGGCTAACTGGTGGATAGAGGCATATGTGCTTGAAATGCACATGCAAGTGGCTAATGAAGTCTGGGAGGGGTGATAAAATCCTACTGAGTCGTGGGCTGGACTAGTTCACCTGACAAGACGGAGTTCTCCCTGTAAACCATCTCTGAAATGGTGTCCTGGATGTCTGGCTTGTGTGGTGATCTCAACCCTAAATAGACCCAAGGTAAAGCTCCTGACCAAAGGTAGTTACGGTGTCTGAGGGTGGTATTTAAAGTGTGGTGCCACCGTTCCACCAAACCGTTGTCTTGGGTTGGTACAAGTTGGTGCAGATTTTGTGGATACCACACATGCAACACAGCAAAGCAAACAGGGACGACTCAAATGGCTGGCCTTGGTTGTGATTGTGGCTGGGCAGCCAAACCGGGTGATCCAAGAGGAGACAAAACCCTTGGCAACCGTCTCAGCCATGATGTTCGCCAAAGGCATGGCTTCTACCTGTCAGGACAAGTGATCAATAGAAGACAAGACATATCTGAAACTTTCTGATGGTGAAGGGGGCTGATGAGATTGACATGGACATGCCTGAAACATCCTGGAGAAATGCAAAATTTACCCAGTGGGTGGACTGTATGGCGGCCGACTTTGTTGTGCTGGCAAGGGATACAATTGTGAGCCCACGTCTGGCATTCTCTTTTGTATATCTTTCCAGATAAAGTGCTCAGTAATGAGCCAGGTAGAGGCACAAATGTCCCAGTGTGCAAGGCTGTGTAAGGCACTGAAAACTTGAGGGCGTAAGGCAGCCGGTAACACTGGGCGTAAGACCCCAGTTGAAGAATCGCACCAGATGTCATCTGCGATCCCTGAGGCACACTTACTTTAACATTTTCTATGTTTGACATTTCCTTACCAACACAAACTACCTGTTTACGGTTGTTGAGATAAGCTTTTAATAGTCTGAAACTGTTTCCTTTGATGCCATAGAATTCTAATTTCTCTAGTAGTGGCTGTGCTCAACACAGTCGAAGGCCTTGCTTAGGTCACAGAATGAGACCTGAGCAAAGTCTTTGTTCTCAAAAACTTTGAGGATGTAACTGACTACCATGTCGATTGCATCAATGGTTGACAGATTCTTCCTAAACCCGTATTGTGTAGCATTAATTATTCCTAGATTCTCAAAGTGAGATGATAATTGTTGGTACATGATGCATTCTATTACCTTGGAGAACACAGGTAATATTGAAATAGGCCTGTAACTAGATGGAGAGTCTTTATCTCCCTTTTTGTGTACTGGGATGATCCTAGACAGTTTTAACTCATCAGGAAAATATCCCTCAAGTAAGCACTTGTTTATGCAATGGGTTAAAGGGTACAGAATGCAATCACACACTTTTTTTAGCAGGTTGCATGGTATGCCATATATATCTAAGCTATCAGATGATTTCAGTTGTTTTATGACCCCTTGTATAAATCTAGGTGATACTTCGGAGAACGTTAGCATGCTTGTATTTAGTGACTGTCCATCCCAATTTTGGGAGAGTAACTCTGATGGACTAATGTCTGGTTTGATAATCGTGTCTCCTATTTCTTTCAATGAATTAATAAAAAAATCATTGAGTGTTTGAGGTGGGATATTAATTTTGTCTTTTTTAGTATCTGTGGCAGCACTGTTAATTACTTTCCAAGCAGTTTTGCATTTATTGGTGGAATTATGTATGCTGTTGGCATTGTAGGTTTTTTTAGCTTGCAGGATGGCTTTTTTGTAGTCATTCCTGCATTCCACATAGGCTGATTTGGCATAGTCAGATTTCATACTATTGTATACTTTGTACAGTAACAAAACTTGTTTCTTTAGATCTGTCAGCTGTTTAGTGTACCATATGTTTTGTCTGTTTTGAGATCTGGATTTGTGGCTGCTGTCCATTATTTTGATTTTCTTTATGTGAATACTATGGTTAAATAGGGTAAAGAATGCATTAAAAAATCTATCAAATATTATTTTGCCTGGCAGGTCATTACTTGATGTGTAATTTCCATCGAAACTACAATGGCCAAACCAGTCTCTGTCAGCAAGAGAATTACGAAGTGTGTTAATTTTATCCTCAGTTACGGGTCTGGTAATCACAATTGTTGGGACAGATCTGTTTGCATTGCTCCTCTTGAGGGGAATTTTACTTGCATAATTTAGAGATATGGAGTCATGGTCAGAGAATGGGAACACTACAACTTCACATGTGTTTTCAGTGGTCTTGAAGTTTACAAAGATGTTATCTAAACATACTTTGTTTCTTGTGGGTCTGTTATTGACATGAAGTAAATTGTATTGTCTTAGTAAGTTTTCCAGATCTGCAACACTACCCTTGCATTTAGTAACATCAAAATCAGCATTCAAATCACCTCCTATTAAAATATCATAGTGTAACCATTTAATATTACTTTAATATTACTTAATTCACTCAGTAGCATGTCCATTTTTTTTCTAAAAACACGTTATTGCTTCCCTTTGGTGATCTGTACATGGATACTACTATTAGCTTATGACTATTAATGATTCACTTCAAAGTGCTGTTTATCACACAAGGAATTTAGGTCTAGTTTGGTTATTGTACAATTGAGTGACTGGTTGGAATAAATTTCCACACCACCTCTAATGTGCTCTTTCCTACAGTAGCTACTTACTATACTAAAATTGTCAAATTTGGTAACTGCAAGTTCATTCTCATTAGCCCAGTGTTCACTCAGATAAAAAAATATCAAACTGGTTATCAAGACCAAACTCATTTATGATAAGTTCTTTATCTTTCAAGCCTTGAATGTTAAGGTAACATATTTTAAGCTCCACACTCTTATTGCTTACACACTGAACACTATGGTGATTGGTTTTCAAACCTTTTACAAGGCTTATCTTTTGGATTTCTGCCTCTTGTTGCCTTTTACTAAAAAATTGTTCACTTGGAGTGGTAGCACATCTACTGTTGTATGCCTACTCTTCCCTCCTTGTGATGATATTGTAGATGAGGCTGCTACTACAGGAATTGATGGAACTGCTGTTATGGTGTGTGGAGTCACTGTTGTGGCATCTGGTGACTGAGGAGATAAGGTGGTTGCTTCTTCTTCTGCTGCTGTTGAATCTTGCTGATGAAGTGTGATAGGTACTGCTGCTGCTGCTGCTGCTGTAGGCATTGTTGTGTCAGCTGGTGACAGTGGAGATTTGGATGTTGCTTTATCTTCTGCTGCTGTTGAATCCTGTAGATGAAGTGTAGGTACTGCTACTGCAGCGTTTGTTATGTGTGTAGGTACAATTGCTGCTTCCACCTCTACTGCTGCTATAGAAGTAACCATTTCTTCACGCTCTGCTTGCATCAAGCAAGTAACTGGAAGAGCACCAGTTACTTCTTGGTTGTCAGATGCTTTCAGTATCATGCTGATGTTTTGGCACAGAATATTTTTGCCTTTGTTATTAAGGTGCATGCCATGTCTCGTGTAACAGTCTCTTTGCAAGGAGTCCATACTTATAAAATATGCATTTTGGTAGGCCCTGCAAATCTTTGAGTATTGCCTGTTTGCTTTTATGATTTCTATGTTCACACATGACCATTCCAAAAGGTCATGCCTATGTGGAATTCCGACTACAAAAACTGATTTCTCTTCTGTTGAATTTAGTATTGCCTTGAGGTTTCGTGTTGCACTGTGGAGATCATTTTTATATATATATTTTATTGGCTCCAGCTATGACGACAATATGATGATCATTTTCAGTTTCTATGTTTCTAATAAGTTCTTGGATGGGTGCACCTGGTTTGACAATACTAGTTGCTTGTATAAAATGACTGTAATGTAGTATTTTTGCAATTTCATGTCCATGGCTATCAGAGAATATTTTCACTTTGAGTTTGTCTTCACGTTTATTGCGGAAGTTTTAGCTCATGTGCTTGTCACTATATAGATTTGGCGTGTTGTTGTCATCACAGTTTTCTGTGGATTCCACAGTTATATCTGAATCTAGTGCATGAAAACGATTTTTTGTTACCACAGGAATTCTACAGTCACTGGGTTTCACATGACCAACCCTTTTTGGCCTAGTAAACATTTGTTGCCTTTTGTTTCTGCCTTTAGGTCTATACCCACTTCAGAGCACTCGTTTATTGTAGGTAGGACACTGAAACTGCTTTTATTGCCGCGGTTTGTTCCATTCATTGTACTTATCACCTTTTCGCTTCTTTCTTCCGTGATCCTGTGCTCCCAGTTCCGTGTTTACTTGCTTTGGAGATCGGGATATTACCCGCCTTACAGTTCGGCATTTTCATTTTCTAAATGCGCAATGTCCCACCTTAATACATCTACAATAATTGCAGGCTTGATACACGTTCATTTAGCTTCACTATTTCACTGTTATAATTTATGTATGTTCCATTTTTCACCACATAACTATAACTTTTGTTCACTTTCTCACTATAAACAACTGTACCGGATGCCATGTTTCACTTTTGCAATTACACACATTTATTTTAAAATGGTAATTCCAGACTCAGCAACAAATACAGATATCACACATTATTAATGAAGGAATAAATAACTTTATAATTAATAGTGTTCTCAGTGCATTACAATTTACCAAATGAGCATAAAATACAGACACAGCAAATACTGTTTTAAAAACAAGCCAATGTGATCCCAATTAGAATTGTAAGGCAAGTAACCACAGCATGGCTGAAAGCCTTTAATGCCAAGAATGGCAATTATAAAAAATTTAACAAACACACAGTAAAACAGCAAAGCAATAGCAAGGTTAATTTAAAAGACAGACATCTAATCACCGATCGGGTGAGACAAAATGATGGTAAACTTGGTAGCACAACCATTTAAACCTGCTGTAACACAAAGAATGGCAATTATATAAAAAATGAAAAACATTCAGTAAAACAGCAAATACAACAGCTAAAGTTAATTTAAAAGGACAAGCAACTGATCACCAAACAGGTGAGACAAAATGACGGGAAACTTGGTAGCGCAACTATTTAAACCTGCTGTAACACCAAGAATGGCAATTATATAAAAAAAATTTAGAAACATACAATAATAAAATACAAGGGCCAGTCACAGATGGTGCTCCAGGGATTGACTTCTGAGTAGGTCTGGAAAAAAAAACACTTTCGCGACTGCTGAGATAGGCAGCCGAGAGTTGCATTCACTTCACAAGATAATAACTCAGACTAGTGGCAGTCTAACGAATGACTAATGAAAATCTTGCTGAAGCTATCTGACATCCAATACACCAAATACAATAATGGAACAACACACCAAAGCCGGAACTGGCGGACTGCACTATGCCCCCGGAATACTGTGCTTAGAGTGAGAAAGGACTCAGTACCACCAGAGTAGAAGAATCAAAAATGGCCTACAATCATAAAGCTGTCAAAACTACACACTTTACCGGACAGCAGCGGCAAGGCGAGGAAACGTACACTGCCGTAACACACACTAACCCCCAGGGCAGGTAACTGGAATGTTAGGACCACCAGGCAGGAACTTAACAAATTGTAACAAGCTGAACACAGTAAATAGTAATAAGCAGTCGAGGAAAGCTTGTCAGATCCGCTTTCCCCAAGCAGTCCACTCGCTGCTCTTCGCCTCGGCGACACTACGAGCAGCAACACGAACCGAAGTCACTGGAGAATCGCGAGATATCACAGTGGTAGAGGTTTACCTACTTGAATTGAAATGCACTCATCTTAAAGCCTGCAGGATCCAGTTTATGACAAGGTCATCCACCCTTATGACCACAGTCCTTCCATCCAGCAGTCCATGCACATTGCCAGCGCTCCCGGTGTGTTCTCGCACTGCACGGACCTGGCTCCTCCCGAGTCCTCAACTGAGCTGGCACTCTCACATGACACGGAAAAACAACAATGTTGCCTCAAAGATAGGGCAACAGTACTACACATTGATAACCACCACTGCTGCCACTAGCAGACAGGCAACACTTGCGAAACTGAGTGGCGCCAGTCAACACAAGAAGAAGACAACCTACCACAACCATGTCAACTAAACGATACCATCTGGCCTGCAACAGAAGGCGGAAAGCTACAAATAGCACCAATGCGAGCCACTGCACGGCTCAACCTCCCCTATCAAGGACAAACCTGGGGGGGGTGGGGGGGGGGGGGGTGTTAGGAGACTCAACTAGCAGCCTAACCAAACTTAATTCGATTAAGGTGGACCCAGTATTGCTTAACAGTACAGTTGTCCTTAACCAGAAGATTAACTGGGCCTAAAATCTGCATAATCATACGTGGACTGAGAAAACTTGGAGTTAACTTACTAAGGTTGCCAACATGCACCTCCCTCCCGGGAAAATTACGGACATACATCTGATCTCCCAGCTTACCCCTGAAGGCTCGTTGATTATGGTTATAATGACCAGCTTGTCTGTTGTGGGCCCTGAGAATATTGTGCCTCTCACGATTCCAGTTTCCTTTGACGACCTGAGGGGTGATCTCCACAGGAATTAGATCTTCAATCCCCCATAAGTTTGAAAGGGGGGAATTAACAGGATAAGCAAACATCAAGGAAACTGGGGTAGCCTTCAAAGCCTCATAGCTGGTGGTATTGAGGGCAAATCCAAGCCAAAGCAGACTAGAAGCCCACTTACTGGGAGACTTCTGATGAAAGATAATCAGTGCAGACTGACAATTGACCCTTTCCGTAAAGGACCCCTGCGGATAATACAGAGTGGTAGTTACATGCTTAACACCGCTTTGAAAACAAAAGGCCTTGGAGGGAGCCAAAAGAAAAGCTGGCACATTATCACTACCAATTTGCTTAGGAGGTCTGAAATCACTAAATACGTTGGTTAAATGCACAATGGTGGTTGCAGCAGCCACATTATGACTCGGAAGAAGCCAGGTTAACCTCAAAAATGAGTCAATAAGAACTAGTACAAACTGATGGCCTCTTTTGCTGTGAGGTAAGGGCCCCACATAATCAATATAGAATTTGTCCGTGGGGCAAGATTCACGCTCAGAACTAAGGAACCCCTGTCGAAGAGCATTATTCGGTTTGGCCACATGACACAACTGAAACCAAGAAACCATTTCTCTAATGTCTTGGTCAATAGACGGCCAATGTCTCGGTCAATAGATGGCCAAGTCAGATGCTCCTTAATCTTCTACAAGGTCTTATAGGTTCCTAAATGCCCACCAATCAACGAGTTGTGAAAATAATGGAAAACAGGGTGTACTAGGGTGCCTGGTAGACAGATCTTAATCTCCTTGGTAGGTCCCACCCTTTTGCACAAAACGCCTTTCCTGATAATGTATTCATCCAAATGCTTCCCCACCGAAAGCTGTTTTTTAATGTATCCCCAAGTGGGGTCCCGATCCTGATGGTCGGCAATGTCACTAAACAAATGAGGAATGCCACCTAACATGATACAACTAAGATTGCCTTCCGAAGCTTCTTGGGTGTCTTCACTAGATGGTTGTTCAGTAAACATATAGCTGAGGACATCCGCAAGCACATTCTCAGTGCCTCTAATGTGCTTAACCTCGATGATGATGATGATGATGATGGTGTTTGGTCTGTGGGGCTCTGAGCTGCTCAGTTGTCAGTGCCCGTACAAATTCCCAACCTTTACTCAATCCAAATTCGCCACTTTCATGAATGATGATGAAATGAGGAGGACAACACAAACAACCAGTCATCTCTTAACCTCGAACTGAAACGCCAAAATGTGTACTGCCCACCACATGATATGGCCAGTTTTACATGGCCTGGCTCTAGCACCCAGCTTAAGGCTTGATTGTCAGTCTCTAGCTGAAATACTCTATGTTCAAGATAGAATCAGTACTTATCCAGCCTGAACAAGATGGCCAATGCCACACATTCGTAAACAGAATATTTAAGCTCGGCGAGATGAGATGCGTATGCTAATGGCTGCCTTTGACCCTCAAACTCCTGAAGGAGGACTGCCAAAATTCCCACATTAAATGCTTTGGTTTGGATAATAAATTTCTTATTAAAATCAGGCACTTAGAGAACCAGAGGATTGGTTATAGCCACCTTAATGTGCTCAAATGCGGCCTGTTGAGCAGATCCCCACTCAAAACGCACCCCTTTTTGACGTAGTTCATTTAAAGGACCCGCCAACTGAGCAAAATTAGGGACAAAGTGCCTAAAATAATTCGCCGTCCCTATGAACGTGGCAATCCCTCACTCATCGGTGGGTGGCAGAAGGGCTCTCAAGGCCTTAGCCCACTCCTGATCAATGCAAATACTCTTGCCTGATACTAGGTGACCTAAGAAGGATACCTGCTGCCTGGCTAATGTAACCTTATTGGGTTTAACAGTCAAACCGGCCCCCTGCAACCTAGCAGAAACTTGCTGGATATGTTCCAAATGCTCTTTAAATAAATGACTATAAATGACCAAATCATCCAGGTAATTGTAAACACAGTCTAATTTCAAGTCTCCAAGAATATTATCCAGCAAATGAATAAGGACGGCTGCACCAGTACCAAACCAAAGGGGACCCTATTAAACTCAAACAAATTCCTATCAGTACAAAATGCTGTAATGTGTTTACATTCTTTGGCTAAGGGAATCTGATAATACGCTTGATTAGGCAATGGTAGTAAACAACAGACCGAAAATCCTGCACCTGATCCTTAGGGATGAGGAATATAGGAGAGGCATAAGCGGATGTAGAAGGCCTAATAACTCCCTGTTCAAGCATTTTGAAGATTTTTCCCCTTAGTATCTTCATCTTAGGTGGTGAGAGATGATATGGGGACTGCCTGATGGAAATATGGTCAGAAAGACAAATATGGTAGTCAAGAACATTGGTAACCACCGGTATATACAGAGAAGCTCTGGGAACCTCTCCAACAAACCCCCTTGTTCAGAGGCCTGCTGGGAAGAAAGATGGGTGAGATCAAACTCACTAACCTTAGCATCAACAGCCAGCATTCCTGCATCTCAATGCACCTTACATTTAGTACACTCACAGAACCCAAAGTTCTGACCAAAAGTGAACTTAAAGAAAAAGCTGTACCCCGAATAATCCAAGACAAGACCAGTTTTACTGATAAAATCACATCCCAAAATCAAATAGACTGGCAGCTTCTTAACCAAGGCCAAAGACAAGGGCCACGAGAAATCCCCAACCGAAATACACCCTTGGACCCAACCATGCCCATTGGCAATCCGACATCTCTGCACAGAAGAAGGAACCAGCCTATGTCTTGCAAGATGACCAAATTCAAGAAACCATTCCAAGCTCAACAATCAAAAGGAGCCACCAGAATCCAAAAGGGCACAGATAGGTTCACCACATACTTGAGAACAAATATAAGGCAGTGGGGGTGATGATCGAGCAGCGACACGGGCACACTAGGGTTTAAAGGCTCAACCCCGGGGTCGCTGCCCAGCCGGGTGGCATTTATTGTCTCTGGGTGCCCGTGGCTGAATGCAAGTAGGAACTAAATGCCTTGTTCTACTGCACCAGAAACAACGCCATGATTCCCCTTTAGCAGACTCAGCTGATGTCGGTAATCCAAAGTTCCCCTCAGTGACACTCATGGGCTGAATTTTAACTTCACGGTGTCTATTGTCCAAGAGTGGCAACGCAGGTATCACTACAACAGCGGCACAAAGTTCTTCCCAAGTGAAGGGACGACCACAAAAAACAAAATGTGCCTTATCTGCCACTCACATTCGCCTGAGGACAATTGAAACTAACTTGTGCTTGGGCAAATTGACTAACAAGACCAAAAAGGCCATCTTAACTCTTTCCAAGTATTGATGCAACTCCTCCCTATCTTGCTGCACCTGCCAAATACCACGACACTCAAGCTGTTTATGAACTCCCGTGGTCAATCTTTCACTGATCAAAAGCTCCCTAAACTGCTGCAGTGAAAACCATTCTGCCATGGCCCTGGATACCAGAGTCCTCAATTCACCTCTAGTTAAAAGAATTAATAGAGATGAAATTACCTGATGTGAAACACCAAATGTATGAGCCTGTTGCTCAAAGTGAACCAACAACTGTAACAACCTTTCAATTTGCTCGAGTTGGTCTATAGCTAATTCTGTGATGTCTCGAAACAGATGCACCAGGGGATAAGGCAATTTAGCAAATGCCTCAGCTAACCCCTTGGAGGACATAAGGGCGTTATTCCTGGGCTCGCTAGCACACCACCCGGAAGATAACAAATCCTGCTCCCCCGTCCTCTTCCCATCAAGTTCTAAACATGTGACCTTAAACTGCAATTTATTAACCAATGACCTCAATTCAGCAGTTGATTCCTTATCATGATCCTCTAACTTTAATGCCCTTACATCAGATATCCAGTTGGTTAAACGTATCAACTGTACCCGAATCCTGTCTAACTGACTACCACTAGGCTGACTGCCCTCTAAAAAGCTGATGTTGTCCTCAAGACCCCTAACAGCTGTAAACAAAAACTCAGTGGCTGCCATTGTCTCACCCACAACAGCCAGCGTGACAGCAACTGGCTGAAGAACAGTAGCATACAAGTGGGCTGCTACATCCGGAACACTACCCTCAATAGGCTAGAGTCTTATTGCCAGCTCATATCTGAGGTGGTCCCTCCTCAATAGGCCAATCCTAGGGCACTGCTTGACTGCTATTACAGTGTTGATCACCTAAAACAGAACCAATACCAAAGGCAGAAATTGTACAACACTAACAAACTTTAACAAATCAACAGTAACTGAAATGGCAATATTACAATCATAACCACGCTCTGCTACCAGTTGAAACCTGGTAGCCAAGGAAGGCAGGATTTGGTTACAATGGTGGACAGGGCCGTAATCAGTTACTATTGGTTTCCTTTTGCAATTACACACATTTATTTTAAAACAGTAATTCCAGACTCAGCAATAAATAAAGATATCACACGTTATTAATGATGGAATAAACAACTGTATAATTAATAGTGCTCTCAGTACAGTACAATTTAATAAATTATCATAAAATACAGACACAGCAAATAATGAAATTAGAATTATATATTAACACATTCAGTTGCTGACAGGTGTTGATATACAGGGTGATTCAAAAAGAATACCACAACTTTAGGAATTTAAAACTCTGCAACGACAAAAGGCAGAGCTAAGCACTATCTGTCGGCGAATTAAGGGAGCTATAAAGTTTCATTTAGTTGTACATTTTTTCGCTTGAGGTGCTGTTGACTAGGCGTCAGCATCAGTTGATGCTAAGATGGCGACCGCTCAACAGAAAGCTTTTTGTGTTATTGAGTACGTCAGAAGTGAATCGACGACAGTTGTTCAGCATGCATTTCGAACGAAGTATGGTGTTAACCTCCTGATAGGTGGTGTATTAAACGTTGGTATAAACAGTTTACAGAGAATGGGTGTTTGTGCAAAGGGAAAAGTTCTGGATGGCCGAGAACGAGTGATGAAAATGTAGCACGCATCCAGCAAGCATTTGTTCGCAACCCAGGAAAATCGACTCGCAGAGCTAGCAGAGAGCTGCAAATTCCACAATCAACTGTATGGAGAGTCCTACGAAAAAGGTTAGTTATGAAACCTTATCGTCTGAAATTGGTTCAAGCACTGTCTGCAGCTTATAAGATTAAAAGAATCGATTTCTGTGATTTTATCCTTGCTCAAATGGAAACAGATGAATCTTTCGTTTCAAAGATTGTGTTTAGTGATGAAGCAACTTTCCACACTAATGGGAAAGTCAACCGTCACAATGTCTGTATATGGGGCACTGAGAATCCTCGGGAAACAACTCAGTATGAATGTGACTCGCCTAAGGTGAACGTTGTCTGTGCCATTTCAGCCAATAAAGTTTTTGGTCCCTTTTCTTCGAAGGTGCTACTGTAACTGGACTACAGTATCTGGAGATGTTAGAGAATTGGCTGTTCCCTCAGCTCGAACAAGAAGCACAACAATTCATATTTCAGCAGGATGGAGCGCCACCACATTGGCACTTATCTGTCCGTAACTACCTGAACGTCAACTACCCGAGGCGATGGATCGGCCGCCAGGCAGCCCGTGACAGAGCACTTCATCATGGGCCTACAAGAAGCCCTGATCTTACCCCCTGCGATTTTTTCTTATGGGGGTATGTTAAGGATATGGTGTTTCAGCCACCTCTCACAGCCACCATTGATGATTTGAAACGAGAAATAACAGCAGCTATCCAAACTGTTACGCCTGATATGCTACAGAGAGTGTGGAACGAGTTGGAGTATCGGGTTGATATTGCTCGAGTGTCTGGAGGGGGCCATATTGAACATCTCTGAACTTGTTTTTGAGTGAAAAAAAATCTTTTTAAATACTCTTTGTAATGATGTATAACAGAAGGTTATATTATGTTTCTTTCATTAAATACACATTTTTAAAGTTGTGGTAGTCTTTTTGAATCACCCTGTATATCAACGGGGACAGGTGAAAATGTGTGCCCCGACCGGGACTCGAACACAGGATCTCCTGCTTACAAGGCAGACGCTCTATCTATCTGAGCCACCGAGGTTACAGAGGACAGTGTGACTGCAGAGACCCACATTCTCACCTTATATATCCAGACACTACATTCGTAGCATCCCTACCAAACACACTCGTTATCCTCTGTGCCCCCGGTGGCTCAGATAAAGCGTCTGCCATGTAAGCAGGAGATCCTGGGTTCAAGTCACGGTTGGGGCACACATTTTCATCTGTCCTCATTGACATATATCAACCCCCATCAGCAGCTGAAAGTATTAATATATTATTCTAATTTTGTTCTAGATGGCTGCAGGTCATCAGTGGTGTCTGTTCTTTCGGATATGTCCATATAACTATACAGCAAATAATGTTTTAAAAACAAGCCAATCTGATCCCAATTAGAATTTTAAGGCAAGTAACCACAGTATTAGCTGGAGGCCTTTAATGCCAAGAATGGCAATTACAAAAAAATTAACAAAGCTGTAAAACGGCAATGCAATAGTAAGTTTAATTTAAAAGACAGGCAACTAATCACCAAACGAGTGAGTCAAAATGTTATTTAACTTGGTAGCACAACCATCTAAACCTGCTGTGACACCAATAATGGCAATTATACACTCCTGGAAATGGAAAAAAGAACACATTGACACCAGTGTGTCAGACCCACCATACTTGCTCCGGACACTGCGAGAGGGCTGTACAAGTAATGATCACACGCACGGCACAGCGGACACACCAGGAACCGCGGTGTTGGCCGTCGAATGGCGCTAGCTGCGCAGCATTTGTGCACCGCCGCCGTCAGTGTCAGCCAGTTTGCCGTGGCATACGGAGCTCCATCGCAGTCTTTAACACTGGTAGCATGCCGCGACAGCGTGGACGTGAACCGTATGTGCAGTTGACGGACTTTGAGCGAGGGCATATAGTGGGCATGCGGGAGGCCGAGTGGACGTACTGCCGAATTGCTCAACACGTGGGGCGTGAGGTCTCCACAGTACATTGATGTTGTCGCCAGTGGTCGGCGGAAGGTGCACGTGCCCGTCGACCTGGGACCGGACCGCAGCGACGCACGGATGCACGCCAAGACTGTAGGATCCTACGCAGTGCCGTAGGGGACCGCACCGCCACTTCCCAGCAAATTAGGGACACTGTTGCTCCTGGGGTATCGGCGAGGACCATTCGCAACCGTCTCCATGAAGCTGGGCTACGGTCCCGCACACCGTTAGGCCGTCTTCCGCTCACGCCCCAACATCGTGCAGCCCACCTCCAGTGGTGTCGCGACAGGCGTGAATGGAGGGAGGAATGGAGACGTGTCGTCTTCAGCGATGAGAGTCGCTTCTGCCTTGGTGCCAATGATGGTCGTATGCGTGTTTGGCGCCGTGCAGGTGAGTGCCACAATCAGGACTGCATACGACCGAGGCACACAGGGCCAACACCCGGCATCATGAGGTGGGGAGCGATCTCCTACACTGGCCGTACACCACTGGTGATCGTCGAGGGGACACTGAATAGTGCACGGTACATCCAAACCGTCATCGAACCCATCGTTCTACCATTCCTAGACCGGCAAGGGAACTTGCTGTTCCAACAGGACAATGCACGTCCGCATGTATCCCGTGCCACCCAACGTGCTCTAGAAGGTGTAAGTCAACTACCCTGGCCAGCAAGATCTCCGGATCTGTCCCCCATTGAGCATGTTTGGGACTGGATGAAGCGTCGTCTCACGCGGTCTGCACGTCCAGCACGAACGCTGGTCCAACTGAGGCGCCAGGTGGAAATGGCATGGCAAGCCGTTCCCCAGGACTACATCCAGCATCTCTACGATCGTCTCCATGGGAGAATAGCAGCCTGCATTGCTGCGAAAGGTGGATATACACTGTACTAGTGCCGACATTGTGCATGCTCTGTTGCCTGTGTCTATGTGCCTGTGGTTCTGTCAGTGTGATCATGTGATGTATCTGACCCCAGGAATGTGTCAATAAAGTGTCCCCTTCCTGGGACAATGAATTCACGGTGTTCTTATTTCAATTTCCAGGAGTGTATAAAAAATTAAAAACATACAGTTAAACAGCAAATACAACAGCTAAGGTGAATTTAAAAGGACAAGCAACTGATCACCAAACAGGTGTGACAAAATGACGGTAAACTTGGTAGCGCAACCATTTAAACCTGCTGTAACGCCAAGAATGGCAATTATATAAAAAAATTTTGAAACATACAATAATAAAACACAAGGGCCAGTCACAGATGGTGCTCCAGGGATTGACCTCTGAGTAGGTCTGGAAAACAAACCCTTTCGCGACTGCTGAGATAGGCAGCCGAGAGTTGCATTCACTTCACAGGATGGTAACTCGGATTAGTGGCAGTCTAATGAATGACTAATGATAATCTTGCTGAAGATACTTGATGTCTAATAAACCAAATGCAAGAATGGAACAAGACGCCAAAGCTGGAACCGGTGGACTGCACTACGCACCCAGAATACTGTGCTTAGAGCACCCAGAACAAGAATGGAATCACTACCATCAGAGTAGAAGAATCACAAACAGTCTACAATCAAGAAAGCTGTCAAAACTACACACCTTACTGGACAGCAGCGGCAAGACGAGGAAACGTATGCTGCCGTAACATACACTAACCCCCAGGGCAGGTAACAGGGGGTGTTAGCGGAGACCAGTCATGCAAAATACCGCTGGTTGAAATTGTAACAAGCTGAATGAAGTAAATAGTAATAAGCAGTTGAGGAAAGCTAGTCAGATCCACTTTCCCCAAGCACTCAACTCGCTGCTCTTCACCTCAGCAATACTGTGAGCAGCAACACCGACCCAAGTCATTGGAGAATCACGAGATGTCACAATGGTGGAGGTTTCTCTGCTTGAATTGAAATGCATTCATCTTAAAGCCTGCAGGATCCAGCTTATGACAAGGTCATCCACCCTTATGACCACAGTCCTTCCATCCAGCAGTCCATGCACATCGCCAGTGGTCCCAGCGTGTTCTTGCACTGCACGGACCTGGCTCCTCCCGAGTCCCCAACTGAACTGACACCCTCGCACGATCCGGAAAAACAACAACATTGCTCCAAAGATAGGGTAACAGTACTACATATCGATAACTGCTGCTGCTGCCACTAGTAGGCAGGCAATGCTTGCGAAACTGAGTGGCACCAGTCAACACAAGAACAAGACAACCAACTGCAACCATGCCAACTAAATGATACCGTCTGGCCTGTAACAGAGGGTGGAAAGCTACAAACAGCACCAACATGAGCCACAGCACGGCTCATAAACTTCACCATTTTCAATAATGTTTATAATCAATTCCCAGACTTTCTCCACAGAAAGATATTTCTTACCAATATTTGTAACTCAAACAGCACTAATATAAAAAAATATCAAATGCATAGGCCTTTTATTCTTCTTCTTGCTGGTGATCCTGAAATTAACTTAAAAAAAAAACAAGAAGAAGGAAACACCACATTACTACCATAGCCATGCAGAAACAGCTGATTCACATTTTAGGTTGTGATTCCTATTTTGCAGCATTGGGGACCATTTTATGCTATACTCGCTTGATAAATAATACAAATACGAGGGCGGTTCAGAAAGTAACCTCCGATCAGTCACAGTGCGGGTTGTGGGGGGAGTAGCGACGCCATCTGTGCGTTCACGCACTCAACAGGTCAGTCGGCATCAAGCCGTGGTCGAGTGAACGTCGTACCTGCGCTAGTTTAGTTTTTGTGGCAGTTTGAAATGTGTGCTGCAATAGAAAACCCCGCCAAATGTGAAGTGCGTGCTGTCATAAGGTTTTTTACAGCCAAAGGATATTCTGCAGCAGCTATTCATCGTGAGCTTTGTGCCGTGTACGGACCAAGAGTTATGAGTGAAGGAGTTGTCCGTGAATGGGTACGTTTATTTAAAAGTGGACGAGAAAACGTTCATGATGAAGAGAGGAGTGGTAGACCGTCATTGGTGACTGACGAACTCGTTCAGACAGTTGATGCAAAAGTTCGTGAAAATCGACGTTTCTCAATGTCGGGGTTGTCTACTGGTTTTCCACAGATTTCTAAGACTCTCTTGTACGAGATAGTGACAGCAAGATTGGGTTACCGTAAGTTCTGTGCACGATGGGTGTCAAAAATTCTTACCGACCACCACAAAACTCAAAGAATGGCCTCTGCATTAGACTTTCTGTCATGTTATGAGGACGAAGGAGAACCATTGTTAAACAGAATCGTGACCGGTGACGAAACCTGGATTAAGTACGTGAACCCTGTTCTTTTAACAATCAAAGATGTGGGCACATTCAAATTCGCCTACCAAACCAAGAAAAGCCTCGCAAGATTTTTCTGCCAGAAAACTGATGGCAACGGTGTTTTGGGATGCCAAAGGGGTGTTGTTGGTTGAATTCATGGAACGTGGTACAACCATTAATCAAGACGTGTACTGTGAAACAATAAAAAAGTTACGACAGGCTATACAGAACAAACGCCGTGGTACTATGCTGACTTCCGGTATCGTTTTTTTGCACGATAACGCCCGTCCTCACTCTGCTCGCAGAACAACGGCCCTTCTTGAGTCCTTCAAGTGGGACGTTATCAACCATCCACCTTACAGCCCAGACCTGGCGCCAAGTGATTATCACCTCTTCATGCATTTGAAGAAATGGCTCGGGTCACAGCGGTTTGATGACGACGAAGAGCTCAAAGATGCGGTCACAGGCTGGCTCCAGGCACAAGCGGGTGATTTTTATGCAGAAGGAATTTCAAAGCTTGTGAAGAGATACGATAAGTGCCTCAATCGCTATGGAGACTATGTAGAAAAATAGTGCAAAGATGTAGTTGTAAGATGTATATATTAAAATATTTTTATTTAACTTGGTGTATTTTTTTAAATCAACCGGAGGTTACTTTCTGAACGGCCCTCGTATGAAATGAATGACATTGCTGAAAATTTCATTATTCATATTTAAGTGTTTGCACAAAAAGGAAACCACATAAAATGTTCACAAAGAAAATCTAAAATGTGCCTATTATAGCAATTAAATCAAGTGGTAATGGCTTCCCAGGGAGATAAAAAACACAGAGTGTAATTCGCTAAGTAGTTCACAGACTGCTTACAAGAGTCCAGCAGCTGCTTGAACATACCTAAAACAAATGTACACAAATGTGCATGCTGGGTTTTGATGCACATGACATTTCTTGTAAGAGAATTATTAGTGAACATAATTTATTATTACATAATTGTGACCACAAGGTCTGAAAGGTATGTCATTTTCACTCTACAGTCTAATTTGAAACTTCCTGGAAGAATAAAACTGTGTGCTGGACCGAGACTTGAACTCGGGACCTTTGCCTTTCGTGGGCAAGTGCTCTACCAACAGAGTTATCCAAGCACAACTCATGACCTGTCCTTGCAATTTTACTTCTGCCAGTACCTCATCTTCTACCTTCCAAACTTCACAAGAGTTTTCCTGCAAAACTTGCAGGACTAGTTTCAAATCAGTGCACACTTCACTGCAGAGTGAAAATCTCATTCTGGAAACATCTCCCAGGCTGTGGCTAAGCCATGTCTGTGCAGTATACTTTCTTCTAGTAGTGCTAGTCTTGCAAGTTTCGCAGGAGAACATCTGTGAAGGTTGGAAGTTAGGAGATGAGGTACTGATTGAAGTAAAATTGTTAAAATTGTGAGGATGGGTGGTGAGTCATGCTTGGGTAGCTCAGTTGGTAGAGCACTTGCCCATGAAAGGCAAAGGTCCCGAGTTCGAGTCTCGGCCTGGCTCACAGTTTTAATCTGCCAGGAAGTTTAGGTCTGAAAGGATTCAGTAGGCAGAAACCGCTGCTGGTGGTTATTTCTGTAAAGGCTACCAACAACAAATTATGATTATCACTACTCTACACAAACTGATGATCTTGTTAAGCACATGTAGTGTGGTGACACTGTGATTTAATTGGTGCTCGTACTTATGTGTGTAGTATGTGCAAGTGTGTACACTGTCTCATCAAGTGTTCAGAATACTCATGATTTCTATAAATAAGTTGGTCTTCCTTTGCAGAAGTGGACCGAATCCATTACTCATTTCCTGTCTGCCATGCTAATCATTTTTCTTCACCTGGTAGTTATGCATGGAGCCATGGGAGAGGCTGTTCTCCTACTGATGTCACCAAATCAACAAATACCCAGACATCAGTTTATGTCACATATTCTTCAACATCATAAACAACATTTCACATCAACATCTTTCAGAACACCAGATTAGTATTATAATTGCATAAACAGGCAATGTTCCCTATGTAACAAATTGTTATGCAAGGTGCAAATCAACACCGCCTCATATCTCCACATAGAGAAGGAGCCAGTTGTACATTGCACACGGTGCCATTCTGTGGGCCATATTCACCTCTGGTGTGGCACCAGCATTGAGTAGGTGACCCCACATTACAGCAGGTGACCAGGTTTTAGCACACATACCACTCCCCAGACATACAGCTTCCATGGGTTCCATCTCTGCACAGAATTTCTCATGTAGTGGTCTGTCCGGTATTTTTGCCTAACTTACACATTACTAAATCTTCTGACATGTTTTGTTGACTAAGTTAAACCTTGCGTGTAACATGTTATTTCCTCCGAAATAGTCTGTGACACTACCATACCTTACTATGTGTATATCTGTTAAGAAAAAACAGCTACTTTGAAAAAAATATTCAAACAAATGAAACATGATACAAGAGTTATAATATATACAAAACACAATATCACAACATAGCAGTTGAATTGGGTAAGAGCTAAGATTATGCCATGAATGTAAAATGTACAGTGTTGACCTGAAATAAACACCTCAGACAGAAAAGAATACATAACTTGTAGCTCACAACTTGCTATGGCATGTTACACACAAGTCTGATACGTGTCTGAAAAAAAGAATGAACTTTATCATATAGAAAAAAACATTGAAATCATGGGATACTAAAAGTTCCTAAAAAAGCACAAAACAATATGAATTTTACACAGCAATTGCAAGTTTTAATAGATACATAATATATCTGTTACATACAAGATGTGACACAATTAATGAAAGGTTATGAGAAAATGATACAAACATGAAATATTAGAATTTTGAATTGAAGCTATACGGTGCCCAAGGTCTCAACAACAACAAAAAGTCTGTAATTTGGTTGTTGTTGTTGTGGTATTCAGTCAAAAGACTGGTTTGATGCAGCTCTCCATGCAAGCTTCTTCATCTGTGAGAAACTACTGCAACCTACATCCTTCTGAATCTGCTTAGCATATTCATCTCTTTGTCTCCCTCTATGATTTTTACCCTCCACGCTTCCCTTGCCATAGCCAGTCTACATTTTATATCCTCTCTAATTTGACCATCATACGTTATTTTTCTCCCCAAATCACAAAACTCATCTACTACTTTAAGTGTCTCCGGTACTAAATTGGTGATCCCTTGATGCCTCAGAATGTGTCCTATCAACCAATCCTTTCTTCTAGTCAAGTTGTACCACAAGTTCCTCTTCTCCCCAATACTGTTCAGTGCCTCCTCATTAGTTACGTGATCTACCCATCTAATCTTCAGCATTCTTCTGTAGCACCAGATTTCAAAAGCTTCTATTCTCTTCTTGTTTACACTAGTTATTGTCAATGTTTCTCTTCCACACATGGCTACACTCCACACAAATACCTCTAGAAAACACTTTTTGACACTTAAATCTATACTTGATGTTAACAAATTTCTCTTCTTCAGAAACGGTTTCCTTGCCATAGCCAGTCTACATTTTATATCCTCTCTACTTTGACCATCATAAGTTATTTTGCCCCCCAAATCACAAAACTCATCCAGTACTTTAAGTGTCTCATTTCCTAATCTATTTCCCTCATCGTCACGTGGTTTAATTTGACTGCATTCCATTATCCTCAATTTACTCTTGTTGATGTTCATCTTACATCCCCCTGCTACAGGAAAATTAAAGAGGCTTTTGAAGAGAAGAGAACCACATGTATGAATATCAAGAGCTCAGATCGAAAACCAGTCCTGAAGAGGATGTAGATGAAGATGAAGTGGGGGATATGATACTGCGTGAAGAATTTGACAGAGCACTGAAAGACCTAAGTCGAAACAAGGCCCCGGGAGTAGACAACATTCCATTGGAACTCCTGATAGCCTCGGGAGAGCCAGCCCTGACAAAACTCTACCTTCTGGTGAGCAAGATCTATGAGACAGGTGAAATACCCTCACACTTCAAGAAGAATATAATAATTCCAATCCCAATGAAAGCAGGTGTTGATAGGTGTGAAAATTACCGAACTATCAGTTTAATAATTCACAGCTGTAAAATACTGACACAAATTATTTACAGATGAATGGAAAAACTGGTAAAAGCTGACCTCAGGGAAGGTCAATTTGGATTCCATAGAAATGTTGGAACCCACGAGGTAATACTGACCCCACAATTTATCTTAGAAGATAGATTAAGGAAAGGCAAACCTACATTCTAGCATTTGTAGTCTTAGCGAAAGCTTTTGACAGTGTTGACCGAAATACTCTCTTTCAAACTCTGAAGGTGGCAGGGGTAAAATATAGGAAGTGAAAGGCTATTTACAATTTATACAGAAACCAGATGGTAGTTATAAGGACTGAGGGGCATGAAAGGGAAGCAGTGGTTGAGAAGGGAGTGAGATAGGATTGTAGCCTATCCCCAATGTTATTCAATCTGTATATTGAGCAAGTAGTAAAGGAAACAAAAGAAACATTTAGAGTAGGAATTAAAATCCACAGAGAAAAATACTTTGAGGTTAGCCTAAGGTGAGCACTGCACCTTTAGATCATACTAGCCAATGCAGCAAAAACATGCAACCAACAATGTACATCTCCAACTTGTGGTGGCTAATAATGGCACTTTTGACATTCGAACTCAACTTTCTGCTTCATATTTTATTGAATAATAAAATCCAATCAAGTAGTTTTAAACATAGTAAAATATAATATTTCTATTCACAGATGTCGAATCAATAACATGGTTTAAGATATCGAACAAAAGTACAAATACTGGACAGCTTGCATTTTCATCTTATGATGAGACAGAGGTCCTCCCACCTTCATTGATGAGAGTGTTGATTCTGAATAACTTTCTGTGATCATTTCCATGATATATTAGATTTCTTTAGCATGCAGTTTTTAGATAAGAAACATTAACGTATCACTAAAGAAAATAATAAGCAAACATTAAATGGTAATGAAATAACACACATATTAATTTTGCTACTTGTTTAATATCTTAATATGTAATCAGTTTCATTTTCTCCCTTCTTTGCAATGGACACCAGTTCTTTGATGAGGAACTTATAACAATAGGTTTTTTCTGATTTGCCTTACAGAGGCATTTTCATTTGAGTAGATTGTAACTCCCCCCCATGAACCATGGACCTTGCCGTTGGTGGGGAGGCTTGCGTGCCTCAGCGATACAGATGGCCGTACCGTAGGTGCAACCACAACGGAGGGGTATCTGTTGAGAGGCCAGACAAACATGTGGTTCCTGAAGAGGGGCAGCAGCCTTTTCAGTAGTTGCAGGGGCAACAGTCTGGATGATTGACTGATCTGGCCTTGTAACATTAACCAAAACGGCCTTGCTGTGCTGGTACTGCGAACGGCTGAAAGCAAGGGGAAACTACAGCCGTAATTTTTCCCGAGGACATGCAGCTCTACTGTATGATTAAATGATGATGGCGTCCTCTTGGGTAAAATATTCCGGAGGTAAAATAGTCCCCCATTCGGATCTCCGGGCGGGGACTACTCAGGAGGACATCGTTATCAGGAGAAAGAAAACTGGCGTTCTACGGATCGGAGCGTGGAATGTCAGATCCCTTAATCGGGCAGGTAGGTTAGAAAATTTAAAAAGGGAAATGGATAGGTTAAAGTTAGATATAGTGGGAATTAGTGAAGTTCGGTGGCAGGAGGAACAAGACTTTTGGTCAGGTGATTACAGGGTTATAAATACAAAATCAAATAGGGGTAATGCAGGAGTAGGTTTAATAATGAATAAAAAAATAGGAGTGCGGGTTAGCTACTACAAACAGCATAGTGAACGCATTATTGTGGCCAAGATAGACACAAAGCCCATGCCTACTACAGTAGTACAAGTTTATATGCCAACTACCTCTGCAGATGATGAAGAAATAGATGAAATGTATGACGAGATAAAAGAAATTATTCAGGTAGTGAAGGGAGACGAAAATTTAATAGTCATGGGTGACTGGAATTCGTCAGTAGGAAAAGGGAGAGAAGGAAACATAGTAGGTGAATATGGATTTGGGGGAAGGAATGAAAGAGGAAGCCGCCTTGTAGAATTTTGCACAGAGCATAACTTAATCATAGCCAACACTTGGTTCAAGAATCATAAAAGAAGGTTGTATACCTGGAAGAATCCTGGAGATACTAAAAGGTATCAGATAGATTATATAATGGTAAGACAGAGATTTAGGAACCAGGTTTTAAATTGTAAGACATTTCCTGGGGCAGATGTGGATTCTGACCACAATCTATTGGTTATGAACTGCAGATTGAAACTGAAGAAACTGCAAAAAGGTGGGAATTTAAGGAGATGGGACCTGGATAAACTGAAAGAACCAGAGGTTGTACAGAGTTTCAGGGAGAGCATAAGGGAACAATTGACAGGAATGGGGGAAAGAAATACAGTAGAAGAAGAATGGGTAGCTCTGAGGGATGAAGTAGTGAAGGCAGCAGAGGATCAAGTAGGTAAAAAGAGGTGGGCTAATAGAAATCCTTGGGTAACAGAAGAAATATTGAATTTAATTGATGAAAGGAGAAAATATAAAAATGCAGTAAATGAAGCAGGCAAAAAGGAATACAAACGTCTCAAAAATGATATCGACAGGAAGTGCAAAATGGCTAAGCAGGGATGGCTAGAGGACAAATGTAAGGATGTAGAGGCTTGTCTCACTAGGGGTAAGATAGATACTGCCTACAGGAAAATTAAAGAGACCTTTGGAGAGAAGAGAACCACTTGTATGAATATCAAGAGCTCAGATGGCAACCCAGTTCTAAGCAAAGAAGGGAAGGCAGAAAGGTGGAAGGAGTATATAGAGGGTTTATACAAGGGTGATGTACTTGAGGACAATATTATGGAAATGGAAGAGGATGTAGATGAAGACGAAATGGGAGATAAGATACTGCGTGAAGAGTTTGACAGAGCACTGAATGACCTGAGTCGAAACAAGGCCCCGGGAGTAGACAACATTCCATTTGAACTACTGATGGCCTCGGGAGAGCCAGTCATGACAAAACTCTACCATCTGGTGAGCACGATGTATGAGACAGGAGAAATACCCTCAGACTTCAAGAAGAATATAATAATTCCAATCCCAAAGAAAGCAGGTGCTGACAGATGTGAAAATTACTGAACTATCAGTTTAATAAGTCACAGCTGCAAAATACTTACGCGAATTCTTTACAGACGAATGGAAAAACTAGTAGAAGCCGACCTCGGGGAAGATCAGTTTGGATTCCGTAGAAATGTTGGAACACGTGAGGCAATACTGACCTTACGACTTATCTTAGAAGAAAGATTAAGGAAAGGCAAACCTACATTTCTAGCATTTGTAGACTTAGAGAAAGCTTTTGACAATGTTAATTGGAATACTCTCTTTCAAATTCTGAAGGTGGCAGGGGTAAAATACAGGGAGCGAAAGGCTATTTACAGTTTGTACAGAAACCAGATGGCAGTTATAAGAGTCGAGGGGCGTGAAAGGGAAGCAGTGGTTGGGAAAGGAGTAAGACAGGGTTGTAGCCTCTCCCCGGTGTTATTCAATCTGTATATTGAGCAAGCAGTAAAGGAAACAAAAGAAAAATTCGGAGTAGGTATTAAAATTCATGGAGAAGAAATAAAAACTTTGAGGTTCGCCGATGACATTGTAATTCTGTCAGAGACAGCAAAGGACTTGGAAGAGCAGTTGAACGGAATGGACAGTGTCTTGAAAGGAGGATATAAGATGAACATCAACAAAAGCAAAACGAGGATAATGGAATGTAGTCAAATGAAGTCAGGTGATGCTGAGGGAATTAGATTAGGAAATGAGACACTTAAAGTAGTAAAGGAGTTTTGCTATTTGGGGAGTAAAATAACCGATGATGGTCGAAGTAGAGAGGATATAAAATGTAGACTGGCAATGGCAAGGAAAGCGTTTCTCAAGAAGAGGAAATTGTTAACATCGAGTATAGATTTAAGTGTCAGGAAGTCATTTCTGAAAGTATTTGTATGGAGTGTAGCCATGTATGGAAGTGAAACATGGACGATAACTAGTTTGGACAAGAAGAGAATAGAAGCTTTCGAAATGTGGTGCTACAGAAGAATGCTGAAGATAAAGTGGGTAGATCACGTAACTAATGAGGAAGTATTGAATAGGATTGGGGAGAAGAGAAGTTTGTGGCACAACTTGACTAGAAGAAGGGATCGGTTGGTAGGACATGTTTTGAGGCATCAAGGGATCACAAATTTAGCATTGGAGGGCAGTGTGGAGGGTAAAAATCGTAGAGGGAGACCAAGAGATGAATACACTAAGCAGATTCAGAAGGATGTAGGTTGCAGTAGATACGGGGAGATGAAGAAGCTTGCACAGGATAGAGTAGCATGGAGAGCTGCATCAAACCAGTCTCAGGACTGAAGACCACAACAACAACAACAGATTGTAACTGTGCCCATGCACCTAAAAGGCTGGGCACTTTTTTGTAGTGAAATATTATTAGCTATTACAATGTAACTATGTTCCATTGCTTTTGTGTTCACAAGGCTGGAGGTTGTTTTGCTCTCACTGAAATTTCGCACGGCACAAATGCAAAAGGAATGAGACTGACAGCTACATATGATCCACAAACTAAAGAATTTGAGCTTCATTCACCGGACTTTGAAGCAGCCAAATGTTGGGTGGGAGGCCTAGGTAAGTTTTTATCTTTATAGCACCAGCTTTTTTTTTTTTTTTTCTTTACAGACTTTTTGTGTATTGTACTTACACAACTAAATCAAAGTTTGTCATGGTCAACTGAAGCATAAAGTACTTAATGAATGAAGAAAGAAGAGAGAGAGAAAACACATAATAAATGAAATTTATTTCAGAAAACTTACTAATGTCCTCAATGAAGGCAGTAGATCAATATCAAAATTTATCATCAGCATTGGGCATTGTGTAAAGAAATGAAGCATACAACAAAGACTATTGGTAGAATTGACCTGCAACACACAAAGATACAGATATATAAGTCAGTAACCCCCCATGAACCATGGACCTTGCCGTTGGTGGGGAGGCTTGCGTGCCTCAGCGATACAGATAGCCGTACCGTAGGTACAACCACAACGGAGGGGTATCTGTTGAGAGGCCAGACAAACGTGTGGTTCCTGAAGAGGGGCAGCAGCCTTTTCAGTAGTTGCAGGGGCAACAGTCTGGATGATTGACTGATCTGGCCTTGTAACAATAACCAAAACGGCCTTGCTGTGATGGTACTGCGAACGGCTGAAAGCAAGGGGAAACTACGGCCGTAATTTTTCCCGAGGGCATGTAGCTTTACTGTATGATTAAATGATGATGGCGTCATCTTGGGTAAAATATTCCGGAGGTAAAATAGTCCCCCATTTGGATCTCCGGGCGGGGACTACTCAAGAGGATGTCGTTATCAGGAGAAAGAAAACTGGCGTTCTACGGATCGGAGCGTGGAATGTCAGATCCCTTAATCGGGCAGGTAGGTTAGAAAATTTAAAAAGGGAAATGGATAGGTTAAAGTTAGATATAGTGGGAATTAGTGAAGTTCGGTGGCAGGAGGAACAAGACTTCTGGCCAGGTGACTACAGGGTTATAAATACAAAGTCAAATAGGGGTAATGCAGGAGTAGGTTTAATAATGAATAGGAAAATAGGAATGCGGGTAAGCTACTACAAACAGCATAGTGAACGCATTATTGTGGCCAAGATAGATACGAAGCCCACATCTACTACAGTAGTACAAGTTTATATGCCAACTAGCTCTGCAGATGACGAAGAAATTGAAGATATGTATGATGAAATAAAAGAAATTATTCAGATAGTGAAGGGAGACGAAAATTTAATAGTCATGGGTGACTGGAATTCGAGTGTAGGAAAAGGGAGAGAAGGAAACGTAGTAGGTGAATATGGATTGGGGCTAAGAAATGAAAGAGGAAGCCGCCTGGTAGAATTTTGCACAGAGCACAACTTAATCATAGCTAACACTTGGTTTAAGAATCATGATAGAAGGTTGTATACATGGAAGAACCCTGGAGATACTAAAAGGTATCAGATAGATTATATAATGGTAAGACAGAGATTTAGGAACCAGGTTTTAAATTGTAAGACATTTCCAGGGGCAGATGTGGACTCTGACCACAATCTATTGGTTATGACCTGTAGATTAAAACTGAAGAAACTGCAAAAAGGTGGGAATTTAAGGAGATGGGACCTGGATAAACTGAAAGAACCAGAGGTTGTACAGAGTTTCAGGGAGAGCATAAGGGAACAATTGACAGGAATGGGGGAAAGAAATACAGTAGAAGAAGAATGGGTAGCTTTGAGGGATGAAGTAGTGAAGGCAGCAGAGGATCAAGTAGGTAAAAAGACGAGGGCTAGTAGAAATCCTTGGGTAACAGAAGAAATATTGAATTTAATTGATGAAAGGAGAAAATATAAAAATGCAGTAAATGAAGCAGGCAAAAAGGAATACAAACGTCTCAAAAATGAGATTGACAGGAAGTGCAGAATGGCTAAGCAGGGATGGCTAGAGGACAAATGTAAGGATGTAGAGGCTTATCTCCCTAGGGGTAAGGTAGATACTGCCTACAGGAAAATTAAAGAGACCTTTGGAGATAAGAGAACCACTTGTATGAACATCAAGAGCTCAGATGGAAACCCAGTTCTAAGCAAAGAAGGGAAAGCAGAAAGGTGGAAGGAGTATATAGAGGGTTTATACAAGGGTGATGTACTTGAGGACAATATTATGGAAATGGATGTAGATGAAGATGAAATGGGAGATACGATACTGCGTGAAGAGTTTGACAGAGCACTGATTCCAATCCCAAAGAAAGCAGGTGTTGACAGATGTGAAAATTACCGAACAATCAGTTTAATAAGCCACAGCTGCAAAATACTAACACAAATTCTTTACAGACGAATGGAAAAACTAGTAGAAGCCGACCTCGGGGAAGATCAGTTTGGATTTCGTAGAAATACTGGAACTCGTGAGGCAATACTGACCTTACGACTTATCTTAGAAGAAAGATTAAGGAAAGGCAAACCTACGTTTCTATCATTTGTAGACTTAGAGAAAGCTTTTGACAATGTTGACTGGAATATTCTCTTTCAAATTCTAAAGGTGGCAGGGGTAAAATACAGGGAGCGAAAGGCTATTTACAATTTGTACAGAAACCAGATGGCAGTTATAAGAGTCGAGGGGCATGAGAGGGAAGCAGCGGTTGGGAAGGGAGTGAGACAGGGTTGTAGCCTCTCCCCAATGTTATTCAATCTGTATATTGAGCAAGCAGTAAAGGAAACAAAAGAAAAATTTGGAGTAGGTATTAAAATCCATGGAGAAGAAATAAAAACTTTGAGGTTCGCTGATGACATTGTAATTCTGTCAGAGACAGCAAAGGACTTGGAAGAGCAGTTGAATGGAATGGATGGTGTCTTGAAGGGAGGATATAAGATGAACATCAACAAAAGCAAAACGAGGATAATGGAATGTAGTCTAATTAAGTCGGGTGATGCTGAGGGTATTAGATTAGGAAATGAGACACTTAAAGTAGTAAAGGAGATTTGCTATTTGGGGAGCAAAATAACTGATGATGGTCGAAATAGAGAAGATATAAAATGTAGACTGGCAATGGCAAGGAAAGCGTTTCTGAAGAAGAGAAATTTGTTAACATCGAGTATAGATTTAAGTGTCAGGAAGTCATTTCTGAAAGTATTTGTATGGAGTGTAGCCATGTATGGAAGTGAAACATGGACGGTAAATAGTTTGGACAAGAAGAGAATAGAAGCTTTCGAAATGTGGTGCTACAGAAGAATGCTGAAGATCAGATGGGTAGATCACATAACTAATGAGGAAGTATTGAATAGGATTGGGGAGAAGAGAAGTTTGTGGCACAACTTGACCAGAAGAAGGGATCGGTTGGTAGGGCATGTTCTGAGGCATCAAGGGATCACCAATTTAGTACTGGAAGGCAGCGTGGAGGGTAAAAATCGTAGGGGGAGACCAAGAGATGAATACACTAAGCAGATTCAGAAGGATGTAGGTTGCAGCAGGTACTGGGAGATGAAGAAGCTTGCACAGGATAGAGTAGCATGGAGAGCTGCATCAAACCAGTCTCAGGACTGAAGACAACAACAACAACAACAACTACAAAAATATAATAAGTACACAAGAAGCTACATAGAAAGACAGGCAAACAGAAAGAGATACTTAGGGAGGTATGAGAAGAGGGAGAAGAGAGTATGCACTAGGTGGAGATAGGAGTAGAAATGAGCAAATGAGTGAATGAGTGGTGATCTGAAAAGATGATGTCTGGCAGAGACATGAAATTGTACACAGACCTAACATTATCCAGTGGTGCCCTGTAACATAATTTTAAGACATAGCTCAGACAATGATGAACTGTTTAAGTTGTTTTACTTCCACAGCAAACCAGAATGCAGATTTTCTTGACCATCTAGAACTGTCATCAACAGGATGTATGACTGTTCCTTTTTTTTATGTGAGGAATGAACTCAACATTTTCTGAGGCTGGAGATGTAGCATCTAGTACTGACCATAAACATTACACCACGTGCCTTAAATGTCAGATTAACCCTCCTTAAATGCTTTATTGGAATTTGGCTTATAGGACACATTCTACAGTCATGAAGAGAGGCAATTCCAATTCCACTTGTAACTTAAGGAAGTATGCATAAAAACAAAGGGAATGTCAACAATGTTATAAAAAGGATAGCTTGCTACTCACCATAAAGATGAAATGTTGAGTTTCAGACAGGAACAGCAGAAAGACTGTTACATATAAGCTTTTGGTCAATGCCTTCTTCAGAAAAGAAAAACACATATTTTCACATAATCAGACACACCTCACACATACATGATCACTATCTCTAGATGCTCCAGCCAGACTGGAACTGAAATGCATCGAAAGGAGCAAGAATCCAGAGTGGGGCAGGGAAAGGTATGAGTTGGGTGGAGGGTGTGGGGACAATAGGTTGCCTTAGATTGAGGCTGGGATGATTTCAGAAACAGAGAATGTGTTATAAAAATAATTCCCATCTGCACAGTGCATAAAAGCTGATAGTGGAGGGGAGGATTCAGATGGCCTGGGTTCTACATCTACATCTACATTTATACTCCGCGAGTCACCCAACGATGTGTGGCGGAGGGCACTTTACATGCCACTGTCATTACCTCCCTTTTCTGTTCCAGTCGCGTATGGTTCGTGGGAAGAACGACTGTCTGAAAGCCTCCATGCGCGCTCAAATCTCTCTAATTTTACATTCGTGATCACCTCGGGAGGTATAAGTAGGGGGAAGCAATATATTCGATACCTCATCCAGAAACGCACCCTCTCGAAACCTGGTGAGCAAGCTACACCACAGTGCAGAGCACCTCTCTTGCAGAGTCTGCCACTTGAGTTTGCTAAACATCTCCGTAACACTACCACGGTTACCAAATAACCCAGCGACGAAACGCGCCACTCTTCTTTGGATCTTATCTATCTCCTTCGTCAACCCGATCTGGTACGGATCCCACACTGATGAGCAATACTCAAGTATAGGTCGAACGAGTGTTTTGTAAGCCACCTCCTTTGTTGATGGACTACATTTTCTAAGGACTCTCCCAATGAATCTCAACCTGGTACCCGCCTTACCAACAATTAATTTTATATGATCATTCCACTTCAAATCATTCCACATGCATACTCCCAGATATTTTACAGAAGTAACTGCTACCAGTGTTTGTTCCACTATCATATAATCATACAATAAAGGATCTTTCTTTCTATGTATTCGCAATACATTACATTTGTCTATGTTAAGGGTCAGTTGCCACTCCCTGCACCAAGTGCCTATCCGCTGCAGATCTTCCTGCATTTTGCTACAATTTTCTAATGCTGCATCTTTTCTGTATACTACAGCGTCATCCGTGAAAAGCCAGATGGAACTTCCAACACTATCTACTAGGTCATTTATATACATATATTGTGAAAAGCAATGGTCCCGTAACACTCCCCTGTGGCACGCCAGAGGTTACTTTAACATCTGTAGACGTCTCTCCATTGATAACAACATGCTGTGTTCTGTTTGCTAAAAACTCTTCAATCCAGCCACACAGCTGGTCTGATATTCCGTAGGCTCTTACTTTGTTTATCAGGTGACAGTGCGGAACTGTATCGAACGCCTTCCGGAAGTCAAGGAAAATAGCATCTACTTGGGAGCCTGTATCTAATATTTTCTAGGTCTCATGAACAAATGAAGCAAGTTGGGTCTCACACGATCGCTGTTTCCGGAATCCATGTTGATTCCTACAGAGTATATTCTCGGTTTCCAAAACTGACATGATACTCGAGCAAAAAATATGTTCTAAAATTCTATAACAGATCGACGTCAGAGATATAGGTCTATAGTTTTGCGCATCTGCTCGATGGCCCTTCTTGAAGACTGGGACTACCTGTGCTCTTTTCCAATCATTTGGAACCTTCCATTCCTCTAGAGACTTGTGGTACACGGCTGTTAGGAGGGGTGCAAGTTCTTTCGCGTACTCTGTGTAGAATTGAATTGGTATCCTGTCAGGACCAGTGGACTTTCCTCTGTTGAGTGATTCCAGTTGTTTTTCTACTCCTTGGACACTTATTTCGATGTCAGCAATTTTTTCGTTTGTGCGAGGATTTAGAGAAGGAACTCCAGTGTGGTCTTCCTCTGTGAAACAGCTTTGGAAAAAGGTGTTTAGTGTTTCAGCTTTATGTGTGTCATCCTCTGTTTCAATGCCATCATCATCCCGGAGTGTCTGCTTATGCTGTTTTGTACCACTTACTGATTTAGCGTAAGACTAGAACTTCCTAGGATTTTCTGTCAAGTTGGTACATAGAATTTTACTTTCAAATTCACTGAACACTTCACGCATAGCCCTCCTTACGCTATCTTTGACATCGTTTAGCTTCTGTTTGTCTGAGAGGTTTTGGCTGCATTTAAACTTGCAGTGAAGCTTTCTTTGCTTTCGCAGTAGTTTCCTAACTTTGTTGTTGAACCACAATGGGTTTTTCCCATCCTTCACAGTTTTACTCGGCATGTACCTGTCTAAAACGCATTTTATGATTGCCTTGAACATTTTCCATAAACACTCAACATTGTCAGTGTCCTAACAGAAATTTTCATTTTGATCTGTGAGGTAGTCTGAAATCTGCCTTCTATTACTCTTGCTAAACAGTTAAACCTTCCACCCTATTTTTATATTCCTATTAACTTCCATATTCAGGGATGCTGCAACAGCCTTATGATCACTGATTCCCTGTTCTGTGCTTACAGAGTTGAAAAGTTTGGGTCTGTTTGTTATCAGTAGGTCCAAGATGTTATCTCCATGAGTCAGTTCTCTGTTTAATTGCTCGAGGTAATTTTCAGATGTGCACTCAGTATAATGTCACTCGATGCTCTGTCCCTACCACCCGTCCTAAACATCTGAGTGTCCCAGTCTGTATCTAGTAAATTGAAATCTCCACCTAAGACTATAACATGCTGAGAAAATTTATGTGAAATGTATTCCAAATTTTCTCTCACTTGTTCTGCCACTAATGCCGCTGAGTCGGGAGGTCGGTAAAAGGAGCCAATTATTAACCTAGCTTGGTTGTTGAGTGTAACCTCCACCCATAATAATTCACAGGAACTATCCACTTCTACTTCACTACAGAATAAACTACTAATAGCAGCGGCAAACACTCCACCACCGGTTGCATGCAATCTATCCTTTCTAAACACCGACTGTGCTTTTGTAAAAATTTCAGCAGAATTTATCTCTGGCTTCAGCCAGCTTTCTGTACCTATAACGATTTCAGCTTCGGTGCTTTCTATCAGCGCTTGAAGTTCCGGTACTTTACCAACGCAGCTTCGACAGTTTACAATTACAATACCGACTGCTGCTTGGTCCCCGCATGTCCTGACTTTGCCCCGCACCCGTTGAGGCTGTTGCCCTTTCTGTACTTGCCCAAGGGCATCTAACCTAAAAAACGCCCAGTCCACACCACACAACCCCTGCTACCTGTGTAGCTGTTTGCTGCATGTAGTGGACTCCTGACCTATCCAGCGGAACCCGAAACCCCACCACCCTATGGCGCAAGTTGAGGAATCTGCAGCCCACATGGTCGCAGAACCGTCTCAGCCTCTGATTCAGACCCTCCACTCGGCTCTGTACCAAAGTTCTGCAGTCAGATGCTGCAGATGGTGAGCTCTGCTTTCATCCCGCTAGCGAGACTGGCAGTCTTCACCAAATCAGATAGCCGCCGGAAGCCAGAGAGGATTTCCTCCAATCCATAGTGACACACATCATCGGTGCGGACATGAGCGACCACCTGCAGATGGGTGCACCCTGTACCCTTCATGGCATCCGGAAGGACCCTTTCCACATCTGGAATGACTCCCCCCAGTATCCACACGGAATGCACATTGGTTTTCTTCCCCTCTCTTGCTGCCGTATCCCTAAGGGACCCCATTACACGCCTGACGTTGGAGCTCCCAACTACCAGTAAGCCACCCTCTGCGACCACCCAGATCTTGCAGACTGAGAGGCAACCTCTGGAACAGGACAAGCAGCCATGTCCGGCCGAAGATCAGTATCAGCCTGAGACAGAGCATGAAACCGGTTTGTCAGACAAACTGGAGAGGCCTTCCGTTCGGCCCTCCGGAATGTCTTTCGCCCCCTCCCACACCTCGAGATGACCTCCCACTCTACCACAGGTGAGGGATCAGCCTCAATGTGGGCAGTATCCCGGGCAGCCACAGTCATAGTCCGATCAGGGGATGCGTGGGACGAGCTGGCCGTCCCCGACAAATCCCCATCTGGACCCCCACAGTGATGCCCATTGGCAACAGCCTCAAGCTGTGTGACCCAAGCCAACACTGCCTGAAGCTGGGAGTGAAGGGATGCCAACTCAGCCTGCATCCGAACACAGCAGTTGCAGTCCCTATCCATGCTAAAAACTCTTGTGCAAAGAACGTCTGAACTAATCTACAGAGAGCACAAACAATTCAACACAAAATTTATTAAAATACAAGACTGCCTAGTAAATGCAGTAATGCTGCTACTTGCGCACTGCTGACACACTGCTCGGCGATGGAAGGAGACTATGCGATTTTACACTATTCAGGTACTAAACCGCGATGCTACAACTCTCAAATACTATAATACTCCCGAAATTTATGAATTAAACAATGCAAGTACCAAAAACATGCAAAGAAATTAAGAATTAAACTATGTAACAAATAAGTGAGCTAAGAGTATATGACTTGCTGCTGGCAGCTGCTTATCCAGTGGTGGCAGGGAGCATGGTGTTGTGTAGCAGCCACTGAAACAAAGCATGTTGTGTTCAGCTCCATTTTGGGCCATAGAGTGATCCACTTTGTTCTTGGCCACAGTTTAGCAATGGACATTCATCCTGGTGGATAGTTGGTTGGTAGTCATATCAATATAAAGAGCTGAGCAATGATTACCACTGGTATACCACATAGCTACTCTCATAGGTCGTCTGGCCTCTGGTTGGGGAGGATAAGCCTGTGATAGGACTGGAATAGGAAGTGCTGGGAGGCTGGACTGGACAGGTCTTGCACCTGTGTCTTCCACAGGGATATGTTCCCTACGGGGTTGGGATTCGACATGGCAAAAGGATGGACGAGAATGTTGTGGAGGTTGGGTGGCTGACAAAATACTACTTTAGGGTAGGTTGGAAAGATTTTGGGTTGAATGTTCCTATCTGCAGGGCATGATGATAGATAATCAAAGATCTGAGGAAGGATGTGGTTCAGTTGTTCCATCTTGGTGTGTACTGCGTGATGAGGGGAGTGGTCCTTTGTAGCTGGTTCATGGGGATGATGAAACAATTATTGGGAGTGTGTGGGGATATGGCACAGGAAATCTGTTTGCATGCTAGGTCTGGGGGATAGTGTCTGTCTGTGAAGGCCTTTGTGAGACATTCAGCATTCTGATGAAGAGAGCTCCTCTCATTGCAGATACATCATCCCCAGGTGCTGAGGTTGTACAGGAGGGGTTTTTGGTGTGAAATGGATGGCAGCTGTTAAAATGCAGGTTGGTGGGTTTAATTTGGACAGAAGTGTGGATTGTGCTGTCAGAGAGGACGAGATCAATCTCCAGGAAGGTGACATGCTGGGTTGAGATGTGCATGAGAGAAAAGAAAATGGCTCTGAGCACTATGGGACTTAACATCTATGGTCATCAGTCCCCTAGAACTTAGAACTACTTAAACCTAACTAACCTAAGGACAGCACACAACACCCAGTCATCACGAGGCAGAGAAAATCCCTGACCCCGCTGGGAATCGAACCCGGGAACCCAGGCGTGGGAAGCGAGAACGCTACCGCACGACCACGAGCTGCGTACCATGAGAGAGAAGGTATTGAAGTTGTGAAGGAATGAGGATGAGGTGTCCTGGCCCTGAGTCCAGATCGTGAAGATCCAATCAGTGAACCTTAACTGGACAAGGGATTTGGGGTTTCAGGAGGCTAGGAAGATTTTCCTAGATGGCACATAAACAGGTTGATATAAGAAGGTTGGACCTCCCCCTCCACCTCCAGCTTTTCTGAACTGTGCAGATGGGAGTTATCCCCACAACACATTCTCCACTTCCGCAATCACCCCAGACTTAATCTACGGTAACCTAATGTCCCCACATGCTCCATTGAACTGTTTCCTCTGTCCTATCACCTTTTCATAATTCACATACCCTCGCTCTCATTGGCCCACCCACCAGTGTTTGCCCGTCTCCTTTCTGCCTCCTTTTCTGAAGAAGGCTTTGGCTAGAAGCTTATATGTAACAGCCTTTCTGTCATGACCCCCCCCCCCCCCCCCCAGCACCTCCAGATACTTTTCCTGCCACTGCACATTCTGCCAGGCTGAGTTGATTCCTCTTCCCCCACCTGTATCCTCTTCCTTCCTAAGCCCCTCTGTATTGTTGCTCCAGTTCAATGCATGTCAGTCGCATTCTAGCTGGAGTGGCCAGAGCTAGCAGTCGTATGTGTGAGATGTGCTTGCTTCTGTGAATGTGTGTGTGTGTTTTTCTTTTGTAAAGAAGGCTTTGGCCAAAAGCTTATATGTAATGGTCTCTTCAATGTATGTGTCTGGAACTCAACAAAATATCCATACACATTCTCAAAGCTTCAGAGCCTCTGACTAGAGCACGCCCTACAGTGTTGTCACATGTGGGATGAGATGGTCATTTGGTGAACAACTGTGAATGCCCGTAGTCCCTGTGTTTCCCAATATACATTCCATGTCATATTGATAAGCAGGGGCATTGAACTTATATATATTTGTGGCTTATGCTAGCAGAAATGATTTCTCTGTGAATGTTATTACATTTTGCCATTGAAGAAAAAATATTGCCTAACTGACTCTGTTTCAGTTTTACACATAAATGCAGAAGCGCAGCCACAGCATCTCGTTTTTTGTATGTTATTTATCTCTCCATATTGTTTAGCATTTCTTGATGAAATTGAACAGGCTTTGACACAGTGATCTCTTCTCCAAGAAAGAAATTGTTGCACATGTAAAAGTGACATTTGGAAGTGGAAATTTTGTCTTTGAAACTGGTTGTCAGCTGCCTTCCAGTGACATATCACTGATCCTCTACAGGTCACCCTGCATTGCAACCTTCCCATTGACTATAGTGTTACTATGAACAACTGCCTTCCAGTGACATATCACTGATCCTCTGCAGGTCACCCTGCATTGCAATCTTCCCATTGACTATAGTGTTACTATGAACAACTTCACATTGTTTCCGAGTTCCTATTTATATTGCATTTCATTCTTTTGCAGCTAAATTTTATTTACATTTCCTTTCTTAACCTGTTGGGATAACACAATACTATATCAGCTCTGTTTGCACAGTAAAGAATTGAAAATTCATCATTCTCACTGTAAGAGCACTTGTGCTGAGTAAAGTACGCCAGACAAATTCAGACAATCAAAAAAGTCAGTTACGAAGCATTTTACCTCCAGTGACAATTTGTAATCATAAAATGTTTTAGATGTTTCAAAACAGAGATTGTTGAAGGCATGGAGGAAGAAAAGCAAGCTATATGTAACTTCTGGAACAGTCCTATGCTACAAGTAGAATGACATGTAATCTCCACAGCCATTTAAAAAGATGCCACAGAGATTATTATATTGATGAGAGGCCATAAAATAAATAAGTCTTGAAGTACAAAAATTAAAGCATGCACCTACACAAAGATGTTTGAAGATATGTGTAAGCATTGTGTTGAGAAATTTTGTATAAAAATGAATTTAAAATTTTGTTTTTTCTGATATTCTTGTGGTGGGATGAATAGGTACCATATAGAGTTTCATGCTTATCTCAACAATAGAATGCTTCACCAAAATAGGAGATCATTCATTGTTTACTGCCTTTTGAAGTGTATGGTAATCAAAGTCGAAAGTCGATGTAGAATGGAGTTACTGGCATATATGCCAAGTACATGGAATTTCTGCTGCTCATAATATATAAGCTCAGCCCCCACTGCTTAACTTGCTTAGACTGTATGGTGTGCACAGAGTGATCTTTTTAATGCAAGTTTTTTGTTGCTCAGAGATTGTACTATTTTATAAACTATTCACACTAAATAAGCCCATAGAAGCATGGTCTATTCCAACTATACTTTTGACCAAAAACGATTATGTTATTTGGAATTCAAGGTTTCTGTTAATCCTGTCTTTTTATTTCCTCTCACAATATTTCCATAGAAACTTTCATCCCCTAACACATTTCTTTATTTTCAACCATGAAGTGAAATACCAATTTTCATACGTGTACCTTTAAAAATGTTTTAGTATAATAAAAAATATTTTCTTAAAACTTTTCATCATTAATTGCGGAAGTTGTTTGATAATGATTTGTCAAAAAAAGGGTAATTCACGCACTATTATACCCCACTGGTGGTTAAATTTCCAGCAGTACTGAACCACATATTTACTTTACTTCTGCCTGAGAAACCAGATACCAATTTTCATACTTCCAGCTTCAAAATTGCCTTAATAGTGACGTATTTTCAAAAAACTTTTCATACCCTACTTCATACCCTTAGGGGTGGGATTTTGAACAATCGCTCACTATACGATGCCTACAGTATAACATCAACATGCTGTGAGCATGCGTGGATGTTGTCAACCTTAAATCTAGCTACTACACATGTGCAGTTGAGCCCTCACTGCACTTTGCCGCTTCCATGTGCTGTGTCTCAATCGATGTGTGTTTAAACAGTACAGTGTCAAATTGAATAATTTCTTGTGCTTGGCAGAAGTAGTGTTTTCTGAGTTTCTTTGGCTTGTAAACATACAATGAAAATCTTACATAACTAGAACGTACAACCTAATAAGGCAACACACATGAAATTGGCAAAATGAAATCTTTCCCCAATTCCAAACATCACTCATAATAAATATATTCCAGTGGATAGTATGTGATCTCCTATATATGCTTTTATACATTGCTCTAAGCTGTGGCTGATCAGTGGCAAATTCTGTTTAGTGCACAATCTTTATATGGGTAGAGCCCTTTTTCCCTTCCACTATTTAAGTACACAAACTTATAAGCTCCTGGGTGAGGGATTTTGGATATATCAAATGGCCCTGTGTACAGCAGTTGCCAATTGCAATTCAAGTTATGACACTTTGTCAATTTTGGACGAGTCCTGAGGTGTACTTGTTGTCCTATACGGTACTTTACAGTGTGTCATTATTTCTTATCATACAATTGTTTTCTGTATTCTGCCTTTTCTTCAGTGTTAACTGTTGCCCAACATATTTTCTCCTTGTGTGGTATTTTCTTCCTAGGGATCTTGGGTAGAGGTTTTTCCCAATCATCTACTTGTCTTTTGTCAAACAATAATTCCAAAGATGTAAAACAGGTTGAGCTATGTGGAAGATTGTTAACAACTTGCTGGAATGGGATAACATGTTCAGTCCACCTTCTGTGTTTGTGAGGGGTGTAAATCCAGATGAATATGTTAAATTCCTTACTTGCTACTCACCATATAGCGGAGATGGTGAGTCACAGATAGGCACAATAAAAAGACAATTACAAATTAGCTTTCAGCTAGTACAGCTTTCATCAAAAATAGGTCTCTCTCTCTCTCTCTCTCTCTCTCTCTCTCACACACACACACACACACACACACACACACACACAGAGAGTCATGCAAACACAACTCAAACACACGCCACTGTGGTTTCAGTTGGCACCAACTACAGTCATGTGTGTGTGTGTGTGTGTGTGTGTGTGTGTGTGTGCATGTTTGAGATCTATTTTTGATGGAGGCCATACTGTCCGAAAGCTAATTTGTGACAGTCTTTTCGTTGTGCCTACCTGTGAATCAGCATCTCTGCTATATGGTGGGTAGTAACTTTCCTTTTCCTAATATTGCTACATTACATCCTGGATTTTCCATTGCTTGTTAAATTCCATCAATATCCTTCCTATTTGACTTGCTTCTGGTGGAACATGGAGATAAAAATGTAGGGTGATTTTTTTCCACCATGTACAAATTCTAGAGATTGATCAATGGAGGGTATAGAACAAAAACAGTCTAATGAAATTATGACTGGAAAAGTATGGTTTCCGTGCTAGAGACCATTTATTCCGTCATACATTGTTACGGAGGCTGCGGTCTAATATGCGCTGTACCATGCAGCATGCAAGTGTGTTCTGTCATACATGTTCACATCAGGCAGGCTCCATCTGAACAGTGTCAAAGGCAGCTCCAGTGTCTCCACATCTGAAATGGGTTATGTATACACAATACTTTTGAGATGGTCCCACAACCAGAAATCACACTGGTTAAGGTCCGGTGAACAAGCAGACATGCAACTGGACCCCATCATCAGATCCATCGACCAGGGAAAACATGATTGAGATGTGTCTGGTCATTAATGTTCAAGAAATGCCAATAGTTCCAGACTGTTATGCAATGTGGAAGGAAGCCTGGTTCAGAAATATGGTCACCAATTTTCCTGGCCCACACATGTTGGCTGCCTACTATCCTACAGATAACTGTTATGAAACTTGAAGATACCACTCTGCGCCGGCCGCAGTGGTCTCGTGGTTAAGGCGCTCAGTCCGGAACCGCGCGACTGCTACGGTCGCAGGTTCGAATCCTGCCTCGGACATGGATGTGTGTGATGTCCTTAGGTTAGTTAGGTTTAAGTAGTTCTAAGTTCTAGGGGACTGATGACCACAGAAGTTAAGTCCCATAGTTCTCAGAGCCATTTATACCACTCTGCATGGTCTCATCTGAGAATAGGATGGATGACACAAATCCTGGAATCATGGTTGCCTGGTGAAGAAACCAGTGACAAAATTGTTGCCGATGTTGAAAGTCTGTCACTAGTAAGCCCTGCACACAGTGTAAGTGATAGAGGTAGTAACTATTGTCATGAGAATGTTCTACACAGTCGTCTGGCTTACCATTTCCTGGCAGACCAACTGCCTGGTATTGACACAGCAGTCACCTTTCACAGTGTTAATCACATTTTCCTCCAATTCTGGTGTCTGAACACTTCGGATACATCCTTCATGATTTCCTGCATCCTGAAATGACCCTGTCTCATACAAATGGCTAAACACTGTTGCAAACATTGAATGCTGTGGTTGCTGTTGGATGAAATAGATCTCATGATACAACCTTGCTGCTCACCGCCCATTGCCATTTGGCTTTCCATTGGTAAACACCTTGTGAGCAAGCTCTCGATTTGAATACAGTACCATTGTGTACAACACTGTATCACATCCATTACAAGGTGAGTCAGCAAGAGAAGTAAATTGTACACCAAGTAATTAATTACTATGGCAGGAGAGGGTGCTAGGGCATGACATATGAGGAACAGAACCATCCTCTAGGAGGAAACCCTGCATACTGTAACCGTGACTGTATGGTACAGCACATATTAGACTGCGGTCTCTGTAACAAAGTATGATTGAATAAATGGTCTCTAGCATGGAAACCATGCTTTTCCAGACATAAGTTCATTAGACCTTTTTTGTTCCATATCCTCTCATCAATCAATCCCTAGAGTTTGTACACGGTGGATAAAATCACCCTGTATATTTGACAAGGTGAGTTCTCATGAACTCTTTCCAACAGTTGCCTGTAAAGTACAGCATGTTGTCTGTCATTAGTGTATCCAGCTTTTCTGCTCTGGGTAAATAATTCATTGTAATTCTTCTGATGATGGTGCTTGCAGTCATTGACCACACAGCATTCAAATTTATATAATTGGAAAGAAAACACTGTATAGAGCAACAACATATTTTACACCTCTTTTCCCTAGTGAATATGGTCCAGCCACATTCAAGAAAACTATCTCCAAGGGTCTTTAAGGCAATATTGTGTGTAGTTCAATTAGTTTTGACTTAATAGTATTTTTAGCCTTCTGACATACCCCACATTTCTGCATTTATCTGCAGAACTTTCCGTCTTAAATTTGGATAGTAACAGTAATTGCTTATCTTACAAAGGCATTTGGAGACACCATAGTGTCTCTGAACGTTGTGAGTGTGTAATATAAAGTTTCTAACTTGCTCCTCTGGTAAACAAACACACCACTGACTCTGCTCTGGATGATGCTGCTGAAACAATACACCTGGGTAAATCATTAATTGTTTTTTCAAACTATCATCATTGCTCTGCAGCAGTTTTAGCAATATCTTTTGCCTCTGGAATTCTTCTGATAGACATGCTCCATGCTTTTAGATGTCCTAATGCAGTATGGCTGTTGTATTTTACCTTTCACAAACAAAACCCTGATTTCTGAATTGTTCTCCACGAATTCCAAGAATTCGTCTGGACCATGTGGATGCCTCGATAAGTCATCAGCAATTACATTTTGATTACATGAGAGGTAAGGACACTGACTGATGCTCACATTACATCTTGGTATGCTTTCCCCACAGCTAATATTCAAACATTTTGAATGTCCATATTATCATAAGAGTTTCCAATTTGGTCATGGAATATGCTTGTTCAGCTTCAGATAGGGCCCTACTAGCAAAACTAATTATGTTGGGGTAAGCTCTCCAATCATATCAGTGATATGGAATAAACAAGCACCCATCCCTTGGGAGCCTGTGTCTGTAACCAGACAAAAATTGTGTTGTCAAAATCAGTTTGACTTTGTTTGGCCCATAACCAGAGATGGTTCTTCCATAGAAGACTCAATAGACCATCATTATTTAAAAGCAGTTGTGGTATAAATTTCATAAAGAAAGGTACTCATCCAAGATACTCCAACTGTTTCTTATTTGAAGTACAGGGCAGTATCTGATAGCATTGAGCTTCTTAGGGTCTGGAAGTATGCTTCGAAGTGATATTTGTGTCCAAGGAGTTTAACCCTACCCTTACCAAAATGTGCCTTCATTAGGTTGACTGTGACTCTGTATTCTGAAAAGCCAAGAGGCTTGAGTGTTCTGACCACATGGGGTACCAGTCAGTAGAAGAAGGTGTAATTAGATGAATGACGAACACTAACTTTACTTAACGAAGGTTTATTCAGCCCTTGTACATACAAGAGCATGGAGCAAACTGCCTCTGGCCTGAACACATACAGTATATATACAGCTACAGAACATTCCAGTATAATGCTTCTTGACATTTTTGGATACTTCTAGAATGTACTCAAACTGAATATAGAAATTAAAATTGTACAGTCCAGGTGAGTTTTGAACTCATGACCCTCCATACAACAGTTTATTATCATAACCGCTACACCACAGTGCTACTCAGCCACTTGTGTGACATTGCCCCTCCTTAAGAGAACAGCATCTCAATGTTATGACATCCTAGTCTGGGAACGAGTCATTGGTCCTGCATATTCTGGCTCCTGATGACTGATACTCGCCCTGGTGGTGATCTTCTTAGAACTTCTTTTGCTACTACACTCTTCATCACCTTTCCACTTGTCTGGTGCTGGAGCTTTGAATTTAACCTGGGTTTCAGGATCCTTGTAGGGCTTCATTCAAAGGACGTTGACCGTACCTCTGAACTTTCGTCGCCTTGTGTTGGAGTTGAAATCTTCAACTTCATAAGTAACATCAGACAACTGTCTTACAACCTTATAAGGTCCAAAGTAGCGCCTGAGGAGTTTCTCAGAGAGACCAACATTCCAAACAGGAGTGAAGATCCAGACGAGGTCACCAGGCTGGTAGACAACAGGGTGGTGGCTCGAGTCACACCTTAGGCGATCGTTTTCTTGAGCCTGCAGCATGTGGAGTCAAGCTAACTGCTGAGCTTCCTCAGCTCTGGTTAACACCTGGTTGAAGTAGTCATCATCCACGTCATCAGGATGTAAAGGAAACACAGTGTCCATTGTCATAGTTGCCTCACACCCATGCACCAGGAAAAATGGCATAAATCCTGTGGTGTTTGTTTGGCGGTGTTGTAGGCAAATGTCATGAAAGGTAGCACCTCATCCTAGTTGCTCTGCTCAACACTGATAGCATATTGGCCAAGGTCTTATTAAGGTGTTCAGTAAGCCCGTTAGTTTGCGGATGCTAGGCAGTCATCATGTGATGAGTAATGTTGCACTGACGGTTTATCCCTGTCACAAGATTCGATTGAAAAACTTTCCCTTGATCCCTAATTAGTGATCTTGGGCCACCATATTTTAATACAATTTTTTCCACTATGAATTTGGCTACCTCGGGTGCTTCGGCTGTTTTCACAGCTTTTGTAATGGCATAACATGTCAGATAGTCAGTGAAAATAATAATCAATCTATTACCACTAGCAGACGTTGGAAATCATCCAAGGAGGTCAATCCCAACATGCCGGAAAGGCATTTCAGCTGGTGGAAATGGTATGAGTCAGACAGGTGGTTTCTGAGGGACTGCCTTTCTCCTCTGGTACCCTTGACAGTGCAAAACATAGTGACGGACACTCCTAAATAAACCTGGCCAGAAAAATTACCTGCGGATTCTATCGTATGTGTTAATAAATCCTAAATCACTGGTCTCAGGTGTGTCATGGAATTTCTGTAGAACATCTAAGCGCATGTGTTTAGGAATCACTGGTAGCCACCTCTTTCCAAACGGATCAAAGTTTTTCTTGCAAAGTAATCCATTAACTACCTTAAATTGTCCTTTCACATCCTCTGACCAATTTAAGGCAAGCATAATTTGAGATATCTTGGTGTCCTTCTTCTGCTCGGCAGAGAGTTTCTGGAGTGCAGCAAGACAGTCACTATATTCATCAAAGTCTTGATGGTCTTGCACGGGGTTTCTTGAGAGACAATCGGCATCTTGGTGTTTTCTTCCACTTATGTTCACTATGGTAATGTCATACTCTTGAAGATGTAGTGCCCACCTGGCGAGTTGTCCTGTTGGATCCTTAAGATCTGTCAGCCAACAAAGTGAATGATGGTCTGTAACAACTGTGAATGGCCTTCCATAGAGATACCGTCAAAATTTGAACATGGCCTCAATCACAGCAAGACAATCTCTTTCTGTAGCTGAGTAGTTTCTCTCAGCTTTTGTAAGTGTCCTAGAAGCATAGGCTATAACCTTCTCTTATCCATCTGAAATTTTCACCAGAAGTTCACTGATCCCATACCCATTGGCATCTATGTGTAGTTGGTTCTCATCATACAGACCAAGTACAGGGTCAGTCATCAGAGCTTTTCCCAGCACACTGAATCTTGTTGAGCACCACCCCAGATAAATTTAGCATCAGCTTTTAACAACTCTTGGAGTGGCCTGGCTTTGATACAAAACTCTTTGATAAAATGATGGTAATAAGAACATAATCCGAGGAAGCTTCTCACATCTCTAATACTTTTAGGAATAGGAAGTTCCATTATAGATCTCACCATTTCTGGCTGCACACATTTTTTTTGATACAAGGTATACAAGTATTTTGATTTCTTGGATTAAGTTTCAGTACACTTTGTTGGAGACACATGAGAATGGCCCTCAGTCTTTTTATATGTTCATCAAATGTCTCTGAGAACACTATAGTGTCATCTAAATAATAAAGACACATTGTCCACTTCAGGTGCCTTAGAAGATTATCCATCATCCGTTCAAAAGTTGCTGGTGCATTACCTTAAACTCAGATAGGTCCTCAGGAGTGATGAACGCAGTTTTCTCACGATCAGCCTCATCTACTTCGATTTACCAGTATCCTGAGCACATGTCCATGGTTGAGAAAAACTTAGCCCCCTTCAGACAATCTAGTGTATCGTCAATTCGTGGAAGAGGGTAAATGTCCTTTTTAGTTATCATATTAAGCTTCCTGTAATCAACACAAAAGTGCCAGCTGCCATCCTTCTTCCTGACAAGAACCACTGGTGATGACCATGGGCTCTGCGAAGGCTGAATGGTGTCATTCTGCAGCATTTTCTCTACCTTGTAGCGAATAATTCATCATTCCGTTGCTGACACACGATATGCTCTCTGGCTTATTGGTTGATGGTCTCCAGTTCTAATCAGGTGCCTCACCGTTGATTTGTCTAATTTGCTCTTCACCTATGCATTGAAGCATTCAGAGAACTCTTGAAAAAATGCATGTAGCTTCTTCTGTTGTTCCTTATTGAGATATGGTGATAGTTGAGCTAGATCTTGTCTTGTAGTAGTAGCACTAATTTTGCCCACAGACTGCATGGGAGGTTTCTATGGCACTCAGCTGTTCTTCAATTAACGGCTCAGCATTTGCTATGCACATGCATCTTGGAAGGATCTGCAGTTCTCAGTGACAGTTAACTATCCGTGATTCACTGAATCCATTCATAAACAAGATGACGGAGGATGGGATGACCAAGTTATTCTTTAGTGGTATGCTTCTCCTACATTCCACTACAAGATCCATGGGTTGATGCATGGCATGACACATGACAGCTACCTTTCTACTGCTGACTGCATGAATGATCACTTCATCCAGCACACATCACTACACACTCAGATGTACATCTTCCTGTCCACAGTATCTCATCTTGTCTAGCATCATCTTTGAGCGACCACAATCTATAAATACCTGAGAGGCTTTCAAATAGTCCCATCCAAAAATGATGTCATGACTACACTCTTGTCAGATGATGAATTATAAGGGCTGTGTATGGCCACTTATATCCACATGAATGACACATCTTCCTGTGCATTTTACATATTTTCCATTAGCCACCTTCAGCAGTGATGTTTTGTTGTCAACGAATATGGTTTTCTGCAACTGGCGATGGTACTTCTCTGAAATGACTGAATATGATGCTCTAGAGTCCATGAGAGCTTGGGCTGGTCAGCCATCCATGAGGATATTGATATAGTTTCCTATTATTTTTGTAGTGATCGATGGCGGAGAATTTTTCTCTTTGGCGGCCTCTCCTCCAGGAAGGTTGCACCCTTTAGTTTTCCATGTTGCAGTAGCTAGGTGATTGGCTGGAGCTTCTAAACAGTGATGGAGATCTTGATCAGCGTGTTGGGGAGCGTCCTCTCCAGCGGCTAGCTTGCGGGATGGTGACTTACGTCATCCTGCACCCACATCTTGTTGTTCATCTTCATGGAGTTTTGAACTCACATCCCTGAATACAACAGTTTTGTATCATAAACGCTACACCACGGTGCTACTCAGCTTCTTCTGTGGCAATATTGGTACATTCCATCATTAATAGGAACAGATATTCAAACAACTTTTCATGCCTTACTTCAATCCCTTAGGCTGGAATTTCAAAAAGTCCCTTCTTTAACAATGCACACAATATAAGATCAACACCCTCTCCAAATTTAAAGTTTCTGCCCTGAGTGGTTTGGACTGGTCAATGATAAGTCAGTCAGTTAGGACATAGTCTTTTGTATATATAGGTTTTGATGCCATAGTGTTGTTAGTTTGTGTATGTTTTTTAGGTCTACAATGACTTTTAGCAATGAAGAATCAGGTGAGAATCCCCTACCTCATGAAGGATGTATAAAAAGTTGCAGAACTCATCCATAACTGCTGTTTTGGAAACAAAAAAACATATAGTCTCATTTGAAGAAATGGATTTGATACCTGCAGCTTGCAGGTTAAAAAGATTACTATAACATTCTGTTTGATATTTTATGAGACCATAGTGACTATATGCCAAAGTCAAAACAGATTATCATGATTTTTTGTATATTAAAAAGTGGCTACTGTGAGATGTATGGCTCAACCTTATATATGGCGCATTCAGTAAACTAACTCTATCATGGAATCACGAAGGCCAGCTCCTTGAGATTTCACAGTCCCTGTTCCAACTCGATCTACTCAGAGTCTTTGACTGAAATGGTGCTAAAGCTCCATCTCCAGAGAAACCACTCCATGACCAATGTAGTGCATAAAACGCACAGGAGAAGTGCAATACACTGCAGCTCAGTGCATTCTTCGTTCTTGTTTTGTCCTTAAAAGAATAATACCTCTTGAAAAGTTTCTTTGCGTCCTGTTCAATGAGAAAATTAGTGGCCTGGGATATTTTAGAGGGATGAAGGTGAAACTGAAGAAAGTTTCAAACACCTTGGAAAGATTCAGCTACAAATCAGGTGGCTATAATTAAACTTTCCCTATTTAACACATTATAACACAGAAACTAATTGCCGTATGAGTACTGTACTCAGTAACATTAATGTCCAGAGTATGGGTGCACGATTTCCATGCATCACAGCCACCAGGCATTGCTTTCATAGTGTCACATACCTTACCAGTTGCAGTGCACTTGTTGACATGTCAACATGAGCTTGGACAAAAGGAGTAGCTCTGTTTCAAAACATCAGTAATGCTGCAACTGCACTTTGAGAGTATCGCCGGCTGAAAATATTACAGAAGAATCCTCTTTCTCCACCTGCTGTGCAGAGCATGTTGAAGAAGTTCGTATCAACTGGAGAACTGGGTGTCACTCCGAGAAGTGGCTGATAGCTGGATGCACCATGGGTGGTCAATGAAATCACTGTTGCTATGGCAGACAATGCTGCACACAATTCCATATCATCAGACAGTGTACGTGCTATGTCACGACAATTGAACATCCCATGGTCCACTGTATGGAAGATGCTTTGAACGATTCTCAAATGGTATCTGTACAAGATCCATGTCCTACAGCAGCTTGAAAACAGGACACACAACATATTGACTTAGCTCTCCACTTTTTCACAAAGATTGAAGTTGATGAGTGTTGGCCCTCATCCATCCTATGGACAGATGAAGCTCATTTTTCTCTGATGGGTGAGATGAACACGCAAAACTGCTGAGTATGGGGATCTTCATCTCCCTTCTCTGTGGATGAAGTTTCTCCATACGGCAAATGTGTCACCGTATGCTGTGACTTCATGGCTGTGTTCATCATTGGCCCATTCTTTTTTGAACAGGTTGGCACTCAAAGACCAGAGACGTGCAGTGTGACTGGCCAGTGTTTCTGCTATATGCTTCGTCAGCATGTTATATCCGCTCTACATGAGAGAAATGTGTTGAACTCAACAATTTTCATGCAAGATAGAGCCACACCACATATCACTTCTGAAGTTAGCCTGCTTCTCTGAAACGCATTTGGAAACAATCAAATTTTCTGCTGGTCATTTCCAAATGCTTTGCCGGCACGATCACCTGATCTCACTCACTGCAATTTCTGGTTGTGGGGTCTCCTCTAAAGCCATTTAATCAAATTTTCCTAGGCATATAAGTATAGTTGTGTTGAAGGAAGCTTCACTGAGAAAATGAGATGAAATTGCAGCCAGTAATTATTTCAAGGATGTGAAAAGTGTAGAACTGCCAACAATAAGTCTGTCAGCAATACCACACAGTTCACATCCTGACGGTACAAAGTGCATTCAAAAATTTTTGCTCAGTTGTCGCTAATTTTTTTTGTTTTTTGCAGGAGGAGAATGAAATTTTTTGTGAAAATACTTGGAACATTTAGCTATACATTGAGCCTCCATCAGCTGTGATGCATCTGGCCCGACGTTCTTTCCGTGACGTAAATGAACTTTGGTAAAATTCTGGGGATTGACTTTTACACCATCGCTTGATGCAGGAAATAAGGTCTTTCTCACTATCAAATGTTTTACCACACAGGTGGGCCTTCAGATGACCAAAGAGGTAAAAATCAGATGGAGCCAAGTCCAGACTGTAGGGTGGATGAGGAACAATTTTCCAACCCATTTTCCTGATTTTCTCCTGCTTCATAAAGGCTATATGGGGTTTGGCATTGCCAAGGTATTGTCTGATGAGTTGACCCTGAAGTTGTGGTCTGTGTGTCTTGATGGCATGTCACAGATTGTCCAGTGACAAACAGTAATGCTCCAGGTGAACTGTGGAGCCAGGTTCCAAAAAGTCAATGAAAATGACACCATACTGATCCCAGAAGAAGGAGCCCATCATAACCTTTTGGCCTACTGTTTGTGAAAGTCTTGGTTTCTTCTTCCAAGGGGAACCCGGACGACGACACTCTGTGGATTGGATTTTGCTCTCAGGTTTGGACAAAAACAACCATCTTTCATCCTGGGTAATGACACCATCAAAACACTGTTTCCATTCTTCACCCTTGCACACATTCTTCCTCGTCATTTTCATTTCTATTATCATTAATCTGGTCACCCAATGTGCACAGATTTTTCTATACCCTAGTGACTGTATCAATGATACCACAGTACCCAATGACAAACGAGTCATGTCAGCAAGTTGTAGTATTGTCACACATCTTTCATTTTGGATGATTTGATTAATGGTCTCCTTATTCACGTCACTCACTGCCGTTGATGATCTACCACATCATGGATTGTCCAGTAGAGAGAAATCACCTTCTTTAAACCTCTGCAACCACCGCTGGATACTGCTGTGATCCACTGTGTACTCCCCATAAGCAGGGAGCAACTACCTGTGAATTGATGTGGCTGTCATCACCGGCCTTGAAGAGGAACTCCATCACCAATCATTGTCACAACCTGACATCTACTTCACAGTCCATTGTGGCTCACCTGTAAATAAAAGAAAATACTTTTATATACCAACTTAAGCATGTTCACAAAAAAATTCATTCTCCTCCTGCAAAAAATAAAAAATTAGAGACGTCTGTGCAAAACTTTTTGAATGCCCTTTGTAAGTACTGGCCAGCAGTTCTATCTCATAATTTACACTGAGGTGAAAAAAGTTCACCAGAGGAACATTCACACATATGGTGATCTGAAACACAGCACATCAAGAGAGGTAGCCAACAGACCTAAGGACATGCTTAGTTGTGCATCCTGCACTTTCAGACTCCTGAGCACACTGCTGGGTGGCATATTCAAATGGTTCAAATGGCTCTAAGCACTATGGGACTTAAAATCTGAGGTCATCAGTCTCCTACAACTACTTAAACCTAACTAACCTAAGGACATCACACACATCCATGCCCGAGGCAGATTCAAACCTGTGACTGTGGCGGTCATGCGGTTGGCACCATATAGAGCATCTTATGTAGCAGTAGTGTTACTGGTATGTACTGGTGTGATGTACTGTGGTAGCACACTGAAAGTGTTTCAGATGAATTGAGTCTGTGTTATTCCTCTTCCCCATGTCCTTGACAGTAATGCTATGAAGTTTGGTACTCATATGGTAATTATAACCACCCAGTATATATGCCAAGACCTATAGGGACCTATGAGGGGAAGAATATATAGTAGTCAGTATACTGGACTTGCAATGAGGACTGTGGTTTGGATGCCTGCCCAAATTTAGGTTTCCCTAAATCACTTAAAGCAAATGCCACAATGGTCCCTTTGAAAAGGACACAGCCAACTTCCTTCCCCATCTTTTCCTCAGTCAAAGCTTGTGCACTGTCTCTACTGAATCGGTGTCCGTGGGATATTAAACCCTGATATTCCCTCTTTCCTGGCTATTGTAAAGCCATGTAATCACATTTGCCTAGGCATGTAAGTGTAGTTGTGTTGAAGGAAGCTTTGTTGAGAAAATGAGATGGAATTGCAGCCAGTTCTTATTTTAACGATTTGAAATATGTAGAATGGCTAGCAATGGCTCTATCGGCAGTACTACACAGTTCACATCTTCAAAGCATGTACTGGCCAGCAATTCTATCTCACAATTTACACAGAGGTGACGAAAGTCACGGGATAGACTCACATTGACTCTGCAAATCCTTGGAAGCCCTCTGCAGAAATATTGACTCTTGCTGCCTCCATAGCCATCCATAATTGCAATAGTATTGCCAGTGAAGGATTTTGTTCACAAACTGACCTCTAAATTATGTACCATAAATATTTGATGACATTCATGGCGTGTGATCTGGGTGGCCATATCATCACTCAAACTGTTCACAATATTCTTCAAACTAATTGCAAATATTTTTAGTCTGATGACATGACGTTGTCCACGAATGGTAGCAAATGTTTTCCAAGTGGTCAGACACAAGCATTTTCAGTCAATGATTGGTTCAGTTGGATCAGAGAGCCCTGTCCATTCCATGCAAACACAGCACACAACATTATGGAGCCACCACCAGCTCGGACAGTGCCTTGTTGCCAACATGGGTCTACAGCTTTTTGGGGTCTACACCACTCTCGAACCCTACCATCAGCTCTTACCAACCAAAATCAGGACTCACCTGACCAGTCAAAAGTTTTCCACTCATCTAGGTTCCAACCGATACAGTCACAAGTGCAGGAGAGGCATTGCAGGTGATGTCACACTGTTAGCAAAAGGCACTTGTGTCAGTCATCAGCTGCTATAGCCCAAATTTTGATACACTGTCCTAATGTATATGTTTGTCGTACATCCTACATTGATTTCTGTGTTTATTTTGTGCAATGTTGCTTGTCTGTTACCACTGACAACTCTACACAAATGCCACTCCTCTCAGTTGTTAAGTAAAGGCTGTCATTATCCATGGTGAGAGGTAATGCCTGAAATGCACTCGAATCCGTGAGCTCTGAATATTGAATTCCCTAATGATTTCCAAAATAGAATATCCCGTGCATCTAGCTCCAACTGCCACTCCACATTCAAAGTCTGTTAACTCCTGTCATGTGGCTGTAATCACATTGGAAACCTTTTCACACGAATCACCTGGGGACAAATAAAGCTCCACTTTTCTGCCTTATGTACACAATGCTACCACCATCTGTATACATGCATTTTGCTGCTCTGACTTCATCACCTCAGTGTATAAGCATTTGTAATGTGTGAGTCACCAGGGTTATCATATTTAAAGACTTAGATGCTACTCACCATGATGGTACTAGGCTGAAGACAGGTACTTTTAAGATCAGACCTGTACCTAGTTTTTGTACTGAGTCAGAAGAGTGGCCAGTGTAGAGTTTTGATTCATCATATTGCATTCTGCATACACTGTAGCATTCTCTTGGATTGTAGCTGTTGTCACACCATGTTGTTTCTTGCCAACTAAAAAAAGCCCTTACCAACTGTGTCAAACAAGACATTTTTTCCTTTTCCTTCCATACACACATTTGTTATAAAAATATCATCAACACAATTTGATTTAGTTACATTTTTATAGAAGATATCAAGCGACATTTCACTGACTTTCAAAATTCAGAGAGAGAAACAGAAAAAGGGCAATGGAAGACTGTCTAACTGCTGAAGTAGGGCCAGTTGCAGTATAATAGGCAAATGGTGATGCATCGAAAGCTGTCAAGGCTCGTGGTTTAGGTTTTAGGAGGGAAAGGCAGAACTGTAAAACTAAAAATGGCGGAAATTAGTTTAAGTACTCTAGTTAGAAATCTTTTCCTATTTTAACTTGTCCTTCTGGTGAAGCAACATCTGATAATGAAAGTGCAAGAGCTGTAATTTGTTTTTTTGTTTTACTGTTACAGCTCTTTATCTCTTATAAATTTGGTTAATTTCATTGAACATAATTATGTATTTATAGATTTTAGATCATGGTAAATTCTGCTTTATGTTTTGAGTATGGAAAAACATTGAACCTTTATAAAAAAGCAATCTATCACTTTATTCTGCAGGGAAAAGTGCCACACATGCCGTTATATACGCAAGACTCATTACACCGGATAAAACAGACCACGGGCTACATGCGTTTGTTGTTCCCTTAAGAAATCCAGCAACTCTTCAGCCTTTTTCTGGTGTTATTGTTGGTGACATGGGAGAAAAGGTTGGACTGAATGGAATTGACAACGGTTTTGTGTTATTCAATAGATACAGAATACCTCGTGAGAACCTTCTAAATAAGACCGGAGATGTGACTCCGGAGGGAAATTATGTCAGCCAATTTAAGGACCCTAACAAGAGACTAGGTTTGTATCACATGTAAATAGCAATGAAGTAATGATTATTTTAAGGCAATAAATGAAATTTAGATGAAAACTGGAACTCTTAATATTAATAAGTAATACTAAAACTATAATTCTAGGAGCTTCACTCGGAACATTATCCGCTGGTCGAGTAAGCGTGTTGTCAATCGCCGTGTCGTACCTCGAGAGAGCAATCCCTGTTGCCATTCGATATGCTGCAGTGCACACCTCACAGGCCGGCAGCTCACTCACTTTGTTAGAGGGTCACTATCAGGTGAGTTATTAGGTATCACTATGAAGAACTGCTGCGTACTACTACTTCATATGTGCAAAACAATACAGAATCAGTTATTCAGATTTTGTCACCATTATTTTATGCTGGAATGGATATTTTCATGGCACTTGTGTGCCTGTATTAGGAGGTTAATATATTCCTTTGTAAAGCTTCATTAGCAACTAGTTAGGTTTCCAAGCCACATTGTTGCACTGTTGTTTGTCAGCTTTCATTGCTTGCTTCTAAAGTACATCCTGAACCTCCCAGCTCAAAAATTAGAGTTAATAAAGGGGTAGATACTTCTGATAGAAAGATCTTATGAAATGTCAGGTTGAAATTGCTTTGTTGGTGTTGCAGTTGTGATCAGACATTTATGCTGAGGAGACAAAAATCATGAGGTACCTCATAATATCATGTTGGACCAACTTTTGCTCAGTGTAATGCAGCAACCCAATGTGTCATGGATTCAGGTCATTGGAAATTCCCTGTAGAAATTTTGATCCATGCTTCCTACATAGCTATCCATAATGGCAAAAGTATTGCTGGTGCAGGAAGATGTGCACAAACTGACCTCTTGATTTTTTTCCATGTGTTCAGTGGGGTACAAGTTGGGTGATCTTGGTGGCCAAATCATTGGCTCGAATTCTCCAGAATGTTCTTCAAACCAATTACAAACAATTGTGGCCCAGTGACAAGACATCATTGTTTGGGAACCTGAAATCCATGAATGGCTGCATGGGTCCATGGATTTGTAGGGTCTGCACCACACTCAAACCCTACCATCAGCTCTTACCAACTGAAATCGGGACTCATCTGACTAGGACATGATTATGCATTAATTCAGGGTCCCAGGAGAGGCACTGCAGGCAGTGGGACACTGTTTTGGAAGGCACTCATATCCGTCATCTGCTGCCATCAGCCATTAATGCCAAATGTCCCATATTGTTTTCTGCACTTATTTCGTGCAATGTTGCTTGTCTGTTAGTACAGACAAATCTATGCAAATACTGCTGCTCTTGGTTGTTAAGTGAAAGCCATTGGCCACTGTCTTGGCAGTGGTGAGAGGTAATGCCTGAAATTCTCGCCACACTCTTGATACTGTAGATCTTGGAATATTCCTAACCTCACAAGGTTTGATACAGCCTTTCTACCACGCAGCAAGCATCTCCTGATTTTGAAGCTATAGTCACCATCAACAGAAATCTGGGAACTGAGATACGTGAACATTGTTTCTGCTCCCATATGCCATGAAATGATCGGTATAGTTTTCATAATTTTCATTTTCTTAACATTCAGCCTAATATCAGATTTTCACTTTCTACTTTTACCTTCAGCAAGAGAGTCTCTAACTTTTCCTCACTCTCTGCCAACAAACAGTATAGTATCATCTGCATGTATAAGGTTGTTTATATTCATCCCAGCTACTTTCATTCCGGTTTCTTCTTCATCTAGCCAGCCATTCCTCATAATGTGCTCTTTGTTCAGTTTGATTATATTCTGAAAATATTTGTCTGGATTGTAGCCTTGTACAAAAGTGAAACATAAATAATAAACAGTTCAGATAGGAAGAAAACAGAAGCTTTTGAAATGTGATGTTGTGGAAGAATGCTGAGGATTAAATGGATGGATTGAGTAACTAAAGAAGAAGGATTGAGCTGAATTGGTATAAGAATAAATTTATGGCATATCTTGACAAAAATAATGGATCAGTTAACTGGACAGTTTTGAGACACAAAGGAATTGCCAGTTTGGTAATGAAGGGAAGTGTGGGGTCCAAGATGTAAAGAATGTATATTTGTATGTTGTAGTGTTTGTTTGGAGATGAATAAAGCACACATTGTGCAGAATTTATTTTACTCAGTTAGTGAAATTTTTAGTGTAAATAAGTTTGCATATGTATAGTTTTATTGAATAACTGGGATGACTCATTGCTATAAGTATAAATATAAATTACTTTTTGTCATTAAAGATATCAAACATATTTTCAAGTATGAGGATTTTACTGATATAAGCGTCTTGTAGTATATGTGTAAGTAGTATTTTTGATACCTTGCTGTATTATTTACCTTATTTATTTTATTCTATTATGGTGTAACACTAGCTGAATTCAGTACAATCATGAATCTACTGTATTGTACCCTACTGTATCAATTATTGTACATTTTATAAAAAAGTTTATGATAGTAAATACTGTAAAAACACTGGCTCATCCATATGCTATCAGTTATAATGCTAATGGAGTCAGTAGAACTTGCAGTAAAATAAACAAATAAAACTAGCCGGTGGTGTTGCTCATATTCAATAAGACTGGACAGCAGAAAATCAGTTGATAATAAACTACAACAAAACAGTAGCCTTAAATATCCATAACCACCAAAACACCACATTGATATATCCAGAAATAAAAATCAATCAACACCCTATTGCAAATGATGAGGCTACAAAATTTCTTGGCATCTGGATACAAAGAGACTTAAAATGGGACAAACACATAGAACAAATTAATGCCAAGCTGAGCACGGGCTGTTATCTTCTTAGGGTTCTCAAACAATGCATAAATGAACAGGCAATATTGTGTGCCTATTATGCGTACTTCAATTCCCATCTCAAGTATGGACTCATATTCTGGGGAAATTCCCCAGCAGCTCAAGGGACTTTCAGAATACAAAAAAGAGCCATTAGGATTATGACAGGGAGTGGTGCTCGACAGTCCTGCAAACCAATATTTAAAGCACTGAATATACTACCTCTACCGTGTGTGTTTATTGTTGACACACAAATGTATGTAAAAAAGTATATGATTGGAAATGATGATAATACTTTAAAAAACAAAGATATACATGATTATAACACTCGAATAAAATATAACTTGCATGTACCCCCACCCAATACCAGTTTGTATCAGAAAGGTACATACTATCTGGGTATTAAACTCTATAATAGACTTCAAATAGTATAAAATGCTTACAAAATATTAGTGCTTTTGAAAGATCTGTCAGAGAATATCTACAGTACCACTGTTTCTACTCAGTAAAGGAATACTTGGACCAGAATAACTGTTAAGAACTAAAGCTACTGTAATTTTTAACATTGTATCATTGTAAGAACTACAACTATTGAAATTGGTAGCATGTTGAAAAATGATTATTTAAATTTGTATCATTTTGCACTTAGTAATAAGTCCAATATCATCCTGTACACTGTACTACATATGATCAAAGGACTCAATAAATAAATAAATAGAGACTGATTCAGAGCCTGACACAGTATTCCAGGAACTCATTACTAAGTTTATTGAATCCATGACAAACAATAATAAAACAATACCATCTAATTTATGATGACTAGGTGTCTATAATATGACAGTAATTGTGGTTACATTAACTGCTTCAGAAACTATTGCATTAGTTCATTCTGTCTGCTTTTACACTTTTCTCAAGTGAATTTTACTTATAATACAATTAAGAATGATATCTCTTTTCTAATCCACCTTTTGTTTTGATACTTGCAATTCTGTTAGGAGATATTCTATCCTCAGTGCCCTCATAGATAAAAGACGATTACACACTGGCAGAAGTGAATAAAAAAAAAGATGAATAACACCTTTCTTCAAATATTTACACAAGTTGTTTCCTCTGTTGGTAACAATTAAAATATTTATTATTTAACAATTTGATATTTATTATTTAATTTTTTAAACTTTCAAGTGAACATTTATTTTGTAAATATAGTATGGAAAGTTATGGCAGAATGTAAATGATGTCGTGTGGCAAGGGCCTCCCGTCGGGTAGACCGTTCGCCTGGTGCAAGTCTTTCGATTTGATGCCACTTCAGGGACTTGCGCATTGATGGGGATGAAATGATGATGGTTAGGACAACACAAAACCCAGTCCGTGAGCGGAGAAAATCTCCGACGCAGCCGGGAATCGAACCCGGGCCCTTTGGATTGACAGTCTGTCGCGCGGACAAATGTAAATAATTTAAGAGTAAAGGAGACCACCCACTGAAAAACTGTTGAATCACCAACAAGCATGCATGAGCATGCGCGTGCCCACACACACACACGCACACACACACACACACACACACACACACACACACACACACACACCTGTACACATACACTGTGTGTGCCAGTTAGACACACAATATTGGATGTGCTGTTCAGCAGGTTGGCTGGGGTGAGGATTGGCTCAAGTGGGGTGGATAATGGGAGAAAGTGGCAGGAAGTAGGAGGAGGGGTTGCGGACAGGTAGCTAGCAGTTAAAAGGGAGGCAACCTGTGTGCAGGCTAGGAACGTGGGAGGAAGACATGGTTGGAGCATGGGCTAGGCATGTGATACATAGACACCAGAACCAGTGATGTTTGGCACAAGATGAATGTGAAGTGGAGGGGTGGATTGGGAGGAGGTGACAGGACAGAAGAAGAGCACAGAGAATGAGATCAGGAGGATTGTGGTAGCAAAGGATGTGTTGCAAGGATAACTCCCACCTGTATAGTTCAGAAAAGGTGGGGCATGAGGTAAGGATTTAGATGGCAAGACTTGTGAAGCAGCTATTGAACTGGAGTGTATTGTCAGCAATATGTTGTGCCATTGGGTGGTAGACTTTGTTCTCGGTCAAGGCTTGGCAGCGGCCATTCTTTCTGGTGGACAGCTAGCTGGTGGTCATGAGCACATAAAATGCTGTACAGAAATTCTTCGGAGAGGGAGTAGGAGTGGCAAAGGGACAGGCTGGGATGCTATGGAGGTGGGGTGGCCAAAGGAATACCACTCTACAAAGCATGGGAATGATTGGGGGTGGGATTCTCCTATTTCCAGGCATGATGATAGATAAGAAAACTCATAGTGAACGATATGGTTCAGTTAGTCCAGTCTAGGATGATGCTGGGTGACCGGGGTGGGTGGGGGGGGGGGGGGGGGGGCAGTCCTTTGCAGCTTATTCTTGGAGTTGGTGGGAGGATTAGAGATGAATGAGGATACTAATGTGGGAAATCTGTTTGCCAACTAGATTTTGAGCATAGTGGGTCTTTGTGAAACTTTCAACAGGGAATTGCAGATACGCTATCCGGATGTGGCCAGGCTATATGGGGGTGATATTATGACATGGAAGGGGTGACGTCTATCAAAATGCAGGTACTGTTGGGGTTTAGTTGGCTGAATACGCACAGATGTATGACCGGAGCCATCAGAAAATTGGAGATCAATGTCCACAGAGGTGGAATCTTAGTTTGGGGAGGACCAGATGAAGCAGACAGGAAAGAAGGTATTGAGGTTGTGGAGGAGTGAGGATTGGGTTTCTTGGCCAGATCATTAATCAGTGATCCTGAAACAGACAAGGGATTTGATTGTGTGCATGTCAACAACTCGATACTTCTACTGTCAGTGAGTGGCCTCCTTTACTCCTAAATCATTTATTTTATAAGTTGTTCACCTGCGTTCCAAAAGTGCAACTGATCTTTACATTAACAACTGTTACATTCCATCTTGGATTTTCCATTGTTTGAGCCTTGCATTAAAATGATGTATGGGACAGCTAAAGTGATTACAAATATATGAAAGAAAGTCATGTCATATACATTTAGTCTAAAAAGTAATTTGTAATCTCATACTGGATTATCAGTTTGTAAAGTTTCTAAAAAAACATTTTAACCTAATTTATGTAATAATTGTACAGCTTGAGACTATATTTTTTTTTAGTGAATCATTTATTAGTTTCCGATTATGTCCTGCATTCTCATGATGCTTGACTATGGAAGAATGCCAGTTTCACGCAAAATAACCTTTTTTCTTATAATTTACAGCAGTGGCAGTTGATTCCGTACTTGGCTGCTACCTTTGCGCTGAAAATTCTCTCTAACTTCTTTTCCGATTTGATGGCTGACTTCCAAGTAAAAACATTCCTAGGAACAAATAAGGAAGAACTGGTAAGAAAATCATATTGCATGTGTTAGTAGCTGCTAGACCAGGCATTTAGAAAGACAATGGTTTGCGCTGTAAATATGGCTTCAACAGAACACTACAATATTAGACACCATCCTACTCCAAAGGTGAGTCCACTCACTGTGTTGGGTGGAACTTATACTTTAATTGGGGGTATGAAATATGATGAATTTGGCCTTTTCCCTTCAGATAGTGCTCCTTAATAGAACGTATATATATATATATTTGTTTCATTTTATCCACAGTAACTATTGTAAGAGCCACAGGCAACTTACATTTATGAAATCATAAAATATAAGATAGAATGTCAGTTTTCAGTTATTTTTTTGAGTCATCAGTCTTCAGGTTATTTGATGCAACCAGCCATAAATTCCTTTCCTGTGGAAACCTTTTCATCTTGTAGTAACACATGCAACCTACATATTCAATTATTTACTGGATGTAACATAAACTCTATCTTCCTCTAAAGTTTTTATCTCTGCAGCTCTATTTAGTACCATGGAAGATATTCCTTGATATCTTAACAGGAGTCCTATCATCCTCTCTCTTCTTCTTGTCAGCGTTTTCCACATATTTCTTTCCTCACTGATTCTACAGAGTTTCTCCTCATTCCTTACCTTATCAGTCCACCTAATTTTAACATTCTTCTGTAGCACCACATCTCAAATACTTCTATTTGCTTCTGTTCTAGTTTTCCCACAGTCCATGTTTCACTATCATATGATGCTGTGTTCCAAATATACATTTTCAGAAATTTCTTCCTCAAATTATAACCTATGTTTGATACTAGTTGACTTCTCTTGGCCAGGAATGTACTTAATGCCAGTGTTAGTCTGCTTTTTGTGTCCTCCTTGCTCTATACGTCATGAGTTATTTTACTGCCTTTTAGCAGAATTCAGTCAGTATATATAGTGTATATCAACTGTCATTTAAATCTTCTTGTAGTATGCATTGTTTCATTTCCTTACTTATGGGTTGATTTTGCTATCTAAAATTTTCTTTTTGAAATAATGCATACTGTATTAGGAATTGTGATGTTCTGACTATGCACTGAATTCTAAAATAACTATACAGCCTAGTCTTTTTGAAAACTATTTTGGTAACAAAGCAGGGAAGCTGATATGTTTTGTTTGCTCATGTGGCACTGTTGCTATGTCAGAATAAAAATAACCTCTGAAAGTACAAAACAGATATCATTTAAAGCAGTTAAATAATTGTAAGTGAAATCTTTATGTCTCTTACAGTAGTTCTGCCCCAAATTTTCCCCCAGTACTTCAAAGTATCGTTGCACATTTTTTTAATTGACACATCACACCAAGTTTAAATATTCTATCTTATCCTTGTCAAAAAGTAATTGTGTAAATAAGGTAGATCTGCAGTAAATACATGTGAAAACAAACTACTGTAGGCATGGAACAGTTTGTTGTTTTCTTTGATTCCACACTTACTTAAAGAGTAGCAGTACTTAAAATCTATAAAAAAGCACTCCGGGACCATCCAACTGCTGTGTCATCCTCAGGGAGGATGCAGATAGGAGGGGCGTGGGGTCAGCACACCACTTTCCCAGTCATTGTGATGGTGTTCTTGACCGAAGCCGCTACTATTCAGTCAAGTAGCTTCTCAATTGGCATCACGAGGCTGAGTGCACCCCAAAAAATGGCAACAGTGCATGGCGGCCTGGATGGTCACCCATCCAAGTTCCGACCATGCCTGACAGCACTTGACTTCGGTGATCTCACGGAACTGGTGTAGCCACTGCAGCAAGGCCGTTGCCACACTTAAAATCTGTGCTTTGGCATAATCATCAAGAATAGGTTTCATAAGTATCTGAAATAGAAACTTATCTTGTTGTACATTTGTGAAATGGATTGTTCACATCCTTTGGCAGTTCCCCTTTTATTATTTCAAGTGCCTTTGTACTACAAAATTCCATTATGAAAAAATGCATTTTCAAAAACTGTAAAATTAAGCACAGAATTAGCTTACCAGTACTTACCCTGATGAATAGTTTCGAATACAGCTGATATACGCACATAAAAGTACATCACTCTGTCCTGTATTTCAGCATTATTAGTCACCTCTCACCATGGAGCAATTTTGAGTCTCCCCAACCTATCCCTCTCTCCTCCCTCAGAAGGAGCTGACAGTTCTGAAAGACAGGACAGTGCTGTCTGCCTGCTGTCTGCTGAAGGTAGGTATGGTGAGCATAATTTTATACGTGGTGTGGCAAGTAAATAACAAGACCAGTGTCAGAAATATGATGTATTGCAAAGTTACAACTAACTTTTATCCCCTTCAGCATACTCCCCTCGCCTATATAAACACCACTGCATTTGTGTCATCAGTTGTTGAAAGGAATGCTGCAGGTCACCCATTGTCACCCAGTTCAACAGTGTGGGTGTTTCCGCTTTTACCACTTCAACACACTGAAAATGTGTTCACTTCAATGCACTTTCAATTTAGGGAACAGGTAACTGTCACAGAATACAGAGGATGTTCGAGTACAGGAATATGCTTGTCTGCTAAACCTTTTGCACATCGTGGCATTGTGGGCTGGGGTGCTGTCCTGCTGCAGAATCCGAGCATCTTCTTCCACAAATATGGTATTTTCTTCCTCACTCTTTCCCTCAGTTTGATCAGGACTTCTTTGTAGTAATTATGATTAACTGTTTGATTGTCAGGCACTCATTCAGTCATCATAACAACCCCAATATTGAGAAAATGATCAGTACTGCCTTCAGTTTTGACTAGCTCATTTGTGCATTTTTTCATTCTTTGTCAACTGCATTTTAATACAGCCCCCACCCCATGCACATGTTGCACAGTAGAAGATGCACAATCTTGTTACTTAGTTAAAATGCCTCATTGTTCTTTCGAATGAATTTCTCTGGCAATACTATATGCATTTTCAGCCATTTAAATATTTATTTATATTATCTACCTCTAGGATATGCTCTCTTAATGACAGCTGAGGGACTGGTTAACTTTTCCCAAGATTAGAAATAAGGTATTTGTATTTCTCATCGTGACCATTATTCTTAATGACATGGTTCTTGTATTGACAAATCTGTGTTAACAAATGTCACATTTACTATCTTATTCTATAACAATCTATCAGACACAGAAATGTATTTCCATACTCTCATGACTCTCACATGCACAGTCACTGCTGTGTTTTGGCATTGGAATCTGACCAAGGCTTGTGCCGATCTTGGTGAGGGTAGGTAGTGAGGTCCCAGAGGAGGCATTAGGTGGGGAGTGGGAGGTGTAGCAGGCTAGGTTTAGGCTGTAGTGGCACCTCTGGGAGTGTTTGGGGATGTGGCAGGGATGGGAAATTGGGCCACCAGGTGCAGCATTGGGAAGCTGTGCCAGGGGAGAAGATAGGAGACTATAGAAGCGGAGAAGGGGAAAGGAATATGCAGGTGTGATGCAGGATCAAGCAGGGAAGGGATACAGGCAGGTGGGGACAGGAACTAGTGAAGGTCTAGGCTAGAGGGGGTATGAGAATGGAGGATACATTGTGTAGATGGCTGGCACCTGTGCAATTTTCAGTGGGAACCCAGACAGCACAGGCTGCAAAGTAGTTCTTTAAGTTGAGCACACCACGTCGCACTACGTGATCAGCAACTGTGCGATCTAGCGGTCTCTCAGCCACATTTTAGCGGTGGCCGTTTGTGCGATCCGACAGTTCATTAATGGTCACACTTATAGACTGCTGCACAGTGGTTGTACCTAAGTCCATATGACTGCTTTCACATTAGGTCTGGTCTTTTACAGAGTAGGAGATGCTTGTGGCAGGACGAAAGTAGTTCGTGTGGAGAGTGAGCCTCCACACCTGCACTGACCGACACAGTGCTCGTGCCGCAGGTGGCAAAAATGAAAAGAGCTTATTAGGCTGTTGGGACCTCAGATTAATATTCTATCCACTTTCAGACCACAGGAAGGTACTGACTATATCTCTATTTGCAGGTGGCCACTGATCTGTAAGGATACTGGGGAAAAATGGTAGAACTCACAACACTAATAAACACAAAATTTAGAGAGTATAACAACAGAGTTGTATTCTAAAATCAGAACAGAAAAAGTCTTTCATAAGCAAGGACAGCCTCCAATGGCATAAACACTTTCACAAAACAACATATTGAATGACCACAGAACTAGAAATTGCACGAGCTTAACTGAGAGCACGTCAGAGAGGGAACACTGAACCGTAAGAACTAGGTTTAAGTAACAAGAGGGTTGGAAGACTGCAATGGATCATAACGCATGGCTGGCATTGTAACTTTCCCATCACATTGCAAAATACTCACAATCACCAAATGTCCAAAACAGCAATCGAATCTGAGTGACATTACTAAACTCTGTCCAAAGTAATGAATCGTTAAACTTTACTAGGGCATGGCGGTTAGTGCCTGTAACTGAGATGCAGTTGTGGGCAAGAAGAAGATCTTGCATAATGGGATGGTGCAGTGGCAGTCAGATGTCTACCTGCTGGGTGTGCCAATAGCTAGTTTCACCTGCTGGGCCAAAGAACTGGCCGTTTCCTTTTTTCCCCAGAGCTTCCATGGCCTGCCACCACTACAACCATCAGAATAGTGAGCTTTCCTGAATCTCACAAATGTGAAGTTGCAGCAGTCAAACTTGAATCTTTTTAATGGCCACCATCATAGCGAACAAATTTCTAATTCCTTTCAGACTGATGGCAGGAAAGACCTGTTTACAGATTTCAGTTTCTCTGTTTGTCGGAGATTATTATTATTATTATTATTATTATTATTATTATTATTATTGAGTTTCTTTCCTCTCTGAATTAATTTGATGCTTTAACTTGGAGCTGAATTTTTAGATGCTTCAAAACAAAATTTATACACAAAGTATGGATACAGCAGTGATTTGTTCCTCATCTAAATATCCTGATCCTGTTCGCTGATTTAATATTGATTGATTACTTCTTGACTCATCCTTTTGTTTCTGGCCATCCACACACTTGTCATGCCATTGGGGGAGACGGGGTCATAAATTGACATATTACAGGAGGATGTATTGGACATGTGTTGCACATGACTCTTTTACATGGATAGGAGTCCCAGGCCAAGGGATTGGGGCAAGGGCAGAATACGGCCAGGTTGGAGTGTGTAATACTAATGTGAGGGTTGGAAATGGTTGTGAGGAGAATATTTTTCATTTCTGTGTATGATGAGAGGTTGTCAAAACAATGCCAGAGAATGAAATTTGGTTGCTCCAGTCCTGGGTGGTAGTGAATTGTGAAGGAGGCAGTCCTTTGTGGCTGGTCAGTGAGCATAGGGCAGCTGGTGGTTGACTGGAGAGACAAATCAGTGGCAGTCTCCTTCTGGAAAAGGTAGGGAGGATAATTTCAGTCTGCAAAGGCCTGAGATAGACTCTTGACATATCTGGAGAAGGACTGCTCATCACTGATATCTGATGAATAAAGGTGTCTAAGGCTGTACAGAAGAGACTTCTTAGTGTGGAATGTGTGGCAGCTATTCAAATGAAGGTACTGTTGATGGTTGGTACATCCGATGTGGACAGAGGTTCTGATGGACCCATCTGTGATGTGCAGATTAACATTGAGAAAGGTGAATTATTGGATGAGGAGAAAGAGATGAAGGGAATCAGGGGAATGAAGTTGAGGTTCTGGAGGAATGAGGACAGTGTGTTCTCGTCCTCAGCCCAGATAACAAAGATGTCATCAGTGAATCTGAATCAGGTGAGAGATTTGGGATTCTGAGTGACTATGGAGGATTCCTCTAGGTGACAGATGAATACACTGGTTCAGGATGGTGCCATTCAGTACAATGTCATGAACAGAGTGTCATTACATTATAACTGCACACTTGACTGCATCTCAAAGGAATTTTGTATAATTCTGCTCTGACAACTGGCAGGCATAGGTTCTTTGCAGTATTCAAATATTCATGCAGCTTTATTACGGGTGTAAAAATTGTGTCAGTACTGTGGGACCAGGGAATTACCAATTATGTTTTTCCTGTATACTATAGTTTTATCAAAGTCCAGTTGTTACTATGCTAGAATGTAAGGGCTATAGAAATTCTAAAAAAAAAAAAATCTTAAACTAAATGTGCCAACTCTTCTGCATTACAAACTCCATAACAGTTGTTGCAATAGCACCGGGATCTTAGGCTGCAGTCTGATGATTTCATAAAACAACCGTCATGTGGTATCATGGTATCAAGCAAACAGTTAAGCTTGCTGAGCTCATTTAAGTTGGAAAATACTGAGTGTATATTTAAATTCTGTGATAACATCTGCAATATTACAAGATGAAACATTAGGCCCACAAAAATATCTTAGGCCCCGGCCTAATGCCCATGTAACAAAAATCATGAAGGATGTAAATATTGGCCTAAAAGTCTTCATTTTATGATGAAACCTGCAAAGCAGGCTGGTTACAACACACTTGTATGCCCAATCTTAGAATATTTCTGAACTGTGTGGGACCATACCTGCAAGACTAACACAGGATATTGAACATATTCAAATGGTCACAAACTTTCTTGACCCAAAAACATTGAGAAAAATGTGAACTGGCAGATGCTTGAAGAAAGACATTAATTGCTCCATGAAAGCCTATTGATGAAGTTTCTAGAACCAGTTTAAGTGAAGAATCTAGAAATGTACTTTAGCCTCAACGTACTGCTTTCATACGGAATACAAAGTTAAGATTAAACAAATTACAACATGCACACAGCCATTTTAGCAGTAAATCTTTCCATGCTCCACACGATTCCAGCAGAAAGAAATAAAAGCTGTATGTTACAATGCTAAGTACCCTCTGATGTGCACTTCACATTGGTTTGCAGAATATGTATGCAGATGTAAATAATGTTCATGTCAGTGGTGTTCCTAATTTATGTGGGAAACATTTCATACAAAAATGAGAAGTATCCTTAGGAGATTCCACATCAGAGTTGTCTTATACAAACCTACAAAAACTGTTGTGTCCTTGCTTCATATGAGAATAAATTGACTCTGCATAATAAATCCCTTGTTTCAGGCAAAAATGGGTCCAGAAATTCATGCTCTTTCTTCTGCTGCCAAACCTTTAGCAGGCTGGATGGTGGGAGATGCCATTAAACAGTGTATAGATATTTGTGGAAAATATGGCTACCTGAAAGGTAAAATCCTGGCACTTGTCTTATTTTATGTTTTTGCAACAAAAATAAATACCACAAAATTTAATAAGTGCATCACAAGTTGTGTGGCTTACAATCAAACTATAAAATGTTTTTACTTTTCAGCATCTGGACTTGGAGATATTCGCAACTTCACTGATGCGAACTGTACGTATGAGGGAGAAAATAATGTACTTTTGCAACAAGCAAGTAACTGGCTAGTTCAGCTGTGGAAAAATCGCAAGGGAAGCGTACATGATTTTGACATGCCTCTCAATTCTGTTTCATTCTTATCTGATGCAGCAGACATTCTTCAGAGCAGATTTATGGCTGTATCTGTGGAAGAAGCAGTAAATCCAAAAAGTAAGATAATATATAACATTAAGTACCACACAGTCAGCAGCTATGTAAATGTAAGAGCATGCTAATACATACTTTCACAGTATAAAGCACCTAATGCAACTGACAGACATACTTTCACTCTGTTGCTGTTGCTTAGACAAAAATAGTGAATGTATTTCTTTGTGGTAGTGTGTAGTCCATCACATTAATATAGTTTCATAGTTTTGATGTAGGTTGTGCTTTCTCACAATTCAAAGAAGGGAAGGGGGTGGTAAAGGTTTCCTGTCTTTGTGGCTATCTTCTTTATCTTCTTCGATCCTATCAACTGCAACTATTTTTTCCTTTCTTACTTCTCATCTTGAGGACCTGTATATTGACACAGACTAGTGATGCCACATTATTATAGGAGGAGAAGGCATTCGTGCCTTACAGTATATAATGCTATTGATAATATTGCTATTGATATGAAGAATGGAGTAGGTGCCCAAGTGATTTTGCATGGCCCTTCAGTCTTTTGCGCATGCCTATTGAATTTCACGCTTATGACTGCAGACACTAATTGACCAGAGGATGCTTCTGCCTGTTAATGTGTAGTGTGACTAATTCCACATCCCTGAAGACTCTTCTTTGCAATGGGACTGAATGATCACAATGGATGAATGAATGAATGAGTCGGGTTTTGCAGGTATAGTTAATGGAAATTAACCCCCACAAGATCTGTCATGTCACTGTGAGTTGGAGATGGTTCTGGTTTCCAATACATGTTAGTATTACTGAGGATAATTTCTAATAAAGAAACCAAACACAAAATCTCAAGTCACACAAACAAAGTTGATGAAGCAAATAAAAAGAAATATACCAATACAAAAGTAACAAGTAATTTCAAGCAATCCTATTTAGTGGCCAGAAATGTTATGTTACAACAAAAATAAGTTTTATTATTCAAAAATTTATATTACAATGAACATAGGGCCTCCCTCCCTCCTGAAGCAATCAATTAGGAGAAGATGCAGTGGTTGCTGTCCATTTCTTACTTATGAAAAGGGCAGAGAATTCAATATGGGGTAGCTAAAAGAGGAGCTGATGAAAACTGTAATACGGGGTGTCCAGTGAAGGGGTCCCTGATATCAAAATTAAATGGGCCTATCTCAGAAACTCAGGCTGATAGATGCGTGCAATAAAGGGCTTGTTTATTGTGAAATCTATAAGAATTTTATACAAAAGTTATACACAGGTTTCAAAATACACTCCTGGAAATGGAAAAAAGAACACATTGACACCGGTGTGTCAGACCCACCATACTTGCTCCGGACACTGCGAGAGGGCTGTACAAGCGATGATCACACGCACGGCACAGCGGACACACCAGGAACCGCGGTGTTGGCTGTCGAATGGCGCTAGCTGCGCAGCATTTGTGCACCGCCGCCGTCAGTGTCAGCCAGTTTGCCATGGCATACGGAGCTCCATCGCAGTCTTTAACACTGGTAGCATGCCGCGACAGCGTGGACGTGAACCGTATGTGCAGTTGACGGACTTTGAGCGAGGACGTATAGTGGGCATGCTGGAGGCCGGGTGGACGTACCGCTGAATTTCTCAACACATGGGGCATGAGGTCTCCACAGTACATCGATGTTGTCGCCAGTGGTCAGCGGAAGGTGCACGTGCCCGTCGACCTGGGACCGGACCGCAGCGATGCACGGATGCACGCCAAGACCGTAGGATCCTACGCAGTGCCGTAGGGGACCGCACCGCCACTTCCCAGCAAATTAGGGACACTGTTGCTCCTGGGGTATCGGCGAGGACCATTCGCAACCGTCTCCGTGAAGCTGGGCTATGGTCCCGCACACCGTTAGGCCGTCTTCCACTCACGCCCCAACATCGTGCAGCCCGCCTCCAGTGGTGTCGCGACAGGCATGAATGGAGGGATGAATGGAGACGTGTCGTCTTCAGCGATGAGAGTCGCTTCTGCCTTGGTGCCAATCATGGTCGTATGCGTGTTTGGTGCCGTGCAGATGAGCGCCACAATCAGGACTGCATACGACCGAGGCACACAGGCCAACACCCGGCATCATGGTGTGGGGAGCGATCTCCTACACTGGCCGTACACCACTGGTGATCGTCGAGGGGACACTGAATAGTGCACGGTACATCCAAACTGTCATCGAACCCATCGTTCTACCATTCCTAGACCGGCAAGGGAACTTGCTGTTCCAACAGGACAATGCACGTCCGCATGTATCCCGTGCCACCCAACGTGCTCTAGAAGGTGTAAGTCAACTACCCTGGCCAGCAAGATCTCCGGATCTGTCCCCCATTGAGCATGTTTGGGACTGGATGAAGCGTCGTCTCACGCGGTCTGCACGTCCAGCACGAACGCTGGTTGAACTGAGGCGCCAGGTGGAAATGGCATGGCAAGCCATTCCACAGGACTACATCCAGCATCTCTACGATCGTCTCCATGGGAGAATAGCAGCCTGCATTGCTGCGAAAGGTGGATATACACTGTACTAGTGCCGACATTGTGCATGCTCTGTTGCCTGTGTCTATGTGCCTGTGGTTCTGTCAGTGTGATCATGTGATGTATCTGACCCCAGGAATGTGTCAATAAAGTTTCCCCTTCCTGGGACAATGAATTCACGGTGTTCTTATTTCAATTTCCAGGAGTGTAGTTCAAAAAGCTGTTAACAATAAAGTGGTTCAAATGGCTCTGAGCACTATGGGACTTAACATCTGAGGTCATCAGTCCCCTAGAACTTAGAACTGCTTAAACCTAACAAACCTAAGGGCATCACACACATCCCTGCCCAAGGCAGGATTCGAACCTGCAACCGTAGCGGTCATGCGGTTCCAAACTGAAGTGCCTAGAACCGCTAGGCCACACCGGCCAGCAGCTGTTAACAGATGGCACTGTAGGCTGTGCAGCTCCTACAGTATTAGCATGCATAATTAAACTGGTAGTCTACAAGCACTCTTTGCAGTCTTTCCAAAATGACAGTCACATTCAGTACGGAGGTGGTGCAAATGAATAATGAAATTTGTCATGAAGTCTTGTAATGCCTCAATAGAAATGGATTCAGATGCCACACAATCTCGTCCAGTGTAGTGGGATCATTTTTGTAGGCAATGTCTTTCAATGTGCCCCACAAAAAGTAGTCACGAGGAGAAAGTTTGGGCAAATATGTAGGCCAATCGACTCCTGCACCAGTAAATTTGCAATAATCCAGTACAATGAGTCTATTCTCAAAGTATTCTTCAAGAAAGTGAAACACTTGTTTGGTGCCAGATGCTAGTTGTGTGATAACAAATTGTTGCAAAATTGCAATGCAGTGTTCACTACTGATAATTTCTCACATGACAAAAAGACCAGTAATGCCTCTGCTACCTAGCGTAGCCCAAACAGTAACTTTGATACTTTTGATTCAAGCAAATGTGGAGTTTTGGAACCTGAAAATCACCAGTTTTGTGTATTCATGACTCGATTCGTGTGGAAGTTTGCTTCATCTGTGAACCAGATGCAGCCAACATGAAACTCTTCATTATCAATCACTGCCAGAATCTGGTTCACAAAGACAGCCCTCTGTTGCTCAGAAGCTATGATTGTTATTTATGTAATCTATGAGAAATTTTTAATAACTTGGCATTCATGATTTAATTACTGTAGCAGATATTCTAACTAACATATTGTATTACGTGTAGTTTTCCCATAAAGAGGAGCAGCCCTATATGTTATCTGCATTTATTGCAAATTAATTCTGTTTTTGAGTTATTAACAACAATAATTAACCTCAAAAGTTTTAGGAAACTAGTGATTTTCAACACAGGCTTTTGTATTGCCATAATAGAAATCTCTTTTTGTGTTTTTCCTTCAATTCTTAAAGGAAATTAGCAACTTTTAGCTCAACAGATTAAAAGATAATCAGTGGGTTCAATTTAAAGTTATTTGTTCACTACTTGTAATACATTGCACTAGCCAAAATTCTGTCCCACTGTGACTGCTGTTCACGAACACAGGATGAACTGGTTGATGTTTGTAAGTAGCAAGAAAGTGCCCCGACTGCAGTCCAACAATTGGCAGCAGCTGCAAATCGACGTGTCGGAAGAGCTCCTGAGAATCGTGTACTCGTGATACCGGAAGTACCTTGAGCACTGTCCTCTCCTCTGGATCCTGTCTCCTCTGCAGAAAGTACGGGGACTGTCACAACTCATCCAATTGACTGCAAGTGGCATGTCAATGGTAGATCTGGCTACCCAGTACACTGTTGGTGGGAAGCAGGGAGGACTCAGGGTGTTGTGCCAATCCCCCAAATCGACAAGTCTGAGGTGCTGTCTCTCACGGAAACTGAAACTGACTCACTTCACCCGTTTTGCGAAAACCTGTTTTCTCTGGTGTCGACAGGAGACAGACGCGTAAGGGTAGGGGTCTATTATACGTCGGCAGTTCAAATGTGTGGCAAGTGACGGTACCCCTTAGGAAAACAGCAGCAAGATACAGAAAAGGATGACACATGCACTCAGTGTTTATGCCTGGTGGCCTCATTCGACATGCTGAAGGGTCTGTTCCAGCAGCCATTGAGGGAAAAGGTCCAACCAACTATATATTGTGGCATACGTTGGAACAAATGATGCCTGTTGTCTAGGCTCTGAGGTCACTCCAGTGACTGGCAGAGAAGGTCGAGAAGACCAGCCTTAGGGTATGGTGTTTCAATGAAGCTCACAATTTGCAGCATTATCTCCAGAACTCATTGTCACCCTTTGGTTTTGATTCAAGTGGAAGGACTGAACCAGGGACTTCAGAGGTTCTGCAACGAGCTAGGCTGCGACTTCCTGGGCTTGCACCGTAGGACTGAATTTTAGGGTCCCTCTAAATAAATCGGGTGTGCATTACACATCGGAGGCTGCTACTCGGGTAGCTGACACTGTGTGGGGTGCACACGAGAGTCTTCTAGATTACACGTGGAAAAGAAAGCGAAAGCTCCGATATTGTGAAGCGACAGTTTTCACGAATCATTTCATCAACTTTAGCAACAAGATCGTCACTCACAGTGCTCGGCGTCCACTCTTCTCTTCGTTGTGAATGTCGGTTCGGCAATTTTTAAACCAAAGGCACCATTTCTGACAGAACATTCACCAATTACATTGTTTCCTTACACTTTGCACAGTGCACGATAAATTTCTATAGGTTTTAGGTTTTTTGCCAACAAAAACCGTATCACAGATTGCACCTCACAACTGGCGGGATTTTTGATTGCGGCGCACTGTTCGAATTCGAATGTCGAAAGAACCAGACGTGCCGAGACATTCCCGCTGTCACGGATGGATGCCGACTGAGTTGCCGTGCATGCAGATATCAAAATATATGCGATCGGCAGGCGCCTACTGGTGTCAGACGGAGACATTCCATACTTTCTGAATAGCCCTTGTACTTGATATGGAAAGCTGGTTGAAACCTGAAATTGATAGCAGTGAGATTTTTGGGGAAAATTTAAGTGCATATCGAAAGGATAGGCAAATGGGGAATGGAGGTGGTATTTATTGCAGTAGACAAGAAACTCAAATCCACCAAATAAAAGTTGAAACTGCATATAAGAATATTTGGTAAGACTCATTATCAGGGGTGGGAATAAAATGATAATCCTTATGTTTCCCACGAGACTCATCTTGTGATGTAACTGTAAACTTTAGAGAAAACCTCAGTTCATTTGTACATAAGTTCCCAAAACATACTGTAATCACTGATGCAGAGTTTAATCATTGAACAATTAATTGGAAAAATTACATTTTTCTTAGTAGTAAGCATGATAAGACATGCTTTACTAAGTGCCTTCTCTGAAAATTACCTAGAACAGACAGTTAGGAACCCCACTCATGAAGAAATATATTGCATCTGATGGCAACAAATAGACCTGTCTTCCAGATTTAGATCCATCAAGGCCATTCTTCTGTGTGCTGTAATTTACATAAAGGATACTGCAGGCAGATCACTTCATAACCAGAACTGAGTCCAAATCCAAAAGCAAGATTGTCAATGAAGTATGACACTTGGCACAAAAAGCACATTTACTACGAACAGTGATGTACAGCCAGGGTGGAACTGCCTCCCAGACTGAGAGTTCCATTATTTATGTAGATGTCAAAAATGCAAGCTTTAAAAATATAGGAAACTCTTATAGCCACCCAGACTGGTAAATACTATATAACAAATATTTTCCAGCAGTCGAGTTAGAACATATCGGCCACTGCTCTGCGTAGTCCGTGGCGCAGCTCATGGCATCGCTCCCTCTCTTGGAGAAATGGTGGCCTGCTGTTTTGGAAGTTTTGTTGGAGCTGACTGTGGCATCCTCATTCAAGACATTGTCAGTATTCTTCTGTAAGGGAGCACCTGAAGATCCTCAATGCTGTATCCTGCCTACTCGTCAAATATGGGGTACCTAGGAAATGTGCTTTGTCAGATCGCTAGATAACGAGTCAAGCAAATCGTATTAAGGAAGTTTATTATGAAAGGAAATGATTACAATACTTGACGCTGTGAAATACAGATGTGAAACCGGCAAAGAGTGGCAGACAAAATAAGAAATCTCTAAAGTATAGACAATGCTACATATCAGAAGCGAAATGACTAGTCTTGATGCTATTCTTAAACTCACTGCTGTAGAACTTGTGTAGAACTGGCTAGTCTTCAACTGGGCCATGGCCAGGTGGCGTGGCACTTATGTCCTCTTTGTGTCGAGGGCACTGCTGTTTGGTTGTCATCCTAGAGAGGGGTCACTCTGCTTGTAATTGACTGACATCTTCTTCAAAGCCCTCTCTGCTCTAACGTTCCCAACCGGCATGCCAACACTTGACTTTATGCCCGAGCATTCCTCCTCCCCAAAGTGGCGGACCATCATTGTACAAGGAGCTTGACAACAGGAGGGGAGGCAGGATTGTGGACGCTATGCTGGACCGGAAGATGTGGCTGCAGGGGACATCAGGCTTCCGGTCGTACCCGACCATCCGGCCTTCACTCAGGCAGAAACGTCCCCCGGTATAAGACTCCACCTCCTGAGACCCATAACCAGATGCAGAAATCATCAGGTGCTGCGACACGGATGGGTCCGGCTCCACTGAGAGGATGAGAGGAGGCAGAGGAGGCGATGGCTCCGTCTCCGTGGGGTCATCCCTCGGTGTTGTGATGACACCCTCTGGTGGCTGCTGTGGCCACACTGTCCACTGGATCTGTGAATCTGGGGGGAAGAGACACAGAAGGATCATCGTGCACATGACAGTGGCGAAGCTGATTCTGATGTCGGTGCCACAAGCCGTCTGGGCCTGAAAGGAGATACGTGCAAGCACCAAGTCGATGGACAACCTCACCTCGAGCCCACTGTCTGCACCATTGTGTTCACTGAAAGTTTCAGATTCATTTGATGTGAACTAAGGGCCATTGTCTGACACTATAACTTCAGGAAAACCTTTGAGGTGAAAAATAGAGGACAACAACTGAATTGTGCTACATAACATCATCGAGTTCATTGGCACACAAAAGGAAACTTGCTATAAGAGTCTACCACAATCAACCAATGGGTGTCCCAAAAAGGTCCCACAAAGTCTACTTGCACACGTTGCCATGGTGATTGCGACTTAGGCCATGCAGAGAATTTTTGTGGTGGAGCAGGCTGATTTTCCACACTTGCATGACACTGTGACGTCATCTGGTCTATTTGAGTGTCCATACCCTGCCATGTACAGAGTCGATGTGCTATTTGTTTCATACGCACAATCCCCCAAGTGTCCTTGGTGAAGTACCTGCAACACTTCTTTTTGCAAAGCTTTGGGGATCAACACACGTGACTGTCCACTGTCATTTTTAACAAGAATCACTCCTTTCTGTACAGTGAGGCTATGCCAACATGCAGATTGTCAGTTCACTACAGAGTTCTTTATGCTGTACAATGAGTGAGACCAAGATGTGTGAATGTATTTTAGCAAAATGTTCAAATTGGAATCAGCCTCTGTGGCCTGTGCAATTTTCCTATTGTTCAGAGGAAAGGATTGAAGCAGTTCAGAATCCTGAGCTTCGATGTGGCAACGTGTTGCAGCAGAAGCATCAAAGTCTGTATCAGGGCCAATCAGAAGACGGGAAAGTGCATCCACATTACCATGTTGAGCTGTCGGATGATACGCAACCTCTTACTGGTGTTGATACAACAACAAGCCCATATTTGTAATTTTTGGGCAATTTGTACAGGAACTAGTTTTGTCAGATGAAACAAGAACTGCAAAGTCTTGTGATCTGTTACTAAGTAGAATTTTATGCCATACAAATAGTGGTGGAATTTGGTGATAGCATACGCAATAGCCAATGCCTTTTCTCTATTTGTGAATAGACACACTGAGCTTTGGACAACAATTTTGATGCAAAAGCAATAATCCAGTCTTTATCACCAATTCTGTGTGAAAGCACTGCACTGATTCCATAAGAGGAAATGTTAACTTGCAACACTACTGGTTTGTCAGGATCAAAGTGAACCTAGCATTAATCACTGAGCAATGCTGAGACGGGTGTTACGATTAATCAAGGAAAACCCCCAGTTGGGAAACGGGGCCAAAATTAGTTGGTTACTGTCAAGTTGGGATTTACAATTTCTTTATTGATTGCTTCAACCATTGAAAGTCATTTCCTTACCGCTTGACCAGAAACAGATCCAAAAAAGCTATCAGACATGAGTGTCTTTTCAAAACAATTTACTTTACAGTTAGTGACCAAGCCATTTTACTTAAAACCAGCTTTGATAAAATGTTTGATAACAAATCAAAATTTTCCAAGCAATGAAATTAAAAACTTTACTTTATTGTTAATAGCCAAGCCATTTTACTTAAAACAGACTCGGTAAAGCATTTAATAACAAAATCAAAACTTTCCAAGTAATGCAACAAAAACACCAATTTGCATACAATTTCGCTACCGAACATGTAGGGAGCCACTTCTTTTAAATTTTGGAACAACACAAGATATTAAACTACAAGAGCTCACTAACAGGAAGGCAGAACTAGCATTTTCAAAGGATGCCAAGCAGATTAAAACAATAAAGATACAGTCATTCCCCTTTTACAATAATTAAAAAAAAAAAAAAAAAAAAACCAATGAAAGGCAAACTTAACCTTTATAAACAGTGGCCAAAAACAATCAGAGTAAAATACAACCATTTAACATTTTACAATAACTTACGACTTTAATACCATGTCCTGCCACCAAAATGTCCTGGTATAGAAATAATTAACCGACCGGGTGTAAGGGCGGCCACAATTGTCTCCTGAAGGATGCTCAGACTAGAAGCGGACTAACAGACCCACAACGCCTCACATTCAGCAATCACATCGACCTCATACGAGGCCAGGGGAGGAGGAGGAATCAAATCAGGAACCATAATCCCTGCCCAAAAATACACTTCCTCCCAGGCAGTACTAATAAGAACTCAAAAGATCACTGTCTATAAATACACTGGCGACAGGGACATGAAACCTGAACGCAGGAGGCCACCAGGCAGAAAAAAATTAATCTAAAACAATAATCCCTGCCCAAAAATACCCATTCTACCAGGCAGTACTAATAAGAAGCGGAAGAGATCACTGTCTATAAATACACCGGTGACAGGGACAGAAAACCCGAACACAGGAGGCCACAAGGCAGAAAAGAAGCTGGTTGCACAAACCAAAATTCTTCAATTAACATCTAAACTTTTAACCAACTTAACTTGCAGCTTATCAGAGAAACAGCAGGTGAACTCTGATGCAAAGGTTCCTCACACCCGACAGTGTCCACGTCGCCAGTTTACCCAACTGGGCACAGTCACGCAGCCACACGCTCTGTCACCGGAGCCCTCATCTTCTCTGCACCCACGGCAGCCCAATACCACTCCTCAGGTTAGGTGAGTTACTAGTCCATCATTCCCGCCTCCAGATGGAAAATTTAAAGACATATGTTGCCACTCCCACCAACTAGTGACTGGGAACCACACCGTGGCCCCCGGGTATTCACAGCAGAGCTTACAGCCTTGCCCTGTCAACTCATCCCACATGTCTCGAGGATAGACCACGTGGCTTCTCGGAACAATAGCCAACTCTCCACCGCCACGCTACGCCGCAGTCTCATCGTACGACATTCTCCAATTCCCGCTTTTAAAAACTGACTGACCGACTCGTCATCACTAGGCAACCAACCAGCCATCCCCCCCAAAGATCGTATTCCCTTACACAAGGCTAACAGGAAGCAACAACTCAAAGATTAATAAGACCAGACATGCTGCCTGAGGGGAATCTCAACAGAATTGTACGCAGCATAACAATAAATATGAAAGAATCAATTAACGATGGAATGGAAGGACTCAACACAATCTTAAGAGTGCGATATATGTTAAGAGCCGACACACGGCTCAAATGCATCTTTAGGTTTTTAAAAAGCTTCTTGGCACTCCTCTGTCCAAACAAACACGACATTCTTGTAATACAAGCGATGCAATGGAGCTTTGTTTTGTGCGGCATTTGGTATGAATAGTTCCATTTTCCTCAGATTGACTACAATTCTGTGACATTATAAGGAACTGGAAGATCACATATGGCTAACAAATGTGACTAAAGAGGATGTACACCTTGACTGTTTATGACATGGCCAAGATACGGTAACTCAGGTTTTAAAAAAATCACACTTTGCCAGTCTACACTTTAGTCCTGCATCAGATAACACATGAAACAAAACATTGCGAATTTGCAATGTTTTCTTCATGTGTACTACCTGCTGTGTCAATATTGTCCAAATACACTCCTGGAAATTGAAATAAGAACACCGTGAATTCATTGTACCAGGAAGGGGACACTTTATTGACACATTCCTGGGGTCCGATACATCACATGATCACACTGACAGAACCACAGGCACATAGACACAGGCAACAGAGCATGCACAATGTCGGCACTAGTACAGTGTATATCCACCTTTCGCAGCAATGCAGGCTCCTATTCTCCCATGGAGACGATCGTAGAGATGCTGGATGTAGTCCTGTGGAACGGCTTGCCATGCCATTTCCACCTGGCACCTCAGTTGGACCAGCGTTCGTGCTGGACGTGCAGACCGCGTGAGACGACGCTTCATCCAGTCCCAAACATGCTCAATGGGGGACAGATCCGGAGATCTTGCTGGCCAGGGTAGTTGACTTACACCTTCTAGAGCACGTTGGGTGGCACGGGATACATGCGGACGTGCATTGTCCTGTTGGAACAGCAAGTTCCCTTGCCGGTCTAGGAATGGTAGAACGATGGCTTCGATGACGGTTTGGATGTACCGTGCACTATTCAGTGTCCCCTCGACGATCACCAGTGGTGTACGGCCAGTGTAGGAGATCGCTCCCCACACCATGATGCCGGGTGTTGGCCCTGTGTGCCTCGGTCGTATGCAGTCCTGATTGTGGCGCTCACCTGCACGGCACCAAACACGCATACGACCATCATTGGCACCAAGGCAGAAGCGACTCTCATCGCTGAAGACGACACGTCTCCATTCGTCCCTCCATTCACGCCTGTCGCGACACCACTGGAGGCGGGCTGCACGATGTTGGGGCGTGAGCGGAAGACGGCCTAATGGTGTGCGGGACCGTAGCCCAGCTTCATGGAGACGGTTGCGAATGGTCCTCGCCGATACCCCAGGAGCAACAGTGTCCCTAATTTGCTGGGAAGTGGCGGTGCGGTCCCCTACGGCACTGCGTAGGATCCTACAGTCTTGGCGTGCATCCGTGCGTCGCTGCGGTCCGGTCCCAGGTCGACGGGCACGTGCACCTTCCGCCGACCACTGGCGACAACATCGATGTACTATGGAGACCTCACGCCCCACGTGTTGAGCAATTCGGCGGTACGTCCACCCGGCCTTCCGCATGCCCACTATACGCCCTCACTCAAAGTCTGTCAACTGCACATACGGTTCACGTCCACGCTGTCGTGGCATGCTACCAGTGTTAAAGACTGCGATGGAGCTCCGTATGCCACGGCAAACTGGCTGACACTGACGGCAGCGGTGCACAAATGCTGCGCAGCTAGCGCCATTCGACGGCCAACACCGCGGTTCCTGGTGTGTCCGCTGTGCCGTGCGTGTGATCATTGCTTGTACAGCCCTCTCGCAGTGTCCGGAGGAAGTATGGTGGGTCTGACACACTGGTGTCAATGTGTTCTTTTTTCCATTTCCAGGAGTGTAGTTTGAACAGTTTCGTACTTGAGCAGTCAGTTGTTCCAAATATCATTGGACAATGGCAGGTGCAGAAGCACTCCAAAAGGCAAATACAAATGTTTAAACAAGCCTAAATGACAGTTTACAACACACATTTTTTAAGATTCTTCATCTAGTGGTATTTGAAGATACGCGCCGTGTAAATCAGTTTTTGAGAAGTAGTGACCAGTGCCTAATCTGTCCCTGAGATCCTCTGGGCATGGCAATGGATAAGTATCAATCACAGTTTGTGAGTTGACTGTAGACTTAAAGTCAACACAGAGGTGATTGCAAACTGAAGATTTGGCAAGCAAAACCAGTGAACTTGCCCACATACAAGCTGATATGGGTGCAATAACTCTGCTATTTTGCAGTTTTTGAAGTTCAACAGTGACTCTGTCCCATAATGCAATGGGAACAGTTCTCACCTGGCAAAATTTTGGATGTGTATTGTCTTTCATAATAATATGTGCAACGAAATTTTAGGCCTTGCCTAAACTGTCAGAAAGAAGTTCAGGGAATTCACAGCTACACTGTCTTTAGCACTGAATGCAGTCACTGAAAACATATTGTCCTGAACTTGACAGACAAACAAATCAAAGGAATCAAGGCCAAATATGTTCTCACAATCATGTAATTGTAGCACAGTGAAAGTCACAGTTCACATATGTGAGTGATACATGACAGGCAAAGTACATATTCCAAGAAAGGGAATAAGTCATCAGGTGCATGCTAGTTTTTGGCAGGCATGGGCAGCATAACAGTTCATACGTGTCACTGATTATATTCAGCAATACAATGGAGGCACCTGTGTCCAATTGAAATTTCACATGTTTTCCACCTATATACAAATGTATAAAAAGCTGGTTGGGCAGGCGTAGCACTGAAAAAACTGTTCATTTGCTAGTTCCGCTAACGCATACAGCAGGCTTGGAATACACTGCATTTATGACAGGGGTCTTGTGACTAGATTTTTGTGAGTGGACATAATTCTTATGGTTACTCTGTTGCAAACATACAGATTATATGTGACCTTTCTTGCCACAGGCATAACACCGTGCTTGTCTGGACAGGCAGTCTTGGCATTGGTGCCATGAATAGCACTGAGGACATGACTTAATTCTGTTCCCCTCTGCAGCTGCCTGTGTAGAGAACTGTTTATGTGGCTTGGCATGAGCAAGCTGTTTATAGGGTGTGGCGTGTGCAAGCTGCCACTGTCTAATGGGTTGGTAACAAGCTAGGGGCGAATCGACCTGACAATTTTGTGGCTGCTCAAATTTATTGGCAGACACGGCACTTCAGTCGTACTGGAATAATGGAATCATGCTGGAATGATTAATCGGACTGTTTCAAAATTTGTTCTCTAAGACTGACATCATTTACACCATACACACAACATAAAATCTGAATATAAAGCAGCACAAGCACATTTTAATTTGCATTTCCTCATAATACCCTGCAAATCTGTTACCCACTCATGTAAATTTTTTCTCACCATTCCTTGCAATTACGGAATTGGTACCTAGCTGCTACCACATTGACTTGTTGATCATAATAGTTAGTTAGAGAATTTACAACCTGATTGTAGGGAAGTTGACTTGGAGTAGCGTTAAGGGAGAATTTCTGAATGAGTCTGAACACTGCATTTCCTACTGTGGACAAGAAATAGTGGAGTTTCACAGTACCTTGTACCTTGCGAGCAATTACTTGGGCTTCAAACTGTTGCAACCACTCGAGCCATTCCTCTTGTTGTTCTTTAAACTGACAAATAGGCAGTATGCCACTCAGAGCTATTGTAGGTGCCTGTTGTACTGTATTAGTGGTTCATCAATAGCTGCTCTACCATGTTATGCAGTGGTGCAGTTTGTTCTCTGAAACTGAAACATCTGCATTAGCTTCACTGCATCAATCGCTTGCAGCTGAGGTGCCTGTGCAGCGAGTAGGTGAGTTGATTGCTCAGTGTGATAAACAGACGAGGCAGGTAATAAAAATAAGCACACAAGAAAGAAAAGTTCCACAACATCCACTTGAAAACACTGATTAGCAAAAACACTATAAGACACACTGTTAAAGCAAGTACACACACCCCTGCAAAGAAAAGGACAAAGTGGAATTAAGGTGCTACCAAAAGACAAAAGTAAATTTCTGGCAGCTAGGCTCTGGGTTGTGCTATGGAATCTGTTGATCTCCTCATCACAAATGTTGTGTCCTGCCTACTCATCAAATATGGGGTGCCTAGGAAACCTGCTTTCTTGGACTGCTAGACAACAATTCAAGCAAATTGTATTAATGAAGTTTATTACAAAGGAAATGATTACAATACTTAATTCTGTTGAATACAGAAGTGTCACAGGCAAAGGGCAACAGACAAAATAATAAATCTCTTCAGTATAGACAATGCTGCATAGTAGAAGCAATATGACTAGTCTCGATACTATTCTTCAACTCGCTGCTGTAGAAGTTGTAGAACTGGCTTGTCTTCAACTGAGCCCATGTCGAGGGTCATCCTAGAGAGGGGTCGGTCCATGTGCAATTGGCTGATATCTTCTTCACAGTGCTCTCTACTCTAACGTTTCTAATCGCCATGCCGGCACTTGACTTTATGCCAGAACACTCAAGTTCGTATCATGTCATCAGATCCTCTTCACTTTGACAAGTGCCAAAAGAAGCTCCTCCTATCGAGGCTTCAGGATCGCAAGCAGGCCTTCACTTTCCTCCCCATCATTGATCTGGACCTCAGGACTATAGTAGGGCTTTCTGTGGAGGATACAAATGATGTCTCTGCACTTATCTTCTTGATGAAGAGGTATAATCTTTGACTTCATATGTGACATCTGATGAGCAAGAGAGGTTACAGTACAACCCAAAGTAGCATTTTAGTAACTTTTCTGATAGCCCCACTTTCTACATAGGCGAAGAAATCTGTCCTGAGTCTCCTGGCTGTATCTCACTACCTGGTGCATGGGTAACACCATCTGCATCCCAGAACACTGTGGCCATGATTTTTCCAGTGGAGGGCTGCACGTTGAATTTCTTTTTCTGGGGCAAGTCATTGTTTTGATATTCCACAGACTGATGTTTCATGTCTGGGTCATAATGGTGTTCCTACGTTTCATCTCCTCTCACAATTGAATGGAGAAAGGTGTCACCTTCATTCTCATAATGCAAGAGGAGTCCCTGGGAAATTTCAAGTCTGTGTGCTTTCATTTCAGGAGTCAGCATCCGGGGTACGCATTGTGTACAGATCTTCAGATGGCCAAGCAAAGCAATAATGTGACCCACACATTCTTTTAAAATGCCAGCTGTGCTTGCAGTTTCTCTCTGAGTGATACGACGATTGTCCTGAATCAATCTGTTAACATTTTGCTTGTGAAACTTGGTGGTTGCTGTCACAGGCCGTCCGACTCTTTGTTTGCCACGTAGGTCAGATGTTTCTGCCTCAACATGTTTATACCTACTCACCCAACAATGAGCAGTACTCACATCAACACAATTACCATAAACTGGTTACATTATCTGATCAATCTCCTTTGGGGTGACACCTTCTGCTGTCAAGAGTTCAATGACTGCAAATTGCTTAAATCGCACTGACCGACCGTCTGCACAGGGTTCCATACTTTACACTGTAACAACACAACAGTTCAATGCTAAGGCTTCCCATAAACTGGAGCTGAAGAGGAGAGGTTACGGAACAAGCCAGCACCTGCCGCATACCAGTGCTCCCAACTGTTGAAGAGTTACAAAAGTGGAGGTGTCACTTTTCAGTCAACCCTTGTATTATGTTCACTTCACAATATATTTACTTCTTAACAGTTTTTGTGCTGATAATATGAGTAAAGTCAGTTTGGACTGAACGGTGATATACAGTCATAGTACAAGAAACATAACTAATTCTCATGTAGACTTTGCCTCCTTATTGAGAGTCCAGAATGAAGTTATGTGCCACGTTGCTGAGATATCCAACAGTTTCCAATCTAACCTAAAAGAAGAAATTGGGAAACCCTACCAGCACAAAAGAAAATTAAAAGCATATCTTGTTAGCTGCTCTTTCTACAAATTTTCTGAACATCTGAATTCAGAGACTGGAAATTACATTATGTACATGGCAAGTAGCAATGTTTCTTATAACTGAATAATAACTAATAATGTACTGTAAATATGACTCAGTATTTATAAATGTAAAAATATTTTTAAAAAATCATTGTAATGAAATAAATATTAAGCTACTAGTGCCTGGTGGGCAGCAGCCTTACAGTAAAACTGAGAAGGCAGCAGCTTCTTTACAAAGTATATGGGGCGGTCAAAACATTTCCATTTGGGGGTGTTGCTGCAGTGTATATGCGGCATACCACAACTCCCATGCACCACAATTTAGGCATACATGTCTTTCCAACATGCATGTTATAAATGCTGAATCCTAAACCATGGAAACATTATTAACATATGCATCTAAACAGGATCTTTTCTTGGCTGTGGAAAGAGAAACACTAGTATATAACCATCAGAGAATGAAGAATGTGTGCAGGGTAGCAAGTCTGTCAAAAACAGCTGTTGTGGAATGATGTGCAGAATTCCATGCTTGTCACTCGAAACAAGATGCCAGTCAGTCTGGGAGGACAGTTGACATAAGTGGGAGGCACTCAAGTTCTGATCTCTCCTCATGTGATTATCACACCTCCAGTCCCTTAAAAAAGGCCTCAAAGGATCAATGATTCCTGTTGGATGAGTATGTGCAGCAGGCAGTTACAGACTTCCTCATGCAACAGGAAATGCTGCCTGAAATGCATATCTTTGACCTGGTATGTTAGTGGGACCATTGCCTCAGGGCTCAAAGTAGTTTTGCCTGATTAGCATACCAACTCTAGACTTTGAGGCCTATGGACAGAAACTTTTTTAGTGGACCCCACAGCAACTTTCCTGTTAAGTCACTCAATTAAATTAAGATGGCACAACTATAGTGACAGTTTATTTTTAATATAATATACAGATTAAATTGCTGTGTCCTTGTCTTGTGTTAATATCAATCAGTGGAAAGTCTAGGATGGAATAACAACAGTATTAACAAAAAGATAGATTGCTACTTACCATACACAAGAGACGTTGAGTCACAGATATGAACAATGAAAAGACTGCACAAGCACAACATGTACATACATGGCCACTGTGGCTGGACTGAGTCATCTGATGGAGAAGCAATCAGGGATGGGTGGTGAGGATAAGGAGGAGGCTGGAGCAGGGAAGGGAAGGGATAGGAAGGTAGGGGTGGGGAAAGTGTAGTGCTGCTTGTGGGAACTTGCAGGAACATGGTAGGTCAGGGTAAGGCTGCCAGGTGCAGGCAGAAGGGTTTTTTTTTGGGGGGGGAGGGGGAGGGGAACAAAAGGGAGCTGAAAAGGAGAGATGTAGAACAGGGAAAACATGCTATTGATGGATAGGTAGATGGAGCACAAAGACTAGTGAAGGTTGAAGCTAGGGAGTTCTGGAAACACAGGATATATGGCAGGGAGAGTTTTCACCTGCCCTATTCAGAAAATCTGGTATTGGTAGAAAGGATCCAGATGGCACAGGCTGTGAAGCAGTTACTGAAGTGAAGCACATTGTGCTGGGCAGCTTGTGCAGCAACTGGGTGGTCCAACTGCTTCTCAGACACATTTATTAATTGTAATGCCAATGTAGATATCAGCATAGTGACTGCAGTTTAATTCATAGATCACATGACTGCTTTCACAGGTAGCACTACTTTGGTGGGCCAGGAGATGCCTATGACTGGACTGGAGTAGGTGGTTGTGGGAAGACGTATGGGACAGGTCTTGCATCTAGGCTATTGTAGGGATATGAACCATGAGGCAAGGCATTGGGAGCAGAGGTGGAGTAAGGAGGGATAAGGATATTGCATATGTTTGGTAGGTGGTAGAATACCACTGTGGGAGGGGTGGGAAGTATAGTGGGTAGGATATTTCTCATTTCAGGGCACAATGAGAGGAAGTTGAAACCCTGGTAGAGAATATGATCGAGTTGGTCAAATCCCCATTGGTACTGAGTCACAAGAGGAGAACATCTTTGTGGCTGGATAATGGGTATATGGAACGTGTTAGGTGACTGGAGAGACAAGAAATGGGAGGTCTGCTTCTATAAAACACTGGGAGGGTAATTTCAGGTTTTGCATTCTTCACTGAGATTGTCAGTGTGATTGGAAAGGGACTGCTTGTCACTGCATGCAGGACAACCATGGGTGGCTAGGCTGTATGGAAGGGACTGCACGGTATGGAGTGGATGGCAGCTGTCAAAGAGGAGGTATTGCTGGTGATTGCTAAGACTGATAATGACAGAGGTACTGATGTAGACATCTTTGAAATGGAAGTCAACATCGAGGAAGTTGGCTTGTTGGGTCGATGAGGACCAGATGGTTCAAAGGGGGGAGAGGGTATCGAGATGCTGCATGAGTGTGGATATGGCGTCATCAGCTAGATCCAGATCACAAAGCTGTTATCAATTAACCTTGAAACAGGTAAGGGATTTGGGATTCTTGGTGGTTAGAAAGGTTTACTCTAGATGGCCCATGGATAGGTTAACATAGGATGGTGCTCATTGCTGTCTCACAGATTTGTTTGTAGCTGATGCCCTAAAATGAAAAGTAATTGTGGGTGAAGATACAATTATTTGTATTGTAAATAGAAACTGCCTTTTCTTGCTGCACTGCATTTTATTTCTCCCAGATGCATTTCGCCTTTTTCACTTTAAGACATCATCAGTGGCATCTAGAATGATACAGTTTTGTTTTGATATGTGTTTTTTGCAGATTATAAAACAATTCATGTACCATTTTCTACATAAATAAGTGAATACTTACATTTCTTCACATTTTTGGTTGGCATACAATTGTATATGATTGTCATGATGACAAAGAAGGATCTAGTTGGTTTGGAGTAATTCAGACATTGGGAAAGGTCGGAGGTTATGTTAGGGCTAACAGCCCTATTGTGTATAAACAAATTGTTACAATTCTCTCACTTACACTTTGTAATTTAGAAACAGTCATCACTGTGAATGGCAAACAAAGAATGGGTCGGTACATGATATACGAGGGGTCTGTAGAGTCCTGAGCATATGCAAAGACTGCAAGATGAAATAGACAAAGACAATATAAATTTTTCTGCAATACAAGAAACAAGATTTCCTGGAGAATACATACAGAACCTTGGAGAATATACTATATTCAACAGTGGTGAGAAACTGAAAAGCAAGAATTTGGAATTGCATTTCTCATGAGATATCCTCATATACAGGATGGTGGTAATATTGTATACACAGCTTGGGTCAGTGCATTGTCAGAACTGTCATTTGTATTTAGGTGAGTCATGTGAAAAGCTTTCTGACACGATTACGGCCACACGATGGGAATTAATGAACTTTCAATGCAGCAACACAGTTGGAGCTAGACTCGTGTGATGTTCCATTTTGGAAGTCATTTGGGAATTCAATATTCTGAGCTACACAGAGTCAAGAGTGTGTGATGAAGACCAAATTTTAGGCATTACCTCTCACCATGGACAACACAGTGGCCAACGTCCTTCACTTAACGACTAAGAGCAGCAGCGTTTTTGTCCAGTTGTCAGTGCTAACAGACAATCAACATTGTGTAAAATAACCACAAAAATTAATGTGAGATGTATAATGAACATATCCAGTAAGACAGTGCAGTGAAATATGGCATTAATGGGCTATGGCCGCAAACGACCATTGCAAGTACCTGTGGTAGTAGCATGACATCGGATGGAGTGCCTATCCTAGGTTCGTGATCCTAGACAACTGGAAAACAGTGGTGTGGTCAGACAAGTCCTGATTTCTTTTAGTAAGAGCTGATGGTAGGGTTTGAGTGTGTTGCAGACCCCATGAAGCCGTGGGCTGAAGTTGTGAACAAATCACTGTGCAAGCTGTTGGTGGCTCCATAATGGTTTGGGCTGTGTTTATATGGAAGGTCTATGGTCCAACTGAACTGCTCATTGACTGGAAATGGTTATGTTCAGGTACTTGGAGGCCATTTGCAATCATTCAAGGACTTCATGATCCCAATCAACAATAGAATTTTTATGGATGACCATGCACCATGTCAGTGAGCCCCAGTGGTTCACGACTGGTTTGAAGAATATTCTAGATGATTTGAGTAAATGATTTGGTCATCCAGATTGCTCAACATGAATCCTATTGAAATGAGACATAAACAAAGAGGTCAGTTTGTGCGCAAAATACTGCACTGCCAACACTTTTTTAATTATGGACGGCTATAAAGGCAGCGCGGCTCAGTCTTTCTGCAGGAGACTTCTACTGACTTGTCAAGCTCATGCCACATAGGCTTGCTGCACTATACTGGAAAAAAGGAGATTCAACAAGATATTAGGAGGTATCCCATGACTTTTGTCATATCAGTGCAATATGCTATATACGAGTAAAAGGCCAGTGGTTCAGTGTTTCTATTGTCAATATTCATTCACCTACAAATAACAAAAAAGACACTGCAAAAGACAGTGTAAAAAATAGTTTCTATGAACGCCTGGAGAAAGTGTGTGAAAGCTTACTGCAACATGACATAAAAATTGTACTGGGAGTCTTTAATGCTGAGGAAGGAAAAGAGAGACATTACCAAATGATTATAAGAAATGAAAGCCTCCACAAAAAAACCAATGAAAATGGACCGAGAATGATCTCATTTGCTGAATCAAAAGAGCAGGAGAAGGTCCTGTACTAGTTCTTCATTAGACACAATCTCTTCAGGACTTGATGACCCAGATATTGACTATGTCCTCTAATCTCCAAAACTTCGCATTTGAAGATTAAGTGTGGTGCAGTTTCTTCAACCTCACCACAGAGTCTACTCATAGGGTCTTCTTTCTCTTTAACTATCATGTACTGATGTTTCTCAAAGTTCCCATGGCCTCTCATTAGTCCTACCATGAGTTCAGTCAGTCCCCTGTTTAAGCCCAGGATTACAGAATTTCACTTAAATCATGGCTTTGGCATCATTAGTTTGCCTTGTTTAATTGCTGGGACTCACAGCAGGTTCACTCTGCCCCTTGCCTCCCTCCAGTCTGACAAACAAAGTTTGCTTTTCTTTCCAAAAACTTCAGTCCTCGAAATTCTTGACAAGGAAAACCATGCTGAAACTCTACAACACAATCGTCAGGCCAGTACTGCTTTATGGAGTGGAAACATGGAGCATGACCAAAAGAAAACAGTACCAACTCTCAGTCTTTGAAAATAAGGTATACAGGAAAATCTTTGGGCCAGCATTTCACTAAGGAACACAAAGATAGGTTTGGAGCTCCAATAAAGAACTAGTTATAGCCGAATGTTGTGAGAATGGACCCTGGCAGAATATCTCATCAGATATATCACAAGAAGACAGAAGGCTCAAGATCCCTGAATAAGGAAGAACATGATAGCAAAATGAGGTGAGCTCTGAACTCAGAAAGTTTGGTATAAATGAATGGAAGGAAGCAGTGGAAGACAGGAGGATATCGGAGGCAGGTAGTAAAAGGGGCTTGGGATTCTCAATGACCCAGAGAAGTCAGTGGAGTGAATGAATGATTGAAGAGTGTGAGAGTGAAAGGCATGTGGGATAGTTTTATGAAAGGAAAGATTAAAATAAAAATTTCTGATGAAAACAGATGCCAGCATAGCTATATAAGGTCAGCAGCAGTAATCCTACAAGTCAGGCCTTGACAGTGGCCAAAGAGTACTCGGCTAAAAGCTCATGGACATTTATCAACTCACTATGACTGAAGGTTATGAAAATTTTATTAGTATACATTACTGTGAAGCCATGAACTCCTACAAATAACATAAGAATGTACGTAATAAACATGATTTTCCAAAGAACATTCTAACTGCAATAGATAATGTAACTATATATTCACTGACAAGAGGTATTATTTTTCTAAATTATTACATAAATTCTGTATCAAGAAGAGATAAATATCAAGTCTTCTGCATAGAAAATAACTAAGGAATACTTAAAATATGTAAGCAACCAATAGAAGCAATCAACAGCTTAATAGTATAATTAGGGAATCAATAATATACTTCAAAGTGTTTGCTTTTATTCTCATCATAAAACACATTCATTTGTATCCTAGTTATGCAGAAAAATACTAGAAATATTTCAGGTTTTGGACAAAGTCCTTCTTCAGAAGTAGAAAACCCACACACATAAACACAACGAAACAACTTGCACCCACATGGCCACTGTCACCACACACTAAGGCCTAAATGTGACTGCATCTGATATGAGCAACGATCTAGTTGGAGTGGGTAGTGGGTTGAAGTACGAGTAAGAGTCATCGGGGTGGGGAGAGGGGGTAATTGCAGGGTAGGGGTGGGGGTAGATGCTAGTACCGCCAATGGGAGCATGCTTGGATTTGGTGTGAACCCCAAGGGGGATGGTGATGGAGAGGGGGAAGGGGAGGTGGAGGGGGAGAGGAAGGAGGGAGGGAGGGAGGGAGTGGGAGAGAGAGAGAGAGAAAGAGAGAGAGGGAAAGAGAGAGAGAGAGAGAGAGAGAGAGAGAGAGAGAGAGAGAGAGAGAGTGAGAGAGAGAGAGAGAGAGAGAGAGAGACCATGTCCAAGTTCTTTACTTCCGAATAAGGACTTTGTCCAATATTTCTAGTATTCTTTTTCATTGAGCCTGCTCTCATAGACCAACACCTTCAACCTATTACCCAGAACCTATCCTCCTGTATAAAAGATACCAACCATTTCATCGACCGACTCTCCACAGTTCCTTTCCCTTTACCACACGGTGCCCTGCTCGTCACTATTGATGCCACCTCTCTGTACACTAACATTCCTAATGCCCATGGCTTTACTGCTATTGAACACTACCTTTCCAGACACCCTATGGATTCCAAACCAACCACCTCCTTCCTAGTCTTGATGACCAACTATGTACCCTCACCCACAATTACTTCTCCTTTGAAGGCATTATCTAAAAACAAATCTGCGGTACGGTTATGGGCACCCGCATGGCACCTTCCTATGCTAACCTATTCATGGACCGTCTAGAGGAATTCTTCCTAAAAACCCAGAATCCTAAACCCCCCACCTGGTTCAGATTCATTGATGACATCTTTGCTATCTGGACTGAAGGTGAGGACACCTTATTCACATTCCTCCAGAACCTCAACAACGTCTCCCCCATTTGCTTCACCTGGTCCTGTTTAACCCAACAAGCCACCTTCCTAGATGTTGACCTCCACCTCAGAGATGGCTACATCAGTACCTCCGTCCACATCAAACCTACTAACCACCAGGAATACCTCCTCTTCGACAGCTGCCCCACTTCGACAGCTGCCACCCATTTCATACCAAGAAGTTCGTTCCATACAGCCTCAGATCCTCTCTAAATATACTGAGGGTCTCACTGAAGGCTTCACTGACCGTAATTATCCTCCCATCCTTGTACAAAAACAAATTCCCGTGCCTTATCTTTCCAGTCTCCCACCACCTCCCAAAGTCCCACAGTCCGGCCACAGAGGAGCATTCCCCTCGTAACTCAGCACCATCTGGGACTGGGGCAACTGAATTACATTCTCCACCAGGGTTTCGTTTACCTCTTGTCATGCCCTGAAATGAGAAATGTCCTACCCACTATCCTTTCCCACCCCTCCTACAGTGGTATTCCGCCGTCCACCGAACCTACACAATATACTCGTCCATCCTGACACACCCCCAGCTCCCAATTCCTTACCTCATGGCTCATAACCCTGTAATAGACATAGATGCAAGACCTGTCCCATACATCCTCCTAGCACCACCTACTCCACTCCGGTCACTAACATTACCTATCACATCAAAGGCAGGGCTACCTGTGAAACCAGTCATGTGATCTACAAGCTAAGCTGCATTCTATGTAGGCATAACAACCAACAAGCTGTCTGTCTGCATGAATGGCCACTGACAAACTGTGGCCAAGTAACAAGTGGACCACCCTGTAGCTGAAAATGCTGCAGAACATGATATCCCTCATCTCAATGACTGCTCCACAGCCTGTGCCATATGGATCCTTCCCACCAACACCAGCTTTTCTGAATTTCGCAGGTGGGAACTTTCTCTGCAATACATCTTGCGTTCCCGTAACTCTCCTGGCCTCAACCTTCGTTATCACTTTCCTCACCCATCCAGCCCCTCCCTGTTCCCATTCCAGCACTACACAGCCATCATTTCACCGTCACATCCAGTCTTTTAAATTCTTTTATTTTGATTTCTCTCCTTTCCGCTACTTACCCCCTCCCCCCTCCGCACCTTCTCTCCTACACTCCGTCTAAACTGCAACACTTCACTGTCCGCCACTCCCACCATACTATCCCTCCCCCTTCTCGCCCCAGCCTCCTCCTTACCCCCACCCAGTTGCCACTCCCATCATGCACTGGTGTTGCTCCTCGCAGTTTAGTTTCAGCTCTCTGAGACTGCAGACGTGTGTGCAAGTTGTGCTTGCGTGAGTGTGTGTGTGTGTGTGTGTGTGTGTGTGTGTGTGCGTGTGTGTATGTGTGTCTACTGTTGACAAAGGCCTTAATGGCCGAAAGCTATGATTGTGTGAATATTTTTATTGTGCCTATCGCGACTCAGCATCTCCACTATATGGTGAGTAGCAACTTTCCTTCTCTCGTATTGTTACAGTCCATCCTGGATTTTCCATTGTTTGATTTCAGCATCTCTTCTATGTGAGGATTATATTTCTTGAATCAGTATTGTCACTGACAAAAGATTTTTATGGTTGTAGGTAATATTTTTCATTGTATATTACCTACCATTGTGGACATGGTGGTTTAGTGGGTAGAGCACTAGACCCTTGCTCTGGACAAACTTGTTTCAATACCATGAAGGAGCAGGGATTTTGTTCATTCCAGTCACTCTAGAATGTCTTCAGATCCCCTCAGTCTAACAATCACTTGAGTAGGGGTTCTTTCTTAGTGGCAAAATGTGGTCGGCTGAGCACCCTCACCCTTCTAGTGCCACGACAGAGGAAGAACTGCAGTCAGGCCGGTAGCCTGGTCACACGTTTGCACCACAAACTTTGTCTTTGCCTTTCATTACCTATTGTGGCTTAATCAGTATCATGATGTGAAGTATGTTCAATGAGTTCTAATTAGTTATTGTTATCTTCTAATCCTTAAAAATGCCATGACTCGTTTCAACTGTAAGCCCATCGATACCTATAAAGTAGAGTTTGTATTTGTGCTTCATTCTGACCTCTTATTGTTAGCTAAAGGTTTTGTTTTGTACCTGTATCTGTCAGTGTAAAATACTCAGTATTTACATTTATTAGTGTCATTTAGTCTCGATAGATTGAAGGTAGCAGTTTTTATAATTTTATTAGGTCATTTTCGGGTGTATGTAACCGTTTGTTTGCATTATAAATAGGCGGGATAATCAGTAGGTGCAGCTTACTGTAGGTTACTGTTTAATTCTTTAAATATATTCACTATATGTCCCCTAGCAGTTTACTGTAAGTCATTGTTTTTTTTTTCTTTAGTATTCACTAGATAGCCCCTACAGGAAAATAAGCACAAGATCTAGCTTCTACCATTCATTTTTATTGTTTCTCATCGTTGAGTGTTCTTTCTGCCAACTAGTGTAGCTGTTAACCTTGTGTGGCAGTAGGTTTCCTTAAGTTTCTTACAGTAAATCACGTCTTAGTTAGATGGATAGGGACTGTGTCTGTTGTGTGTGGATGCAGGAGGAGTTGGCCACAGTCCAAACACAGCTGGAAGCATTGTTGGCCACAGTCACCAGACTCCAGAGTACTTTGTGGTGTGGTGGGGATGGGGTGCCTGGGGCAGCCTCTGCTGTACTAGATGTGCAGGGGAGGGGTGGGGGGATGTCACAACTCTCTGTCACTGAGCTGACCTCAGGTGCAAGTAAGCTGGCAGGCCCACTCTCACCTCAGTGTGGGTAGCGAACTGTGTCGCATTCTCGAGCCTCAGGGAGAAGGCTTCATGGGGGACGCAGGCTCCTGCCAAATCCCATGCACTTTTCTAATAGATTCTGTGTGCTATATGATGCTTGGGGGGGGGGGGGGGGGAGGCGGGGGGTGCTGAGCTGGATCAGAACACCCTCTGCCACAATAGTGGGCACTCCTTCAGCAAGGTCCAGACAGGCACGTGGGGATAGGGGTTTGTTAGTTATTGGGAGCTCCAATGTTAGGCAGGTCATGAAGCCCCAGCTACGGCAGAGAAGAAGTCCAATGTTCACTCGGTGTGCTTGCTGGGGGCCTTGTCCAGGATGTGGAAGAGGATCTTCCGGCGGCTGTCGAGCATGCGGGATGCAGCTAGCTGCAGATTGTTGCACATGTCGGCACCAACAATACCAGTCATCGGGTTTCCCAGGAAATCCTTGGGTCCTTTCAAAGTCTGGCTAAATTGGCGAAGGCGACCTCCATCTCTTGAGGAGTGGAAGCCAAGCTGACAATTTGCAGCATCTTACCCAGGGTGGACTGGGGTCTTCTGGTTTGGTGTCGAGTGGAGACTCTAAACCAGAGGCTATGTCAACTCTGTGACAAAAATGGTTGTAGACTCCTCAACCTACGCTATTGGGTGAAAGGTTGTAGGATGCCCGTCGATAGATCAGGGGTGCACTACACACAGGAAGCAGCTACATGGGTAGCACAGTACTTGTGGCGTGCACATGGTTTTTTTTTTAGATTAGGTTCCTCCCCACGGGAAACAAACCGTTGGCCTGAAGAATTACCAGTTCATGACACTGACGTGGGTGTGCCAACTCCTAAACAGGTCATTACAAAGGATTTAAATATGCTAAATCTCATCTTAGTAAATTGTTGAAGTGTTTGTAGCAAGAGCAAGAGTTACGCTCTGAAATAAACAGTAGCAATGCCAATATTGTATTATGTACTGAAAGCTGGTTGAAACCAGACATAAATAGCAGTGAAATTTTGAAATTGGATTGAACAATGTTTAGGAAGAATAGAATTGATGCTATGGGAGGTGGTGTGTTCATTGCAGTTAAAAGTTGTTTAAATGCAGTTGAGATCAATACTGGTTCAGACTGTGAAATAGTCCAGATAAAGCTGTCAATCAGACAAAGAGTGACCATTGTATTAGGATGTTTTTATAGACCACCAGCATCCACAACAAATGTCGCAAAATGTTTCAGGGAAAGTCTTGAGTACATAGGAAATTAATATCCAAATTATCCATTAGTTATAGGTGGAGTCTTTTATCTGGCGTCCATTGACTGGGAAAATTACAAGTTTATCACAGGGGCAGAAGCAAAGACTCGTGTGAAGTTTTTCTCGGAGTGTTCTCAACATATAACCTTGAACAATTGGTTAGATTACCATCTCAAGATGAGAACATATTAGATATCTTGGTGACAAACAGACCTGATCTTTTTGAGGAAGTTAATCTAGAAGAAGGTATTAGCAACCATAATGCATAATGTCATTGTGGCTTCTATGACAGTGGAAGTCGGAAAAAGAGAGAGAGGGAGAGAGAGAGAGAGAGAGAGAGAGAGAGAGAGAGAGAGAGAAAAGAAGAAAAGAAAAGAAAGTGTCATTAATGAATATCTTCATAGTCAACTACAAGCATTCACCATGTGACACAAAATACGTGCCAAGAAAAATGTAGGGGAGGGAAAGGATCCACCTTGGTTCGACAAACATATTAGGAAGTTACTAAGAAAACAGAGAATTTTGCACAGTCGTTTTAAACGTAGTCACTGCCCCACTGACAAACACAAATTATCCGAAGTGAAAACAGTTGTCAGAAGGTCAATGGGAGATTCTTCTAATGAATTTGAAAGCAATTTTTCATCTGCAGATTCTAAAAATGACCCCAAAAAATTTTGGTCATCCGTAAAATCTATGAACGCTACAAATAATTCAATACCTTCTCTTGCTGACAGTACAAGTAATGTAATGGATGATGATAAACAGAAGGCTGAAATTGTAAACCTAGATTTCAAAAACTCATTTACAGTAGAGGACTGCAACACCATTCTCCCTTTCAATTATCAAACAACTGCAAGGAAGGCTGACATAGTGTTTAGTGTCTCTGGGATTGTAAAACAATTAAGATCCATATACACCAGGAAGGCATCTGGCCCAGACGGTATCCCCATAAGATTTTATGTTGACTATGCTACAAAATGGCTACAAAATGACAGGAATGGGGGAAAGAAATACAGTAGAAGAAGAATGGGTAGCTTTGAGGAATGAAATAGTGAAGGCAGCAGACGATCAAGTAGGTAAAAAGACGAGGGCTAGTAGAAATTCTTGGGTAACAGAAGAAATATTGAATTTAATTGATGAAAGGAGAAAATATAAAAATGCAGTAAATGAAGCAGGCAAAAAGGAATACAATCGTCTCAAAAATGAGATCGACAGGAAGTGCAAAATGGCTAAGCAGGGATGGCTAGAGGACAAATGTAAGGATGTAGAGGCTTATCTCACTAGGGGGAAGATAGATACTGCCTACAGGAAAATTAAAGAGACTTTTGGAGATAAGAGAACCACTTGTATAAACATCAAGAGCTCAGATGGAAACCCAGTTCTAAGCAAAGAAGGGAAAGCAGAAAGGTGGAAGGTCTATACAAGGGCGATGTACTTGAGGACAATATTATGGAAATGGAAGAGGATGTAGATGAAGATGAAATGGGAGATACGATACTGCATGAAGAGTTTGACAGAGCACTGAAATACCTAAGTCGAAACAAGGCCCCCAGAGTAGACAACATTCCACTGGAACTACTGACGGCCTTGGGAGAGCCAGTCCTGACAAAACTCTACCATCTGGTGAGCAAGATGTATGAAACAGGCGAAATACCCTCAGACTTCAAGAAGAATATAATAATTCCAATCCCAAAGAAAGTAGGCGTTGACAGATGTGAAAATTACCGAACAATCAGTTTAATAAGCCACAGTTGCAAAATACTAACACGAATTCTTTACAGACGAATGGAAAAACTAGTTGAAGTCAATCTCGGGGAAGATCAGTTTGGATTCCGTAGAAATACTGGAACACGTGAGGCAATACTGACCTTACAACTTATCTTAGAAGAAAGATTAAGGAAAGACAAACCTACGTTTCTAGCATTTGTAGACTTAGAGAAAGCTTTTGACAATGTTGACTGGAATACTCTCTTTCAAATTCTAAAGGTGGCAGGGGTAAAATACAGGGAGCGAAAGGCTATTTACAATTTGTACAGAAACCAGATGGCAGTTATAAGAGTCGAGGGACATGAAAGGGAAGCAGTGGTTGGGAAGGGAGTAAGACAGGGTTGTAGCCTCTCCCCGATGTTATTCAATCTGTATATTGAGCAAGCAGTAAAGGAAACAAAAGAAAATTTCGGAGTAGGTATTAAAATCCATGGAGAAGAAATAAAAACTTTGAGGTTCGCCGATCACATTGTAATTCTGTCAGAGACAGCAAAGGACTTGGAAGAACAGTTGAATGGAATGGACAGTGTCTTGAAAGGAGGATATAAGATGAACATCAACAAAAGCAAAACAAGGATAATGGAATGTAGTCGAATTAAGTCGGGTGATGCTGAGGGAATTAGATTAGGAAATGAGACACTTAAAGTAGTAAAGGAGTTTTGCTATTTGGGGAGCAAAATAACTGATGATGGTCGAAGTAGAGAGGATATCAAATGTAGATTGGCAATGGCAAGGAAAGTGTTTCTGAAGAAGAGAAATTTGTTAACATTGAGTATAGATTTAAGTGTCAGGAAGTCATTTCTGAAAGTATTTGTATGGAGTGTAGCCATGTATGGAAGTGAAACATGGACGGTAAATAGTTTGGACAAGAAGAGAATAGAAGCTTTCGAAATGTGGTGCTACAGAAGAATGCTGAAGATTAGATGGGTAGATCACATAACTAATGAGGAAGTATTGAATAGGATTGGGGAAAAGAGAAGTTTGTGGCACAACTTGACCAGAAGAAGGGATCGGTTGGTAGGACATGTTCTGAGGCATCAAGGGATCACCAATTTAGTATTGGAGGGCAGAGTGGAGGGTAAAAATCGTAGGGGGAGACCAAGAGATGAATACACTAAGCAGATTCAGAAGGATGTAGGTTGCGGTAGGTACTGGGAGATGAAGAAGCTTGCACAGGATAGAGTAGCATGGAGAGCTGCATCAAACCAGTCTCAGGACTGAAGACCACAACAACAACAACAACATGCTACAAATATAGCACCATTCTTATCCTCCATCTATCAGAGATCATTGGAACAGTGGAAAGTTCCACGGGACTGGAAGAAGGCCCAGGTCATAGCAATCTATAAAAAGGGTAGAAAATTGGATGCACATAATTACCGGCCAATTTCACTGACATCGATTTGTTGTAGAATCATGGAACATATTTTGTGTTCAGACATAATCATTTTTCTAGACTGTGAGAAGCTCATTTGCAAAAACCAACACGGTTTTAGAAAACAACAGTCATGCGAGACCCGGCTGGCCCTCTTTGTGTGATATACAACAGGCTCTAGATACCAGCTCCCAGGTTGTTTCCATATTCCTCAACTTTCGACTCAGTTCCTCACTGTCGCTTGCTCCGAAAAGAGTGTGCTTACGTTCTATCAAATGACATATGCAGTTGGATAGAAAGTTTTCTAATTGACAGAGGTCAGTATGTCATCTTGAATGGGGACACTTCAACAGAAACAAGCATGGCATCAGGTGTGCCCCAGAGCAGTGTAATAGGTCTGCTGCTTTTTATGATTTACATAAACGATCTGGTTGATGGTAGTGACAGTGGCATTAGACTGTTTGTCGATGATACTGTAGTCTAAAGGAAAGTAGTATCGCACAAAAGTTGTGAACAAATGAGGATTTGCAGAAAATAAATGCATGGTGTAATGCCTGGCAGTTACGTCCCAATATTAGCAAGTGTAACCTACTGCGTATAACAAAGCCAAAATCGTCATTAATGTACAAGTACAAAATAAATGTCCAGTTCTTGGAAGTGGTAACATCCATCAAGTATTTGGGTGTGACTGTTCAAAATGATCTCAAATGGAACAATCAGATTACACAAGTAACAGGTAAGGCGAACTCTAGATTGTGGGTTATTGGTAGAATACTGGAGCAATGCAGTCCTTCAACTAAGGAAATTGCTTACAATACTGTAATTCATCCCATCTTAGAGTATTGTTCGTCTGACAAACTGCCTATTGGCTTCTGTCTCGGGTTCTTCGGCTGACATTCATTTAATGATTTTACTGACGTTTCACCAGCACGAGTGGCTGGCATTGTCAGTAAAATGATTACATGAACGTCGGCTGAAGAACCTGAGACAGAAGCCAATAGCCAGTTTGTCAACAAGTGGCCATGAAAGCCTTAACAATTTTGAATTGTTCGTCTGTATGGGACCCTTACCATTTGGGCCTGATTCAAGAGATTGAGAAGGTTCAAAGAAGAGCAGCAAGATTCATGACTGGTACATTTAGCCATTGCGAGAGCGTTAAAAATCTCACAGAAAGTTTGAATTGGGACACACTTGCAGGTAGACGATGCACTAAAATGAATGGGCTGCTCACTAAATTCAAAATTCAATCATCGTTGAGGATGTAGAGCATTTATTATTACCACCAACTTTCAAATCGCACAATGATCACCATTCAAAGATAAGGGAAATTAGAGCTCATACTGAGGTATTCAGACAGTCATGTATCCCTTGCGCGATCCGCGAGTGGAACAGAGAGGGGGGGAAATTTGACTCTGGCACGAATAGTGCCCTACGCCTCACACCGCTTGGTGGCTAGTGGATTATATACACTCCTGCAAATGGAAAAAAGAACACATTGACACCGGTGTGTCAGACCCACCATACTTGCTCCGGACACTGCGAGAGGGCTGTACAAGCAATGATCACACGCACGGCACAGCGGACACACCAGGAACCGCGGTGTTGGCCGTCGAATGGCGCTAGCTGCACAGCATTTGTGCACTGCCGCCGTCAGTGTCAGCCAGTTTGCCGTGGCATATGGAGCTCCATCGCAGTCTTTAACACTGGTAGCATGCCGCGACAGCGTGGACGTGAACCGTATGTGCAGTTGACGGACTTTGAGCGAGGGCGTATAGTGGGCATGCGGGAGGCCGGGTGGACGTACCGCCGAATTGCTCAACACGTGGGGCGTGAGGTCTCCACAGTACATCGATGTTGTCGCCAGTGGTCGGCGGAAGGTGCACGTGCCCGTCGACCTGGGACCGGACCGCAGCGACGCACGGATGCACGCCAAGGCCGTAGGATCCTACGCAGTGCCGTAGGGGACCGCACCGCCACTTCCCAGCAAATTAGGGACACTGTTGCTCCTGGGGTATCGGCGAGGACCATTTGCAACCATCTCCATGAAGCTGGGCTACGGTCCCGCACACCGTTAGGCCGTCTTCCGCTCACGCCCCAACATCGTGCAGCCCGCCTCCAGTGGTGTCGCGACAGGCGTGAATGGAGGGACGAATGGAGACGTGTCGTCTTCAGCGATGAGAGTCGCTTCTGCCTTGGTGCCAATGATGGTCGTATGCGTGTTTGGCACCGTGCAGGTGAGCGCCACAATCAGGACTGCATACGACCGAGGCACACGGGGCCAACACCCGGCATCATGGTGTGGGGAGCGATCTCCTACACTGGCCGTACACCACTGGTGATCGTCGAGGGGACACTGAATAGTGCACGGTACATCCAAACCGTCATCGAAGCCATCGTTCTACCATTCCTAGACCGGCAAGGGAACTTGCTGTTCCAACAGGACAATGCACGTCCGCATGTATCCCGTGCCACCCAACGTGCTCTAGAAGGTGTAAGTCAACTACCCTGGCCAGCAAGATCTCCGGATCTGTCCCCCATTGAGCATGTTTGGGACTGGATGAAGCGTCGTCTCACGCGGTCTGCACGTCCAGCACGAACGCTGGTTCAACTGAGGCGCCAGGTGGAAATGGCATGGCAAGCCGTTTCACAGGACTACATCCAGCATCTCTACGATCGTCTCCATGGGAGAATAGCAGCCTGCATTCCTGCGAAAGGTGGATATACACTGTACTAGTGCCGACATTGTGCATGCTCTGTTGCCTGTGTCTATGTGCCTGTGGTTCTGTCAGTGTGATCATGTGATGTATCTGACCCCAGGAATGTGTCAATAAAGTTTCCCCTTCCTGGGACAATGAATTCACGGTGTTCTTATTTCAATTTCCAGGAGTGTACGTAGATACAGATGTAGAAAAATGAGTATTCATGTTAGCTGCATATTACATACACCTGAACTGTCACATTCAGAGCAACAGTGCAGTATACGACATGTTCCTAATGGTAAACATCTCATAAAAGAAATTTTGAAATGGTGTAAACGAAATAATTTAGTTACAGTAACTATCAGCACTTTGTTGTATGCTATAAATAATAATAATCTTTAGAATTACCTTTGTGTTTTTAGTAATGGTATGTGGAGTCATTATATGTGAAATGATTTTATGTTTTGCATTACACAGCCTTGCTCTCTGCGTACGAATGGCTAATATGTTGGTTGCTAGTAACAACAGAGGAAAAGCTGGACGCATTGCTAAAGAGTGGAGCTGATCCTTTCACTGGAAAGAACAATGCCCAAGTATTTCATGCTAGAACTCTTTCACTGGCATATGCAGAGGTAACTATACAAAGTTTTCTTTTTTCAAGTTATGTAGCACATACTAAAGGCCCATGAAAATTCCACCCATGAGTGAATTCAAGTGTCATATAAGTACCCTGAGTTATGTTTTCAGATCTACCAAGATATGCCAAGTTTGGACTTATCAGAATTTGACTTAACTTCCATTTCAAATGATTTGTCAGTAGGTGGTAACTTGTAATCAGTATTTTTCTGCACCGGAACACTTTGTTCCTGAATACATTTTGCGCATGATGGAATATGGAGGTTGCATTCTAATTACAAACTGATGTGCTCACAGCTTTCATTTTTTTTCCAGTACATGAAGGTAGTTTGAAAAATTCTCAGAGTGGAATATCCCTGTTCACTAACACACTTGGTCCAGTGAAGTTCACATGCCATCATCTTATCTTGAAAACTGTTCAAATGCCTTCATCTCATCTTGAAAACTAGATTCCTACAGGCCTGCAAATTACCCATCAACTTCAGCTGTCAGTTCTTCATTTGAAAAGAATTTCTTTCCACAGAGGAAAATTTTCACCTCAGGGTAGAGATGGGAGTATGATGGAGCCAAAACAGGCAATACGGTTGTGGCATGCATTTGTATATTAGTTTGTGTATTTTTGCTGTGGCAATGACACTTACATTTGGGTGTGATCTAACTTGGCAAAATATGACTTTCCTCCTTACCAAACCTGGGCTTTTTTCTTGTATCTTTTGCTAAAGAAATCCCTTTTGCATCCCAAAAACCTGACACGACCTTTTCTGACAACCGTATTGCCTTTGTATTTTTTTTAATTTTTTTTATTCCACTACTTTGACTGTTGTTTTGTCCTTGGGTTATAATAGTGAAACCAAGTTTCACCTGTGGTCACAAACCAGTGCAAAAATCCTTATTGGTTGCTCTGGAAACAGGCCTTCCATTCTGAAGCATGTCTGATCCTTCAGTAAGAGTCAGAACACCCATCTAGCAGATAATTTTCTCCTATCCAGTTCCTCTACTAAAATGTGATGTGCACTTTCAATAGGTAATCCTCTTTGACCATCTTATGTACTTTTGCAATAATTTCTGGAGTAGTGGCACATTTTGGCTGATCACTACATGGATCATCACCTAAGGTGTCTCCACCAAGTTTAAACCAATTTGTCTTCTGAGAAACAGTTGAATATGAAGGAGCACAGTCCTTTAGTGTGTTCTGAAAATTGGCATGAATTTCCTATGTTTTCATAATGTTCTTTATGAAGCATTTAATCTCTCCTCGAGTCTCGATTATTTCCATATTCGCAAACCATTACATGGGAACAACAACAAAGGGACATCCTCATCACAGATCAGAACGCGATGCACGGATGCATCTAATGTTTGGAAACCTCATTGTTGTAGCTCTGTTGGTGTTTCTATGAACTTTTCAAGTTCTCTTATATTAATAAAAACTAGAATACATTGATCTTCACAAACATTGTACTGAACTTGACAAAAGCTGAAATATTGATGGACTGCATTCAAAATGCTTCAAAACTGAACTGACCTCATATGGTCACTGCCACACCATTTATAGTAATCACATCTACTATTTTACGTTATCAAAAACATTGCATTGATAGATTGCAGTTAAAAGGTACAGTTTTGCAAGAAGTTACACACATATTGGAATATTGTACTTTACAGAAAATTTGTTGTTACGATCTCAGTCCAGAATATATTACAGTTTAATGTAAAATTACATTAAGTTACATTTCTTAACAATATTTCAACTAATATTTTTAATTGCAGCTTAATTATGACAAACAGTTATTGCTGGTATAATTTCAGTGTCGGTGTAAAAACTGTGAACTATTGCACATTACATTCTTGCTATGGGAAGACGTTTAGGCGTGGTTCCCAGAACTGCTGATATGATGACCATTACATAAATATTTTATGAGCTGCTAATTTCATAATAAAATTGAATAATTAGCTGAAAGTTGCATAAACATGGAATAGAAGTGAAAAGTCAAGTTTTTACAGGTGTAAACAATGAATAAACAAAGCAGTAAATACACAAAATATGTAAGCAGGATACACAATGATGGTATGGATTATGACAGTTTATCTGGTATCAGTCAGTACAGTAAGTGTTACGCTACTCTGCCACATTACGTACACTCCAAAATACTTTGCATAAGAATTATGCAGAAGACCCTCTCAGGATATCCACAGAGCACAGCATATCATGTATGACTAGTGTAAAACCTGGTGTCCCCCCCCCCCCCCCTTTCCCTACCTCCCCAGCATGGCTTACCAACACTGCCCGTATCCTATCCCCATCAGTTCCTTGTCCCTTCCCACAGGCAGCACAGCATTTTTCTCCACCCCTGTGCTGCCAGCCTTCCCCTTCCCCTCCCCTGTGCCATGCCACCTCATTACCCGTACCACCCATCCCAGCAGATCACATCACATGCAGTCGCTATTTCTGAGGGAGTACGTAGTCTGTAAGCTGGATTTTGATTATTGTGTTCCAAATATAATGTAATTGGATCGATAAAAAATCTATTCACCATGCGGTGGCAGAACACACATGTAAAAGAAGGTTCTAATTAGGCAAGATTTCGAAGCCGTGGCTCCTTCTTCGGGCAGAGGAGCTGAAGGGGAAGGAAGAGGTGTGAAGGAAATGGGCTGGAGAGGTACAGGGAAAGGAGTAGATATGAGAAAGATCACCCAGGACTGCAGGTCAGGGGAGGCTCACTGGACGGGATGAAAAGTAAAGACCTTCTCATCCTGTCTGGTATGTCTCCCTGACATTCAATTCTGAGTGACTTTTCTGAAATCTATTCCTTCTCCTAGACCTCTCCAGTTCTTTTCCTTCACCCCTATTCCTTTCCTTCAACCCTCCTGCCTGAAGGAACCACTGGCTCTGAAAGCTTGCCTAATTATAACCTGCTTTTATGTGTGCTTTCTGCTGCTGCTTAGTGAGTAGATTTTTTTATCTATCCAATTACACTATATTATCAAAAGGTGATTTGTTTCTATATTGCTATTATTCCATTTAGGACTTTCCAGAGTCAAATAGGTAGCAGACTTGATTAAACATAAACTTGTGTCTTGTTTAATTCACAACAATAATAATAATAATCATAACCTCCTGTTAAATACATTGACTGATCACAGACTTTTAATGTCTGGCTTCTGTAAGGTTTTCATCACACTTTCACCAAGGTCCAATACTCATCACATATACGCTAGAAATGTCACATTATAGTGTGTCCCATTTTTTTATTGTCTTGTTAGGTACATGAAAGGCCATGTTGTCATGTTATACCTGGAGTAGTTTATACACTGCTGGAAATTGAAATAAGAACACCGTGAATTCATCGTCCCAGGAAGGGGAAACTTTATTGACACATTCCTGGGGTCAGATACATCACATGATCACACTGACAGAACCACAGGCACATAGACACAGGCAACAGAGCATGCACAATGTCGGCACTAGTACAGTGTATATCCACCTTTCACAGCAATGCAGGCTGCTATTCTCCCATGGAGACGATCGTAGAGATGCTGGATGTAGTCCTGTGGAACGGCTTGCCATGCCATTTCCACCTGGCGCCTCAGTTGGACCAGCGTTAGTGCTGGACGTGCAGACCGCGTGAGATGACGCTTCATCCAGTCCCAAATATGCTCAATGGGGGACAGATCCGGAGATCTTGCTGGCCAGGGTAGTTGACTTACACCTTCCAGAACACGTTGGGTGGCACGGGATACATGCGGACGTGCATTGTCCTGTTGGAACAGCAAGTTCCCTTGCTGGTCTAGGAATGGTAGAACGATGGGTTCGATGACGGTTTGGATATACCGTGCACTATTCAGTGTCCCCTCGACGATCACCAGTGGTGTATGGCCAGTGTAGGAGATCGCTCCCCACACCATGATGCCGGGTGTTGGCCCTGTGTGCCTCGGTCGTATGCAGACCTGATTGTGGCGCTCACCTGCACGGCACCAAACATGCATACGACCATCATTGGCACCAAGGCAGAAGCGACTCTCATCGCTGAAGATGACACGTCTCCATTCGTCCCTCCATTCACGCCTGTTGCAACACCACTGGAGGTGGGCTGCACGATGTTGGGGCGTGAGCGGAAGACGGCCTAACGGTGTGCGGGACCGTAGCCCAGCTTCATGGAGATGGTTGCGAATGGTCCTCGCCGATACCCCAGGAGCAACAGTGTCCCTAATTTGCTGGGAAGTGGCGGTGCGGTCCCCTACAGCACTGCATAGGATCCTACGGTCTTGGCGTGCATCCGTGCGTTGCTGCGGTCCGGTCCCAGGTCGCCGGGCACGTGCACCTTCCGCCGACCACTGGCGACAACATCGATGTACTGTGGAGACCTCACGCCCCACGTGTTGAGCAATTCGGCGGTACGTCCACCCGGCCTCCCGCATGCCCACTATACGCCCTCGCTCAGAGTCCGTCAACTGCACATACGGTTCATGTCCACGCTGTCGCGGCATGCTACCAGTGTTAAAGACTGCGATGGAGCTCCGTATGCCACGGCAAACTGGCTGACACTGACGGCGGTGGTGCACAAATGCTGCGCAGCTAGCGCCATTCGACGGCCAACACCGCGGTTCCTGGTATGTCCGCTGTGCCGTGCGTGTGATCATTGCTTGTACAGCCCTCTCGCAGTGTCCGGAGCAAGTATGGTGGGTCTGACACACCGGTGTCAATGTGTTCTTTTTTCCATTTCCAGGAGTGTACATTCCTTGTCACTAAAGTGAGAAACTAGGGGACACACATAGGGTAACGTACATAGGGTAATGGGTATAGGCAGAGGGTGTATACTGGCAACTCACAATATCCTGTTGCAGAGCATGCTCTACAACATGACATTCGTGATCTCAGCACTTGTTCCACCAAACACACCATCTGGATTCTTCCCCCAGACACCTGTTATTGTTGCTGATTTTTTGGGTCATTTTCGTCTCGTACCATACTTGATGAATAGAGTCTTATGAAAGGACCTTCGTGTGCTCAACTCCCTACCATGTTGGGTTGTGTGATGCTGCACTATGAACTGCATGAAGATTCCTGGACCAATTGCACCTCACGCGAGGGTACAGCAAATCTTGGAGCTGCACTCATCCACATGCTGCACACACAAATGCATCACGCGAGAAGACGTGACTTTCTCCGGTGTGTGTTGTGGCAGAAATTTCAGAGCTGAATGCACAGAGGTTGACACTTAGGGCTCAAATTGAGAAACATTCAGAAATATGGCACGAATAATACAACACAACGACCTATCCGTGAGAACCAAATCGGCACATATGAAACTGAGCACAGCAGGTGTATATAGCCTTGCAGTGGGCATGCTAGAAATTATGACAGTTATATAACAAAGCAGTCACTATGCAGATTGAAGAGTCCCCCCACCCCTCCTCCCCTGGCCACCCTTCCTCATCTGAGACAGACCAGGTGGCAGATACTGACTTTGGCCAGCTGTTACTGAAGGATTTTCCAGCACTGACTGACTCAATGCTCACAATGCAGAAGCATTGTCATTCTACTCTCCATCACATCAAACTATTCCAGGACTGCTGGTGATTAGTAGACCTCATTGCCTGCCTCTGGGAAAACTGCATACTTCTCAGCAAGAGTTTGATAGAATTATTAGTGATGGTTCTGTTTTTTGCTGTTGAGAGTGCTAGGTCTCCTCTCTTACAGATGGTCATAAAAAAAAACATGGAAAATGGAGAATCTGTGGGAATTACAGAACTTTGAACTCTTGTACAGTCCCTGATACATACTCTATCCCTAATGTATCTGATTTTAGCAGTAACTTGTTGGGTACATGTTTTTTTACTGTCTTGACCGTGCTACAGCTTTTCCACAGTTTCCTATGGCCCTCAAAGAGAATATGAATACTGCTATTACTACACTTTCTGGTTCATTCAAACAAAATGTTATGTTTTTGGACTGCATAACACTGCAACAGTTCACGCACAAAGTTCTTTAGGGTTTTCCATTCGTTTTTTGCTGTGCTGACATCATATTACTTTTCTTTACTGCATATAAGAACCATCTGAAACATGTACGTGCTGTGTTCTGAAGCTTGGAGGACTATGGTATTGTGATTAGCACTGACAAGTGTACTTCCATTAAGAAAAAAGTTCCTTCCTTAGGCTATAGAGTGTCTCATAAAGGCATTTCTCCTGTGCCTGATAAGGTTTATGATTTTCAAAACATGCTCGTCCCTGAGACTTTCAAAGGACTCTACCATTTCTTAGGCATATTAAATTACTACTGCAAACACCTTATCATGCTGGATGAAGTACAAGTATGTCTTAACAGTCTCCTAAAAGGAAATAACACTTCTGGTATCAGGAAGATTTCTTGGAATGTTAGGGCTGTTAAAGCCTTGGAGCACTAGCAATCAAAAATTGGTCATGCTTCGTTCCTGGCTCACGCCATTGCTTATGCTTCCATTGCTCATTTTGTTGATGTAAGTCAAGTCACTGTGGGTGCTATGTTTCAGAAATATATTTTTCAGGCATGGCAACCTCTGGCTTTCTTTTCTAGAAATTTGTCAAAGCAGCAACAATTTTGGAGTGCTTTTGACAGAGAACTGCTAGCCATCTTTCTTGCTGTAAAACATTTTCATCCTTGACTTGAAGACAGACTATTACTATGTACACTGACCGCAAACCGTTAACCACCATTTTCAAAAATTCTCCATAACAGGTATGCTAGGTTGATTTAATAGCTCAATTTTCTACAGACATTCAGCATATTTCTGAGCAGGACAGAGTGGTGGCACATTGTTTGTTGCACAACTGTGTGGTGATTACTGTCATTGATATGGTAAAAGTGGCTGCATATTGGGACACAGAACCACTCCTCATCCAATATCAGGTGCATCCGGAATCAATTGGTTTACTTCTAAAACACTTGTCCCCAATCAGTTCCGCAAATGGTATTTGGTGTGATACTTCGGGACTAAAAATACATCGATGTATCCATGAAAAGTGATATTGGAGTGATTTTAATTCATTTCACTTTTTGGCTCAACAAGGGTTAATTACAGATAAAGTTGTCTATCCTGGGATATGGAAGTGTTGCCACAGTTGGATGATGGTATGCATCTAATGCCAAATGTCACAATTAATAGACCTATGGCTGTTCCTGTTGCTGATTTCCTCGTCCATTCTGAGGAATTTTTCTCATTGGCACATCAACATTGTTGACTGCCTCTCCCATTATAAAGGATACTGTTTTTTGGTCACAATGACAGACTGATTTACTAATTGGTCAGAGGCTGTACCTGGTCATGATATTACTACAACATCTATCTCGCATTTTGGTATCTGTGTGGTTTGCCTGTTTTGTATCCTGTAAGTCATTATGTCAGATAGGTGATGCCAATTTGAATGGCAATTATTAACAGAACTATTTTGTATTTGTGGTTGCAAGCATATCTGTACTATGATTGCCACCCCTCCAGTAACAGGATGGTAGAAAGTATGCACCGGACCTTAAAGACAGGGTTCACATGATGTCCAGAGTATTGGATCTTTGCACTCCTTTAGTTTTATTGGGATTGCATACTAGTATTAAGGAGTACATGTAATGTTCACCTGCACAGCTGATTTACCTGTACAGTGAATCGATAAATGGAACTGGTAATTTCTCCCCCCCCCCCCCCCCCCCCTTGCAATCTGGGGATTTTGTTGATTTTTTTTAAAAACAAATACTATATCTTATGCAAAGTCTGGTTCCCAAAAGCCCTCGTAGATACAGGACCAAACCTGTTTTCATACATTAGGGCTTGAAGATATATCACTATGTCTGCTTACATGACAGACCAGCCCTTGCCCCTCAATATTGTGGACCTTTCAGGGTCCTATAGCATGACAACAAGGTATTTATGATCTATAGAAATGGCAAACCAGATGCGGTCTCAACTGATTGCTTAAAACTACTGGGATGGTTCCTTTGAAAAGGCATTGCCAATTTCCTTCCCCATCCTTCCCTAACCTGAGCTTGCACTCCATTTCTAATGACCTCGTTGTCGACAGGACGTTAAACAACACTAACCTAACCTAACCTTAAAACTACCCTGTTGTGATAGCAATTTGGCAACTGTTCTCATGTCCAACAAGGACAGCAATAGCGTGCTTCAAACTCCAAATGTAAATCTACCTCATGTCACTCAAAGCCATTCAGGTAGAAATGTTGTATGTCAGTATCCAGGGGTACCAGGGGCTCCTGATTTCACAAAGATTTCTTGAAATTTGTAATTTTCATTTTGTTCCTACGTGTATTGTTAGAATGAGCTTCAGCTCTCCCAAAAATGGGGAGGAGCTAACTGGCAGAGTTTATTTGAATCAAGTTATGAACTTAGTATAGAATGTGATATCTATTTGTAAGGAATGAGTTTTTTTGGATACTGTTTTGTGATGTATGCTTATTTTACGTGATCTCAAGAAAGTATATAATAAATTGAAGAAAAGTTCAGTATATTTATTATTGTTTATTTAGTGGTATTACATAGAATACCTAAACATTCATAAAATAATGTATAGCTAATAGCTAGTAATATATATGCAGATTGTAATGCAAAAAACTGAGTGTGAGCCACATTTTAACACATATAGGGTGAGCCAAAAATGACTTTATGACTTTGGAATGATATAGGAATTTATTGAAATAACTTACAGAATTGGTAACTGGGCCATTTTGTAGCAAACAACCTCAAATTTCACATGAAAATGTCAAGTATCATTTTGTTTTGATGTAAGTACCAGTTATGATGTGGCAAACATGCCACAAGAAATCAAGTTCTTTTCAAACTCACTGCAGCAAATTGGGCATAACTTGTGCAACAGCACCATAGATTTGGTTTTTCAAGTCAGCTAAACTGTTTGGTTGGGGAGTCTCATGAGATGCACATCATGGTTGATTTTTGTGGACTGCAGGCAAAGCTCTCCCTAACCTGTTACACATAATCATCAACACACAAGCAACCTGATGGTTTTATCATGTCACAGTGAACAACCCATCTCAATAAAGTTTGTGGGGCAACAGTAAACTGTAGGCCTGCTTGGAGGTTCTTTAGCATATTCAGTGTGAAATTTACGGTGAATAGTAGTTGCACAGTTCATTTCATGAAACCAGAACACACAGCAAGTACACTTCACACCAGTGAAAGTGGCTGTTTTAACTGTGCACTGCGCTGGCACTCTTGGTGGCAGAATGAGGTAGTGATGCACTATGTGAATCAAACTTGAGGTTGTTTGTTACAAAATGACACATCTGCTGATTCTGTAAGTTATCCCAGTAAATTTCTATGTCATTCCCAAGTTGTAAAGCCCTTTTTGACTCAGCCTGCATATCAACATGAAGATAATAGTAACAAAATATACACACAGTTATATACAACATATACATCTGATTTTGATGAAAGCTCCTTAAATTGAATTTTCATCTGAAAAGTTTGATTCAGATATTGATGCATATAAAAAGAAAACTGAACTTAAAGCTAAACAACTTATCTACTAGAGCACTTGCCCATGAAAGGCAAAGGTCCCGAGTTTGAGTGTCGGTCCGGCACACAGTTTTAATCTGCCAGGAAGTTTCATATCAGCGAACACTCCACTGCAGAGTGAAAATTTCATTCTGGAAACTAATCTACCATTTGTTTGTAAATCATTGTGGATGTGTAGTAAGTCACTTTTAAATTTATACATAGGGAGTCATGATCTGCTAGGGTGCTTGAATATTGGATTTTCTTCCTTTGCAGTCTTATGTCCTTTCTTATTATTAAAATGACTACACTGAAGAGCCAAAGAAACTGGTACACCTGTCTAAAATCGCGTAGGGCCCCCCACGAACATTCACGAGTGCTGCAACACCATGTGTTGTGGACATGACTAATGTCTGAAGTATTGCTGGATTGACACCATGAATCCTGCAGGGCTGTCCTTAAATCCGTAAGAGTAAGAGGGGATGGAGATCTCTCCTGAATAGCACGTTGCAAGGCATCGCAGATATGTTCAATAATGTTCGTGTGTGGGGAGTTTGGTGGCCAGCGGAAGTGTTTAAACTCAGAAGAGTATTCCTGGAGCCACTCTATATCAAATCTGGATGTGTGGGGTGTCACATTGCCCTGCTGGAATTGCCTAAGTTCATGGGAATGCACAATGGATATGGATGGATGCAGGTGATCAGACAGGATGCTTACGCATACGTACATGTCACCTATCAGTGTCGTATCTAGACATATCAGCGGTCCCATATCGCTACAACAGCACATGCTCAACACCATTACAGAGCCTTGAACAGTCCTCTGCTGACATGCAGGGCCCAATGGATTCATGTGGTTGTCTCCATACCCGTACACATCCATCCACCCAATACAATTTGAAACAAGGCTTGTCCAGCCAGGAACATATTTCCAGTCATCAACAGTCCAATGTTGGTGTTGGTGGGCCCAGGCAAAGCATAAAGCTTTGTGCCATGCAGTCATCAAGGGTACACGAGCAGGCCTTTGGCTCTGAAAGCCCATATGAATCATGTTTCATTGAATGGTTCACATGCTGACACTTGTTGAGGACACAGCATTGACATCTGCAGCAATTTGGGGAAGGGTTGCACTTTTGTCATGTTGAATGATTCTCTTCAGTCGTTGTTGGTCTTGTTTTTGCAGAATGTTTTTCCGGCCACAGCGATGTTGGAGATTTGATGTTTTACTGGAGTCCTGATGTTCATGGTACACTCATGAAATGGTCATAAGAGAAAATCCCCACTTCACCACTACCTCAGAGATGCTGTGCCCCATCACTCATGCGATGACTGTAACACCACACTCAAACTCTCTTAAATCTTGATAACCAGCCATTGTAGCAGCAGTAATCGATTTAACAACACTTGTTGTCTTATATAAGTGTTGTTGACCGCAGCACCGTATTCTACCTGTTTATGTACCTATATATTTGAATACACATGCCTATACCAATTTTTTGCCCGAACTCTTATGGGACTTGTCAGCTTAGTCTGGTGCAATTAATGAGTGAATAGGCAAATATCTATTAGGAACACTACAAATGTAGGTTGAGAACAGTTGGAGATGTGGGTCTCATGGGAAGTGTGCAAGGGATAAGTCTCTGCAGTCGCACTATCCTCTGTGACCTCAGTCACTCAGCTGGATAGAGCATCTGCCATGTAAGCAGGAGATCCCAGGTTCGAGTCCTGGTTGGGGCACACATTTTCAGTTGTCCCCATTGACGTATATTAACAACGTCTGTCGGTAGCTAAGGGTTTTGATTTAATTATCGTTAATACATGTGAGTTCAATTCTGAGTATCACAGTTAACATATAAGTTTGTATCTCCAAAATATGGTTTTTCTTCTCCTTCATTTTATTATTGACTGTAAAATACTTTACAGCCAAGTTTTGCCTCTAACCCACATAGTTAACTTGATGTACAAAATGAAAGTATACCATATAAACTTAAACATGAAAGTACAAGTAATATTGTATAGACAGCTGTGAATTCTCACAAACTTTTGGCCAAGTCCTGAACAAGCAACATTGCCTTGTTTCTCAACTGTAATCTTTGTGTGAATCTTGGTATCAGAATACAATGGCTTAATGCAAAATGACAATACCTGTTTGGTAAAATTGAAAATATTGTGACAATTAATTTACATCCCTTATTGTTAATGATAGAAAATTTGTAAGTACAGCTCCACAGCAGTTTCAAATCCTCCTGACAAAATGTGCTTCTATATAGTAATGTTGCACTAAATTTCTGACTTTTCATAAAATCACTTCATAAGTGTAAAACTTTTAGCATTGTACCAGATGCTACAATTCCCCAACCTTTTCTACTTCAAAAACAATTTCTGACTTCATTTCATTTTCAACAACACTCCATTCCCTTTTTATACAAATTTCTTTCAGATAGTCTACAACTATTTCAAGAAACTCTCAGTGGGTACTTCTTTGTTGTCAGGAACATAATTTTGTAATAAAGAATTTTCACAATTAATCATTTTACTATTTTCATTATGATATACTAAAACATGTTTTATCACAGAATAAATAGATGCAGCCAACATACCTTTCTTAGAGCTGTCAGAATCACAGTGAAGACATTACAAACCTTCTTCTCATTCCCTGCTACAAACACATATGATGTGGCACAGCTGAGCATGATGCACCACAACTCAGAATACAATTCTATAACATGACAACCTCTCATCTTAATCATCATCTTCAGAACATTACATTATAACATATATCCCATCAAGATCTCATCATAACACAAAGAAAATCCCAACATTTTATCATCACAGTATATACAGATTAACCTAAACATAACTGCATAATACTCATAGTCAACTCCAACAATACAATATAATTCTCAACTTATTATGTCCACATCGAAAGAAGGTTCTGGCCATTGGGTATCTATTCTCAGCTTATAATCATACAGCTCACATTCAACACTTTCAACATCTTCCTCAAATACTTTTCAAAGTTAATCCAGTATTAATCAGTGAATCAAAGTTGGAACCAGTGAGCTTATCTAAATACCTAGGTACAACAGTATGTAGGCATATGAACAGGATTTATCATAGAATCTGGCATTCCAGCAGGAGATGCTGCAGTTGGAAATTGTGACTGTGTGAGAGGTATGCTTGCTTTTGTGTGTGTGTGTGTGTGTGTGTGTGTGTGTGTGTGTGTGTGTGTGTGCCTTTTATGACAAAAGCTGTGGCCGAAAACTATGAGTGAGTGTCTTTTAATTGTGCCTGTCTGCAACTTGATGTGTCTTTTTTATGGTAAGTAGCAATCTGTTGTTTCCTACATTGTGGTTATCACATAGTCTGTCATGGCTAAAACAGGTGACAGAATTTGCAGAACACCAGGCATATGCAATCAGTCTACAAAGGAGACTGCATACAAAACATTCAAGTAACCTGTCCTAGAATTGGTAAAGTGTGTGGTATCTACACCTTACAGGACTAACAGACAATATTGTATGCATACAAAGAAAGTCAGCATGAATGTTCACAGGTTTGTTTGACTTATGGGAGAGAGTCATGAAATACTGAAGGTAGATACAAACTGTCCTGTGAAAGCCTACTTAGAAAGTTTCTAGACCAACTATAAGTGAAGAATCTAGGAATGTATTACAAGCTTATATGAATTACTCCAATGAAGATTGTGAAAATAAGTTTAGTATAATTACAGCATGCACAGATGCATTTAAAGAATTGGAACAGAATAAAGTCCTGTTGTGTATATGAAATTTCTAATTTTGGTGCACAGTTTGTCAGCCTTTGTGCCAAAGTTTAAGTTTTGACCCAACAGAACACCAGTTCCTGCACATCTAGAATACCAGAGTTAATTTGCATACCCACAAATTGTAAACAAAAATCTTTAAGATTTGTTTCACAGATGGTAGTCTGCTTCCAGTTATACCCAAGTAAATAAATTTTCTTCAATAAATGAACTGAAGGTACGAGTGCTACATTACCATGACAGTGAAAGGTTGGGCTGAAAAAGGGGTACAGTTTGGCCCACTCTGCTCTCTCCCCACCTGTCCTGCATTCACTGACCTGTCAAGCCACCAAACCAGTGTGATCTGTGGCATGAAAACACAGTCATTTAAGCAGACTAAATGTCATGTCACGTAAGGAGACTAAAAGTAAATAAACTGCCTGCTTTGGGTAAGGAATGAATTTGTCATGCAAATTTGAAGGTTTTATTTTTATGGATATTCCAGTTTTGAAGGGTCAGAGGCTCAATATAAAGAATATTCTTTTATGCACTTTGACCAGTTTTTGTCCTTGTTTTCACAGAACCAGGAGTAATTGTCTCTGTGCCTTCACCTGCTTAGGCAGATCTTCCTAGCTCATTCTCAAGTTCACTAATTTCCACCTCAAACTGGTCAATCTGCCTCTTCTCAATAGTGCAGTAAGTCTCGAATGTCTCATCTTCAAGTCTCACATCCTCTCAACATGCTCAGTTATCTACCCTTCTAACTTTCATCAGAGAAACGTCCACTCCAAGCGTTTTTCCCTAATTTCAGCTCCAGAAACAAGAATAGTTCTCTTTTTCCTACAGCAGTTGCTATTACGGCCCTGACCTCATCAATATAGCCTTTGTGCCTATTTGGACCACTGCACGCTTCTCTAATGTACACATAGTTCTCACTCAGAATCCCTTCCCAATTTCCCTTCACAGTAATGGTGTCATGGTTCTACTCCTGTGTCAGCAGTAGAAGGTGGTGCAAGTTTGTCCGCCCATGATTTGGCCAGCACTGCTGACAGGTGTGTTTAGGAGCACCCACATGCTCCGTGCAGTCACACACTTGCACACTGTGATGCGGTATTGCCAAATGCACTCCCAGCAACTGCAGGAAGCAGCTGATGGCAGTGTGCAGTTTCGTTTTTGATCGTGCTATCTCAGGCTGGACGATATCTCTCCAGCTCTGTGGTCCTTGCTATTCAAAGCTCTTTTGTCAGCAGCACACACCAGGACAGCAGATGCTGCTTGAGTAGGTCAGTGTCAGCTGTGGATTCTCCTTCAGCACTTAAAACATATCCCCAAAATTTGTTCTTGAGATTTGCTACCTAAAATATACACTAATTTCTGCATTTAAGAGATTGAAGGTAATGGTTTCACTGTCAGTTAACTCAGTCTGCAGGCTGGAAAAGGCCCAGCACCTGAGGATATGGCATAACCTGCAAAGTTCATGTGATATTGAATTATAATAATGATAATTCTTACTAACTTGTCTCCATACTAGCATCACAGATTTTTTTATTTCATTATTGAATTTTTACTTCTTGCAAGCATACAGGCAGATCATCATAGAGTGATTGGATGCTTTCGAGTAATATCATGTTATCAGTATTGTCACAGAATATTAGTCACTATGCTCTATAAACTCCTCACACACTGCATTTCCACGGAATGCATGTCTGTTCTAATGACAGAAAATGTTTCGAGGAAATGGAACTCAGCATTGTTGTGAGACAAAAATTGTATCTACTCATTACAGCATACTTTAATAAATGCCCACAGTCAAATTTTGCACAAAAACTGAACTGCAGTACAATTTAAAACAGCACTGATGAGTGAATTGTGAATGTGTCTGCATGCTATGAATATCGTGACTCTACAGTCAGTATACTGCACTGAGGATTAAGTTATAGAAACAACTGATGAATTTGTAAATAAAATATGACTATAAAAAATTACCAATCTAACATTTAAAGAGATAAACAAGAGGATAAAAAACAGCTTCTATTTCATTGAAATTGAAGTTGTATTCAGAAGTAATTTTGCTATGTGCATTAAATGGAAAGTTTACAACTAGTAATAACTTATAGAAGTGAAATATGGGGATTAAATGCTCATATTCCTCAAAGATTGAGGGTTGCCTAATGTGAAATCAAAAGATGCATCTTGGGCATAACAAGAAGGGGAAGAAAAACAACAACAAAATAATAATAGAGAGAGAGCAGGATTTGAGGATATGATGACAGTGGCTGTCGCAAAACTAAAATGGAGATTGATAGGGCTCATAATAAGATGAAATGATGGGATCTTGGATGGTGGAGATTTTGTGTTGGGTTCCTAAAGAATAGATTTATAACAATGAAAGTTGGCCCACACACATATTCAGCAGCCGGAACCAAACAGCTGGTGGCGGTGAGTTATGGAATTCTGCCATCGTAAATGAATAAACTGCTACATGCTACATTCCACTTTATTGCATGTACTGGTATTTGTCTTATGTGAAATTGTGAGTATTTTAAAGGACCAACAATTTATGCTGTCTTTGCATTGCCATGCTCCAAAAAAAGGGTGTGTGTTTGTTTGTGTATGACTTTGTTGCCATACAGTTACTGTGAAAATAGTTCTTTTTTTCTTTTTTAAAGAGAGAAATATATGTATTTCAGAGAATTTAATTTTTCCTGATGACAATGGCAAGTATTTCCAAATAATAGCAAAAAGAAATACAGCCATTATCTTTTATTCTGATGTTTCAAAATTAAGCAGCAACTGCAAGGAAGTTGAATAGTTTGCAATGAAAAATAGAGGTCTGTTTGAGCACCCAAATGATAAAGTGAGAATGAAAGAGTCATAACACCCCTGTATCTCATAATTGGTTTGAGATATCAAAATAAGATTTTGGCAAGTTACACACAAAGAGGAGAGTATGTTGCCATACAGTTACTGTGTACTTCCTTACTTAGCAGAATATATGAATAACTACAGACTTGTTAAATACAATAATGCAATTTTTAATGATCATTGGGAGATGGTGAAACAAGAATTGTTACAGGTTCCTAAAAGCTGGAGGAAGTTTCTAAGACATGGCTCTGACATTCACAATAGGATTTACAACCACTGTAAGAACTGTAGAGTCAACTACCTAAGTGTCGTAGGATTGTTTCCAGCCACACCATATGAAATTGCCTTCTGAAAACGATTTTATGAATACTGTAAATGATCTGTATAACAAGCAGAATTTTCAAGATTCAGTTGGTGATGTTGACATGAAACACTCTCGTCTAAAATACCCAGAAAATTCTGGTAAATGTTTGATATTTATCAACATTTTCATTCATTTGTTCTACAACCAGTTGGAGATGCTAATGGGAAAATCAGTCTAATTGATGCCAGGGGATTTGGGAAGCAAGGCAATGGCAGTAGAGTTCATCCTTCTAGTGTATTTCACTTGATGCAAGAAGGGGAGCTTAACATACCATCACACTGCCCACCACCAAAGTCATCATTTGTATTGCCTTTTTTATTCACTGGAGATCAGGCACATCCATTGTTGAGGCATTTTATCAAGTCTTACAGTTTATTGGTTTTATAGTCAGGGAAAGGATATTTCCACAATGATTAACCGAATGTGCTTTTAGGAATAATGGGTGCTATGTGGAGCATATTTTGGTAGCCAATAAAAATTTCACCACAAATTGGTGACAATACTATGAAATGTACACGTTCTTTGCACAACACTGCCATCGACCTAGAAAGATCCTCGAGTGTTGACGAGCGACACTCTGTACAAATCAAGCATCCTAGGCAGGGCTCTTATCGTACAAGATGAAACTTAAACAGAGCTTCAAATGGAACTGTGCAAGTGAGAAACAGTTTTGCAAACTTTTTCTCACATAATAAAACATGAGTATGATGAGTTTGTCAGTTGCACCACTTCAGCTTTGGCATTGCCTCTAATTTTAAGACAGTGTAAGAAATAAGATATTAATGAAATGTGTTCTGTACTCAGAATCTGTAATTTTGCTGCCACTGCATCACGTAACTTGTCCAAAATGAAGCAGTAGTGATGTCTCTTTTCTTGCTGGTCCCATAAAGCACACTGAGTAAAAACAGCTGCTATAATGGTATCTGCTGATGGTATTTTTTCTCAACAGTACAGCAAAACGAGCATAAGCACCAGCAACAGTATTGACTCTGCTACCCACAGCAACAGCCAAATTCTGCCAGTGTTGCCTGGACACAGAGCCACCCGAATGCTCTGATCGTTGTCTAAGCAACGAGCACGTTTGATCCCTTTGGAGCCGTTCTGTGCCACTTACTCTGTGTTGCTCTGCTTGCAGTGCCACTACAGTCACACAAATTGAGCAACAGTGGTTCATTTCAACAGTGCTCCCTTGCTCTGGTCGTTCAGTGCCTCTCTAATCACAGCCTTAGTGTGCCTTCTTTCAGTCCTTTGCAGCTGAATGGTTGCCTTTCCTCATTTTTGGTTTGCATTCAAACTGGGTCACAGGGAGAGGCAGGTGTTTGATGTGATGATAGCATGACCTTTTATTTTCAGGCTTTCTTCTTTCTTGATAAGGTGCCTATATGAATTTGATTGGATAAATGGCAAAGTGGATTTTGTCAGCTGCAAACAAAACTATTGTCTCATTGAGATAGATAACAGTCAGTATTTGCAGCTCAGATGAGCTGCGAGGAAGTTTGTGGCCGTGTCTGCCAAATCACACCGACAGGCAAGTTGGATGAAGCTGACATTTTTCCTCTCCATGTCCCGCAGACCGTGATCGTCTGCACCACAAACTTCATCTGAAAATCAACCTTTCACGGATGTCAAAATAGAAAGTTTGGATTAAAATCCCTGTGTTGATTAAGAATATGTCAGGTTGTTTCCTCTTATTGTTGAACATCCCCATAATACATTAAGATGCAATGTGTAAAATTTCCATGTTTTATACAATATTTGTAACCGAGTGCTTTTTGTGCAACATGTTCACCAAAAGCCATCCTGTTCTGTGGATAAGTGTGCTCCCTATATCTAGTGCCAAATGCATATTTGTTTGTCCTATGCAGCAGCTATTTGTCACAATTCTTAATTAATTTTGTACACACCCAAATCCAAAAATTTATTGCATTTATGACCAGTATTATGGTTTAGCCACACTATTAATTAGTGGTTTGAAAGGTGATTCTGATATTACATTTTCTGAGGCAGTTTTCTGTTTTTTGTGGAATTTTATCATTAATCATCAATGAGTCAAAATGTTATGGTACTGCTTAATGGCAAGTTGGTCCACCTCTGGAAAGCAATACAGAAGTGACTCTATGTCACATGAATGTGACATGTCTGTGATAGGTGTCTTGCAGTACGCGATACCAGAGTTCTGAGCACTGATGATGAAATTCCTGCAAATTGCGGGCGAGTGATTTTAGGTGCAGAACTGGCACCCTAATGTATTACAGGTGTGTTTCATCGATTTCAGACTGAGTGAATTCAGGATCTGTCAGTGTGACTCCACTATCGTGCTCATCAAATCACTGTAGCACAATTCTGGCCTTGTGACACAGACAGTTATCCTGTTGGAAGATGGCACCACTGTCAGGGAAAACATTAAGCATTCACAACAATGTCCACATAGTCCTCAATTGTTGTGCTGACTTTGGTTACTATCACTGCTTCCACAGAACCTCAGCTGAATCTCTCTATAGTATAATACAGGCCAGAAAATCTGTGGCATACTGCACATTTCGAGCAGCCATTCATCTATATGGTGCCAGGTCCAGATGCGAACATCAATGTGGAGTAGCAAAAAATTTTATTCATTTGACTAGGCAATACATTACCATTGATCTGTGTCCAATCTAGATGACCCTGTGCCCCCTGCAATCTTAACTGGTGATGTTGGGATAATACAGGAACATGTAGGGGCTGTCTGCTATGAGACCCCAAGTTCGAAATTCTTAGCTGCAACAGGCAGAAGATGTGCTTTGTTGGTGTTATACATGGTAGGGATTTTGAGCAAAGATAAACTCAAGTTGTGGCATTCTTCTTTGAATCCAGGGTAGAAGTCTCCACACAAACAGCTAACTGAGAAACATGTGCAATACACATTTATTTTTGTACGAAAGCCGACTTCAGAATTTTCCTTTGTGTGAGAGTGCATGTACAAGATTTGTGTGGTGATTTGAAGTTCTAGATGCATTCTTTATCAGAAATGACCCAATTTAATTCTCTTACAACTGAAAAGATGAGTGAAATTATTATTAGTGTCAGTGGTGTTGAGAAACAGCTGAAATTGTTAAGACTGAACAATGCTCCAGGGCCTGGTAGAATTCTGTATCAGACTCTACATTGCTGACTATAATCTATCGTATATCACTCAAACAAAAAAACCGTGCCTATTTCTTGGAAAAAAGCACAGATGGGTCACGTACATCTACAAGTAGGATAGCAGAAGTGATCCACAAAAATACCATCCAATATGCTTGACATCAATTTGCTGTAGACTCTTGGTACATATTCTGAACTCAAACATAATGAGGTTTATTGAACAGAATGACCTAGTCAATGCCAACCAGCAGGAATTTTGAAAACACTGATCATGTAAAAGCCAAATCACACTTTTCTTACATGACATACTGAAAGCTTTGGATCAAGGCAATCAGGTAGATGCTGCATTTCTTGATTTCCGAAAAGCATTTGCTTCAATACCACATCTATGCTTATTGTCAAAAATATGATCATATGGGGTATCAAGTGAAATGGAATGATCCGATTACACAAGTATCAGGTGAGGCGAACTCTAGAGTGTGGTTTATTGGTAGAATCTTGAAGTGATGCAGTCCTTCAACAAAGGAAATAGCTTACAATACGTTAGTTCGTCCAGTCTTGAGTATTGTTCATTTGTGTGGGACCCTTACCAGTTGGGTCTGATTCAAGAGATTGAGAAGGTCCAAAGAAGAGTGGCAAGATTCGTGACTGGTACATTTAGCCATCGTGAGAGCATTACAAATCTCATAGAAAGTTTGAAGTGAGACACTCTTGCAGATAGACGGTGCGCTAAACAGAAGGGGCTGCTCACTAAATTCCAAAACCCGATCTTCACCGAGGATGTAGAGCATATGATGTGCTGGCAGAAGTGCCAACACCCTGTATTTACAGGAGGCCTAAATGCACGCTAAGCTCACGCAGGATGGCGTGAGGTCTGGAACAGGTCAATGTAATTTAATGTAGCAAATAAAGTACGGAGGTGAAGTAATACTTAACTTTATTCCATAATTGGAATACATCGGTCTGATTGTTCATGCTTCATTAGATACATAGCAAAGGATAAATGGCGCCTTGCTAGGTCATAGCAATTGATGTAGCTGAAGGCTATGCTAACTACCGTCTCGGCAAATGAGAGCGTATTTGTCAGTGAACCATTGCTCGCTAAGTTGGCTATACAACTGGGGCGAGTGCTAGTACGTCTCTCTAGACCTGCCGTGTGGCGGCGCTCGGTCTGCCATCAATGACAGTGGTGACACTCGGGTCTGTCATATACTAGCGGACCGCGGCCGATTTAAAACCTACCACCTAGCAAGTGTGGTGTCTGGCAGTGACACCACATTCCTCCCCCACAAATCGGCGAACGGTGGTATTATAAGGCTTCCGCCCGCCGTGGGGAGGACCCCATGTTGACGTATGCGACGAGGTGGGGAGCCTAACAACAGGCGAGGCTGTGCCACCCGCACCCGGCCATTCGATCTGAGGGGAGCTAGGAAATGCCTGAAAACCTAGTCCAGGGTGCACGCCAACATGCGGTGTATGCGCCCGTAGATAGTCAGGAGGGGCGGAAGGGTCAACCTCCATCGAGTCGGAGCACCCGACTGGCGAAGATGACAGATGGTCCGGAGCGGGCAAGAGTTCCTCGGCGGAGGACAGCTGGTCATGGGAAGCTACCGGCGGCGCATGACCCAGGGAGGCGTCCGGCGGTTGCAGCGACGCGTCCCCTGCGGGCGGCGCCGGCGAGAGAACAGGCGGCAGCGGCGGCGGCGGCGGTGGCGGCGCGTCGCCATGGGGCAAAATGGAAGGCAGCGTCGGTAACACCTGGGGATGAGGTGAGCCAGTAGATGGGTCCCCAGGGCGCTGACCAGATGGCACCGTCGCTGAAAGCAGACAGGGAGCGGCGGAACCTGTGCGACGACAGAGGCGCAGCTGATTGAGATGCCGACGCACCTCACCAGAGGCCCCCAAAACCAGATACATCGTGCGGCTGAGGCAACGAAGAATGCGCCCTGCGAGCCAACGCCGTGAACCGCGATAGTTGCGATAATAGACAAACTCGCCTGGGGCAAAAGCAGGTGTCTGC